>NC_069688.1:25707372-26363622 GCF_023699985.2 Odocoileus virginianus
GTAATTCACATGCAAAGCCAGAGATTGACCAAAGAGTTGGCAGTAAAAACAGTGGAAAAGAAATGAATCCAAATCATTTTTAAAGGAAATATTTACAGGTCTTCACAACTCTTTGACCTAAAGAAACAAAATAAATAACCGTGACTCTATATTCACAACACACAGGGCATGAAATCACATCAGACCTAGTAATGAATACAGTCTGTGCGTGTCAGTGTCTAAAGCAGAAAAACTCAAGGGTTCTCTGAGTTAAATGAAAAATCATAAAAGGAAAGAGATGGTTTGGGAAAATGGCATTTAGGTGTGTCTTAGGTAATATTTTCAAGGAAGGGAATAGGTAATAATCTGTGAAAAGGAAAATTTGAGGTTTGGAAAAGAAAGAATATGGGGCAAAGGACCTAATACTTGAAAGAAGAAATGGGCCTGAGGTTTAACTGGTAGAAAATCCTAAGAAGATTCCTCAAAAAAGCAGCAGACAGATGGAGGAAATGCCTGAGGAAGATGGGCCTTACCTCTGATATACGACAGACTGTCACCTTTTCCTGAATTCCTAGAGAATATGATTTGACTGATGCTGTCACCTTTAATATAGCTAGCAAAGTGGTATCTGTGGAATTGCATTATATAGCTATTACAGTGCCTAATGTTGCTTTAATACAAGTCTGAATTTTATAATTAAAAAAATCTGTGCTCATAAATTTAGTCAGGAGATATATCAGAATTCAAGGATAAATGAGTGTTTAGTTTATCTTGAAGAAACTTAAATTCTAGTTTTACTTATTTACTCATTGATTCAGAGTCCATTGCATTGCTATATTTAAAAATCTTATCATGGGGGAAAAAGCTCCTACATACTGAAAATTTACAGAAAAGTGACTTTTGAGTGAATGAACTTGTTAATTAAGCTTAAATATTTATATTTCAGTGATAATGGTTTAAGTTATAAACCGGACTTCATTTTCTTTTTTTTTTTTAATTTTTAATGGGACTTTATTTTATAATTTTAGCATACAGAATGTGTTTTACATAAGTGATCATTAATATATCGTTTAGGTAAATACGTGAACTCAAAACCACCAAACTCTTTGGTCAAAGATTTAACACTCATATCAAAACAACAGTGTTCAGGGTCGGGCTGTACACAGAAGCATCTTATGGTTAAGTTTCCTGAGAGTGTAAGAAGTTTAACAGAAAGTCAAATATTGTTCTGCTTACTATTTGAAAGAGAATTATTAGTCAACAGCAATACCATACAAAATGCATCTGACCTGTTATGATCTCAGAAGCCAAGCAGAGTTAGGACTGGTTAGTACTTGGCTGATGGGAAACCACCTGGGAATACTGGGTGCTGTAGGCTTAAAAATGAATAAAGAAAAGAAAATATTAACACTTACAGTGGTTCAGTTGGCTTCTCATGGAAAAGCATAATTGCATGTGGTAGATCCAGGATTCAAAGCTAAGTTTTCTGATGCCCCAAATTTGCATATAATACCATTTAAAAAAATCTCTCATATTTTCATCTTTCATCTTTAAAAATGTTCAATAGTTATTTTACCTTGTATATTTTCTGTTGTAAATTGAGAATTTATTTCCTAAGTAAATTTATCTAACAGAATATTTAATCAGTAAAAGGTCATAACATTATAAAATATTCCTTGTTTCTCTGGAGAATAAATTGTGAGTTTTCCCCCTCCTTTTATTAGGTATTCTATGCATTTAGGGGATATGGTTTGGAATGCTGCCAGAACCAGAAAAGAGTCCTTCTCATCATAATCTCTCAGAAACTACCTGAGCATTCTAGATCATTTTATCTCTGATGTGCAGATCTCTTGTCTCACTCTCCATTTTTGAATCTTAGGCGAAATACAACTACTTTCTTCTACGATCAGAAGTCCTTGGTTAAAAAAAGTGGCAGATGTCGCATGCCCTCTAGCGGCCACAAGACGCATATTTACATCTTGCCATACGTTTCTGTGAGTTGGTCAAGAATGAATTTTACATGTCACAGATATTAATTTAACTAACATCACATTTTAACTGTTTCTTTAATTCTTACTTCATCTTGACTTCAGTGGTTCAAACTCAAATTCCAACCTCTCTGCACATAGGAAAACATTTCCTATATGCTCCCTAGAGAACATCCAGTTTCAAACCCCAGGAATTTTGTAAAGGTAACCCAGTAAGGCCCACATTAAAAGAAAAGCTGGAGATTAAGTCATTTCAAAACCATTTATATAGTTAATGTTACCCATTATGTTGTGCTAGTATGAAACCAAAGAATAACATCTGGATACCAAGCTGCTGTTCGCGTCAAAGTTCTCCTGAGAAAGAGAACCAACAGGATACACACACACACACACACACACACACACACACACAGGTTATATATTTATTGGTTATATATATTAGTTGGGGCTTCCCTGGTGGCTCAGGTGGTAAAGAATCTGCCTGCAGTGCAGGAGACCCGGGTTTGATCCCTGGGTCAGGAAGATCCCCTGGAGAAGGGAATGGCAACCCACTCCAGTATTCTTGCCTGGAGAATTCTATGGACGTAGGAGCCTGGTGGGCTACAGTCCATAGGATTGCATAGAGTATATATGTGTATGAAAGTGTTAGTCACTCAGTTCGGTTTAGTGAGTTCAGTTTAGTTGCTCAATAGTGTCCAAATCTTTGCGAACCCCATAGACCTCAGCACGCCAGGCTTCCATGTCCATCACCAACTTCCAGAGATTATTCAAACTCATGTCCATCAAGACGGTGATGCCATCCAACCATCTCATATGATAGACAGAGTGCCTGAAGAACTATGGACGGAGGTTCGTGACATTGTACAGGAGGCAGTGATCAAGACCATCCCCAAGAAAAAGCAATGCAAAAAGACAAAATGGTTGTCTGAGGGGGCCCTTACAAATAGCTGAGAAAAGAAGAGAAGCTAAAAAGGAGAAAAGGAAAGATATACCCATTTGAATGCAGAGTTCCAAAGAATAGCAAGGAGAGATAAGAAAGTCTTCCTAAGTGATCAATGCAAAGAAATAGAGGAAAACAATAAAATGGGAAAGACTGGAGATCTCTTCAAAAAATTAGAGATACCAAGGGAATATTTCTTGCAAAGATGGACACAAGAAAGGACAGAAATGGTAGGGACCTAACAGAAGCAGGTGAAATTAAGAAGAGGTGGCAAGAATACACAGAAGAACTATACAAAAAAGATCTTCATGACTCACATAACCACGATGGTGTGATCACTCATCTACAGCCAGACATCCTGGAATGTGAAGTCAAGTGGGCCTTAGAAAGTATCTCTTAAAACAAAGCTAGTGGAGGTGATTGATGGAATTCCAGTTGAGCTATTTCAAGTCCTAAAAGATAATGCTGTGAAAGTGCTGCACTCAATATGCCAGCAAATCTGGAAAACTCAACAGTGGCCTCAGGACTGGAAAAGGTCAGTTTTCATTCCAATCCCCCCAAAAAAGGCAATGCCAAAGAATGTTCAAACTACCGCATAATTGCACTCTTATCTCACAGGCTAGCAAAGTAATGCTCAAAATTCTCAAAGCCAAGCTTCAGCATTATATGAACCATGAACTTCCAGATGGTCAAGCTGGATTTAGAAAAGGCAGAGGAACCAGAGATTAAATTGCCAACATCCATCGGATCATCAAAAAACCAAGAAAGTTCAAGAAAACCATCTACTTCTGCTTTTATTAACTATGCCAAAGCCTTTGATTGTGTGGATCACAACAAACTGTGGAAAATTCTTCAAGAGATGGGAATACCAGACCACCTTACCTGCCTCTGAGCAATCTGTATGCAAGTCAAGAAGCAACAGAACTGGACATGGAACAACAGACTGGTTCCAAATTGGGAAAGGAATATGTCAAGTCTGTATATTGTCACCCTGCTTATTTAACTTATATGGAGAGTACATCATGAGAAATGCTAGGCTGGATGAAACACAAGCTGGAATCAAGATTGCCAGGAGAAATATCAGTAACCTCAGATATGCAGATGACACCATCCTTTTTGGCAGAAAGCAAAGAACTAGAGAGCCTCTTGATGAAAGTGAAAGAGGAGAGTGAAAAAGTTGGCTTAAGACTCACCATTCAGAAAACTAAGATCATGATGGCATCTGGTCCCATCACTTCATGGCAAATAGATGGGGAAGCAATGGAAGCAGTAAGAGACTTTATTTTGGGGGTCTTCAAAATCACTGCAGATGGTGATTGCAGCCATGAAATTAAAAGACACTTGCTCCTTGGAAGAAAAGCTATGACCAACCTAGACAGCATAGTAAAAAGCAGAGACGTTACTTTGCCAGCAAAGGCCCATGTAGTCAAAGGTATGGTTTTTCAGAGTCGGGCACTACTGAGCAACTGAATTGAACTGAAAGAATCTTAGGATGGAAAGACCATAATGGATTATCTAGGTAGAGCCAAGCTAATGAGAGGTGATTTTAAGAACAGAGGATTTTTACTACATTTTCCTAACTTTTAAAGCAAGTTTTATTGGAGGATAGTTGATTTACAATCTTGTGTTTCTGCCATACAGCAAAGTGAATCAGTTATACATTTACATGTATCTATTCTGTTTTAGATTCTTTTCCTAAATAGATCATTAGAGTATTGAGTAGAATTTCCTATGCTGTACACTAGGTCCTTATTAGTTATTAATATCTATTATACAGAAATGTATGTATGTCAGTCCCAATGTCCCAATTTAGCCTCTGGTAACCACCCCCCCCCCCCTTTACCTCTGGTAACCATAAGTTTGTTTTCCATTTCCGTTTTGTAAATAAGTTCATTTGTACCATTTTTTTTTTTTAAGATTTGACACACAAGAGATATGGTATGAATGTATTTATCTTTCTCTGTTTTTCTAACTTTTTTTAAATAAAAAGAGAGAAGGAATGACAGAGATGCAACATTGCTGGTTTGGAAAATGGAGAAAAGGAATCATGAGCTAATGAATATAGGCAGCCTCTGGATGCTGGAAAGATAAAGTCCATATTAAAACAGGTTTATTTATTTTTTTAATTTTTAGTTGTGCTGAGTCTTCATTGCATGTCTGGGCTTGCTCTAGTTGCAGTGAGTGGGGACTACCCCTCACTGAGGTTCACAGGCTTCTCATTGCGGCGGCTCCTCTTGTTGTGGGGCAGAGGCTGTAGGCACGCAGGCTCAGTAACTGGCGCACAGGCGTAGTTGCCTTGAGGCACATGGGCTCTCTGGACCAGGGATTGAACCTGTGAACCTGCACTGGCAGGCAGGTTCTTAAGCACTGGACCTCCAGGGGAATCCCTGAAGTCGATAAGTGATATAACTATCTTACAAAATTCTTCTTTTTCAGATGTCAGTTCAATTCAGTTCAGTCACTCAGTCATGTCCGACTCTTTGCAACCCCATGGACTGCAGCACGCCAGGCCTCCCTGTCCATCACCAACTCCCAGAGTTTATGCAAACTCATGTCCATTGAGTCGGTGATGCCATCCAACCATCTCATCCTCTGTTGCCCCCTTCTCCTCCTGCCCTCAATCTTTCCCAGCATCAGGGTCTTTTCAAATGAGTCAGCTTTTCACATCAGGTAGGCAAAGTATTAGAGTTTCAGCTTCAACATCAGTCCTTCCAATGAACATTCAGGACTGATTTCCTTTAGGGTGGACTGGTTTGATCTCCTTGCAGTCCAAGGGATTCTCAAGAGTCTTTTCCAACACCAAAGTTCAAAAGCATCAATTCTTTGGTGCTCAGTAAATTCCTTATCTTGAGTAAACATCCTAGTATCACTGTTTTCTTCTGGTAAAAACGGCCTACTTACAGTTATGTGTCTGATATATATTTTTCCATCTTTTTTTTTAAGCAAACTATTTTTTAGAGCAGTTTTAGTCTCACAGAAAAGTACAGAGAATTTCTAAATACCCCTTGTCTCTCCCTCCATGCACAATGTTCCCTGTAGTCAGCATCCTCCACTACTGTGATACATTTGTTACAATTGATGAACCTACACTGAAACATCATTACTCCCCAAATCCACAGTTTATATTAAGGTTCACTCTTGGGGTTGTACAAGTGTATAATGATATGTGTCCACTGAAATAGTGTCATATACTACCGTTTCATTTCAAAATTCTTCTGTCCTCTGTGTCTACTCATTTCTGCCTTCCCTAAATGCTAGCAACCACTCATCATTTTATTCTCTTTTACAGTTTTGCCTTTTCCAGAATGTTATATTTGAAATCATACAGTATGTAGCCCTTTCAGATTGGCCTGTTTTCCTTAGTAATACACATTTAAGGTTTCTCTGTGTCCTTGCATGCCTTGATAGTTCATTTCTTTTTTTGTTTTGACATTTGTATTTTTTAAGTGGTTAAGGAATATATATTTTTACCTCAGAGCAGTTTATATCTGTATTTACTTATATTTTCTCTATCATTTAAATGGTTTAGCACATAAGAAATGATTTTGACTCTACAAAGATCACCTAAAGGGTTTCTAGTGGTATCTAGTTAATCAATCATTTGTTTTGAAACCACTGACAAAGCATATATGTATAAGGTATACCTGTGGTATATAATAGCAGTTTAATATGATTTCTAAGCATCACATGAATCAGAAACCTAAAAGTTTATACTTTTCTATTTTTGATATACTAGCACAAGAAATTCTTTAATGTACAATTTTTGAAAGTTTTTGAAAATGATCTGTGGTATCTCTATTCATATGTCCAAAGAGGCTATTAAACTGACACTTGATCAAGATACATATAACATATACTAGCTTATAATTTGAAGCTTCCCAGATGGCGCAGTGGTAAAGAATCTGCCTGCTATTGCAAGAGTCGCAGGAAAGGCAGGTTCAATCCATGGATCAGGAGGATCCTCTGGAGTAGAAAATGGCAGCTCACTCCAGTATTCTTGCCTGGAGAATTCCAAGGACAGAGAAGCCTGGCGGACTACAGTCCTTGGGTTCACAAAGAGTCTGACATGATTGAGCATGCATACAAAGCAAAGCAAAGCTTGTAATTTATAATATGTCATGTAAAGTCTACAACTTGGCTGGAGGCACTCTGTACCAGTTTGTTTACTTTGTTTATTGAAAATGTATAGCTTAATGGTTTGAATCTATTTCACCTGTTTAAAGCCAGTCTGGTTTTAGCTCTATGACCAGTGGAGTATAAAAGACTCATCTAGTGAGCTTCTGTCTTGTCTCTGCTGAAACATGATTTCCCACACTTATCTTGGTGTCATGATCCACACGTGAAGCATGTCCTGTGTCTGAGGAAAGTCTGGAGGCTGTGTCTAAAAATTTCCATTTTTCTCTCATGTTTGTCTGTACATTTTATCTTCTGCTGTGTCATATCTTTTACTTTTACTGAAGCTTCATGAGTGTATCCTGTGGCATTTTGTGAGTTCTTTCAATTATCTGATGCTGTGTAATTGCTGCAGCTGGTCCTCTGAGCAGGTTACAAGAAGTGGCCCTTGGCTGTGTCATTAAATGATGGATAAGGCTTTGTTTGGAAGAAAGGAAGATGAAGAAATGGCGTACGAAGGACCTTGATGCCAGGCTGGCTCCCCTGCGCTAGCCTACATTTGACCATTGATGGCGGGGTAAACACAGACAGCTTGGAAATGGGTAGGTCTGGAGCTGAGGGAAATACCTAAATGGATGAAAAAAGAAATTGAGACAGAAGGGAAGCCAGTCAGGAATTCTGTGCCTTGGCTGCTTTGGGCTGCTTTGGCAAAAGTGAGACTAACTAAGAAAAAACACAAGGCTTGTCTTCTGCCAACTTACCACCATCGATTATGTCTGTAATGAGAAAGGACATGATGAAAGCAGGGAGTCGAACATTCAAATTTTTTTTCATCAGTTGCATAACAGATAATCATTAAAAAGACTGTTCAGACTTTGGGTGTGGTGAAGGGGAAGGTGGGGATTAAGAGATCCCCTAAACATGGAAACATTCAAAATGTTCATGTAGTGTATTTTTGGAGAAATGTGGGTCTCCTAATATGTTGAGTTGGTGAAATGCAGAGTCATGCAAAAATACATTAAGAGAGGGAATATTCCAGCTTCACCATCATTAACAAAATTGAGTAATCCTGAGGTGCTGAAATCTTGAAAATGCAAGCATTTTCAGATTGATTATATAATGATAAAGTATGCTCCAATTTTAGACCTTACACCCAAGAAATGACTGATTTGATAAATGGAGCTTAAATGCTTGAAATTCTTGTGTGGACCCTCCTGTTGGAAGGAAAAACCCATGAGTGAAGCTATCACCGGCTCAACTCTTTTTCAAGGTGTGTGTGTGCGTGCGCATGTGTGCTCAGTCGTGTCTGACTTTGGGACCCTGTGGATTTTAGCCTACCAGGCTCCTCTGTCCATGGGACTTTAAAGGGGTAAGTGATAGGAAAAAAGATTAGGAATATTCAGTGAGGGAAAAGGAAGGTTAAGATTAGAAGGGATAAAAAAACCTTAGGATAATTAAATAGAGTGGAACAGTTCAGAATTTTAACTTAAAAAGTCATGAAAAATGAAGTGATAGATGGAATAAGTACTAAAATTTAATAGATTACTAGAGAGATTACAAGGTCCAGCTCCTGTAGTAACTCCAAAAATTGTAGAGATTTGTTCAACTTATCTTAACCATGATGAATTTTCAAAAAGCTTATGGTGATACTCCATAAAAAGAAAAGGATCCTCATAACCAGCACTGATTAGAATAACATGAGTTAAAGAAGATATACCAGGATATCAGGTTGTGCCTAGGGTGGAAATGGTGGTGGTGTCTCAGGGTATCAGAGGCCATTTGTGCTGGTTTGTAGGTAAATTGTCACAGATGAAGAAATTGTATTGGAATTCTTCTACACTGGCTCATAATGTATTGTCAGATCTAAACCTGCTCATAATGTACTGTCATATCTAAACCTGCTATAAAAAGGGAGCATAAGTTATGGAGATGTGATAAATTATCAATAACTTAAAACTGAACCTATAACCTAAGGTAGAAATTTGCGAACAGAAGGTATTTATGATTGTGTATCCACTCTACCAGAATATATTATGTGATTTCTTGAATAAGAAGGAGGTAAAATTCTTGGCTTACTCAAACAAATGGGGAAAGGGATGCTGTAGAAATCTGCTATAAGTTTTGTTTTAATTGGGCATGCTAAATGCAAATCCTTACACTGACCTTACCCACTCAACTGGTTAATTTAAGATGACATAGCATACCTGCTACTCATCAATAAATTCCTGATTTGATTAAGGATATGTTAGAACAAGTATATTATCATCCACAAATTTCCCTCTTTAAAAACCCATTATGGTTTGCAAGAAAAGTTGGTGAGTCCAAATTGTAGACTGTGGAAGACTGGATAAAATGGTTCTTCCAATAGCATCAGCCAGGCTGATAGGATGTTAGCAATTCAACCTTGCAATAAGCTAAGGATGACTGGTATTCTATGGTTGATTAATTTCTTTTTTAATTTCAGTTATGGAAGTAAGTAAAGATCATTGTGCATTTATGTTGGACAGAATCTGACGCAGGTTTACTAAGCTTCCACAAGGTTATTTAAATCCACTTGCTAATTGCACAACCTGTTGAGAAGAGGCTTTAATATGACTCAGCTGAAATGTACTGTTATGCATTACATATATTGATGATATAATGGCAATCTCAAAGATCAAGTTAAGATGATTAGAAATTTTGATTAATCATGTCACTGCCAGGGAATGGCTACCTGATAACATTCATAGGAATTACTTAGTATAGAGACATTAGCAACATTCTTCAAACAACCACACATAAACTATGGTTTCTGTCGGCTCAAAAACTGAAACAAAAATTAATTGGTTTGTTTTATTTTATAATATGAGCCCCCACTAACAATGTTACAAAGAAAAAGAAATGCTGAATTTGAATGAGGCTCTGAACAACAGGAGGCTTCCCTGGTGGCTCAGCCATAAAGAACCTGCATGCCAATGCTGGAGGCTCAGGTTCAATCCCTGGGTCAGAAAGATCCTCTGAAAAAGGAAATGGCAACCCATTCCAACATTCTTGCCTGGGAAATCCCATGGACAAATGAGTTTGGCAGGCCACAGTCCAGGGTGTCAGAAAAGAGTGGGACACAACTTAGCAACTAAAAAACAATAGCAACTGAAAAACAGGAGCCTATATTGGGGCCATTACCCAATGGATACTTTTAGGGTCACACAGCCTCAGTGATGCTCAAGTGATACAAGTGTCAGAAGCTCCAACTGTACCCACATTGGTTCTTTGGAAGTGACTTCTTGGTTACAGAAGATGAGCAGAAATATAATCATGTGAGCAATGCAATGAAGAGCTATCAAAATATATCCTGCTGTCCCCTGTCTGACTGAGAAAAGATGCTGGGAACTGCATTGGTAAGTCTCAGACCTCTCCAAAGTTTGTCTACAGTTTGTTTCTGCTGCTATATATTATTATTATTTGTTGTTTTTGTTTAGTTGCCATGTCTGGCTCTTTTGTGACTCAATGGACTGTAGCCTGCCAGTCTCCTCTGTCCATAGGATTTCCCAGGTAAGAATACTGAAGTGGGTTGCCATTTCCTCTTCCAGGAAATCTTCTCAGTTGTGTCCGACTCTGTGCGACCCCATAGACGGCAGCCCATCAGGCTCCTATGTCCATGGGATTCTCTGTGCAAGAATACTGGAGTAGGTTGTCATTTCCTTCTCCAATGCATGCATGCATGCTAAGTCACTTCAGTCATGTCCGACTCTGTGCAACCCCATGGACAGCAGCCCACCAGGCTCCTCTGTTCATGGAATTCTCTAGGCAAGAATACTGGAGTGGGTTGCCATTTCCTTCTCCATGTTAATCATCTGGCTGTGTATAATTAGCATAACCATATAAATAAAATTTTAAAACATTCTCAAACAGTATTTCTGGTTTGTGATGATCATGATTTTCTAATCTTGTGGTAGTTGAGTCTTCTAAATCTTATTTTTGGTGGATTTCCTTTCATGTGTTTATTTATTATTAGGTTCAAGTGTGTGCCACTGTTCAGTGGGACTTGATGTGGAGTAATTCTGTGCAGCTAGAGTGGACAGTGTACAGAATAAAATTCTCCAATAGTTTTGTTTGCTTTTGCAAGATACCCCTGGGATTCATGATATAAAACATGATAAAAGTTTTTGGCATTTTTAACTTACCTTTGCTTCACCCGATTCTCTGGGATATTGACAGTCCTATAAACTGCAGCCCATGTTCCTTACATGGGCATCTGGTTCCAGAAGGAACAGAATAGACCTTGTTCCAAGGATCTTTTTTTGTTTTGACCCATCTGTGGGTTCCTTGAAGGACTGATGCAAGGGACTAATCTTTGTTTCACCTAACTCAGTGAAAGAAAGTGAAAGTGTTAGTCACTCAGTCATGTGACCCCATGGACTAAAGCCCTTAAGTCTCCTCTGTCGATGGAATTCTCTGAAAACTGGAGTGGGTTGCCATTTCCTTCTCCAGGGCATCTTCTCAACCCAGGGATCAAACCTGGGTTTCCTGCATTGAAGAAAGTTTCCTTACAGTCTGAGCCAGCAGAGACTAAGTGCAAAGAAGTGCCTCTGTGGAGTGTGTTCATCAAAAACACCTAAAGGCAAGTGAACAACTTGCCACCACAATGGGAGTGGAAAGCAACAGACATGCTGAAAGCCTGGATGGAAAAGCTGGAGAATCTGGGGGCATAAAGACTTTAACATCATCCACGTATTCTGGGGAATCTGGAAAGGCCATGTGCATGCACAGAGCAGGATGCATGCCCAGAAAACACCTGGGAAGAGCATGTGCTTTCACCTCTGGCTCATCTCTAATGAACAATAAAGACAAGAAGTGAAGGATCAACTGGATCAACAGGAGTTTTCTACCATCTTTCCCCCAATGGCACTGATTTTAACAATCACCCATGCATGGAATATCTCTTTGCAAACCCAGCAGTCCAGCAAAGAAGTTCCAGCATACTATTAAAGCAAAAAAGAAAAAAAAGTCCAGATTAGATGCAATAAAGATGCTAAAGATCAGTTACACTCTACCTGCATTACCACTCCCCTAAGTAACACAGCCTAGAGCCTAGAGAAGCTCCCTTGGGCTGATCTCTCCCCTATAGGAAAGTGAAAGCATGTGAGTGAGCATGTGGCTTCCCAGCTGTCTAAGATACTTGCAGGAAACCCATTTCTTTCTCACCTGGCCCAGAATACTGAGGCGTGCTGCTTGACTGCAGAGTGGGATCAACTGAAATTGTACCAGAATATAGGAAACCAAAAGTTGGTTTTTTAAAAAGAGCAACGATATTGACAAACATTTAAGTAACCAACAGATAGATAGGTAAGTGTGTGGGGGTGGGCGGGTAGGTGGGGGGGAATGAAGAGAGAGGACATACACACACACACACAAATCAGAAATGAAAATGAAGGCATTACTAATAGCCTTGAAAAAAAGCCAAAGTGTTAGTCGCTGAGTTGTGTCCAACTCTTTGTGACCCTGATAACCTTGTAAGACTCAGCCATCACGAAGGACCACATATTGTATTATTCCATTTATCTGAAATGTCCAGAATAGGCAAATCTGTGTGTGCGCTTAGTCACTCAGTTGTGTCGTACTCTGTGACCCCATGGACTGTAGCCCGCCAGGCTCCTCTGCCCATGGGGATCTTTCAGGCAAGAATACTGGAGTGGATTGCCATGCTCTCCTCCAGGGGATCTTCCCAACCCAGGGATCTAACCCAGGTCTCCTGCACTGAAAGCAGATTCTTTACCATCTGAGCCACCTGGCAAATCGATAGAGATAGATACAGATTAGCAGTTGCCTACGGCTGGGAGCTCTGGAAGTTGCAGGGTAATGGCTAAGATGTGTCACGATTCTTTTTGGAATGATTAAAAACTTCAAAAATAGAATATGGTGATGGAAATGCACATCTGTAAATATTCTAAAAGCTATTGAATTGTGCACTAAATTGGTGAAATGTATGGTATGTAAATACATATCAATAAAACTTTTAAAAAATTTCCTGTGTATACATAACACCCCAACCCCACCCCCCACACACATACAGAACACTAGAATTTGGGGATGATATGGTAATAGTGACATAGAGCTGAGGAAAAGAAGAAATAAAAAAGAGGCACTAATTACTTCTAGGGACAACAGAATTTTATATCTGAAAGAACTAAATATAGAGAGTAAATATGGCCCAACTATAAATTGTGATTCAGGAGTAATTATAATGGAGAGAAAATAGAGAGATGGGGTACAGTAAAGGAAGAAATGGGAAAGAAGTAAATCCTTTTTTGATTATGGAAATTTAATAAATAATGTCTAACATTGAAAAGAAATACAGGAAATACAGGAAAACAATAGACTGGGGAAGACTAGAGATCTCTCTAGAGATCTCTTCAAGAAAGTTAGAGATACCAAGGGAATATTTCAAGCAAAGATGGGCACAAGAAAGGACAGAAATGGTATGGATCTAACAGAAGCAGGCCATATTAAGAGAATGTGGCAAGAATACCCAGAAGAACTATACAAAAAAGATCTTCATGACCCAGATAACCACGATGGTGTGATCACTCACACAGAGCCAGACATCCTGGAATGCAATGTCTAGTGGGCCTTAGGAAGCATCACTTAAAACAAAGCTAGTGGAGATGACGGAATTCCAGTTTAGCTCTTTCAAGTCCTAAAAGATGATGCTGTGATAGTGCTGTACTCAATATGCCAGCAAATCTGGAAAACTCAGCAGTGGCCACAGGACTGGAAAAGGTCAGTTTTCATTCCAATCCCAAAGAAAGGCAATGACAAAGAATGTTTAAACTACCACATAATTGCACTCATCTCACAGGCTAGCAAAGTAATGCTCAAAATTCTCCAAGCCTGGCTTCAACAGAACGTGAATCATAAACTTCCAGATATTCAAGCTGTATTTAGAAAAGGCAGAGGAACCAGAGATCAAATTGCCAGAATCCACTTGATCATCAAAAAAGCAAGAGAATTCCAGAAAAACATCTACTTCTGCTTTATTGACTACAGCAAACCTTTGATTGTGTGGATCACAAAAAACTGTGGAAAATTTTTAAAGAGGGGAATACCAGACCACCTGATCTGTCTCCTGAGAAATCTGTATGCAGGTCAAGAAACAATAGTTAGAACTGGACTTGGAACAACAGACTGGTTCCAAATAGGAAAAGGAGTATGTCAAGGCTGTATATTGTCACCTTACTTATTTAACTTATATAGAGAGTGCATCATGTGAAATGCCAGGCTGGATGAAGCACAAGCTGGAATCAAGATTGCTGGGAGAAATATCAATAACCTCAAGTACTCAGATGACACAACCCTTATGGCAGAAAGCAAAGAAGAACTAAAGAGCCTCTTGATGAAAGTGAAAGAGGAGAGTGAAAAAGTTGGCTTAAAACTCACCATTCAGAAAGCTAAGATCATGGCATGATGTCCCATCACTTCATGGCAAATAGATGTGGAAACAATGGAAACAATGAGAAACTTTATTTGGTGGGGCTCCAAAAGCAATACAGGTGGTGATTTCAGCCATGAAATCAAAAGGTGCTTGCTCCTTGAAAGAAAGGCCATGACCAACCTAGATAGCATTTTTAAAAAGCAGAGACGTAAAAATGGGCCAAAGAACTAAACAGACATTTCTCCAAAGAAGACATACAGATGGCTAACAGACACATGAAAAGATGCTCAACATCACTCATTATCAGAGAAATGCAAATCAAAATCACAATGAGGTACCATTACACGCCAGTCAGGATGGATGCTATCCAAAAGTCTATAAGCAATAAATGCTGGAGAGGGTGTAGAGAAAAGGGAACCCTCTTACACTGTTGGTGGGAATGCAAACTAGTACAGCCACTATGGAGAACAGTGTGGAGATTTCTTTAAAAACTGGAAATAGAACTGCCATATGACCCAGCAATCCCACTTCTGGGCATACACACCGAGGAAACCAGATCTGAAAGACACCTGCACCCCAATGTTCATCGCAGCACTGTTTATAATAGCCAGGACATGGATGCAACCTAGATGCCCATCAGCAGACGAATGGATAAGGAAGCTGTGGTACATATTCACCATGGAATATTACTCAGCCATTAAAAAGAATTCATTTGAATCAGTTCTAATGAGATGGATGAAACTGGAGCCCATTATACAGAGTGAAGTAAACCAGAAAGATAAAGACCATTACAGCATACTAACACATATATATGGAATTTAGAAAGATGGTAACGATAACCCTATATGCAAAACAGAAAAAGAGACACAGATGTAAAGAACAGACTTTTGGACTCTGTGGGAGAAGGTGAGGGTGGGATGTTTCGAGAGAACAGCATCAAAACATGTATATTATCTATGGTGAAACAGATCACCAGCCCAGATGGGATGCATGAGACAAGTGCTCGGGCCTGGTGCACTGGGAAGACCCAGAGGAATCGGGTGGAGAGGGAGATGGTAGGGGGGATCTGAATGGGGAATACATGTAAATCCATGGCTGATTCATGTCAATGTATGACAAAACCCACTACAATATTGTAAAGTAATTAGCCTCCAACTAATAAAAATAAATGAAAAAAAAAAAAAAAGCAGAGACACTATTTTACCAACAAAGATCCATCTAGTCAAAGCTATGGTTTTTCCAGTAGTCATCTGTGGATATGAGAGTTGGACTATAAAGAAAGCTGAGCACTGAAGCATTGATGATTTTGAACTGTGGTGTTGGAAAAGACTCTTGAGAGTCCCTGGGACTGCAAGAAGATCCAACTAGTCCATCCTAAAGGAAATCAGTAGTAAATATTCATTTGAAGGACTGATGCTGAAGCTGAAACTCCAATACTTTGGCCACCTGATGTGAAAAACTGATTCATTTGAAAAGACCCTGATGCTGTGAAACACTGAAGGCGGGAGGAGAAGGGGATGCCAGAGGATGAGATGGTTGGATGGCATCACCAGCCAACTCAAGGCATGAGTTCGAGTAGGCTCTGGGAGTTTGATGGAGAGGGAAACCTGGCATGCTGCAGTCCATTGGGTCGCAAAGAGTCAGACACGACTGAGTGAGTGAACTGAATGGAACAGAACAGATATATCTATCTTACAATAGCTCAAACAATAAAGAATCTGTCTGCAATGCAGGTGACCTGGGTTTGATCCCTGGGTTGGGATGATCCTCTGGAGAAGCGAATGGCAACCCACTCCAGTATTCTTGCCTGGAGAATCCCATGGACAGAGGAGCCTGGTGGGCTACAGTCCGTAGGGTTGCAAAGAGTGGAACAGGACTGAGCGTCTAACACTAGTACTACTACTGTGTATATCTTCCTTACAATATATCAATAGATCCTTTTCACAGGGGATGGGAGAGTCCACACACTGCCCCTTATGTTATCTCTGAGATGGAGCTAAAAGCAAGACCAGGGGCATTAGGTTTCCATTCAAATATGTGTCCCTATAGAAAGCCTTTGCACTCTATTGTCTTTTGTTCAGTGTGCAGCATAGCCAACGCTTATATTACAATTAAATGGCAAAGCTTTTTTATTTGCTTCAAATAAAGTGACATTTATCAGCACATCAAAAGCCAGTTATGGGTATTTGAGTAGGCATTACAGTGGGGGAAAGTAAGCACAAACCCACTGGGCTTAAGATATTTCTATGTCTTCGTGATTAGCATATCAGACAGAGGACTGCTGGGCTCTCTTACTGAAAGGCTTCGTCTCTTACTGAAAGACATTGTCACCATTTCTTCTCTCATTTCCATGACAATAATATGAGAGATGGAAAATTATGAAAAGCCTTCAAATGTCAGTTCTGTTCAGTCTAACTGTAACATCTCCCCAGTTTTTCCTGTTAGGTTGCAGATTCTGTTCTCTGTGGCAGACTCAGCTGAAATCTCATCAGGAGGAACTATTGGAAAAATTGCTAAATATTCAGGCATGATTAAGAAGGCATTATACTTTGCCTGTAAGTAAAGATTTAAAGGGAACTCATTACATTGTATTTCTCTTTCAGTGTCTTCTGAAATATAGGAATTGGGAATAGACCATCATTGCCAGGTTAAGGATTTTGTTGTGGTTGTTTCTCAGAAGCAAATCTGTAAATCAGGAAACATCACTACTTTTATATGCTTGTCTCTTATAAAAGGGCTTCCCAGGTGTTTCTGTAGTATAGAATTTGCCTGCCAATACAGGAGACACAGGAGGCACGAGTTCAATCCCTGGGTTGGGAAGATCTGCTAGAGCAGAAATTGGCAACCCACTCCAGTATTCTTGCCTGGAATATCCCATGGACAGAGATGTCTGGTGGGCTACAGTCTGTGGGGTCACAAAGAGTCAGACAGAAGTGAGCATGCATACACGCACAGACATCCATATCTTATAAAAAAGAGGATCATATATTGTCTTTTCTTAAATATACATCTGAGCCCATTGATAAAGGCTTGTATCTGAGGACTGAGTTACCTGAAATGTATGGGTTCCTAAGAGTTTTAGACATAATTAACATTTGGGGCAAGTAAATCTTTGTTATAATTGTTACTGTTTGAAAATGTAAGCTTGTTTAAGGGTATGAAACTGTTGGCTTTTAAATCTACAGTCTTCAAAGAAGCATTTTGGAAGTAAGGAAATTTTATATTTTCCGCAGTGACTTACAGGGTGTTTTTTTTTCCTCTTGAACGGAGAACAGCAAGGGTAACTGAGTACTGTAGGAAAATCCTCCTAATAAAGTCCTGTCTCATAACCAAACTTTTTCTTAGTTTTCAGATCTCGGTTTGCCTAGTTCAATATTTCTTTATCCATCAAATAATAGCTTTGAATAACTTGATTTATTAGCATTATGAAAAGATTATGTTTTTCCTTTTCCTCCTTTTTAATTTACACTAAGTCTAGTAAAAGAAATAGCTGCTTCAGCCTTTTCAAAAGAAATGTCATCATTTCTTTTCAAAATATTTTATATAGTTTATGACTCAACTATAAATCATCATGCCCAATGAACAGAGGAACACTATTATGGATGATCAAGGATAGTCATTGATCCAAATATTATAAGTAATACAAATAATATTACAAGTAAATATTTAATGTACAAGGTCTGTGTTATAGGGAGCATAGATAAGAGTGTGTCATGATTTTCATGATTTTCACTTCTTTCTCAACATCTGAAAAAAACTTCTACCCTAAACACCACTCAAAGAGCACCTTGTTTGAGAAGTTGACTTTATTCTTGCAATTAATTGTTCCCTTATCTAGGATTATTCATAATACTTTCTAGATCACTTTGTACTATTTATGTCTGATTTATTTTAACTCCTGTCTAGACTGTGAGCTTCTTCAGGTCACTGGCCCTATTTCATGTGTGTGTGTGTATTCTTAATACTCATTAATTGATTCTTTCATTCAACAAACATTTTAATTGAGTATTTGTTATGTGAGAGGCACTGTGCTAGGCACTGAGAAAAAAATAGGTTGAAAACATAATGGTTGGCTTCTTTCCAAAGCTTTAGTCTAGTAGAGAAGAGAGAGGTAACATTTTTTGTTTGATTCTTCATAATAACTGATAGGCATTAAGATGAAAATATACATGATGCTCTGATAGTGATAAAGAGGGAGACTTAAAGCTAGTAAAAGGGTTGAAGCCTGAGCTCACCATAGCAGAAAATAAGTTAACTAGTCAAAATTATGGCAGGAATGAGATGGGGGAAAGTTTTATGGTTTGAGAGAGAAATTATAAGAAAATGCCATGTGATATGAGATATATGGCCAGTCCAAGTGGTTCTCGAGTAATTAGAGTGCAAAACCAAGATTTAGGCATGAAGTGAAACTGAAGAGATTAAGGCTAAGCCATTTAAAGTTCTTGTTCTTGTTGACAATTTCCTACTTTTCCCTCAGAGCATTAATAAATCAGTGAAGTGACTGAAGGAGGCAATGTTTTAATAAGATCTGCCTTCACTCTGGATTTTCTATGTGTTGATAGTCGTATTGCAAAAACCAGATTGGAGCCAAATACGACTAAATGGTGGAAGTCAATGAATACTGATGTTAAACCAGTGCTTATGTGATCAATGAATTGTTACATCATCCCCAGTTCAGTTCAGTTCAGTCACTCAGTCATGTCCAATTCTTTGTGACCCCCATGGACTGCAACATGCCAGGCCTCCCTGTCTATCGCCAACTCCCAGAGTCTACTTAAACTCATGCCCATTGAGTCGGTGATGCCATTCAATCATCTCCTCCTCTGTCTCCCCCTTCTCCTCCTGCCTTCAGTCTTTCCCAGCCTCAAGGTCTTTTCCAATGAGCTAGTTCTTCGCATCAGGTGGCCAAACTATTGGAGTTTCAGCTTCAGCATCAGTCCTTCCAATGAATATTCAGGACTGATTTCCTTTAGGATTGACTGGTTTGATCTCCTTGCAGTCCCAGGGACTCTCAAGAGTCTTCTTCAACACCACAGTTCAAAAGCATCAATTCTTCAGCACTCAGCTTTCTTTATAGTCCAACTCTCACATCCATACATGACTACTGGAAAAACCATAGCTTTGACTAGACAGACTTTTGTTGGCAAAGTAATGTCTCTGCTTTTTAATATGCTGTCTAGGTTGGTCATAGCTTTTCTTCCAAGGAGCAAGCGTCTTTTAATTTCATGGCTGCAGTCATCATCTGCAGTGATTTTGGAACCCAGGAAAATAAAGTCTGTCACTGTTTCATCCCCAAATACATTTAAATGGTTCAGTGTCCCAGACTTTTATAACCAAATGAGAAGAATTTCAGTGGGCACCAGAAAGGACTGCATTTGAGATTTAAAAAAAAAAAAAAAGCAGCCTATGAGTAATTCACTGAGATTCTGGAAATCAACAGAATTTGAAGAAGTGATAATAGTTGTTTAAAAAGATTATTTAGAGATCATTAATTTGATTTCAGTAATAGATGTGTAGATATGTACTGTTTATCTACTTTTAAAAGTTCCTCTGTGTATTCATTTTAGGTACTGTGAGACTCTGGGTAATGGCCAGACTATATATAATAAAGAACTTTGACCTACAGCCTGCAATAAACAGCCCAGGAAGTCAATCTATTATCTACAGTAACCAGCCTATGAAACTAGCCAGCTATTGATAAGTCAAATTTGTAGGAAGTCATATTGTGATATCTAGTAACAATCCAAGAGCCAACTAGTAACAGTCAGAGCCAAAAGATAAAATTTTACTAATAACTAAAAGCTTCCAAAATTTTTTCCTAGTTTCCAGCTTATTACCAACCAGAGAAAGGAAATATGTATCCCTGGCCAATCACAAATGATGCCCTGCTTCTAGTTAGCCTGTCCACAGCCTCTCTCTGCCAACAGATTCCACTCAGGTTATAACCTGAAACCTTTCTTTTATTCCACTCTTTGCCAGCCTTTGTAACTGTGAAACCCATAAATGATGATGGCTAAATTCCTTGCTCTAACAAACTCTGAATAGGTAACTTTTGCTTCCTTGCATTTGGTTGGTCTTCATTTACTTCCACAATAGGTTCTCTGTCACAGAGAGTTCTGTTGTAGAGCTGTTTCTTTACCTCTAGGTACATATCCTTTTCACTAGGATCTGAGATATTTAATGGATGGACTACAATGTTTTATAGCTACTATGCATATAAGTGTGGGTTTCCCAGATGGTGCTAGTGGTAAAGAACCCTCCTGCCAATGCAGGAGACATATGAGATTCGGATTCAATCCCTGGGTTGGGAAGATCCCCTGGAGGAGGTCATGGCAACCCATTCCAGTATTCTTGCCTTGGAGAATCCCATAAGCAGAGGAGCCTGGCAGGCTACAGTCTATAGGGAAACAAAGAGTTGGGCACTACTGAAGTGACTTTGCACACACATATCTGTATATAAGTGTACATGTGTGAGAAAGAATAAACAGAAATAAAGAAATAGAGAAAATGAGCTGGGTTTTGGAAGTCTAAGTTGGTGACATTCATTCACTCAACTCATTAATATTGAATGCCCACAAAGTGTCAGGTACCATTTAGGCCTTTTTGATGCATAGGAGAAACCAAAGATCCCTGTCCATGTGGAGCTTACATTGCAGGAAGGAAACAGGCAATAAACAATGAATATAATAAATAAGTAAATTTTATAATATCTCTAAAGGAAGTATGTGTTATGTAAGAAAAACAAAGGAAGGTAAAAAGGTTGTCAAGGGTTTGGGTGGAGAGTAAATTGAATCGGTAGTTAAGGAAGGTCTCATTATAAAGGTGGTGATTGAAGAAAAGTTTGGAGAGTATGGAAAGTGAAATAAGCAGATATATCTGGTGGGAAAACTTTTTTAGGGTGAGAAGAGCTAAAACAAAGACCTAGAGGTGGAAAGGTGCCTGGTGTGTTCATATAATAGCAGAGGTGAATGTGAGAGAGGGAGAGAATGCTCTTCCCATTATACAGATGTTTGCTTTTTAACTGAATAAAGTGGGAAGTTTCTGTAGAGTTAAATTTTAAAAAGATTCTCTTCAATGCATTGAGGATAGACTAGAGGGGGAAGGAGTGGATTTAGAATTCAGTTTTGTGTTTACATTTAAATATTAGTATGTTCAATAACATAGACACTCATGTAGTGGCTAAAAATATAACTAGACAATTATAAAACACCAATTCCTTTTTCCCTATTCCATCCACCTAGAGATCAGATGAAGCTGGGCTATGTCTTCCCTCTCACCTTAACTCCTCTAGAGCTTTTTGTTGTTCAGTTGTAAGTTGTGTCTGACTCTTTGCAACCACACAGACTGCAGGACACCAGGGCTTCCCTGTCCTTCACCATCTCCTGGAATTCACTCAAACTCATGTCCATTGAGTTGGTGATGCCATCCAACCATCTTATCCTCTGTCACCCCCTTCTCCTTCCCACAGTCTTTCCCAGTATTAGCATCTTGTCCAATGAGTCGACTCTTCGCATCAGATGGACAAAGTATTGGAGCTGCAGCATGTCTTTCCAATGAATATTTAGGGTTTATTTCTTTTAGGGTTGACTGGTTTGATCTCCTTGCAATCAAAGGGATTCTCAAGAGTCTTCTTCTAGAACTTTAGTAGACCTGAAAATTACACATGGCCTCAAATAAACATACGTTAAAATATTTCATATTCCCTAAATTTGAAGTCCAGTCTACATCCCGTCTACAATT
The DNA here is from genome assembly GCF_023699985.2 of Odocoileus virginianus. Classification (NCBI taxonomy): domain Eukaryota; kingdom Metazoa; phylum Chordata; class Mammalia; order Artiodactyla; family Cervidae; genus Odocoileus; species Odocoileus virginianus. Next base: position 25,729,544 of record NC_069688.1, read on the forward strand.
TCCAATCCATGTGACAATTATATCTAGCATCACTTCACCATAAATGAGTCACATAGATTGAAAAACATAAGAATCGTGAGAGAAAAATAATATGCATATATATATATATATAGAGAGAGAGAGATTCTGATGCAATTGTAATAACTGCTAATTTGTAAGAGGGGAAAACTGGAGCTGAAATAAACTTGATTTATTCTTAACATTAATCCTGAACTCTAAGAAACTTATTCCCTCAGACTCTCACCCATGGCCTGTGCCTGGCATTTCATGTTAAAGTGTTACTTAAAAGCAAAATGTAGGAGGGCTGACACCGATTGAAAAAAAAGTACATATACACAGAAAGCTGACTTACATAGCAAATGGAAGATGAAAAATGTGTGGTTCAGAGGAATTTATTACCTGAAAATTCACTCTACTTTCTAACTTACCTCTTGTAAAGAGATTTGAGATGGAAAAATGTAAAATGTCTTACATTTTGGCATCAAAATGCTACTCTGTCTCTTTATATTTTCATTGAAAAGAAAAATGTAGGAATTCAGAAAGAATGCATGTCCAGTTAACCTGATTACGGCCCTTTGGCAAGGCTTTTCTTTCTAACCATAGTTTTTTTTCTGATGGTTGAGAGATATTTAAAGAGCACAACCTATTTAGATATTCAAGGTAAATGAACAAAGATCCATCTTCACTATTTTTTCTGGTATCAGTTTATCAATGCAATTACAGAATACAAAATTGCCATCATTATTTTTGGCCAGCACACAAACAGAACTAAAATTAGTTGCTTAACTTTCAAGTACTCATGAGTTTCAACTAAACACTGGGTAAAAAGTTAATACAGATGTTATAAATAACCCTCTATGCATTAGAAGGCTATCATCTTGCAGTATACTCAAGGGACTAAAAGTAGCCTGTGTTGAAATTATTGCTTAAAATAATTTAATTCTTAAATAGAATTTGAAGATTCTATTTTCTTTCTTTCTTAGTTTTTAGACCATTTATTGGAAATAGTATTAAATACATAAATGGGAACTATTAAAGAATCAGAGAATCTAGAATTATTTTCCATTATATATCAAAGAATATATTGTTCTTTTTTTCTTTTTTATTACCATGTTACTGACCACGTCACATGGTCCCCAGAATGAAAGCCATTATTTCTGAACTTGTATTGCAGTCTCATGTGGTGATGCACCTAGTTTTTCTCCAGTCTGATTTGAATGTCTGTGTCTCTCAGCAGAAATTATAACACCCTAATGCACATTATAAGCACATCTTTTGTAGCTGAGGGTAGAGACAGAAGAATAAATGTGGCAAGGTGGATAGCATATGGAATGTAACATCTGTGTACCCAAGTTCAAGTCCCACTCTTGTCATTTTCAATAGTTATTTACTTATGGCGAATCAGTGAATTTTCAGAGCTTTGGTTTTCTCATCTGTAAAAAATGATGATATTAAAAGTGATTGCACAATTTTGATGGGAATGAAAATGGTTTTTTTTTCTCATGCATACAAAATATTTTTTTTCATTTATTTTTATTAGTTGAAGGCTAATTACTTTACAATATTATAGTGGTTTTGCCATACATTGACATGAATCAGCCATGTATTTATATGTATTCCCCATCCTGATCCCGCTCCCACCTCCCTCTCCACCCGATCCCTCTGGGTCTCCCCAGTGCACCAGCCCCAAGCACTTGTCTCATGCATCCATGAAGGGACGCTTCTCGAGGTGAGGCGGGAGACCCAGAGTCCCTTTCCAGTAGCCACAGGGATATTGGGATTCCTACCGGGCTGGTGATCTGTTTCACCCTAGATAATATACATGTTTCGATGCTGTTCTCTCTAAACATGTTTTATAAGGTGAGTCCGACTATAGAAATTCTAGTTACTATAGTCATATGCCTATCTTTAAGTTAAGGGTTAGTCACACGGTTGTGTTCAACTCTGAGACCCCATGGACTGTAGCCCACCAGGCTCCTCTCCATGGGGTTCTTCAAGCAAGAATACTGGAGTGGGTTGCCATGCCCTCCTCCAGGGAATCTGCCCGACCCAGGGATCAAACCCAGGTCTCCTGCACCGCGGCAGACTCCACACTCTCTGAGCCACCAGGGAAGCCCTGCTTATCTTGAATATATAAATAAATAAGCAGCTGAATTAAAGCACAAATCCTCTACACTTATGTTAGCTCTATACTGAAAGTATATATCTTATTGATGGTCTAAGAACTGATAGTATTCAGGCGGATGGTTTGGTATTGGGCTTCCCAGGTGGCCCAGTGGTAAAGAATCCACCGGCCAGTGCAGGTTCAGTCCTTGGGTTGGGAAGATCCCCTGGAGTAGGAAATGGCACCCCACTCCAGTATTCTTGCCTGGTTAAGGTGATAAAGATACGAAAAACTAGTATGATTGTCCTTTTAGTGTAAGTGATAACTGGAAGCACATGTGTGCACTCAGCTTTTTGGAGTTTGAATGTGAGTTAGTGGAAGAAACTTGATTGCGCTAAGTATGAGGTGAGATTCTTTTGTGCCACCTAATTGACTGCTATAACCTACCTGCAGATATGACCCATGCATCTCAACTTGATTGAAGAGCATCAGGTTGAGCTTAAGATTCAGATAGCCAGGAAAACAGAATCTAAAATCATCAGAGCCTCCCTTAGGCCCTCGAGTCCTTAATGGGTCATTCCATTGTCAGCACTATTCATGGAGAGGCAAGGTCACACCACATCTGGAAAGGTCAGCACATGCCCCTATATTATTCTTTCATCACACTGTGTATGAGTTTATCCCATTATTGTGAAAGAATGAATGTAATAAGTTGAGTGTTTCTGTTTAGGGAAACATTTATTCTGAACTCTTTTTGAAACAAGGTTTTGAAGCAAGCCCAGCATCAAAAAGGTCTTGTCCTAATGAGGTGGGAAGGGGGTTAAGAATCAGGCCCAACTAATCTTGAACACCATGTCTCCTTCCAGTTTCCCAGCCTGTCTTCCCCAGTATGTATTTATATTCATACCTGCATATACTCATGCAAATATTTGTTTGTGAAGTCTGTGTATACATTACCTTAATGGCATGTCAGAGTGTGTCACTGTCACTGTGAGCATTAGTAAAAACATTTTCATCTAATCTCATTTCCTTCCTATTTACACATATAATCTATTTTGATGGATCCTAATAGTTGACTTGAGATTCAGGAAAAAGCATGACTTACTAGATTAGACCACAAATACAAGCTAACCCCTAAATTATCTCTCAATTCTTTGATGGAGGTAGATAATGATATAAAAACACAGGAGTAATTTCTGTTTAGTTTGGAATGCATTTTCTTTATTATGTGCAAACATACACTTTTTAAAAAACTGAGATGTCATCATACTTTATTTCCAACTTATTAACAAGCAATAACTGTGAAGCTGTAGAAACTCAGGATTCATGCTACTTCTTACTCTTTACTGGAGCTCAAGTGTGGCAATCTGACAGTGGGACAAGGATCAGATTCCCTGACACTATGTAGCATCCTGTTGTGGGGAGGAATGTAGCAAAAAAACACATATTAAACCAGAGTTGTCATAGTGCTTACCACCCTGGTGTCTTGAGGCAGATACTGGTGCAGGCATGAATGAGGAGCAGGACACCAAACTGGGAAAGAGATGTGACTTCTCATGACCTCTCTCCCTTTATGTAGATCAGTTATTTATCTGCTGATTCAAGCAAACAGCAGTGGGAAAATATACTTGAATCAAAAGAAAAAATAGAGTATATCCATTATAATTCTTCATATAGATATTATATATATATAATGTTATTATATATAATTTATATTATTATATGTGCATATGTGTGTGTGTGTGTGTGTGTGTGTGTGTGTGTGTGTGTATAAAATGTTGCTATTTAGTTGCTCAGTCATGTCTCACTCTTTTGTGACCCTGTGGACTTTAGCCCACCAGGCTCCTGTGTCCATGGGATTTCCCGGGCAAGAGTACTGGAGTGGGCTGCCATTTCCTTCTCCAATATATATACTGTCACCCAGTAAATTTATTATGTTTCAAGTTCCACTTTTTGTAAGTTGTATTATAGTGTTAATAAAGTTAATTAAACATTTCCTCTAACCATAGAACTGAACGGCACTTGGAGGACTCACCTGTTGACATTTAAGTATCTACTTGGCGGAGTGGAAAGCAAGATTCGCACCCAACAATGCCACCTGGTTAACCCAGCAGTTTTTATAACCCAGCAAATTGTTCTTGTGCAATAGTGCATTCTTATGAAGTTAGGTGGATATTATTAGTGTTATGATCGAGCTTTTTTCTCATCTCTCTTGCGTTGGAGTAGCTCCATTGTAGCAGATGTTTCACTCCTTAGTGTTGAGGTAAAACTGCATGTATCTTGACACAGGCAGACAGCACTTGGCTTTGGAACGTTCAGTCTGCCATCAGGTTATCCCCTCAGCTTCAGTCATTGGCTTAAACAGGACTGTTTCTTCCAAGCTCAACTGCATGGTATCCAGACACTGTTTCTCCATTAGTCACCTGGTTCTGCACTCCAAAATGCAATTCAGACTTGGAAACAAGTGTGTAGTCATGGCCTTTCAGGGCTAACATGGTCTGGTGGAAAGGCTATTGGAAGAGTAAGAGTATTTGTCTCACCAACTTGCTATGTGACCTTTGACAAATTACTTGACCCCAATGTGCTTCATTTTCCTTTCTACACAGGGAATGTGGAGGTAATAATATATAGCTTCCTGCCCTACCTTACAGGATTTTGTAAGGTTCAAATGAAATAACTAATTGTTTACCTTCTATTTTGACATGTGATGTTGAAATGCCCTTCCCTTCTGTTGTGGTAGAAATACGTTGCCATATTTATAAGAAAAAAAAATAGTTGAAAACGGATTTAGAAGAAACATAATACACTCCACTTTAACTCTCTTGAACACATTTATCCCATCAAATAGTGATGCCTGGTGTGTTTTAAAATGGTAAAAGCACAAGATTCAAAATTCAGACCTGGGATTGAAGTTCTGCCACAGCTACTTCAAAGATCTCTGCTTCGTTTCCAGGAACTTGGTCATGCCTCGCTCCATGTATCTGGACTCACCTGCGCTCTTCCACCTTAGCCCAAAGCTAAGAGATCATCTCTAGGTTGAGGTCTAGAGCATTCTAACAGCCGAAGACTGTCATACTCCTCAGCTCCAGTGACTGTTAGACATGTGCTGGACTCCAAACTACCTCCTCGCAAATAAGGTCCAGGAAGCAAGATTACTCTTAGGATAGCCAGGGCATGTGGGTTGAGCCATAGTTTTACCAAGCCCAGACCTCTCCTGAGTGAGTAATATAGTTCCCATTCTGGAGTTCTGGTCATTTCTGGAATAGTCTTTGAAATTTAGTAGGCAACAAACATTTGTGAGCAATAATGGGACCCTCTATTTTTCTCTTCCTCCCCTTCCCGTCCTCCTCTCTGAGACTGACTGTTTTCCCTCATAAATTGGAATCTGAGTTCCTAACTTACAAGATGTATCCTTTAAATGACAGGCATCATTTGACAGCTGTTTTAAATTCCCTGAAGTTGCACTCCAAATGGAAATGTCTGAATCTTACCATTTTCAGAGTCCTAGTTTAGAATTTCAAGTCATCTGGACACCAATTGCCTAGTCACTGGAAACTATGAAATAAGAATTTAAAGCCAGGTGAATTCACTTATCTCTTTTCATTTTGATTTGTAAATTCCTAGAAAGCAGACATCCCTCCCAGGCATTCAAAAACATGTCTCAGTCATACACTGTGTGTCTGGGTGGAATTATAATGAACTATCATTAATATGTGCTGTGTATTAGAGTTGTTTTCACTGTGTCCTTTATCCTCACAACAGCCTTGTGAATAGGTAGTATTCTAATTTTCATTTTACAGACGGAAACTGAGGCAAAGGGAAGTTAAATTATTTGCCAAGGTTACACACTCGGTTAGTGGTCGGGCTTGGATCTGAATCCAGATAGGCTGATCTCAGAACCCACGGTCTAAGTGGTCTGCTATACTGAGACAAGGAGGCGGGGGGTGGGGGGGTTATATATTGCTTCCTGGAGAGATGATATTTGAAATGAGGTTTCAAGAGTAATTAGAATGACTCAGGCAATGAACTGGGGAGACAGCAACCTCCAAAGACAAGACCACATGTAGAAATGTAGGAGTATTAGAATATATAACTGGTTTGGGAAGTATAAGAAATTTAGCACAGAGCAAAGGTGTAGATTAAAGAAGCAATGACAGATAACTCTAGAAAGAAAGGAAGGAACAAGAACAGCCGCGTCTAATGTCTAAACTATTTGGATTTTGTCATGATATCAATGATAGAAGGTAAAGTAATTTAAACAAAGGAGTGGCATAGACAGCCCCACTCTTAGACATAGGGAAGAGGGATCCCTGAACCCTGGAGCCACACGTATCAAAAATGTACACACAAATTTTATTTTTTTTAAATATACATGTTAGAGTGATCAACATGTTTGAATTTGCCTGGGACTTTCTCGGTTTTAACACTGAAAATTTTGCATCCCACAGAAGTCCTCAGTCCCATGCAAACCAGAAAGGATGTTCACCTCTGTTATTTGTGATCTATTATTTGTAAGCCCCAAAACCCACCCTCATGACTAAACCCACTCAGGTTCCAGAGAAATGCTTCTTCACATATTTTTCCCACACTTTCTCAAAACAAGAGATGACCACACCTAAAAGTCATACAGAACTGTAGGTTGTACCACTATAGATATTGCCAATAAACAGTATTTTGAATTATTGGCAGAATTTATGGTGCAGAAATGGAAAAAAGAAAATTTTATTCAACTTGCCAAATACTTCCCTTCAGCTAACATAAAGATAATGGATATTTACAATTATTTTGTTGTTTTTCAGTTGGGTCAAGCACCCAGTTTCTTGGTTCTTACTGTATTTCAGTTCAAAGTATGGAGGCAATCATAAAATAACATGGTACATCCAATATTACATATGGCAATGAAGAGTATTTTGTGTTATTAAGGAATTTTAGCTCTAAAAATTATATGAGAAGTAGGTATGATATATTATGAGAGGTACAGTATAAATGTGATACCAAGGTTTTATATTAATAAGTGGATTTAGATATTGCTTTAAGAGAAGACTAAAACAGTATTATGATTAGTATTGATTTATATAACAAAATTAAAATACTTTGTAATATTTATTAAAATAATAATACTTTGTCTTGTGCAGCCCCATTTCACAGTTTGAATATTATATATAAAATTTATTGTTCATCTCTCATTTAAGTATTTCTCAAAGACTTTTATTGACAATTCCAATTGCTACTGCTTTGGCAGTAGAAAAGTTTCTCTAAATTGCCATTAACAGAAAGCTGTTTAAGAACTACAGCAATTTAAGGAAAACTTTCTAACTTGATATTGCTAGGAATAAAACTTGAATTATAAGAAAGTTTTAATAGTATAATTTATGATTTTTCTAAAATAAAGTCAAGAAGCATAAAATTTATTGAAAACTATAAAATAATGTCGTATACCTTTATTTGATTACTTGTGTAAATATTATCAGCCCAACAACAGAAAATCTAGTTGAGTGGTAAAAATGATTTATTCATTTATCTGATAATCTGCCAAATATTAGTTACATAAAATGTAGCTGTGCATTATGATTTTGTTATTATAAAAATACATTTAAGGTAGAAGTATATAATTGATTTTATTTAACAGCTTGTTACATTCATATATAGCTTTAAAATATTAGACATATTGTATGTGAGAACCTATTTGCACTCTTGTTCCAAGCCCGATACTTTTGGCAGCAGGCCTGGGCACAGGTGATTAAATATATATTTTGGAAAGATCATTTGCCAACAGTGTAAATCCTAGATTGAAGGAATGGTAGTAAAAATACAGAGATCAGTTAAAATTTTTAGCAACTCTAAGCTCATGGATGACTTTGAGATTTCTGCTTGTATACCAAAAATATGCATGCATATATATGTGACGTATAGAGTACACATATGACTGTGTGCATATTAATATGTGGGACTGGAGTTAAAACAATGATATGAGCTCTACATTTACAATTGTGGGTCATTAGGATGAATAAGAATCAGTTTCATAAGGAAGAATGTGTATAGTATACAGTGTAATATGTCAGAAACAAAGGAAAGAGCTAGTTTTAAAAGAGAAGTCAGAGTATGTCAAATGCTGAGCTATACCAAAAAAAAAAAATTAAGAATTGGAAATTATGAATGAAAGGTACTGAGAGCAAAGAAGCAAATTGCAGTGACTGAGTCATAAATAAGAGATAAATAATTGGAGACTGTGAGATTAGATTGTCTTTCTCAGAAGTTTGACCATGGAGGGAAAAAGGTTTTCTGCTGAGCGTAATTGTGACAATATAGCAATGTTTGCGAGAAGCACGCGTTCAAGGAAGATGTATTGTTTTTCAAGCTTGGAGTGGTGTGTGTTAGACACTCAGTCATGTCCGATTCTTTGCTACCCAATGGACAGTAGCCCGCCAGGCTTCTCCATCCATGGGATTTTTCCAGACAAGAATACTGGAGTGGGTTGCCATTTCCTTCTCCAGGGGATCTTCCCAACCCAGGGATCAAATCTGGGTCTCCTGCATTGCAGGCATACTGGTTACCGTCTGAGCTACCAGGGAAACCCTAAGGATGTTTATATTCCAAGTGGAAAGGGATAGAAAGTGAGGCCAAAGAAAAGGGAAGAGTGTTGATGATCAATAGCACAAGAGAAGATTGGATCCAGAGCATATAAACAAAGGGAGAGATAATAGAAGAGAAAGTATTTTACTGAAACTGGAGAGGAGAAAGAATGGATGTAAACAACTTGCCTAAGTGGATTTTTTAGCGGGGCGGGGTGGGGTGGGGGTGTAGAGAGTGTTGCAAGTTACTCAACTCGTTTGAATAGATTTAAGCAAGTGGGTAGGGGATATAAGCTTCAGAAGTATCTGCTGGGATCTCAAAGCAGGAGATCCACCTTACTAGGAGTGGAAACAGGAACCAGAATCTCATTAAGATCCAAAATTACTCTCTCCACAGCAGAGCTGTGGGTCTCCCATCCCTGCTTTCCTTGGAATCTTCACTTCAGTGTTACTTTCTCTGCTTTTCCATGTGCATGTGGCTCCTGAATTTACATAAGGCAGTTTAAGCAGTCATCAAAGACTGCCTATGACTACTTTTGAAAGCAAATATTAAATGCTCAAAAGAGATAATCTAATTATCCCAACTTGGGTAGCTATGCTAATACAGTCATCTGTGGTCTGGGGGGCAGTAAGGGGCATGTTATTAAACTTCAGCACAAAGAGCACACCTCTGCAGGTAAATATCTGAAACTTCAGCCCTTGCTTAAGTAATGTGTTACGATGTAGGTGAATTTGCTAGTGAGAGAGGGACAAGAATTTAAAGAATTCTTGCTTAATACCCTCTGTTTAGTTATGGAGTTAGGAAGAAAGGTTTTTGCTGACTGTGACTGTGCTGTGTGCATGCATGTGGGTTCAGCTGTGCCTGACTCTTTGCAGCACTATGGACTGTAGCCCAACAAGCTCCTCTGTTCATGGAGTTTTCCTGGCAAGAATGCTGGAGTGGGTTGCCATTTCCTCCTCCAGGGGATCTTCCCCACTCAGGGATCAAACCTGGATGCCTTGCATCTCTTGCATTGGCAGGCAGATTCTTTACCAGTGAGCCACCTGGTAAGCCTGAGACTGTGGCAATGTTACATCAAAGAATCGTTATGAGAGTAAAGAAGGTTAAAAGTGGCTGTTTTGAGAAATGGTAACTGGCTCTCTATGGCATCCTCAGATATTTCGGTAAGATAGCATTAGGTTTCTGGCTGAGAGTATAGAGCATGAATCTATCTTGGTGCCAGTCCAAATCATTACCTGAATTCTTGGCAGACAGGCTACAAGAGAAAGCCTTTAATAAGTGGACTAATTCAGTGTTACAGTGTTTTTAGGGGGTACTGTAGAATTTTAAGTTTCCATAGAAGAACTTATAGACAAAGCAATGGCATATTAGCAATCTAGTAGTTTAAGTAATAAGGTTTTTAGGAGACTGAGAAAGAGAGAAGAATGGAGTAGAGAGAGGAGAATTATGAGCTAAATGTCCCCAAGAGGTCAAAGGAAAAGTGTAAGCGTGAAGATATGAAGGATCTTGATGGGGGTAAATTTGCATTAGGGAGTAGAACATTAGAGATTATGTTTAGGAATGTTGGGTAATTATTATTAATGGTCAGTTCCAAGGGATGGTTTTGTGTGTGGTTGGCTGAATTAGAATTGAAGTGTAAGGTGGTGGCATTAAGAAAGGCAGCAAATTGTGATACAAGGTTATTGATAGATCAGTATGGATACTGCAGCCATGTAGGATGCTAGTGGGATTTATGAGTGAGAAGCCTGGAAGCCAGATGCAATAAACAGTGTCTGACCATGAAGCTATTTAGATACCAGCATTGAAAGGTGGAATAGCATAATGATATAATCTAAAGAAGACTTTTTTGTTTGAGTGAGTTGGGAAAATGTGTTAGGAGGCAAAGAAGTGGAATTCTAACACTCTTTCCTCCTAGCCTGTAAATTATGGAATTTTGGACAATAAGCAATCTCCATTTAAAGGTATAAGAGAAGAAACAGAATTCTTCAGAGAACTGGGTTTTGACCTTAATAAGAGACTGAAGGTTTAGATTAGTCAGAAGTTTCTTTACCATAGAAGTGAATTATCTGGCTCAGATGCAATGGGATCATATCAGGAAATTATTGGAATGTGAAAAGAGTGTAAAAATAATAATTAAAATTAGTATTTTTAGATCCTCCCTATCATTTGGACACTTCCAAGCATCTTATATGTAATGTCATCTCATTTTTAATCATCACAAGCATTCAGCAGATAAGTATTATTTTGCCTATTTCTCTATTAATAGAGGCATCAAAGGCTTAAACAACCTATGTAAGCCCTTTAGGTAGAAAGAGGTAAAAACAATGTTTTAAGCCAGGTCTGATACCTGGGCATACTCTTCACCATTATGTTATAATGATGGAAATATGCAGGTTAGGAAAGAGAAGATGATGATAAGTTTAAGGACTCAGTTTTGGACGTGAAGGGAAGACTGAAAGTACTGTATTTTGGCCAGTAGTACAGATTACAACAGGTTTCCCAGGTGGCTCAGTGGTAAAGAATCTACCTGCCAGGCAGGAGATGGGAGTCTGATCCCTGGGTCTGGAAGATCCCCTGGAGGAGAAAAGGACAACCCCCTCCAGCATTCTTGACTGGAAAATTCCCTGGACAGAGGAGCCCAGCAGGCTGCAGTCCATGGGGTCGCAAAAGAGTAGGACATGACTTGGAAACTGTACACATGCACACAGGTTACAGCAGAGTCAGGCACCAATTTATTTGGTTAGAATGTCCCCCCCCCCCCCGCCCCCAGCAAAAATTAAGTACCAGTATAAGAGGCCCAACAACCACACCTCAAAATCTGCAGGCTGCCAACTTTTCTGAAAGTTTCATAGAAATTTTCTGGTCATCTGGTCATCTGTCATGGCTCAGCGGGGTTAGAAGGATCCTAATTCTAGTCCAAGTATGTGAATGGTAGGATGAGTTGTTAAGGAAACTTCTCCTTTTAAATAGAGGCTGTAATTCCTTCTTCAAAGATGAGTTTAAATATTCAAACATATTTGAAAGAATTTTACTCTAGTTGTACATCTAAACTAATTAGTTACTTATTTTCCTCACTCTTCCTTTCCTTATATAGGAACTAGGTGGCCCAAGACAGTTTGATTTGTAATATTGCCATGATGTAATCTTTTAAGTATTATCTTTTAACTCTCAAAAGTTTCCAAGTTTGGACAGTGAACTGTGTGTCCACCCAACTTTAGTGTTCCTCACTAAACCTACAGTAGTGAGAGCCTACCATTGCTTCTGCTTGTACTCATGTATTCAGCTCTGTGTCAAAGTGAGTATCTGTCCTCTGAATATGACATGCATTTACAAAATGCTCCCTATATTCTTCAACACTATTAATAGGTACTCAGGCTAATTTTAACTGGAAAAATAGTAGTAACCATAAATTATAAGGAGCATTAATTCATATCCCTATATTATTATATAGACATCATTTAAATATAATATCTTTACCATACTAAATGTCATTACCATTAATTTTTTACTACATAGTTAATATGGGGTAACCTGTGGCAACCTGGGTTTCCCAGGTGGCATAGTGGTAAAGATTCTGCCTGCCACATGGAGTAACCTATCCCAATGATACATTTTATAAATGTTTTTTTTTTTTTGGTCAGAAAATTCCTTTGTTTGACTTTATCTTTCCACTGAATTTTGAAATTTCCCTTGGTACTGTTCTCTGTATGGTGAATATTGTAATTTCCCTTGCCTAAGGCAATACAATTCTAACCTTGTAATACTTGAAGTTTTATCATGTCATGTTAAAGATGCTATTATCCTTTTTCTTATTCTGTCCTTTTCTTATATTTTAAAATGATATTGATATAAGGTTTTCTGAAGAGTAAAGCAGAATAATTAACAACATGATTAAACACATAAAGAGTTTGATTTTGCTTGTTTTTGAAGCCTTCACAGTCCTAAAGAGCTTACTCAATGCTTCACATTAAAGGCATTAAATTAGAAGGATGGTGTATGTCAGCATGGAGAATTAGATTAAGTCCCTATAACAACACTGTTTTTTCCGAACAAGAAACAACAGGAAATAAGAACAACTGTCTAGATGAAGTAACTAGATATTATTGAAATTGAGATTATTTATAAGAAGGAGTTACGTAATATTCACGAATATTGAGTCACACTCTTGATAGATTTTGGAAAACAATTATCTTCTTTCTGAGTTCGGGACACAGCCTTCCAGGAGAGGGTTCCACAGGACCAAAGGATGTTATATTCCACAGACATGAGAAGGTTCCTCTCGAGAAGCCATCTTAAAAACCCAACATAGTAAAAAATATTTTGAAACTCCACCCACAGCATTTTCCACAACTCCCTTCAGTAGATGGAAACTTTTTAAAAAAAAATTGTTTATTTATTTTGGGGTCGTCTGTGTTCCATGGGCTTTTGTCTAGTTGCCGTGAGCGGGAGCTGCTCTTGGTTGCAGTGCTCTGGGCTTCTCATCGCAGTGGCTTCTCTTATTGCACAGCATGAGCTCGGGGCACGTGGACTTTGGAGGCTGCGGTCCCTGGGCTCCAGAGCACAGGCTCAATACTTGTGGTGCGCGGGCTTCCTTGTTCTGTGGCATGTGGGATCTTCCCAGATCAGGGATCAAACCCATGTCTCTTGCATTTAACAGGCTGATTCTTTATCACTGAGCCACCAGGGAAGCCCTGGAGACTTTTTAAATGGTGATCCAAAACTGATTACAGTGGGATTTTTAGTTTGATTTTGATACTCTACTGTATATATAAATTAGCTACTCTAGACTCTTGTCTCATGATACAAAGCAATCTACTGTCTGAACTGCAGGGTGTGTATGGAAAAAAAAAAATGCTGTTTCCTTGGAAACAGCTATCTGCAAGTTCTAGGAACACCTCTCTCTGTCCCAGGAGTTAATTTGTTTCAGATGGGGAAAGGTGATTACTTATGAACCATAGAGAGGAGACAGAGAGAGGAACTCATAGGTTTCTTTCCTATCATTACTGTTAATGTTTTCAAAAATGAGCACCAGATGGCAGTGGCAAGAGGAAATATTAATGACATTGTTTCTGTGCAGGGTTATTACTCTACAGCAGTTTTTGCTTATATGTGGAAGAAACGTAGCGGGCATGCAAAAGGAAAATTTCTTAATTTAACCAAAGTAGATCAAAATGTGCTGCCCACCCTTCCCAGTTTCCCAATTTGCTGGAAGTTTTCCAATGCTCTGCTTCAATTATTGTTGATCATTATGCAGTTCAAATGTTAACCACTGAGGTAGAATTAGCTGTAAAAGATAACGATCTTTCATTTTGTAAAAATGGAACTTCCAACTCACTAACTTGATTGTTCCCCCCAGTGTGGTGAAGTACTGATTTTGCTTGGTCTGCTCTTTTGCACTCCCTATCATTTTTGTTTCTCCTAGTGCGGCTCCATTAAGAAGTGTAGTCTGCTCAGAACTACAGAAGCTTCAGTTTTGAATTTGTGGTAGTAGGTTTTCAGTAAGACTCTGTTAATTGGTTGGTTAACTGTTAATATTGCTGACCACAGTTGAGCTGTGGTTTAGAGCTATAGAATTGAATAAAGCAAATCAATCAGTCCCCACGGGAAAAACTTAGTACCTATTCTGTGGTATCATTTTCTAATGAACCAAGTTAACCGGACAACAGAAATCACAACATAAATTAAGAGAGTTCAGAAAACACAAAGCCTGCTAAACAATTTCATTAATAAATTTATTGAGTGTGTTAATTAGTCTTTACACAGCCTCTAAGCTCATATGGTCTAATACAAGGAAGTATAAATTAACCTATAATATTTCAAATTGAAATCAAAATCAGGTATCTGTACTACAAATTCATGGGACAAGCAATACTATACTTGGGATAGATGGCACTGATAATATTAGCTCATCTTTGTCCACTGATTTTTTTTGAAACGTGAGTTTGCATTTTCTGTAACTCTAGATTCACAGAAAAAAGGAAATGACTAGTTTAATAAAGCTCTTTCCTTGCTATTCAACTATATTGTCATGTGAAAGTAATAAAGAATTCCCATAACAGTGAAAGAAATAATTCTTGGGGGTGTTCATTAATGTCATTCAGATATTCTCTATTTTATATATTCAACTTCCTATAAAATGTTCAAAACCAATGAACACAAAATGTTATATAGATACATTATTGTTAAATATGCTATATATCACCTACTCCAGTATTCTTGCCTGGAGAATTCCATGGACAGAGGAGCCTCTCAGGCTCCAGTCCATGGGGTCGCAGGTCGCAGAGAGTAGAACACTCACTCACATATTAAGTATCAGTTAGTTCTGTTCATTCAAGCAATTGTAACATTGTTATTATTCAGGGAGTGTTCTATTTGTTTATGACACTAATGGAATTTTTAAATATCATCAATTTCCATAGAAATGCTATTTGATTATCACAAATATATAGATGCAGTGACCTTCATAAGGAAAAGATATATTTTTCACAAGAGAAAGATATATATTCCCGAAAGCACAATTCCATCTGGCCTCTTTTACCAAATATATAATATAGAATAGCAAAAACATGTAAACATATGTACTATCCAAGCAACAATAATGTTAAGATATATTTAAGTAAAGAGAATATCTATACCATTGCACTTGTGAGCTTGGGATTCTAAAAATAGTCATAGATGGTTAAACATAGCTTTAACAGCCAGCATTTATTTTTCACAGTTATGGAGGCTGACAGGTCTCAGATCAAGGTACAGGCAGCCTCCATGTCTGGTGAGGACATGGCAGAGAGATAGAGAGAGTACTGGCTTCTTTTTATTTTTATGTATTTACTTATCAGCCACTCCATGGGGCCTGTGGGATCCTAGTTCCTCAGCCAGGGAGGATCCCATGCCCTCTGCTTCTTAATCGCAGAGTCCTAACCACTGGACAACCATGGGAGTCCCCCCCTTCTTCTTTTTAAAGGCACCAATCCCCTTACGGGGGCTCCACTCTCATCATGTCATCTAAACCTAATTATCTCCCAAAAGCCCCACCTTGAAATAACATCACACTAGGGATTGAGGTTTCAACCTCTGGATTTGGGGTGGGTAAGGGACACAGACATTCAGTTTTGGTGTTGAGAAGATTATGAGATGGCTCTTGAGCAGGGATAAAATTCATGATTCAGGGCAGGTGTGTTCTGAAAAAAACACTCAATAGCATGAGCCTAACAGGATATTGCTTTTTCCCAGAGTCATCTTTTAAAAGAAAGGTAAAATTTAGTGTAAAATTTTATTAGAAAAAAAGTACCATTGTGCTCCATAATACAAATATGGAATTCATCATAAAAAGAAATATTCTTTTAAAATATATTTGATAAAACAGGAAAATATTTCTCTTTCTTCTAATTGATTTCTGTGCTATGTCTGAAAATTAAGGTAGACAATGGGTTTAGTGTATGTGAGTCCCTTGGACTGCAGGAAGATCAAACAAGTCAATCCTAAAGGAAATCAACCCTGAATACCCTTTGGAAGGATGGATGCTGAAACTGAAGCTCCAGTACTTTGGACTCCTATGTGAAGAGCCAGCTCACTGGAAAAAGCCTGATGCTGGAAAAATTGTGGGCAAAACAAGATGGGGGTGGCAGAGGATGAGATGGTTGCATGGCATCAACCAACTCAATTGAAATGAATTTGAGCAAACTCCGGGAGATAGTGGAGGACAGAGGAGCCTGGCGTGCTGCAGTCCATGGGGTCACAAGGAATCATACATGACTTAGAGACTGAACAACGACATATGTGTGTTTAACAAAGAGAGCTAACAGGGATATTTATGAAAAGTGAAAAAAGCGAAAGTTGCTCAGTTGTGTCCAACTCTTTGCGACTCCATGGATTAAACAGTCTGTGAATTTCTCCAGGCCAGAATATTGGAGTGAGTAGCCTTTTCCTTCTCCAGGGGATCTTCCCAATCCAGGAATCAAACTGGAGTCTCCTGCATTGCAGGCTTTTTTTTCTTTACCAACTGAGCTATCAGGGAAGCCCAACAGGGATGTGCATAGGTGTTTTGAAAAATTGAACAGAACTATACCTTACATACCATGCATTTGTTTATAATATTTATTGTTCCCTTGTGATACATATTGCTTTAAATGATTGGCTATGTCACTAAGCATATAAATATCTCAGATTTGTTTTGTTTATATATATATATAAAACTTTTTATTTTTTATTGGAATATAGCTGATTAATGATGTTGTGATAGTCTCAGGGGGACAGCAAAGGAACTCAATCATACATATACATGTATCTATTCTGTTTTGGTTATATATTGATGGGAAGATCTTAACTGGTATTATACTGACTTTCAATCTCCATTTATATAAGAGCTTATTTGCGTCACACTTCAATTGTTTGCACGTACAAGAGTGTCAATAACATCACTAGACAGTTCTTAAATTTGCAAGGCTACCCTGATTTGGCCTGCTTGGATCAGGCCTCCTTCTCTGACTAACTCCCTACCTCACTACAACTCACTACAACTGGGCTTCCCTGGTGGCTCAGCTGGTAAAGAATCTGCCTGCAATGTGAGAGACCTGGGTTCGATCCCTGGGTTAGGAAGAACTGCTGGAGAAGGGATAGGCTACCCATTCCAGTATTCTTGCCTGGAGAATTTCATGGACTGTATAGTCCATGGGGTCACAGAGAGTTGGACTCAACTGAGTGACTTTCACTACAACTACCATTGTCATACACTTTTCAACTTAAGTCATACATGTAGAAACATGAATTAGACGTCAACGAGTGAAGAAAACAGTGGGATAGGCAGTGCTGATAACTTAGAGGAATTACCCACTGATAAATTATCAAGTGAATAATGCCAATGTGGGTTTAAAACTACTCTCCTCCATCTTTTTTTCCCCAAAAAATAGTACATTAAAGTAGCTCTTGTATGGTTCAGTTTAGTCACTCAGTTGTGTCTGATTCTTTGTGACCCCATGAACCGAAGCACGCCAGGTCTCCCTGTCCATCACCAACTCCCGGAGTCCACCCAAACCCATGTCCATCGAGTCGATGATGCCATTCAACCATCTCATCCTCTGTTGTCCCCTTCTCCTCCTGCCCTCAATCTTTCCCAGCATCAGAGTCTTTTCCAATGAGTCAGCTCTTCGCATCAGGTGGCCAAAGTATTGGAGTTTCAGCTTTAACATCAGTCCTTCCAATGAATATTCAGGACTGATTTCATTTAGGATGGACTGGTTGGATCTCCAGCAGACTTGACATCTCTGGAGAAGAGAGACTCTCAAGAGTCTTCTCCAACACCATAGTCCAAAAGCATCAATTCTTCAGCGCTCAGCTTTCTTTATAGTCCAACTCTCACATCCATAAATGACCACTGGAAAAACCATAGCCTTGACTAGACAGACCTCTGTTGGCAAAGTAATGTCTCTGCTTTTTAATATGCTGTCTAGGTTGGTCATAACTTTCTTCCAAGGAGTAAGCATCTTTTAATTTCATGGCTGCAATCACCATCTGCAGTGATCTTTGAGCCCAGAAAAAAAAAGAAAATAAAGTCAGCCAATGTTTCCACTGTTTCCCCATCTATCTGCCATGAAGTGATGAGACTGGATGCCATGATCTTAGTTTTCTGAGTGTAAATTCACCCATTCCATCTTAGTTCACTGATTCCTAGAATGTCGATGTTCACTCTCGTCATCTCCTGTTTGACCACTTCCAATTTGCCTTGATTCGTGGACCTAACATTCAGGTTCCTATGCAATATTGCTCTTTACAGCATCAGATCTTGCTTCTATCACCAGTCCCATTCACAACTGGGTGTTGTTTTTGCTTTGGCTCCATCCCTTCATTCTTTCTGGAGTTATTTCTCCACTGATCTCCAGTAGCATATTGGGCACCTACTGACCTGGTGAGTTCATCTTTCAGTGTCCTGTCTTTTTGCCTTTTCATAGTTCATGGGGTTCTCAAGGCAAGAAAACTAAACTGGTTTGCCATTCCCTTCTCCAGTGGACCACATTCTGTCAGCCCTCTCCACCATGAGCCGTCTGTCCTGGGTGGCCCCATACGGCATGGCTTAGTTTCATTAAATTAGACAAGGCTGTGTCCATGTGTCTTGTATGGTAGTAAGCCCTGATATTTTATTTGCTACCACTAGCCCCATGGCTTTCTTCACAAGTGAATATTACAATTAAGCATTCCCTTTTATGGAAGTGTCATAATTAGGTTAGACTTGAAATGACTTTTTGAAATGTAACTAAGAATGGTCATTGTCTTATTTATTGTTATGTTCTCAATATCTAGAGCTTAGCTTTGCATGAAGAAGGTGAGAAATACAGATTTAAGCAAGTGAGTAAATCTATGGCTGACATTTGTATCTGTTTACCACAAAGAAGGACTGTAAAATCTATGAAACTGTCTTGCAAAGATACTTCCTCTTTGAAAATGCCATGTAACAAGTTATTGTTGTTATTCAGTCACTAAGTCATGTCTGACTCTTTGCCACTCCATGGACTGCAGCACGCCAGGCTTCCCTGTCCTTCACTCTCCCAGAGTTTGTTCAAATTCACGTCCATTGAGTTGGTGATGCTGTCTGATCATCTCATCCTCTGCTGGCCCCTTCTCCTTTTGCCTGCAATCTGGCCCAGCATCAGGGTCTTTTTCAGTGAGTTGGCTCTTTGCATCAGGTGGCCAAGCTATTGGAGCTTCAGCATTAACCCTACTAAGGTTCATTAATAATTGGTTTGTTTTAGAAAGCAAAATAAAAATTAGGTATAATCCACATGAAGATCTATGTCAAAATGTCGGGATCATATGGCAGCTTTTATTAATTTTCTTTTTAAACAGCTGAGAAGTAAGTTTGATTACAGTTTTTGGCCAAAAACACTGGCTTTTGATCTTCTATTTGTATAAGAGCGTATCTGCATCTATATTTCTACCAACTACTTTCTTCTGCTAATGCTATGTTTTCTCTGGTTCTTTGTACATTTTCATTCAATTCCTAAATATGGACCTTTCCCAAAGTTCTGTCTAGACTCTAACTTAGACCATTTCACAAATCTTTAAATATAACTCACATACAAATTGTATTCTAAAATATCACCAGTAGCTTTTATTTGTCACCACAATGTTTTGTTGTTACTTTGCCTTGAAAGGTCAAAAAGCAAGCCTTTTTTTCCCTATTCCTAATTACACTTTTCTTGAATTTAATATTTCTCATACTGTATTACTGTTTTCCTGGTAGTATAAAATTGAATCCTTATACCCATCTTATCTCTCTCCTCAAGACTCTCAAATAAAGTCAGTTACTTAAAAAAAAAAAAATCCCATCAGTGCTTTCTTTACCTTAATCTTTCACTTCTTTATTCTATCACATTTACTCATTTTTCTCCTGTACCATTACTGTTGGGCTTCCCAGGTAGTGCAGTTGGCAAAGAATTTGCCTGCCAGTGCAGGAGATGCAGAAGACCCAGGTTTGATCCCTGGGTTAGGAAGATGCCCTGGAGGAGGAAATGGCAACCCGCTCCCATATTCTTGCCTGGAAGATTCCATGGACAGAGGAGTCTGGCGGGCTCCAGTCCATGGGATCGCACAGTTGGACGTGACTGAGCACACACAGCACTGTGACTATTACATACTCTTCCAGTAGTGCATTTTATGTCTTTTTCTTTCAATTCGTCTTCTACATTGCACTCAGCAAAATGAAAAAGTACTACTTTGCTCACTTTATGTACCTAATTCAACTAAATAAAATATAAATCCCAAACTTGACTTTCCAGACCATCTATGTTAAGCTTTTAGTGTACTGTTTTAAATTCTAACCTCTACAAAATCTTCATGTACATTATACTCCAGAAAATTCAACTAATTGCTCTTCCATAAACACACCATGACATTTCCTAGCTCTGTGCATTTTTTAGGCTCTTCCTTCAACTAAGAATGCACTTTAACCTCCTTCTATTTATTATGGCTTCCCAGGTGACACAGTAGTAAAGAATTTGTCTGCCAATGCAAGAAACTCGAGACTCAGGTTCAATCCCTGAGTTGGGAAGATCCCCAGGAGGAGTAAATGGCTACCCACTCCAGTATTCTTGCCTGGAAAATTCCATTGACAGAGGAGCCTGGCAGGCTACAGTCCATGGGATTGCAAAGAGTCAGACATGACTAAGCGCGCATTTCTATTTAAGTCTACTACCTGAAATTTTCTTCTCTTTCATGGCTCTCATTGTGGCAATAGTTAATTATGGTTGTGCTCCAAAATTTAGTGGTTTAAATAATTAACACTTATTATCTCATAATTTTTTTTTGTTTCAGGAGTCTGAGTACAATTTGGCTAGGTGTCTCCATCTCACTCTTTCCCTAAGTTGCAATCAAGTGTCAGTCAGGGCTGCAGTTATCTTAAGGCTTGACCAGGAAGAGACTCTACTTCAAAACTCATCTATGTGGCTTTTGGCAAGATCCAGCCCATTACAGATTATTGACTGAAGCTGTTCCTGGCCTTTGAGTACAGGCTGCCCTCAGTTCTTTGCCACTGAATGCATAGTTCAGCTCCCAGTATGGGGATTTGCTTCACTGGAGCAAGGAAGAGAATACAGAGACCAAGACAGATGGAAATCAGTATAACTTTGTAATGTCACCTCAGAAGTGACATCTGGTCCCCTTTGTAATATTCTCTCCATGAATTTAGTCTCTCAAAGGATAGCATAAGGTTGTGAATGTATTGGGAGTCAGGGATCTTTGGGAGCCAACTTAAATGCTGTCTACCAACAACACTCTTCAATTGTCATCCCTTCCTTGGTTCTCACAGGAAATATAAATCTCTGTTGAATCCTATACTATTTGATTGGCTTTGGTTTTTTACCTCTAATCACTTTTCTCTTTTTCTTAGAATACTTTCATACATACTAGCTATTGATTCTAATAAATTGAATTCTAAGTATATTTCTGTCTGTTCTTGTTGCTCAGTCTTTTAAGGTGTGTCTAACTCTTTTGCAACCCTTGGACTGTAGCCAACCAGGCTCCTCTGTGGCCAGTCTGGCTCCTCCAGGTAACCTAGCTATCCATCATTAAATTGATGCTATGACCATCGTAGTACATGCCATAGGCTTCCCCAGTGGCCCAGTGGTAAAGAATTGCCTGCCAGCACTATTTACAATAGCTAGGACATGGAACCAACCTAGATGTCCATCGATGGATGAATGGATAAAGAAGTTTTTGGAATACTACTCAGCCATAAAAAGGAACACTTTTGAGTCAATTCTAATGAGGTAGATGTTACACAGAGTGAAGTGGGTCAGAAAGAGAAAAATAAATAGCGTATATTAAAGCATATATCTGGGATCTGGAAAGATGGTACTGATGAACTTATTTGCAGGCAGCAGTGGAGACACAGACGTAGAGTACAGACTTGTGGACACAGTGTAGGGGGAAGGAGAGGGTGGGACAAATGGAGAGAGTAGCATGGAAACATATACGCCACCATACGCAAAATTGATAGCCAGTGGAAATTTGCTGTATGAGGCAGGGGACTCAAACCAGGGCTCTGTGACCAGCTAGAGGAGTGAGATGGGGTGGGGGGTTGGAGGGAGATTCAAGAGGGAGGGGACGTATGTATACATATGGCTGGTGCATGCTGATGTATGGCGGAAACCAACGCAGTATTGTAAAGCAGTTCTTCTTCATTTAAAAATAAATAAATAAAAAGGAAAGAATCTCTTGCCACTGCAGGAGACATGGGTTTGATCCTTGGGTCAAGAAGATCCCCTGGAGGAGGAAATGGTAACTCACTCCAGTATTCTTCCCTGGGAAACCCCATGGACAGAGGAGCCTGGTGGGCTACAGTCCATGGAGTTGCAAAGAGTTGGACACGACCTAGAGACTGAACAAGAACAACATATTTCTATCTACCACCACATTATGCATGTAGTATTTCTGACTAAATATTGCTGAATGGTTTCTATTTCTGTCACAGTGTCTCCTAATTGGAGAATCAGTTTCTTGTTACCTTCCTATATAAACCCTTACCTCTAATTTCGTGAACACTCCAACCAGAAAGACCAACATAAACTTGCAAAATACCCAGTGCAAGAAACTTGTAAAATGGTTCAACTTTTATTTTCCCTTTCTGGACTCAAGGCATAAGGCCATTGTGGTTTTCATTGGTGCAATATTTTGGAATAAACATTTGCTATAACAAGATATTCTTGAGATCGAGAAACAATTCTAATTGCACATTGCTTTAAACATGGTGATATATAAATATGTGAATATATGAAAGACTAAGATAAAATAAGAATCATTTAGAAATCTATGAAAGTGCAAATTTGATGCATGAAGCAGGGTACCCAAAGCTGCTGTTCTGGGACAACCAAGAGGGACAGGATAGGGAGGAAATTGGGAGGGTTGTTCAAGATGGTGGGACACATGTACACACATGGCTGATTCATGTCAATGTATGGCAAAAACCACCATGATATTATAAAGTAATTTGTCTCCAATTAAAATAATTAATTTAAAAAAAGAAATCTATAAAAAATCAATAGTCCTAATGGCATTTTATCTGTATTCATATCATCTTCTACAAAAAACATTTAGAAATTGCTGATTAACCCATCACCTTGAGATAAGTACACAGAATTTCTGTCTTCTGCCATATGTTGTTCAAGATTTGCATGCTGAAAAATTAATCTGAAACTCATAGTAAAGAGGATTGGTTTATAAATTATATCCAATCCATCTTATTTAAATCTAAATCTAGACAATAATCTCATAAAACATAGTGTCATGATTTCATAAAAAAATAGCCAAATAATGAACTAATATTAGCATCCTCACCTCATAAAATATGGGGAAAGTGGGTAATCATTATTTTTCACACATTAGTCAGCTAACACTATACATTATTTATTTCTATAATTTCTGCTGTAAAATTTAATGTCTTTTTTAATAGTTTCTAGATACATTGTCTACATAAGTCATATTCTCTTACCAGAAATGCTTCACTTTCTTTAAGAGAATCCAATACTAGCCAGTCAAAATTGAATGCCTATCATAAGCCTGTTAAATGACAGTGATTATTATTTTCTTCTTACAATACTGTGTTTTATTCATTTCTTCTAAAAATAATGAAGTGCATTTGAATAGTTATGCATGCTAGTTATAAATAGATTATTTCTATAATTTTTACTACTAGCATCAAAGTGAAGCACCATTGTTGATTTTAACCATTGATGACTTTTCCTCAAGGACATGGTTAATTGGAAGGCCGAAGGAATGATTGGTGATGCTACAGAAATGGTTCAAAAACAGTATTGCCCCACACAATACACAGAACTGTCATAAATTAAATGCACCACCTGCTGCTGCTTAAATAAAATAATGGTTTAAAAGCTCCGCAAAGCATATAGAAACTTCAGGAAACAAAGTTTTACTGCAAATAAAGGTATAAAACTTGATTCCAGAAGAAAGGGAGGAAACCACAAGGTCTTGAATTCCCTCTGAGGTTAAGTTAGAATCCAGGCCTTCCTGAACTCAGTTCATTTTGCATCAGATCTTTAGTTGATCTGGTTTCCCAAAAGATATAAGTTTAGCTTTCATAATTCATTCCCAGTTTGGCCTGGAATAAGATAGCTTACCTCCACATTCCTGGCAAGCAACATTTCTTTGCTGGAAGAAAAGTTCACCTCTTAACTGAATGTTTGGCTAGAGATCAGGAAAAAATAAGATCTGATTTCTTTTACACTTGACTTCCTTTTTCATATGACCCTTACACAGAATTGTCTTTATTCTTCACTCTGTCAGCTGGAATAAAATAAATTATGCCAGTTCCTGTTCATCTGGCACCCTCAGGAATTCTTAAACATACTCCACAAATAATGTATCTTTCAGTTCATTGAAATCTAGCAGCTTGAGAATACATCTCAAACAAAGGATGTGAAATGGTCTTCTTTACATCCTAAGAGGCCTAATGTACCAACTGCCTTTAAACTGGTATTTTGTTTTCCAGGCTTCTCACTAGTGTCAGTGTTCCTTCTTTACAATGTTGCTGACTCCTCAGTTTTAGCCTTTTCTCTTTTTGCCTTCTGGTCATGCACATTTCCCTCCTGCAGTTTTTAAACTGCTGTTGCTTTGTTTACACAAGCTAACAATCTCCTACCACCTCTCCTTTCTTTCTCCCCTTCTGTTTCTCTGAACAGCCTGATCAACAGGGAAAGGCATGGAAGAAGGAAATAGAGAACCTGTGGGTTCTAAAGCCCATTTGCAGGAAGAGAATGTCTATAAGTGATCCAGTTTAATATTTAGTAAGTGTTTGCTGTGCCAGTTTATGAATGAGAGAGTTGAACTATCCACATATAATGAGTAAAAAGATTGTGTCGGTCTTACAATAAAATAAGATAAACATACCAACAAGAATGGTGTTTAATAAAATTTACCAGTTGTTGAAATCATATAAATATTTTTCTTGTTTGACAAAGTAGAATGCTATTGTTCAGTCGCTTAGTCGTGTCTGACTTTGCGACCCCAAGGACTACAGCACACCAGGCTTCCCTGTCCTTCATTATCTCCCAGAGTTTACTCGAAAAGTAGAATACAGGAGCTTGTATTACATGGGAGGTCTTCTATGATTGCTTAGCTCAGATATTTCTTTATCTATGTCTATACTGTATGTATGTATCTGTACCTATCTTTCTATTTCTCTATCTGATCTATATAGGTATTTATCTATCTGTGTGTGCATGCGCAGTCACTCTGTCATCTGACTCTTTGCAACCCCATGGACTGTAGCCCACCAGGTTCCTCTGTCTATGGAGTTTTCCAAGCAAGAATTCTGGAACAGGTTGCCATTTCCTCCTCCAGGGGACCTTCCCAACTCAGGGGTGAAACCCACGTCTCCTGCATCTCCTGAATTGCCAGGTGGACTCTTTATCCCTGGGAAGACCCCATTTACCTTTCCAGTTACATATCTATCTATCAAAACAGAACACCATTGCTCCACCACTAACATTATATACCCTTCAGGGTGTCTAGTACAGTGTCTTGAACATTGCAGGCTCTCAGATCCTTGTTTATTTGGTTTGAAGTGAGTTTTTGAGTATAAAATATGTGTGTGTGTGTGTATATATATATATATATATATATATACATACATACATATACATATATATGTATATATATATATAAAACAGAAGAATCTACTAAAGATTCAATAGGAACAAAAGTCTATGAAGTGTTTCCCGCTGAATGTCCACAGTGAGAAGGAAAATAAATATATTCATTAGGGTCCATTCAGGAAGACAATGATTATGCCAGCTATTTTAATGGAGAGAGTTTAATACAGGGAATTAAACCAATACTGAAAGACTACAAAAGCAAAAAAACAAACAAATTGCCATGACACAGAAATAGTGATTTCAAGTGACAGCCTTCATCTTTAGGGCAAGTGAAATGGGAGGGAATAACCGGTCATTAGACGCTTGAAGTTTGGAAAGGCGTCTCATGAGGCTGAGACCCAAAACTCTAAGTAAAGCTGCTGTCAGTGATGCTGGGACCTCAGAAACTCTGAAGAGGAGCTCTGAACCCACACCCACAGCAGTTGGCTGGTGCTAATATCTCTGATACAGCTAGTTAGGATGTAAAGCAAACCAACAAAAAGAGAAGGTGGAAATTGTTACCAGTTACCCCTGACATGAATGTTCCACACCTAATGAATGATCTGTCCTGCTCTTATTTGTGGCTGACCTCTTGCTGTGCTTCCCTCTCTCTCGCTCACCCAGCATCAGTCACACTTGCCTCTATGTTCCTGTCTCAGGATTTGACACTGGCTTTTGCCCTCGTTGGAAGCCTCTTTCTCCAGATTCCTATATGGCTCACCCCTCAGTTCCTTTAAACATTTGCTCAGATGGCATCTTCCCAATGAGGTTTTCCTAACCATGGTTAAGAGGATTCTCTATTGCAAATCCATCTGTCCCTCACTCTGTATCTCTTTTCCTGCTTTATTTGTCTACCTAGTCCTTACCACTCTCTAATACAATATATAACTTATAATGTCTGCTCCACAAGGGCAAGTTTTTGGTCTCTTTTGTTTATGTCCATAGCACCCAGTCAGCCACAAGGTAGGTCTCAGAAAATATTCTTGAATGAATGAACTGGGACAAAATAAGAAACTGCAAAACCCTGGGGTGCTGAAAAATGTTAGCTGCTAAAGAAAGATAATGAAGCATGAAAGCAATAAAGAGGCTGGTGGATTTAGTGAGTATGTGATCACTGATGGCTATCAAAAGGTAGTTTTAACAGGAAATAGAAATCATATTTTAAAAGCCTGAGGAGAGAGTGGGCGTTAAGGCAATGAATGTGGTCTTTTTCCTTTCAAAGATGTTATTCCTTGAATGTACAGAAAGACATGGGAAAAAGCTATTAATTTTTGAGGAAGAGAATGTGGGACTATTTTTAGGTTGAGGAGTAATACAAAACAAGAATTTGATAGTTTTTAAAACACATTTTTGAAGGAAAAGAAGGCAATTGATTGTGAGCCTAAATAGCATGGTTAGGCATCGAAAATAAAAACTCATGATGTGGGGGAGGCTCAAGAGGGAGGGGGGATATATATATATATATATTATATATAAAAGTATGGCTGATTTGCATTGTTACACGACAGAAAGCAGCACAACATTGTAAAGCAATTATCCTCCAATTAAAGAATAAATTAAAAAATAAAATCTCATTGTCCTCTGAGACTGGAATAAAAGCAGGAAAGTGAAAGTGAAAATTTTTGTTTCGAGGCTATGAGGAGAGTGTCAGAATGCCTCTGAATGACTTAGAAAGTTGGGTCATCTAGTTATACCACCTGATCAGAATGAGAAAGGACAAATGTTCTGTAGCAGCAGCAGGATCAGCATGAGGGCCCCAGCCAGCGAGAACCATGAGTGCCCAGAACTCCTGCCCTGCCCTCTGAGGAGGTAGGGGAGGAACATTCACAGAGTTCCTCAACTTTTTCCTGCAGCAGCATTTCCCAGGGCGAGTACAGGATTACAGGAAGGATATTTGCATTTGTCAACATTGCTTCAGATTTGAACAGATGGCAATGATCTGAGAGCAACTGGTAGACACAAGGCCAGTGTTGATTTGAGCTTCTCTTTAGGACTTGGCAAGTAGAAAGTGAGAAGGAAGGAAAGAGAATACCTGTCATTTGCTTAGGTTTTTGAGGAATGCAAGCTGTGTGGTGGGGAAGATCTAGCTTTCATTTAACATAAGTGGTAGAAAGGACATTTGCGACAACATTAATAATGTAGGAGATGGCTTCTCGGCCTTTTGGCTGAGATCATGTGTAATAATGTAGGAGAGGTCCCTTGAGCTGAAGCCAGCTCACACCACCAAAGCGTACAGTGGAAAGAGATAGATGGCCAGCCAGGAGAAAGAACTGGAAACAGGAAGTGGCATTAAGGAAAATTCATGAGTGTAGTGCAGTTGGAGTCGGCTTTCTGGGATGGTGAGTGAGGTGTCACAGGATGAAGACAGCAAGTCTTTCAGGAGTTGTCTTCAGAGAATTTAGGGAAAAATTGACCTCAAAGTGGTACATTCAGATGATATGTTTGTTCAGTGTGGCAATTCTCATGTTTGGCCTTAGTAGTCCCTACGTTCCATCCACAGTTGTGCTTGTGAGACAAGCAAGTGATTCTGTAAAACTCAAGAGACACTGCCAAGACACCAGTCTGTTACTGTCTCTCTCTCTCTCTTTTTTTTTGTGTGAGTAAGAAATGCATTAATTAAAGTGCATGATTTATGTGATCATATATCTATTGATTGCTTTCAAACACAGATTTAAAATTCTTTACAAACATTATCAAAGTACTTGGGCTCCTGAGATTTGTGGTATATATAATAAGTAAGGAGATTAAAGAAACGTTGGTATACCAAAAACTGAATAGAGAAATTAGTGTGTGTCTATATAAATCCCCTGGTTCTTTATCAGATGTCCTTTCAGTTTTTCTTTTTGTATCAAATTCTGAGTACTTCAGGGTACTAAATTTCCTAGTATTTTAAACATGCTACTAATATAAACTAATAATATTGCATCACCGATACAATGGGCAGGAACGTGGACAAACTTCAGGAGATTGTGAAGGACAGGGAGGCGTGGCATGCTGCAGTCCATGGGGTCACAGGGAGTTGGATGCAACCAGAAGACTGAACAGCAACTAGTACATTTAACTTTCTCATTTATGCCATTTCAAAGTCCTCAAAATAAAGTTGAAAAAATAAAATGTAATTTGTCACTTTATAGACTAAGAGTATATAACTTTTAAGATGAGTATAATTAAGAACTGTTGATAGGAAGCAGTTTTAAAAAATTATTATAAAAATTGAATTTTTGAAGTCACTATACTCTTATACTAGTTATTTGTTTTCTGTTATTTTTATTTTCTGTTATAATCATTATCCTGATTTGGTTAACTCACATCTTTAATATTTTAGTCATGCTATTTATTTGACTGATAACATTAGATCATGCCTAGCATTATGGTATCTCTATTTCTTTTGATCTAATTAAGTTCACAGAGAGGGAAAATTCTAGAAATACAGCCTTCAAATGGGTACTAAGTACAAAACACTTTGAACCAACCAATGCTTGGGGTGTTATGTCATTTATGAACAGCTCATACCTTAAAAATTAGAAATGCCCAGAAGGCTTTTAGTTTTGAATAGCTATAAATTATGCAAACCATCCTTCCTTATCATGGTGATTAACTGCAAATTTAATAATGTGTAATTGAGAATCTGAGCTTCTCTGGTGACTCAGCAGTAAAGAATGCCCCTGCCAGTGCAGGAGATGTGGGTTAGATCCTTGGGTTGGGAAGTTCACCTGGACAAGAAAATGGCAACCCACTCCTCTGTTCTGGCCGGGAAGATGCCATGGACAAAGGAGCATGGTGGGCTTCAGTCCTTGGGGTTGCAAATAGTCAAACATGACTTACTAACTAAACAATATCAATGACAATTGCAAATCTAGTTAATTTTTATATTTTTAGTTTTTAAAATGATCTCCTTATTGTAATTCATTCAGATTTTGGAATTGAATGGAAAATGTCAAAAGGATTTTAAAATCTTCATAAGCACTAATAGAGTACAAAAGTCCCTACTCTTCATTTGACAGCAAAAATATTCATATTTGCTAAACCTACTGGACTTAATGGGCTTCTCTCATAGCTCAACTGGTAAAGAATCCGCCTCCAATGCTGAAGACCCTGGTTTGATTCCTGGGTTGGGAAGATCCTCTGGAGAAGGGATAGGCCACCCACTCCAGGATTCTTGGGCTTCCCTGGTGGCTCAGAGAGTAGAGAATCTGCCTGCAATGCAGGAGACCTGCTTTCAATCCTTGTGTTGGGAAGATTCCCTGGAGAAAAACATGGCAACCCACTTCAGTATTCTTGACTGAAGAATCCCCATGGACAGAGGAGCCCGGCAGGCTACAGTCCATGGGGTCACACAGAGTCAGACACGACTGAGGACTAAGCACAGCACAGCACTGGACATAAGATGAAATATGTGTATAAACCACCTCTCAGTTGAGGCACATGTCCTCCTGTAGACTGTTCTAGATTCAAACATTTCTAAAATCGCGAATTTATACTATCAATCCATCAACCACAGATTTCTATTAATAGAATTTTATACATGAAAACACATCCTTTTAAAAAATGTACTCAACTTGCAAACCAGCCCCACAATGCTTTTATTTTTTAAAATTAATTTCTATTGGAGTATAGTTGCTTTATAAATGTTGCGTTAGTTTCTACTCTATAGCAAAGTGAATCAGCTATACGTATATGCATTCCTTCTTTTTTGGGTTCCCTTCCCTTTTAGGAAAAATCACTGAGTAGGGTTCCCTGAATTATACAGTAGGTTCTCATTCAGTGAGTTTAGTTGCTCAGTCGTGTCCGACTCTCTGCAACCCCATGGACTGTAGCACGCCAGGCCTCCTTGATCAACACCAACTCCCAGAGTTTACTCAAACTCATTTCCATTGAGTCGGTGATGCCATCAAACCATCTCATCCTCTGTCATCCCCTTCTCCTGCCTTTAATATTTCCCAGCATCAGGGTCTTTTCTAATGAGTCAGTTCTTTGCATCAGGTGGCCAAAGTATTGGAGTTTCAGCTTCAGCATCAGTCCTTCCAATGAATATTCAGGACTGATTTCCTTTAGGATGAACTGGTTGGATCTCCTTGCTGTCCAAGGGACTCTCAAAACTTCTCCAACACCACAGTTCAAAAACATCAATTCTTCGGCGCTCAGCTTTCTTTATAGTCCAGCTCTCACATCCATACATGACTACTGGAAAAACCATAGCTTTGACTAGATGGACCTTTGTTGGCAAAGTAATGTCTCTGCTTTTTAGTAAGCTGTCAAGGCTGGTCATAACTCTCCTTCCAAGGAGTAAGTGTCTTTTAATTTCATGGCTGCAGTCATCATCTGCAGTGATTTTGGAGCCCCCCAAAATAAAGTCTGTCACTGTTTCCACTGTTTCCCCATTTATTTGCCATGAAGTGATGGGACCAGATGCCATGGTCTTAGTTTTCTGAATGTTGAGTTTTAAGCCAACTTTTTCACTCTCCTCTTTAACTTTCATCAAGAGGCTCTTTAGTTCTTCTTCACTTTCTGCCATAAGGGTGGTGTCATCTGCGTATCTGAGGTTATTGATATTTCTCCCAGCAATCTTGATTCCAGCTTGTGCTTCATCCAGTCTAGCATTTCTCATGATGTACTCTGCATTTAAGTTAAATAAGCAGGTTCTCATTAGTTACCTATTTTATACAGAGTATCCATAATGCTTTTGAAAGTACTTTATCAATGACGGAATCTAAATAGTATGCCAAAATGTACCTAACCAGAATACATATGTAAAATTTGACTTGCTTTGATTGTGACTAGTCTAATTATTTATGTATCTGCAGTGTGACCTGTAATGTCACCTAATATTTCCTCACCTAATATTTCCTTTGAGGTTTAGGAAGGTTTCTACTAGGATATAGTACTTCTCTGGAGGGTAAACTGTTGACTTCCTCATTATACTCCCCACATTGTAACTATGAAGCATCTTTGAAAATGTATGGCAGTTCATGTAAAAAATGTTCATATTAATGTAAAGAAGCTCATTATCACAAGAGAAATTTTTGTCAATTTTTTTTTTCACATAGAAGGTGCTCAGCAAACATTGTTTAAGAAATATTCCTTGACATCGATGGAGAATTGAATGCATGTGTGAAAAGAGAGAGACCGAGACAAAGAAAGGGAGGATAAGGGAGAAGGAATGGGAGGGACCCGATGTTTCTCAGCATTGCCAGAAAAATCCTTAGGTAAAACTTAGACTGGATGACTCTGAGTCACTTGACTGTGTCTAACCAATCACTGTCACAAGGCAAACAAAATGCTTAGAGATATTCATATAAATTCAGATGTTTTCTTTAGAACCACATAGATCCCCAAACAGGAGTCAGTGACACCTGGGAAAAAAGAAGGAAGGAATGGAATCAATAAAGGAATTTTTCAAATAGATGCAATTTAATCGTAATTACCTAGATTCAAGTCAAGAAGGACAAACATTCCCTCTCAAAGTTCTTTAATGCTTTTGCAGACATGTTGATGCTATATGCATCTGTCTGACAGAAGACTTGCACTCACCAGAACACATGCTCCATGAGGGCAGATACCCTTGTCTTTTTCCCCTGTGACAATTCGTCCACTGTATCTCCAAAGTCCAACACATATTAAGAGCTCAATATATATTTGAATGAGTGAATAGAAAAACTTTAAAGTCTCACCAAGCATTTTAATGCCCCTGTAGCATACTTTATGTTATATTCCAAAATATGTTGTTAAAATCAAAATTTATAAAATATTTGAAGAATTTTCAAAAATGATTTTAATGGAAATTTATTTTAAAAATTTAAAAAACTATTCTAAAAGAAAAAAACTATTCTATTACCTTGAACATCCATCTACACAGAAATATTTTCCTAGGTGTAGGCTACATGACCATGGGTGAATTGAATCCATCTTGAAAAACTAATTGAACAGTTCAATCACTCTGTTCTGCTGAGGGGGCTGTTTAATACATTACAAGTATCAGGACAAGTCCTGCCCGTTCCTCACCGCTGTGTGCAGGCATATAGATGAGTCATGATTCACTGTGCCAAGCAGGTTTCATGTTTTTCTCATTCTTAGTTTTAGTCCTCATGCATGCATGCTAAGTTACTTCAGTCATATCTGATTCCTTGTGACCCTATGAACTATAGCCCACCAGGCTCCTCTGTCCATGGGGATTCTCCAGGCAAGAATACTGGAGTGAGGTGCCATTTCCTACTCCAGGGGATCTTCCTGAGCCAGGGATCAAGCACACGTCTCTTGCGTTTCCTGCATTGGCAGATGGGTTCTTTACCATTACAGGCACCTGGGAAGTTTTAGTCCTCAAACCATGACACTTGTGATCCACGAGCATCTCACATTATTCACCAAAAGTCTGAAAGCAGCAGAAGTTGTGCCTATACTTAGAGTTTTCCAAGGTTCTTGGGCAAATACAGGTTGAAAGCAAACACAATAGCTTCAGGGTCAACGGGAGTGATTTTCCTATTGTATTTTTTGCCTTAGCTTTAGTTGTCTATATTCAATAGTTTTAGGTGAACTTTTTAACACTTTTAAACAAATTTATTTTCTTCTAAAAAAAACTCTAAATGTTATGGTTTTTAGTTTGACCATAAAGCAAGAATATCACAAAGAGGATTCAGTTATCATGTCCTAGCATAATACATACAAAGTGCATGCCTGGAAATCAGCCTCAGGATAGTGTTTTATTAAAAGAACTGAGAGCCCAGCAATAGCAACAGATTAATTTAAAAGAAATTGTCTAGTAGTCCTTTGTTGGATCCTAGAACAGAAAATACACATTGCCAAGAAACTAATGAAACTTGAATTTAGTTTGGAGTTTAGTTAATAATTCCATATAAATATTGGTTAATTAGATGAAACAAAGTACCATAGTAATGTAAGACATTAGCAAGAAGGGAAACTTGGTATGGAGTATACCTTTACTACATTTGTAACTACTTTTTAAATATAAAATTATCTAACATAATTTTTAAAGCAAATCACATTGAAATTGGTCTTAAAGACACCAAAGATTTCATTCATTATACATGCCAAAATGATTGAAATTTAACATTTTTCTTTCCTTTTTCCTTAGTATCTCACATTTAACTGTCCCAGAGATTCTTTACTATTCCATATGAAGATTCCTGAATTTTTTTTCCTACACATAGACTGTTTGAGTTAACTCATTCTCCTGCTGATCCTTTCTCATTTCCTCATTTTTTTCCTCCTTCCCATTGGTATCTCAGCTTCTATGTTACCCGTCTCAGTATTTAAACTTATGCTATAAAATACCCTGCAATCATTGAGAAAGATAGAAATTTTGGTTGTGTGTGAGACAACAATTACACATACATTATTTAGAAAGTTATAAATTATAACACAACAGACTTTCAGCAATTTATTACAAAACAATTGAAATGTGGTTCATTAATACTTCTAAATAATAATCTAGCTATATACTTGATATGTAAATGAAGGCTGGATACCATTAAGCTGTTAATTCTCTAAAAATTAATGTGTGCAGTTAAAGAAACCCTGAAGAAATTCCTACATAATATTTATCAAGTTTGAAAACTGATTCTAAGATTTGCATTGAATCAGAAGTAGCCTAGATAGTTTGAAAAAGAGAATAAGAATTGAGAGCTATTCTTACAAGGCAAAATTATCACCATCTATATACCTATATTTTGTGTTAACTTCATCTGTCTTCTACAAATGACATTTTTCCTAATGGAATATTGTCTTTTTTTTTTTCCCATTGCTGTATCTTTTGTTTTTATAGCAATGACTGGCACATCATGTCACTTTAATATTTGTGGAATAAACCAATTATACATTTATAGTCTTTAATGTAGTGATTGTGAAGAGGTAGTAGGACACCAAAAGACCAAGAAACAAACCCAAGCACACCTTAATCTAGGACCTAGAAATATGTCAAAGGAGTTGTTCAAAATCAGAGTCAAAGGAATCTGGGTTCCGTGCTAGGTCCAGTACACTTACATAGCTGAGACATGAAGGGAAAGAAAAGAAGAAATAAAAAAAAAAACCTGGGCTGAAACTTCTTTTTGTGTTGAAATATGAAGAAGCATTCAAAAAATTTTAGGGATATATGTGAAGGTAATAGAAGCCATCTTGAAGGGGCAATCTGCAAAATCTGAGTTAATTTATACATCAAAATAAATAATGATATTATAATCCATTGGACAAATTAAGAATCATGAGTCAATATTAATATAATTAATATGAATGGTGAATGAAAGGAAGATGAGGGCATCTTTTTCTTGCTAACTCATAAATGTGAAAGAAATGACAGGAGTAGAAAATGAACATTTGCCAACCATCGTAAGGACTTAGATGCAAGAAGAGATTCAATGTAAACATATGGGTGAATCTAAATAAACATTGATTATGTAAGTCACTCAGTCATGTCTGACTCTTTGCGACCCTACGGACTGTAACCTACCAGGCTCCTCCGTCCATGGGATACTCCAGGCAAGTATACTGGAGCGGGTTGCCATTTCCTTCTCCAGGGGATCTTCCTGACCCAGGGATTGAACCCGGGTCTCCCTCATTGCAGGCAGACGCTTTAACCTCTGAGCCACCAGGGAAGCCCAAAATAATATTAGTATAGTTCAAACTGTTGGATTAAGATTAAAACACCAGACAAGAGCATACTATAAATTGGAAGATATTGCTGAGAGTTATATCTTACTATCATTTATATTGATTGGAAAAGAATAAAGGTTGATTTTGGGACTTGTTAAAGATATATATAAAATTTCTATGTTTTTCACTAAGGTTACAGGCAGGATGTTGGAGTAGGGTACAGTTGTTGAGACTGAATGACCACCTCCAAAGTAGCTCAGTGGCAGGCCCAGCAATTTCATGCTGGTTGTTGATAGGAGGCCTCATTACCTTGCCAAATGAACCTCTCCATAGGATCATTTTTTAGGTTGTCTATTATATATGCTTTTTAAAAATATGTGTTCTACAATGGTGGCTCAGATGGTAAAGAATCTGCCTGCATGCAGGAGACCCAGATTTGATCCCTGGGTAGGGAAGATCCCCTAGAGGAGGAAATGGCAACCCACTGTAATATTCTTGCCCAGAGAATTCCAGGGACAGAGGAGCCTGGCAGGTTACAGTCCATGGGGTGACAAAGTGTTGGACATGACTGAACAACTAACACTTTTCACTTTTCACAATGATTAAATATGGTGTCATAAGTACACAGGGGCTCAAGCTTTTTATTTGTGTTTCTCAAATCATCTGATTCTTAATTTTTAGTTTTGAAATAATGTACAAGACACATAATAAAGCACACAAATCTTAACATTTTGCAGATACATACATTTGTGTAGTGCTACCCATATCAAGAAACAGAACATTAGTTATTGTTGTTTAGTCTCTCAGTTGTGTCTGGCTCTTTGCAACCCCATGGAATGCATCAAGCCAGGCCTCCCTGGTCACCACCAACTCCCGGAGCTTCTCAAACTCATGTCCATTGAGTTGGTGATGCCATCCAACCATCTCATCCTCTGTCGTCCCCTTTTCCTCCCACTTTCAATCTTTACCAGCGTCAGGGTATTTTCAAATGGTCAGTTCTTCGCATAAGGTGGCCAAAGTA
This sequence comes from Odocoileus virginianus, assembly GCF_023699985.2. Classification (NCBI taxonomy): domain Eukaryota; kingdom Metazoa; phylum Chordata; class Mammalia; order Artiodactyla; family Cervidae; genus Odocoileus; species Odocoileus virginianus. The sequence continues at coordinate 25,765,983 of NC_069688.1, forward strand.
CTGGGGTTTCAACTTCAGCATCAGTTCTTCCAAAGAATACCCAGGACTGATCTCCTTTAGGATGGACTGGTTGGATCTCCTTGCAGTCTAAGGGACTCTCAAGAGTCTTCTCCAACACCACAGTTCAAAAGCATCAAGTCTTTGGAGCTCAGCTTTCTTTGTACTCCAACTCTCCCATCCATACATGATTACTGGAAAAACCATAGCTTTGACTAGACGGACCTTTGTTGGCAAAGTAATATCTCTGCTTTTTAATATGCTGTCTGGGTTGGTCATAACTTTCCTTCCAAGGAGTAAGCTTTTAATTTCATGGCTGCAGTCACCATCTGCAGTGATTTTGGAGCCCCCCAAAATAAAGTCTGTCACTGCTTCCACTGTTTCCCTATAGGTTTGCCATGAAGTGATGGGACCAGATGCCATGATTTTAGTTTTCTGAATGTTGAGTTTTAAGCCAACTTTTTCACTCTCCTCTTTCACTTTCATCAAGAGGCTCTTTAGTTCTTCTTCGCTCTCTGCCATAAGGGTGGTGTCATTTGCATATCTGAGGTTATTGATATTTATTCTGGCAATCTTGATTCCAGCTTGTGCTTCATCCAGTCCAGCATTTCTCATGATGTACTCTGCATATAAGTAGTCAGTGAACTACTTGTTTTTCTGGAATTCTTTTGCTTTCTCCGTGAGCCAAAGAATGTTGGCAATTTGATCTCTGGTTCCTCTGCCTCTTCAAAACCCAGCTTGTACATCTGGAACTTCTTGATTCAAGTACTGCTGAAGCCTAACTTGAAGGATTTTGAGCATAACCTTGTTAGAATGTGAAATGACTGCTAGGCTAGGCTGTGATAAAACTCCAACAGTTTAGACTATGGTAACATAGATTCTCCTGAGTGTAAGGCTTGTTAGAGTCATCTTAGTCATTATGCTAAGTGAAATAAGCTAGAACAGAAAGATACATACTGCATGATGTCAGTATTATATGTAGAACCTGAAAAGTAAAACTTAGTTACAGAGAGTAGGAGGGTGACTACTAGAAGCTGACAGTTGGGGAAATGCAGAGATGTTGGTCAGAGGGGACAAAATTTCAGTTATAGGATGAATAAATTCTGGAGACCTAATGTACAGTTTGTTGACTATATACAATACACAGCATATTATATACTATACTATGTGCAATATGTAATATTCAATAGTATGTTGTAAATTTCCCAAGAATAGATCTCTTGTTCTCACTGCACACACAAAACAAAATATATGTTATACTATATATAGTATACCTTATACAATAATAATGTTTTCCAGTAGTCAGAGCTGAACAGTAAAAAAGACTGAGGGCCAAAGAATTGATGCCTTCAAACTGTGTTGCTGGAGAAGACTCTTCAGAATCCCTTGGACAGTAAGGAGATCAAAGCAGTCAACCCTAAAAGAAATCAACCCTAAATATTCATTGGAAGGACTAATGCTGAAGCTGAAGCTCCAATACTTTGGCCACCTGATGTGAAGAGAAGGATGGAAATCAGGAGGAGAAGAGGATGACAGAGGATGAGATGGTTGGATGGCATCACTGATTCAATGGACATGAGTCTGAGCAAGCTCCAGGAGATAGTGAAGGTCAGGGAAGCCTGGCATGCTGCAGTCCATGGGGTCACAAAGAGCCTGACACAACTGAGTGACTGAACAACAACATGCTTGAAATTTGCAGAGAGTAGATCTCAACTGTTCTTAGCAAACAAAAAAAAAGGACAATGGGGAATTTCTTGACAATCCAGTGGTTAGGATTCCAGCATTTTCAGTGCCAAGGGCCTGAGTTCAATCCCTGGTTGGGGAGCTAAAATCCAGCAAGCCATATAGCACAACCAGAAAAAATGGTAACTGTGTAAGGTGATGGATATGTTAATTAGCCCAATTGTAGTAATCATTTTACAATGTACACATATATGAAAACATCATGTTATACATCCTAAATTGATACAATTTTTGTTTGCCATTTATATCTCAATAAAACTGAAGAGAAAAAGGAATGAATGTGTATTCTTCCTGCTCAGTTGGGATACAGATGTGATGGTGGGAGCTGGAGCATCCACTTTGGAGCAGACACAAGAAGTCAAGGGTGATGGTGTCAACTCTGGGACACTGATTTTGGGGTTGTTTTGTGAACAACAGGAAATACATTTCTGTCATTTTTAGAAATCCAAAATGCTATAGCATATTTCAAAGCAGTTCCTTTCCCCAGAAGCAGAAGGGTATTTGCCTCTAATATCTAACTTGGAAAATCTGGTTAAACTCCTGGAGTCAAATCCACGTAAGTGTGGGAACCCCCTATGACTCACTGCCCCCACGACACACACACACATGCACCCCTGGAGCTTTTAACTCTCAGGCTTGTCCACTTTGAGCCTCTAGCAGTTTGTCAGTTATGATACATGTTGTCTTACCCTGGCACCGCTATCTGTGGAGGTTCTTGCTCAGAGCGTTTCTGCTTTGGAAAGTTGCAATAACTGTGTAATTTCCTATGTGTCTTTCTAATTATGAGGGCAGCACTTTACTAATGGATTCAAAAAGAGTTGTTTTTTGAGTTTATTTTCAACTTTTTATTTGTTGTTAGGATAGAATGACAGTTTGCAGTCTTCTTACAAGCTGGACCAGAAACAGGAAATCACCCTGATGATGCTTTTAATTTCACTTGATCTGTCTATACTACTCCAGGACCATTAACCAAGTTGCAGGTTTCCTAATGTTCTCTGCTCTCTTACATGGTTACATTAGAGATGAGAAAACTCTTTTCAAGAAAATTAGCTTTTAAGAGGAAAAGAGTTATAGCTAGTGGACAAATAATGATGAGACAAGAGTCATGATTTGGTGAATTGACTGAAGAGCAAAGAGGAATGTTGATGTTCTTGGATTGAAAAAGTAACTGATGCAACAAGGCTTAGGAATAAAAAATGAATTTGACACAACTCTCTTCTAAGGATGTTGGAGGCTTAAATATCTCATTTTCCTTAGGCAAAGATTACTGTTTATGATTAGGAAAAAAAAATCAGAGGTTCAGAGAGGTTAAGTGACTTGCACAAAATTACAATGGCCAATTAGTGTAAGAAGTTTTTATGTATCAGATATACCAGTGAAGAGGAACTAAAAAGCCTCTTGATGAAACTGAAAGAAGAGAGTGAAAAATTTGGCTTAAAGCTCAATATTCAGAAAACTAAGATCATGGCATCCAGTCCCATCACTTCATGGCAAATAGATGGGGAAACAGTGAAAACAGTGTCAGGCTTTATTTTTTTGGGCTCCAAAATCACTGCAAATGGTGATTGTAGCCATGAAATTAAAAGCTTACTCCTTGGAAGGAAAGTTATGACCAACCTAGATAGCATATTGAAAAGCAGAGACATTACTTTGCCAGCAAAGGTCCATCTAGTCAAGGCTATGGTTTTTCCAGTGGTCATGTATGGATGTGAGAGTTGGACTGTGAAGAAAGCTGAGCACCAAATAATTGATGCTTTTGAACTGTGGTGTTGGAGAAGACTCTTGAGAGTCCCTTGGACTGCAAGGAGATCCAACCAGTCCATCCTAAAGGAGATCAGTCCTGGGTATTCATTGGAAGGACTGATGCTGAAGATGAAACTCCAGTACTTGCACCTCATGCAAATAGTTGACTCATTGGAAGAGACCCTGATGCTGGGAGGGATTTGGGGCAGGAGGAGAAGGGGATGACAGAGGATAAGATGGCTGGATGGCGTCACCGACTCCATGGACATGAGTTTGAGAAAACCCCGGGAGTTGGTGATGGACAGGGAGGCTTGGCGTGCTGCAGTTCATGGGGTCGCAAAGAGTCAGACATGACTGAGTGGCTGAACTGAACTGAACTGACACCAGTGACTGTCAGAATTCCATTTTAAATAGTTTACCATGCCATAGAAACATTATGCCCAGAAGCTCCATTCACTATGAGATCTGTACCTTAGAACCACTACTGTTTTTTCAGAAATAAAGTTAGTCTTACAGCGTTGTTTTTAACAAAATTGACTCTGTCAGAAATATTTTTAAGAAAGCCATTAGGCCATCACATGCCTAGTGCTATGGTTTCAGTTTGGGCCTTCATTCTACAAAACCATTTCTTCTGAACATAAAAGGACTTTTATACTAAGCTCCATTTCATCTTGATTATTTTAGACATAATATAAATATACATTTAACATACAGGAAGGTAAGGAATGGCATTTTATTTCAAAATTATCATGGTATAAAGTGAAATAGATATGAATCATGAGAAAACTACTCTGTAAAACTAAAGGAGTAGTTGAAACCATAGTACTTATTCAGTGCATGTGTTTTATGTATACTGTATAGTGATGAGATTGTGCAGACACACGATGCAATCAATTAAATAATGTATCAACTAAGTACCAGTAAATCACATTTAATATCCTATCCCTGATGGCTAGAAGGAAGCTCAGAGGGTACACCAGAGAAATCAAGTTGTTTTTGACTAGCTATATGGCTATATGGTCCTAAATAAATTGTGCCTTGCTAATGCATTTTCTTTTGCACAAAAATTTGTTCTAGACAAAAGAAAATTCTAATATAGGCATGCCATATTTTTTGTATGTATGTTTTGCTTTATTGTGCTTTACAGATACTGCTTTTTTGTTTGTTTGTTTGTTTGAATTGAAGGTTTGTGGCAACCCTGTGTGGAGCAAGTCTATTGGCATCATTTTCCCAATAGCATTTGCTCAGTTTGTGTCTCTGTGTCATATTTTGGTAATTCTCACAATATTTCCAACTTTTAAATTATTTTTATGTTTGTTATGGTGATCTGTGATCAGTGTTCTATGATGTTACTATTGCAAAAAGATTACCACTCACTGAAAGCTCAGATGATGGTTAGTATTTTTTACCAATAAGGTATTTAAAAATTAAGGCATATAGTTTTATAGATATCATTCGACACTATTGCACACTTTAATAGACTATAGCATAGTGTAAATATAACTTTTATATGCACTGTGAAACCAAAAAATTTGTATGACTCACTTTATTGTGACATTGGTTTTATTGTGGTGGTCTGGAACCAAACTGGCACTGTCTCCAAGGTATGCCTCTGTAAATCCCCCAAATAAAATAAGACTACCAAATTTTCTCTTATCAGAATGAGAACTGTAGTCGTTCTCCACATCAAAAATCTAGTTGGAGGTATTCTTAATAAATATGGCATTATTATAGAGTAAAAAAGGCATTCAATTTTTTAAAAGAAGTGAATTATACAATAGTCTTTATGACTTATTGTATTAATATATACAACTTTGGGATAGTCATCTGGCTTTGCCAGGCCACTCAGTTTCCTGACGGGAAAAAGAGAATTACATATACTAACTCTCAGATTTCTGGGTCTACTAATAAGTACCATGAAAGAGTTTACCTTGCACTAAACAATTTTTATACCTTTTAATTTTTGTTATAACCTGTGAAAGAGGTATTACTATCATTTTACAGGTTAAAAGCAGAAAATTCAGGGGGGTTAAGTACGGTAGTCCTTCTCTTACTGAGTTGGGAAGATCCCCTGGTGCCTCAAGGAAATGGCAACCCATTCCAGTAGTCTTGCCTGGAAAATTCCATGGACAGAGGGCCTGGCGGGCTATCAGTTCAGTTCAGCTCAGTCGCTCAGTCATGTGCCCAACTCTTTGCGATCGCATGGAATGCATGGTGGGCTATTGTCAAGAGTATCGCAAAGAGTTGGCCATGACTGAGCATTCACACACTCTTATCAATAGTTATGCTGCTCAAGCTTTCAGTTACTGGCTGTCAACTGCAGTCCAAAAATATTATATGGAAAATTCCAGATATAATTCATAAGTTTTGAGTTGTGCACCATTCTGAGTAACATGGTGTGTCTCACAGTGTCCAACTAGGTCCTGCCTGGGACCTGAACCATTCTTTCGTCCAGCATGTCCTGCCTGGTAGATACTTAGTGGCCATCTCCTTATTAGACTGGCCCTTGAGGTATTTCAGTGCTTATGTTCAAGTCACCCTATTTCACTTAATAAGGGCCCCAAAGTGCAAGAGCAGTGATGCTGGCAATTTGAATATGCCAAAGAGAGCATAAAGCATTTTATTGAAATAAAACCGTGAAAGTTCCTAACTTAATAAGAAAACTATCGTATGTTGAGGTCACTAAGATAGACATTAAGAATGAGTCTTCTATCTGTGAAACTGCGAAGAAGGAAAAAGAAATCTCTGATAGTTTTCCTGTCACAGCTGAAACTGCAGAACTTAGGGCCGTAATGAGTAATAAGTGCTTAGTTAAGATGGAAAAAGCATTAAATTTGTACCAGAAGATATTTTGAGAGAGAGTGAAAGTGACCAGATTCACACAAATTTAATTACAGTATGTAATTGTTCTATTTTATTATTATTGTTGTTCATGTCTTATTGTGCCTAATTTATAAATTAACTTTATCATTGATATATGTGAATAGGAAAGATCAGTGTATATATAGGGTTCAGTACTGTTTGCAACTTCAGGCATCCACTAAGTGTCTTGGAATGAAACCCCTCCCGACCCAATGGACAGGGGGGACCTTGAAGCTTCCCTGGTGCTCAGACAGTAAAGAATCTGCCTGCAATGCAGAAGACCCAGTTTCAATCCCCGAGTCAGGAAGATCCCCTAGAGAAAGGAATGGCTACCCACTCTAGTATTCTTGCCAGGATAATTCCGTGGACAGAGGAACCTGGCAGGCTACAGTCCATAGAGTTGCGGAGTCAATGGACTGAGTGATTAACACTTTCACTTTCACTAAAACCTACTCACAGTCAAGATGGCTAGTGAGTTGTAGAATTAGGGTTTGAATCTGCCTCTCAGTCTCAAAAACTCATTTTATTCCCTTATTTATATTTATTATTTTTGACTAGTGCTATCTCCTGTCCATCTTTGAGCTGACACTTTATTAATCCTTGTAAAAGGAATAAGAAACAAGTGCATTCATCCTTATTGTCTTTCCTGAGGAAAACAAAACAAAACAAAATTCTGCAATACACAGCAGAAGAAAACCACTACTGAAGGCTGCCACTTGACCTAACCGCAAACAAGTAGTCTCCCTCAGCCTCAGAAACGGTGTCCCAATGTTGCTGTGAAGATGCAAAAACTGAAATTCAGAAAATTACTGCCCCTGCTACTGGCACACTTAAGTAAATCCACTTCGAGTGGCACATGCCCACAGTAGTTTTCAGATGGTATATTATGTTTGCAGATGATTGCTTACTCCTTGTGATAATGATGGAGGAAGAGGGGAACTGAATTTGCAGTAGGCATCACAGAGGTGATGTAGGACTGTCCCGTGTGAAAGTGATGGTGAAAGGGAGTGGAGATGTCCATACTCCTCGCCCTTCAGATGAGCACTATTGCTGACACGTCATAAATGGATAACCTTGGATCTCTTTCGAGTTTTGCATCTAATTTTAAATTAGAGAAAATTTCTATGAATAGAATCCTCATGTTGTTGTTCAGTTGCTCAGTTACGTCCAACTCTGCATCCCATGGACTGCAGCATGCTAGGCTTCCTTGTCCTTCACTGTCTCCCAGAGTTTGCTCAAACTCATGTCCATTGAGTCAGTGATGCTGTCTAACCATCTCATCCTCTGCCGCCCACTTCTCCTCTCATCAGGGAAATGAGCTGGTTTTTCACATCAGGTGGCCAAAGTATTGGAGCTTCAGCTTCAGCATCAGTCCTTCCAATGAATATTCAGGGTCGATTTCCTTTAGGACTGGCTGGTTTGATCTCCTTGCAGGCCAAGGGATCTCAAGAATCCTCTCCAGCACCCAGAATCTTCATAGAGTAAACTTTAGTTGAGTAATTCCTTTGATTCAGATGTACATTCTTAGAGACTTTCTGGGCCCAACTGGGTGGTGGACTCTTTCCTCTTCAAGGTCATCTGTTGCCCAGTCAGCCAGCCCCTGTCACCACGTCTAGACCAGAAGCAAACACTACACCACCACAGATAACGAGATGTGGCTTACAAAAGGCATCCAGAGAAGCCAAATATCTCAGCCCAGAAGTGAGTAAAGGTGTTCACTCCTGTGGGTTGAATTTTGACCAATGGGAAAGGAGGAATTAGAGGAGACATACAGATAAATTACCTCTTTATCTGACCTCCCATGATGATTTACTCCGAGACAGTGCATGTCTATAAAGACACGCAGAGAATCCCTGCGTGCTGGAGCTGCACAGAGACTCCACACAGCCGTCATCAAGCAGCAGCCAGCACGAGGATGCGCCTCACCCGCCTTCTCATCTTCCCTCTCCTCCCTTCCCTTTGCACTCACTCTCGCTCTTCTGGTTTTATGCTTGCTCCTTCCAATAAAGCATCACCACTTGCATCCTTGCCTCTGATTCTGTTCCCGGGGAAGCTTCACTTCTGACAGTAGGTCTGCTGAGCTATAAGAGATGATGGAGTAATTTGTGAGAACTGAGTTGAGGAATCTGGGGAGTTAAGAAAACCCAGTTAAGAGTAACCTGGGTTCTCTTAGTGGGAAATGAGAAGCTGAAGCAGAGATGGAAATGAGCCTTTATTCATGGTATGCTGGATACAACATTTCATTTAATCATATTATTCTCCTTATAAAGATAAGGAAACAAAAACTTAGGTTTTGTGTCCTGTCTAAGCCACGAGTTTTATAAAAGAGTGCCAGGATTCAGAAATAGGTTTATGTTTTAATTTGTTTTGCTTTACTCCAAACTGTAAATTGTCCCCAATTAATAAATGGAGGGGGCTTCCCCGGTGGCTCACATGGCAGAGAATCTGCCTGCAATGTGGGAGACCTGGGTTCGATCCCTGGGTTGGAAAGATCCCCTGGAGGAGGGCATGGCAACCCACTCCAGTATTCTTGCCTGGAGAATCCCCATGGACAGAGGAGCCTGGTGGAATACAGTCCATGGGGTCACAAAGAGTCAGACATGACTGAATGACACACACACACACACACACACACACACACACACACACACACACTAATTAAAATTTAAGTACAATTTTTCAAACATAAACAACTAAATTAGAATAGGAATAAAAGGAGATGCAAAATAAAGTATTATAACCATCCTAACACTGAGTTCCTACTGAGTTACATCCAATAAAGTAATTTCAATTTAGGAAAAGAGTGCAGAGTCTAAAAAACAATATAACCAGTGTATGAAAAAAAATCACTTCAATAAAAAAGAAAAATCCAAAGGCCCATTGTACTCTTGGCATATTGTTGGCAGATATTTTTAAATCCAAACTCCAGAACAGAATGTTCGAGCTACTTCAGGGAAATGCCCAGGGGCAATTGACCTGAGCCTGGACCACCACTTGGGCCTCTACACTGGCACGGAGTAGTCAGCACTGAAATTGTCAGCACAGTTGAAGGTATTTACAGGAAAGCCAAGATTGAAGGTGAAGGGAAATGAGATGGAGGAAATGAAATGGCTGTATTATTCAAATGTGCTACGGACAAATTGGAAAAAATGCACTCTGTATTCCAGGTAAATGTATTAGGTTAACTGATTCCAGGTGTTCTTGAGGATAACTAATTCAGCAAACAGTTTTTAAGTACCTACTATGTGAAAAGCAATGCTAGGAAAAAGAATGTGTGAACAGCTTTTATTCATTTTGGAATTCTTCCCAATTTAAATCCCCAACTTTTTTATTTTTGTACATTTACAAAATCAGAATTTTCTCCATTGTAATTATTGGTTAAGAATCTAGGAGGTGAATATTCAGTTTTCTGTCTGTTTACTGTCTGACACTTTGTGCTGTGCTGAGCCGCGCAGTCCTGTCCGACGCTGCGACCCCTCAGGCTCCTGTGCCCACGGCACTCTCCAGGCGAGAGCGCTGGAGTGGGTCACCACGCCCGCCTCCGCGGGATCCTCCCAACCCAAGACCCCTCAGGCTCCTGTGCCCACGGCACTCTCCAGGCGAGAGCGCTGGAGTGGGTTACCACGCCCGCCTCCACGGGATCCTCCCAACCCAAGACCCCTCAGGCTCCTGTGCCCACGGCACTCTCCAGGCGAGAGCGCTGGAGTGAGTTACCACGCCCGCCTCCACGGCATCCTCCCAACCCGAGGATCGATCCCAAATCTCCCACAGTGCAAGGGCATTCGTTACCATCTGAGCCAGCAGGGAAACCCATTTACCCTTTACCTCAGAGGTTTTCTCCCCCTTTCCTCAGTAAATTTACTCTGTTATTATTTGTGGACAAGTTCATTTGTTTAAAATGGTTTGGGCTTTACTTTTTTTCTACAGAGAATTTTCCCGATTTTACCTAGAGAAATTGTAAGATAAATCATAATACAATTACTAAGAGCAAATTTCATTTCAATACACTGTTTATGGAAGGAGACAAACCCACAATATGGAAAATAAGTAAACCCAAGAACATAGTAGTATGCTTTATCCTCGGTGTTTTGTGACTACAGGGAAATAATTAATATAGCTGAAACAAAATACTTCTGAAGTTGAAAGAACTAAAGATATTTTGCTATTATTGCTAACTTGTTGTTTAAATTTATTGTACTAAAAGAAATTCTTAGAACAGATGGCATTAAACTTTTAGAACTTGTTTCATTTCAGTGTGTTGGAAGTGAAACGTAGCGTAGTAGCTTCATAATTGTAATATGTATGATATAGGTTCCTGACAAAAGATATTCGTTTGACCAAACTTTTATCAAGCACCTGAACCATTTTCTGGGCACATTTGTGCAGGTATTTATAAGACCCAGTTTTAGCAAGAACCCTGCTAAGTCAATGTAGTTAGAACTTCCATCCTTGCCCAGCTAGCTCAGTTGGTAGGGCATGAGACTACCAGAGTCGTGGGTTCCTGCCCCACACTGGGTGAAGTTTTGGGCTTCCCAGGTGGTGCTAGTAGTAAAGAGCTGGCCTGCCAATGCAGGAGACATGAGACGTGGATTCGATCCCTATGTTGGGAAAAATCCCTTGAAGGAGGGCATGTAACCCACTCCAGTATTCTTGCCTGGAGAGTCCCATGGACAGAGGAGCCCGGTGAGCTCTGGTCAACAGGGTTGCAAAAAGCTGGACGCGACTGAAATGACAGTGCAGCACATAGCACCCTTGGTATCTCATCACCCTTGACCTCTGATTGGGTTTCTCACTCTCCATCATCCCCCTGGTGAAGTCTGATCACTGTGGCCTGTCTTATGAGAAAAGGCAGAATCTTACATCCCCTCATAGTAGTTTCCCATCCTCTGACCCCTCATCGTGCTCCTTGGCTTTAAATTTCCAGTTGCCTGTGTGGTCTTCAGAGCAGAAGCCAATCTCTCTCCTCTACTGCAAAATCATTTTCTAGTGGTCCATATACCTCCTTTATAGAACACCCGCCACCTTTAATTACGTCTTCCTTATCATGCTCTAATAGATGTCATTGAATTTTCTTTGACTCTTCTCAACTTTCTAATTCAAATTAAGCATATAAAATAGATTGGGTAAAAAACTTAGCTCACAGCAATATGCAGGACGCTAATGAAATACCTTTTATTTATTCTCTGAGTAATGGCGCTTAGTCTTATTTAGTCTCTAATTGTCACAGGGCTTTCTTCCCCTCACTAGCAGGGGAAGAAAAGGCCAATGTAATTCAAATCCTACTCTGATTTGATCATTAAAATGGTCCTGGGAAGAATTCACTCTCCTCCATGGAGTGATCAGCTCCTCAGCCTATTGACATGCTAAGACAGGATCTCTGTGTTCACAGTGTCCCTCATCTCTAGCTTCTTGTTGGGGTTCCTACAAAAGGGCCATATTTCAGGCTTCTTCAGGCACACGTCAAGAGGCTGAGGAGCTGATCACTTCATGGAGGAGAGTGAATTCTCCTTTCTTGCCATTCTTAAGACCAAAAATGCAGGTGAGATTTTCTTTCTCTTCCTTTCTGTCAAGCCCTCTTGAGTCTTTTGGAACAAACCCAGCTACCATGGACAGAAGATCCATCTTCTTCGCCCTGTGGGGCAGCTCTAAGAGGTGCTTCCTCCAGTTTCCTGCCAATAAGCTAAATGAGGGAGGAGAGAAAAAAAGAAGCCAGGAGAAATTTTCTTTCTAGGCTGTATTCTGGCTAGATATTTCTATTTTGCATATCAAAAGCTGAATATAATGTCATTCCTTCTGTTGCAGACTATAGCTCTCCTCCATCTCTCACCTCCAACTCACCTCTACCGGGTAGTTTGACAAACATCTCTACTTGCCAGGATGAAAGTGATCTCAAGAGAAAAAGAGAAATAGGCACTACTGTTTTTTCAAAATATTATCTTATTACAATGGAATGCATGGAAATGCAACACATTCTATTAATGTTCGAGAGTCTACACATGGTATCTTCAAACTACTTTACTCTTCACATATTTCTACCTTTAACACCAAATCATTTATAGTACCAAATCATTTTTAAAATGTTTAACTTTTCCTTTTTCCTTCTTTCATTGTCCATGCCTTCTTTTGTGTAATGTCACAATTTTAAGCAAAAATTTTCCATGGATTCACTGGATGCTGCTTTGGAAGTATTAATTTCCCTTTACCATTTAGTTTTAGCTGTGTTTAACCACTTTGAGCTTAAGTATTTTGCTTCTCGTTGTTACAGTCTGTTTGACTTGTGCAAAGTAAAAACTAAAAGGGGCTGAAGATAGGAGGGTGTACAATGGAAAACTAGATCCTCTTTGACTCATCCATTTGAACTTTCTTAACATGTTATCAAAAGCCCTTAACTCTCTGGGGGCACCTCACCCATTCTGCTGGCTGCTTCACTTGCAGTAACAAAGACTTCTGCTTTTCACTGTACTTCACAGACTCATGCCACTGTTTTCATACTTCTAAAAGTATATTCACTATTCACAGTTTCTGAAAACACTTGGTTGCCCTCTCTGCCATTCTGAAACCAAGTCTTAAGACCAAGCCTAAATTCAAATCTTCATAAAGTAGTGTTTATGAAAGCTGGTCTAACCCTTCCCTTTGACTTACCTAAAGTGCTTTATATATGGGCTTCCCAGGTGGTGCTAGTGGTAAAGAAACCACATGCCAATGCAGGAGGCACAGGAAATGTGGGTTCAATCCCTGGGTTGGGAAGATCCCCTGGAGAAGGGCATGAGAACCCATTCTAGTATTCTTGTCTGGAGAATCCCTTGGACAGAGGAGCCTGGAGGGCTACAGTCCATAATAAGGTCACAAAGAGTCTGACACAACTGAAGTGACTTAGCATGCACACACAAAGAATCTTATAACAATCACAGTATAACAAGAACAAACCTGTATATAGTGTTACTTTGAGTCAGGCATTAAACCTAGTTCTTAACATATACTAATCCATTTAATCTTTGTAACAATCCCAAAACATATAGATGGTAAATTTAATTAACTTATGAAAAGTCAGCTAGCCCAAGATGACTTTTGTAGGATTTTACAATCAGAACATGCCTCAAATTTTAGGACATCTATGACCCCAATGGCAGAAAGCGAAGAAGAAATAAAGAGCCTCTTGATGAAGGTGAAAGAGGAGAGTGAAAAAGTTGGCTTAAAGCTGAACATTCAGAAAACTAAGATCATGGCATCCAGTCCCATCACTTCATGGCAAATAGATGGGGAAACAGTGGAAACAGTGGCTGACTTTATTTTTGGAGGCTCCAAAATCACTGCAGATAGTGACCACAGCCATGAAATTTAGAGACACTCCTTGGGAGAAAAGTTATAACCAACCTAGACAGCATATTAAAAAGTAGAGACATCACTTTGTCAACAAAGGTCCATCTAGTCAAGGCTATGGTTTTTCTGGTAGTCATGTATGGATGTGAGAGTTGGACTGTAAAGAAAGCTGAGTATCAAAGAATTGATGCTTTTGAACTGTGGTGTTGGAGAAGACTCTTGAGAGTCCCTTGGACTGCAAGGAGATCCAACCAGTCCATCCTACAGGAGATCAGTCCTGGGTGTTCATTGGAAGGACTGATGTTGGAGGTGAAACTCCAATACTTTGGCCACCTGATGCGAAGAGCTGACTCATTTGAAAAGACCCTGATTTTGGGAAAGAGGAGAAGGGGACAACAGAGGATGAGATGGTTGGGTGGCATCACCAACTCAACGGACATGAGTTTGGGTAAACTCTGGGAGTTGGTGATGAACAGGCAGGCCTGGCGTGCTGTGGTTCATGGGTTTGCAAAAAGTTGGACATGACCGAGTGACTGAACTGGACTGAGCTGATGACCCCCATAAAATTCCATGAAAAAATATTGGTTAAATATTCAAATATTTGTATAGAGAGTGAATCTCTATTTTTATACCAGATTTTAAAAGTACTCTGTGTTCCAAAAAAAATTATGAGCTATGCTAAGGAGCATGCGATCTTCTCTGTGTCTGTGCTCAGTCACTTCAGTTGTGTCTGACTCCTTGTGACCTAATGGACTGTAGCCCGCCAGATTCCTCTGTCCATGGGATTTTGCTGGGAAGAATACTGGAGTGGGTTACCATGCCCTCCTCCAGGGGATCTTCCTGACCCAGGGATTGAACCCATGTCTCCTGCATTGCAGGTGGATTCTTTACCATTGAGCCACCAGGGAAGCCTGATGTTGTTCTCTACTTAATCTAAAAGTTTACTTTTTCAGATTTCTTCATGGTGTTTATTAGAAGTCCAATAAATATTTTTGATTTGACAAAACATTTGTCTTAAGTGAGGAGAAGCATTTGAGTTGGTGATAGAGAGTAAATTAACCAAGTGGAAATAAATGAAATCATAGTTCATTTATTAATTGTCCCCACTAACTTGTGATAATAAATAGAATATTGAAATGCATAGGTGTAAAGGAATTATCTCAGTATGATATTAAAATTATACTTCTCAAAGGACTTACCAAAACAAAATATGTTTTATTAGATCAAGGTGAATCTTAGCCAAACATCATAACAATAGGTTTACTAAGATCACCCTTTACCTTGTTTAAATTGAAGATTTTTCTGTAATTCCTGTAAAATACATATGGTAATTGTACATATATATTTGTTTTGAATTAAAAATATATTTGGGTCTCTGATATGGGGTTATTTTAGCTCCTTTTAATTTGGCCTTATGGTGGCATATCAGTAAGTATATTTTAGGCACTTGAGGTCTTAAAAGCTCTAATTATGCCACAGACAGAAGCGTGTGCACATGCGCGTGCACGCACACACACACACACACACACACACACACATCTCTTATTTAATAATGTCTTCTTTAGAATGTGTTTATTTATATATGCATCAAAAAGGGAACTCAAAAGCAATACTGTTAACAAGATCACTTAAATTATTTTCAAGTTGCCTGGATGTTCCATAAATATTCAAACTTAGCATTATATGTTGATATAATTTGCTTCAATTGACTAGACAAGAATAATATTCATTTATTTTAGAAATGGTTGAATATGATAACTAGTCTGGTCAAGAAGATCTAGAAATATGAAGTGAGTCATTTAAAACAACTGGGGCTCAGGTGTGACATCTTTGGAGGACAAGATTACAGTCTTGAAATGGCAATGAGGATGGTTTATGTTCACAATTCTTCATGATATTGCAGGCTTGTCATGAAAATAAATTGCCTAGAGTCTTCTGCCATTTTCTATTCTTGTCTCATCATGATAATAAGGCATCAGGTTTTTAACATTCAATATATTCTGAAAAGCAATTTCATATAAAGATGTGGAGGGTACTAAAACACTTGCTACCTATGTTTACTTGTAGATTTCACTTACATGCATATTTCTGAAGATACTGCCTTCTCTGTCTAGTAATATATGAAAATTAAACTGTGGTTCTGAAACATGGATGACTTCTTGGAAATAAGATAGTAACCCCTAATCTCATTTTAATCCCTTAGAGGTGAAAATTTTTTTCTAAATTTAGAAATGCCCCGAAGTGTGTACTGTAACCACAGACAATTCAAAAAGTAGAATGAGGAAAGGCAGAATGTTGTCATACCATTTCTTCAAAGGACATAAACTTTTAGGATTTTTTTGAAATCTATTTTTAATTGGAGGATAATTGCTTTACAGTGTTGTGTTGGTTTCTGCCCATGGTTACCAGGACCAGTTCCTGATATATAAGATAATTTTCCAGTCAGCCTGAGTCAGACTATATCTCATATGTGCTGAAATTATTACCCTGTTGAGGACACCCAATTGAAATACAGCATGCTGCTATTTCTTAAACAACAGAAAGGAGTTATTATGTTCAAAATCTTAAGAAACATCATAAAAATATAAAAGATTTACCTTTCAATATAAGGTATGGTTATATATTTTGGAACTAAAGAAGTGTCAAAATGAGTTTAAAATTGGAAAATCATGGAGATTTTAAAAGATTTGAGTAATAGGTGATAAATGTTAGGAAAAATAATCTTACGAAGTTTGAGTAAGGACAAAATGCCATGTAATTTCTCTATTATAATCCTTCTCAGAATCTAATTATTTAGTTAATCCTCTTCTATGTCATTAACTTCATGAGAACAGAAACCTCATGGCTACATATGAAGTCTTTGGATACTCCATGGGTATCAGCACATGGTGGATGCTCAATGAACACTTAACTAAATTAATGAATATTTATCTTTAAAAAAGAAGACTCTGGAGACTCCAGCAATATTGACAGGTTCTAAAAGAAATAATACCAACACTGTTGTAACAAATATTAAGGAAATGAAAGAAAAAAAATGGGTATATTGACAGTATAAAAAAATAAATATAAAAAATAGAAAATCTTAATGTGATATTTGGGACCCCTACATACTTTGTTGTTGTTGTTGTTCAGTCACTAAGGCATGTCCGACTCGTTGCAATCCCATGGAGTGCAGCATGCCAGGCTATTCTGTCTTCTGCTATCTCCCAGTTCAGTTCTGTTCAGTTCAGTTGCTCAGTCATGTCTGACTCTTTGCGACTCCATGAACCGCAGCACGCCAGGCCTCCCTGTCCATCACCAACTCCCAGAGGTCACACAAACCCATGTCCATTGAGTTGGTGATGCCATCCAACCATCTCATCCTCTGTTGTCCCCTTCTCTTCCTGCCCTCAATCTTTCCCAGCATCAGGGTATTTTCCAATGAATCAGCTCTTCACATCAGGTGGCCAAAGTATTGGAGTTTCAGCTTCAACATCAGTCCTTCCAATGAATATTCAGGACTGATTTCATTTAGGATGAACTGGTTGGATCTCCAGCAGACTTGAGATCTCTGGAGAAGAGAGACTCTCAAGAGTCTTCTCCAACACCATAGTCCAAAAGCATCAATTCTTTAGCGCTCAGCTTTCTTTATAGTCCAACTCTCACATCCATACATGGCCACTGGAGAAACCATAGCCTAGACTAGACAGACCTTTGTTGGCAAAGCAATGTCTCTGCTTTTCAATATGCTGTCTAGGTTGGTCATAACTTTCCTTCCAAGGAGTAAGTGTCTTTTCATTTCATGGCTGCAATCACGGTCTGCAGTGATTTTGGAGCCCAGAAAAATAAAGTCTGACACTGTTTCCCCATCTATTTGCCATGAAGTGATGGGACTGGATACCATGATCTTAGTTTTCTGAATGTTGAGTTTTAAACCAACTTTTTCTCTCTCCTCTTTCACCTTCATCAAGAGGCTCTTTAGTTCTTCTTCACTTTCTGCCATAAGAGTGGTGTCATCTGCATATCTGAGGTTATTGATATTTCTCCTGGCAATCTTGATTCCAGCTTGTGCTTCTTCCAGCCCAGCGTTTCTCATGATGTACTCTACATATAAGTTAAATAAGCAGGGTGACAATATACAACCTTGATGTACTCCTTTTTCTATTTGGAACCAGTCTGTTGTTCCATGTCCAGTTCTAACTGTTGCTTCCTGACCTGCATACAGGTTTCTCAAGAAGCAGGTCAGGTCTGGTATTCCCATCTCTTTCAGAATTTTCCACAGTTTATTGTGACCCACACAGTTGAAGGCTTTGGCATAGTCAATAAAGCAGAAATAGATGTTTTTCTGGAACTCTCTTGCTTTTTTGATGATCCATTGGATGTTGGCAATTTGATCTCTGGTTCCTCTACCTTTTCTAGAACCTGTTTGAACATCTGGAAGTTCACAGTTCATGTATTGCTGAAGCCTTGCTTGGAGAATTTTGAGCATTACTTTACTAGCATGTGAGATGAGTGCAATTGTGCGGTAGTTTGAGTATTCTTTGGCATTGCCTTTCTTTGGGATCAGAATGAAAACTGACCTTTTCCAGTCCTGTGGCCGCTGCTGAGTTTTTCTAATGTGCTGGTATATTGAGTGAGCACTTTCACAGCATCGTCTTTTAGGATTTGAAATAGCTCAACTGGAATTCCATCACCTCCACTAGCTTTGTTCGTAGTGATATTTCCTAAGGCCCATTTGACTTCACATTCCAGGATGTCTGGCTCTAGGTGAGTGATCACACCATCGTGGTTATCTGGGTCATGAAGATCTTTTTTGTACAGTTCTATTGTGTATTCTTGCCACCTCTTTTAAATATCTTCTGCTTCTCTTAGGTCCCTACCATTTCTGTCTTTTATTAAGCCCATCTTTGCATGAAATGTTCCCTTGGTATCTCTAATTTTCCTGACGAGATCTCTAGTCTTTCCTATTCTATTGTTTTCCTCTATTTATTTGCATTGATCACTGAGGAAGGCTTTCTTATCTCTCCTTGCTATTCTTTGGAACTCTGCATTCACATGGGTATATCTTTCTTTTTCTCCTTTGCTTTTTGCTTCTCTTCTTTTCACAGCTATTTGTAAGGCCTCCTCAGACAGCCATTCTGCTTTTTTTGCATTTCTTTTTCTTGGGGATGGTCTTGATCCCTGTCTCCTGTACAATGTCATGAACCTCCGTCCATAGTTCATCAGGCACTCTGTCTATCAGATCTAGCACCTTAAATCTATTTCTCACTTCCACTGTATAGTCATAAGGGATTTGATTTAGGTCATCCCTGAATGGTATAGCAGTTTTCTCCACTTTCTTCAATTTCAATCTGAAATTGGCAATAAGGAGTTCATGATCTGAGCTACAGTCAGCTCCTGGTCTTGTTTTTGCTGACTGTATAGAGCTTCTCCATCTTTGGCTACAAGGAATATAATCAATCTGATTTCGGTGTCAACCATCTTTGCTCAAATTCATGTCCACTGAGTTGAATGCCATCCAAATATCTCATCCTCTATACCTCTCCTTCACCTGCTGCCCTCAATGTTTCTCAGCATCAGAATCTTTTCCATGAGTTGGCTCTTCCCATCAGATGGCCAAAGTACTAAAGCTTCAGCATCAGCCCTTCTAATGAATATTAAGGACTGATTTCCTTTAGAATTAACTGCTTTCATCTCCTTGCTGCCCAAGGGACTTTCAAGAGTCTTCTCCAGCACCAGAATTCAAAAACATCAATTCTTTCACACTTAGTCTTCTTTATGGTCCAACTCTCACATCCATACATGACTACTGGAAAAAAACATAGCTTTGCCTAGACAGATCTTTGTCAGCAAAGCGATATCTCTGCTTTTTGATATGCTGTCTAGGTTTGTCATAGCTTTTCTTTCAAGGAGGAAGCGTCTTTTTATTTCATGGCTGCAGTCACCATCTGAATGATTTTGGAGCCCAAGGAAATAAAGTCTCTCACTGTTTCCATTTTTTTCCCCATCTGTTTTCTGTGAAGTGGTGGGACCAGATGCCATTATCTTAGTTTCTGAATGTTGATTTTTAAGCCATTTTTTTTCACTGTCCTCTTTCACCTTCATCAAGAGACTCTTTAGTTCCACTTTGCTTTCTGCCATAAGGGTTGTGTCATCTACATATTTGAGGTTATTGATATTTCTCCCAGTAATTGTCATTCCAGCTTGAGCTTCATCCAGCCCAGCATGTCACATGATGTACTCTGCATACAAGTTAAATAAGCAAGGTGACATATACAGACTTGCCGTACTCCTTTGACGATTTTGAACCAGTCCGTTGTTCTATGTCCGGTTCTAACTCTTGCTTCTTGACCTGCATACAGGTTTCAGGAGGCAGGTAAGGTGGTCTGGTATTCCCAACTTTTGAAAAAATTTCCACAGTTTGTTGTGAAATACAGAGTCAAAGACTTTAGAGTAGTCAGTGAAGCAGAAGTAGATGTTTTTCCGGAATTATCTAGCTTTTTCTATGCTCCAACAGATTTTGGCAATTTGATCTCTGGTTCCTCTGCCTTTTCTAAATCCGACTTGTACATCTAGAATTTCTCAGTTCACATACTGTTGCAATTCAAAAGCATCAGTTCTTCAGAATTCAGTCTTCTTTACAGTCCAACTCTCAGTTCTGTACATGACTACCAGAAAAGCTATAGCTTTGACTATATGGACCTTTGTTGGCAAAGTGATTTCTTTTCTTTTTAATATGCTTTCTAGATTTATGCAGAAGATATACACATAAGCATACATAATCATAACAATTATTGCCATTCTTATTTTGAATAAACTCTTAGCTAAGTCAATTAAGAATAAGAAAAATAAAAGTTTTTGTTTTATCTTCAGTTATTCCCTCTCTGATGCTCTTCCTTTCTTAACATAGATTGGAGTTTCTAATCTTTACTATTGATTTTCTCTTTAAAGAACTTTTAACATTTCTTGCAAGATAAGTTACTTGCAATAGATTTTCTCAATTTTTGTTTGCCTGACAAAGTCTTTAATCTCCTTCAGTTTTGAAGGATAATTTCAGAGGTACAAGGCTTGGTTGGTGGGGTTTTTCTTTCAACACTTTAAATATTTCACTCTACTATCTTCTTGCTTGAATGATTTCTGAGCAGTTGGATGTCATTCTTATCTACATTCCTCTATAGGTAAGATTTTTTCATCTGACTCTTTTCAGGATTTTTTCCCTTATCTTTGATCTTCTGTAGCTTGAAAATGATCTGCCTGGGTGTATTTTCTTGGCATTAATCCTGCTTGGTTTTCTTTGAGCTTCCTGGATCTGAGGTTTGGTGCCTGAGATTAGTTTGGAGAAATTCTCACTTAGTATTGTTTCAAATATCTTGTCTGTCTCTTTCTTCTTCTTTTCCTTCTGGTATTCCCATTAAGTGTGTGTTACATCTTTTATGGTTTTCCCACAGTTCTTGAACATTCTATTGGTTTTTTCCAGTTTTTCCTCTCTTTGATTTTCAGCTTTGGGGTTTCTGTTGAGATAGCTTCAATCTCAGAGATTTTTTTCTCAGACATGTCCAGCCTACTAGTAAGCCTATCAAAGACACTCTTCATTTCTGTTACAATGTTTTTGATTTCTAACATTTATTTTTGATACTTTCTTAAAATTTCCATCTGTCTGCTTACAATCCCCATCTATTCTTGAATGTTGTCTACTTTATCAGTTAGGGCCCTTAACATATAAATCATAATTGTTTTATATCCCTGTTAATGATAATTCTGACATTCATCTTATGTCTGGTTCTGTTGCTTGCTCTGCCTCTTCAATTGTGTTTTTTTGCCTTTTAGTATGCCTTGCAATTTTTTTTCTTAACTGGCACACATAAAGTAGTGGGTTAAAGGAACTCTTGTAAGTAGATCTCTAGTAATGTGATGCTAAGGTGTCAGGGGAGGAAAGTGTTCTAGAGGTCTAAGTCCAGAGGGACTGTGAACTTCACAAGTACTTCTCAGATTTTTTCTCCACTTAGACAGAGTAGGATGGACAGAGTAGGCTGGAGTTGGATATTTCCCTTCACCCAGGTCAGTTAGGCTCTGATAATACCTGGACAGGTTAGATTCTGTTTCTGCTGAGGAAAGGCCTTGATGAAAGCAAAATGCTTTGGCAGATAGCAATATGATTCCTTCTCCCTTCCTCTTACTTGCAGCATGACGGAATTTTTCTCTGATAATTACTGTGAGAACCTCATCAGGCTCCTGGAACTAAAACTCACAAATGTGTGGGAGCCCCAGAACAGAGTCCCCTGGAGTTTCTACCTGTCAATATCTGCATTGAGCCTCCAGCAACTTATCAGTTACAGTTTGGATTTTCATACCTTTGTACTGGTAAAGTCAGCAGTTTCTGTCTGTCTTTACTCTGAGAAGCTGTGATTCCCTCCATTCACTTGTCTGCAAGGCCAGGAGTAGTGATTTGTCCTATGTCCTCTGTTCTCTTATATCAAGAAGACTTATTGATGTTTTTTCAGTGAGTTTTGACTTATTGTTAGGATGAAGTGGTGACTTCCGAGCTCCTTACATCTGAAACAAAACCCAGAAATCTTCCAGATACATCTCCAATCTTCTAGAGTTTGCTCTCTCTAGCTGGAGACATCTTTTATGAGACAACTAATAGGAGATTAATGAGAATGGTTAAGAGCCAAGAAGAAGTACATTAAAACGACTAATCCATCAAACTGATGTGATGTCATGGTGTTGTAAATACTGCAGAAGAAGAAATAACACATGTTTATAAGTAAATGTTTACACCAAAGAGAAAATGAAGTATTTGCAAAGAATTTTAAATCAGAAATCCCACGTTTCAGTGTATCCTGGTTCTTTCACTGCTTAGTTACATAAATTTTTTCAATATTTAATTCTCAGAATTTACTTCTGTACATAAGACTAAATATAAAATTTTAAAAGGCCACCCAGCCTGCAACAATTATAAGAAGGCCAAATAAGCGAAATGAATAAAGAACCTGAGAAAACAAGTATCTGCACCATTTTGATGTACACTAGAAACTAACTCAACATTTAAAACAACTATACTTCAATAAAAAAAAAAATGCTGAAAGGCTTTTGCAAACTATTTAGGGCATGGGGTTATTACATGACATTATTAAAGTACTTTATGAAGAACCACTTAAGCTCTTGAACTTAATCTGTAAACACCAACTATTGATAGTTTATTTGAAGTGTTTATTGTGACAAGAAGTACAGCTATAAATCACCCATCTGTTTGGCATTTTGGCATTTAATTATCACAATAAAATGATACAGTGTTTAAAAGAGGTTAAAAGATTAGAGCCTACATTTTTAAAACTGATTTTTTTTTTTTTTGGTAATTGCTGAAATTGCTTTTATCTGTTAACTTCTTACCAAGGGTTTTTTTTTTTTTTTTTTAAACTGCCTAGTTTGAAATCCTCCCCAAACAAATGTACCTTTAATATAGTTTCAGTTCCATACATTAAGTTATGGAGATGAACTCAGGTTTCCAAAAAAACTTCCTTAATGAAAGCATAAACACTCTGGCTTTCCAACTTTTATAAACTGGGTCAAAATTAAATTTCAAGAGTGAGATATTTCCTTAATGTTTCCTTAAATGAACTGTTGACAACTCTTTGGAACATTTCAGTATTAAATTTGGCTTCCCTCACAATAAGGCTTCTTCTGTACAGATTGTTAAAATCTAGTCACCACACATCCATAGATCCAGAATTTTCATTTTTGTTCCAAAATGTCACTGGAAGGGATTTTGTCCTTGCAAACTGCATAAAATTTACAGTAGAATATTTGTAAAAGCAGAAAGCTGAAATAGATCTGCTTTGATTCCTTGGTAAAGAGAGAAGAAGGGCAAGAAGCTTCAGCTTCTATTTACCCTGGCATTAGCTCAAGATAAGCCTTAAAATTACTTTTTGGTGTACAAACAGTGTGGTTTCTCCATCAAAAGGTTATTTGTTATAAAAGGGCTTTATTCTGTAAGACATTGGGTACATTCACTTTTTAATTAGAGCTGCCAAACTCAAGGCCAGGGTGAGGTCAAAATCATGTCTTTTTATGATGCTCTTTTTCCTGATTATAAAAGTAATAGCAAGTGCGACAGAACCAGTTTCTTCCCCAGAGCATTCTCTCAAGTTAACTGCACCACGAAAAAAAAAAACAAAACATAAACTAATGCCCTGCTTTGGCCCTGAGAGAAGTCTTGAAGACTTCTTTAAACACTACAGTGGTACAGACAGACTATGTTTGGGCTGAAACTGGGATTGTGTTGTTATTGTTATTTCTGTTGTAGTTCTTTTTTATATTCATCTGGCACTCAGTGAATGAATGAATGAGCATATGAATGAACAAGTGAATGAGCTTTTAAGTGAGATAGGCTTTTATTTTCTCCTGGCCTGCCAGATGAGTGGGCAACAAAAAACAGCGGCAATCAAATGCAAAGTTTGTGCCACATCTATGCTTTCTGCTGAGAATTACGGAGCAACATCAGGAACACAGTGACTAAGCATGAGAATTTTTACTAGTCTTAATAATAAACAGTGGAAGTTTATTTGAGATATTAAATCAGTGGGCTTTTTCCTTTAAGATTCTGATTTTCCATGTTTTTCTAGCTACTTCATTCTTTAATTCCTTGTTTCACAGAGGGAAGGTAAACAGAGCCTAAAACAAAGTAGTTATTCCTCAATTTTGACTCTTAAACTTTTCTAATATACTTTCATAGAGAAATGAGGGTTTTGAACCTAGACTTTATATGCAAAACAGAGAAAGAAAGTTTTTAAAATAAATACTTTTTCAGTTCCCAAACTTTCCCAGTCAAGGCAGAACAAAGCTTGAGAGTCTGAGCTTAGGGTTTTCCTATAAAAGCCATAGAAGAGAAGATGGAAGGATATATGAAAAGTCTCTGCAGTTCAGATGGAAAGGATAATCCTTCAATGATGGATCAAGTTTGGAAAGATTTGAAGATGACATCATGACACAGAAGCAACTTTTCCTTAACTCAGCCCTTCAAATCAACCCTGAAAGAGGAGATAGAATGCACTGATGAGACAAAACACAAGGAAGGTGATGGGGAAACTGCAAACAAAGATTCTTTTTGTGTCTGGCTATTGTTTGAAAGATTAGGAGATTATCTCTACTTAGGGCATATTATAACATCATGGTTCAACCAAGACATTGTGTAGCCAGTTTCCCATCGTCTAAGTGACACACAGAGGAAGTTCTGGAGGACCTTGAGAGGGGATGCCAAGATGATGAGATTTTTAGAATGACACCATTGCAGGACATGCAGTGACATGAAGGCTGTAAGGACATCACCATGAAGACAGCATGGACGGAGAAAACAATAGCCAACCAGATAATCTCTCCTCCCCAACCACAAGGATGGGTATTCTTACTTTCATCATATCACATCATCTAGGTAAGGAAAAGGGAGGAGAAAGCCCTGCCATGGGAAAATTAAAAATGACCATCTGAAAGACACTAACACCAGGAATAAATATTGGTGTACCAAGATTAAGGTTTGACTTTTTCTTTGTTGTTTTTTTCCTGTTTTCCTCTCCTTAATCAGTGAGAAAGGAAACTTAAAAGCAAGGTGAAATCTGATATACAAAATACATCACGCCACATTTGAACATGTCTAAGATGTAGTATGTAAATCCTGACCCACGAAAGTGACATTACCCAGACATTCCTCAGCACTCCCCACGCTCTGCTTTCATTCTTTGCTGTGGGCTGTAGCAAGGTAGTACTAAAATTCCAGCTAATAGTCACATTTGTGGAGGAGCAAGATACTTCATTTTGAGTGAAATCTGGTAATAAACAAGCACAACTTTGCCCTCCCACAAAAAGGAGAATAAAGGCCAATTTTGCTAAATCAGTTCTGTATCATTGGTTACACCTTTGTTGTTGTTCGGTTGCTAAGTCGTGTCTGACTTTGCAACCCCATGGACTGCAGTGGGCCAGGCTTCCCTGTCCTTCACTATTTCCTGGAGCTTGCTCAAGCTCATGTCCATTGAGTCAGTGATGTCATGCAATCATCTCATCGTCTGTTGCCCAATTCTCCTCCTGCTTTATAAACCTGCAAAGATATAGTCAAAGCCATAAACAAAGAAAACTAATAAAAATGGGTTGAAGTAGTTCAGAAAAAATATATCAAAGTGAATTTTATTTTTAGAAAATAAAACTGTGCAAAATTAACATGCATTGTGCAGAGCTTTCTAAAATTGATTACATTACACACTAATACTTGAGAGAGTTGCAGTCCTCTTATTTAGTTATTTTTATGATGCATGCATGGTCAGTCACTTCAGTCATGTCTGACTCTTTCTGACTCCATGGACTGTAGCCTGCCAGGCTCTTCTTTCCCTGGGATTCTCCAGGCAAGAATACTGGAGTGGGTTGCCAGACCCTCCTCTAGGGGAATCTTCCTGAGCCAGGGATCGAACCCATGTCTCTTACATCTTGCATTGGCAGGCAGGTTCTTTACCACTAATGCCACCTAAAACTTATTATTTTTAAGACAAATATATCCAGAACAAAATATACAGATAAGATGTGATCATAAAAAGTGTTCTAGACTTCCTTCTATTTTACCTATTTTTCCCTATAAATACACTGACAGAATGAAGGCAAAGTAAAAATTTCAGCATTGGATAAATATTATTTCTTAAATAATTAAAGAAATAAACCTATGTTTTCTTTGTAGTTTTACAGGTAGCTTTTAAAAAAAAAAATAAGTTTACTTATTTACTTGCGTATTTTTGTCTCTGCGGGAGTTTCGTGGCTGCACAGATTTCTCTCTAGTTGAGAAGACCAGGGGCTGCTCTCTAGCTGCAGCGCGCGGGCTCCAGGGCACCAGAGCTTCCGGAGTTGCTGCACGTGGGCTCACTTGTCGTGGTACACGGGCTTAGTTGCTCCGTGGCATGTGGGATCTTCCTGGACCAGGGATCAAACCCTTGTCTTCTGCATTGACAGGAGGATTCTTTACCACTGAGCCCCCAGGGAAGCCCTACAGGTAGTTCTGATATCCTTTCCCCAATCCTGCGTTTGAATTATCTGGTTCATGCATGTAGAGTTTACTTTGCCAGTGAAAATAAAGCCCGAAAGATAGAGAGATGCAGATCTTTTACATATCAGACTCTTAATCTGTAAAATTAAAAGTTTGGACTAAAAGAGAGCTGAATATTTAAAGCTCCATGATCGAAGGATTCTTTAAAATTCACCATATCAGTCTTCAATATTTAAATAAAATCAGAAAAAACAATTACTCTCACACTCATGTCATTGCATTCATATCTTTTATATCATCACACTTCAGTTATTTCAAAACTCCATAAAAATTATGTAAAGAATTGCTTAGAGCTTTAGTTTTGTAGGTAAAACACAAAAACTAAACTTCAATATCAAGAAAGAGCCCATATAGCCATCTGGTGGTTACTTAAGGAAATACATCTGAATCTTCCCATCACTGTTAATTGTTATATTAAATAATATAAATCACTCCTATAAAATAAGTTAATGTTTATATAATTCTAAAAAGCATCTAAAACATTTTAATTCCTTATGAATTTATACTTTCTTTTATATTTTTTCTTTAAAGCACAATTCTTTTCCCATTCTGATGCTAGTAAATGTATTATTGCCTTCTGCTATTTATTGTAAATTATGTCATTGTTAATTTTCAAGGTAATAGCTGTTCTTAAATATTAGTCCTACATACACTAAGCACTTAGAGCTGAATAATCATTAACTATCTTTATTATAAATACCCATATATATTACTCATATTTATATAGAAAACCTTTCAACCAATATTACATATATAATTAAATGCTGGACTTCATAATAATATGAAAAGGAAAGTCCAAGTTTTGTAAATAACATGAAAAAAAACCCTAGTAATAATGCATAAGCATATGCTCACATTGTCAAAGTTCATTAAAGTATTAAGAAAAAATCAGAGAAAGGTCATGTGTAGCTCTAACAAAGGGTATTTGCAGAAAAAAAAAATCTGCCTATGTATTGTATTGCTTTTATATGCATATCCATTTCCCTGGTGGCTCAGATGGTAAAGAATCTGCCTGCAATGCAGGAGACCCAGTTTCGGATCCCTGGATTGGGACAATCCCCTGAAGAAGGAAATGGCAACCCACTCCAGTGTTCTTGCCTGGAGAATCCCATGGACAGAGGAGCCTGGTGGGCGACAGTCCATGGGGTCGCAAACAGTCTGACACAGCTGAGCAACTAACACTTTCACACTTTAGTTTTACTATATGTGTATCATTTACATAATTTTGTAAATATTCTGAATATGTATTTTTGAAAAAGAGACTTTCTTTTCAATGTAGTGCTTCCTAAGCAGTGAAATAAAAGCAATCTTATAATTTAATATGGCCTTGATGAAATGAAAAAAGTATATTCTTAGGTTTTGTAGGCAGAGATAAAACAAATGTATACATTTACCAGATGAATTTTTATGTCTGTATAAAAAAGGAAAAAGGAAAAACAAAAGTTATGAAAAATAGTACATGTGGTATGTTTTTCCCAAAAGACAACCATATTCTCCATATATTAAAATGTAACATTTGTTCAAAAAGCAAATATATTGAGTGCATTTGCATAACACAGTAATTGTATTGCTGTGTTATTTACATAATTTTGTAAATAGCACACTTAGAGCATTTTACTACTTACATGACTTCATAGTGTATGAGATTTAATGTAATGTTCACTTAAATACAGAGGCTCATCTGCACACATTACCAAGGTGAAAATCCTGCTTAGAATTGATTTTCAAAGGCATAGTGTTTTTTATCCTAAGTGCTTTCATTGCCAATTTTATGAATAAAGCCTTACCTAATTTTATTGTTCTTTATTTATTTTTTTCTACAAATTGAAGGTTTGTGGCAACCCTGCATTAAGTAAGCCTTTTGATGCCATTTTTTCCAACAGCATTTGCTCCCTTCATGTCTCTGTGTCACACCCAAGGTAGTTCTTGCAATATTTCAGACCTTTTCATTATTGTTTTATTTGTGATGTAATCTGTGATTAGTA
Source organism: Odocoileus virginianus (assembly GCF_023699985.2). NCBI lineage: Eukaryota > Metazoa > Chordata > Mammalia > Artiodactyla > Cervidae > Odocoileus > Odocoileus virginianus. Next base: position 25,794,693 of record NC_069688.1, read on the forward strand.
ATCTTTGATGTTACTACTGTCATTGTTTTGGCATTTTTTTAGCAATAAAATATTTTTTAATTAAGGTATGTATGTTGTATTTTTTTAGACATAGTGCTCTTTCACCTTTAGTGGACTACAATATAGTTTAAACGTAACTTTTATATGCATTTGAAAACCAAAAATTTTGTGTGACTCACTTTTTTGCGATATTCACTTCATTGCAGTGGCATGGAACCCAACCCACAGTATCTCCAAGGTAAGCCTGTAGTTAATTTTTCAGTAAATAAAGCTTTTAAGAAAAAATATACAATGTTTTAGTCAGGAGAAGATGCAAGTTTAGGAGACAGTTGATCTGAAAACCAAGGAAAACTTTAAAACAAATAAACAGTTGCTTTTCAATACCAGCATTTTATTTTTGTAATATTAATGTGAATAATAAGTCCTTATTAAAACTTGCAAGTTTTAAAATCATTCAGGTGGAAGTAATTCATAGCTAAGATGATTAAGGCTAGTTTCCTCAGTTCCTGACTTCTTAAGTGTGATTTTGTTCTCCTCAAACCAAGGAAAGAAATATGAAAATAGAAATGTTCTAAAAGACTTCATTTTTTAATTTTTTAACTTTTTAATTGGAGGATAATTGCATTACAGCGTTGTGTTGGTTTCTGTCGCACAATGGGAACCAACCATGAGTGAGTGGGTGAAAGTCGCTCAGGTGTGTCTGACTCTGCGACCGCACGGACTGTAACCCACCAGGCCCCTCTGTCCATGGGGATTCTCCAGGCAAGAATCCTGAAGTGGGTTGCCATTTCCTTCTCCAATAAGTATACATATATCCCCTCACTCCTGCACCTCTCTCCCGCCCACTCCCTATCCTACCCTTCTAGATTATCACAGAGCACTGGGAGTTCCAGGTTCACAGAAAAATTGAGAGGAAGGTACTGTGATTTCCCGTATACCCTCTGACCCCACACTGGCATAGTCTCCATTGCCAGCATCTTCCCCCAAAGTGGAGTAACTGGTGAAGGGCCTGAACTGACACATCATGATCATCCAGGGTCCTTGATTTACATCAGGGTTCACTCTTGGTGTTACATACTCTGTGGTTCCAAAAAATGTATGATGACATGTATCTATTGTTATAATATCATACTGAGTGTTTCCACTGCCCTAAAAATTCCCTGGACTGCACCTTTTCATCCCCTTACCCCTTTCCCTCAACCACTGATCTTTAGATTATCTCCACAGTTTTGTCTTTTCTGGAATGTCATATAGTATGTAGCCTTTTCAGATTGGCTTCTTTCAGGTTGTAATATACATATAAGTTTCCTTCATGTCTTTCATGACTTGACTGTTGATTGCTTTTAAGAGGTTCTTTGTAAGCCCATGGACTGTAGCCTGCCAGGCTTCTCTGTCTATGGGATTTTCCAAGCAAGAATACTGGAGTGCATTGCCATTTCCTTCTCCAGGGGATTTTTCCCAACCCAGGGATTGAACCCGTGTCTCCTGCATTACCTCTAGTACCACGTGGGATGCCCATAGGTGGGTTGTACCACAGTTTATTAATTAATTCACCTACTGAAAGGCTGGACTTTCCTGGTGGCTCAGACAGTAAAGATTCCACCTGTAATGCGGGAGACCTGGGTTCGATCCCTGGGTTGGGAAGGTACCCTGGAGGAGGGCACGGCAGCCCACTGCAAGATTCTTGCCTGGAGAATCCCCATGGACAGAGGGGCCTGGCGGGCCACAGTCTGTGGACTCACAAAGAGTGAGACTCAACTGAGCGACTAAGCACACAGCACACACGGAGAGACATGTTGGTTGTTTTCAAGTTAAGTAATTACGAATAAAGCTGCTGTAAACTTCTGTGTGCAGGTTTTATAAAGGACATAACTTCCTACTTCCTTTGGGTTAATATTAACACTAAGGAGTTTGATTGATACATTGTATTTAAGGGTTTGGTTGATTTTGTGAAAAACTGCCAGCTCTCTTGCTAAGTAGTTATACCATTTTTCATTCCCATCAATGAATGAATGTTCCTGTTGCATGCACGTTTAGGCCATTCTAATGAGTAAGTAGTGATATCACATTGTTTTAATTTTCATTTCCTTGAAAACATATGATGTAGAATATCTTTTCATATGCTTATATAATATTTGTATGTCTTCCTTGGTAATGCGTCTGTTGAGGCCTTTGGTCCATTTTTTGATTGACTTTTTTGTTTTATTATTGTTAAGCTTTAAGAATTTTTTGTATATTTTAGATAATAGTTCTTTATCAGATATGCCTTTTGCAAATATTTTCTTCCATATGGGACTTACCTTTTCATTCTCTTGTCAGTGTGTTTTAGACAGCCTTCAGAATGGGAGAAAATAATAGCAAATGAAGCAACTGACAAAGAATGAATCTCAAAAATATACAAGCAGCTCATGCAGCTCAATATCAAAAAAATAAATGACCCAATCAAAAAATGAGCCGAAGAACTAGACAGACATTTCTCCAAAGAAGACACAGATGGATAATAAACACATGAAAAGATGCTCAGCATCACTCATTATCAGAGAAATGCAAATCAAAATCACAATGAGGTACCATCAGAATGGCTGGTATCAAAAAGTCTACAAGCAATAAATGCTGGAGAAGGTGCAGAGAAAAGGGAACCCTCTTCCACTGTTGGTAGAAAGGCAAACTAGTACAGCCACTATGGAGAACAGTGTGGAGATTCCTTAAAAAACTGGAAATAGAACTGCCATATGACCCAGCAATCCCACTGCTGGGCATACGCACTGAGGAAGCCAGAATTGAAAGAGAAACGTGTACCCCAGTGTTCATCACAGCACTGTTTACAATAGCTAGGACATGGAAGCAACCTAGATGTCCATCAGCAGACGAATGTACAAGAAAGCTGTGGTACACATACCGGAATATTACTCAGCTATTAAAAAGAACAAATTTGAATCAGTTCTAATGAGGTGGGTGAAATTGGAGCCCATTATACAGAGTGAAGTAAGTCAGAAAGAAAAACTCCAATATAGTATATTAATGCATATATATGGAATTTAGGAAGATGGTAACGATGACCCTATATGCAAGACAGCAAAAGAGACACAGATGTAAAGAACAGACTTTTGGACTCTCTGGGAGAAGGCGAGGGTGGGATGATCTGAGAGAATAGCACTGAAACATATATATTATCATATGTGAAATAGATCGCCAGTCCAGGTTCGATGCATGAGACGGGCGCTCAGGGCTGGTGCCCTGGGATGACCCTGAGGGATGGGATGGGGAGGGAGGTGGGAGGGAGGTTCAAGATGGGGGACACATGTACACCCATGGCTGATTCATGCCAATGTAAATATTGTAAAAAGTAATTTGTCTCCAATTAAAATAAATAAATTAACTTTAAATAAGAGAAAAAAAGATCAGAAGCTTTTTATTTCAATGAAGTGAAGATTATCATTTATTTCTTTCATGAATCATGCTTTTGATATTGTAAAATGTCACTGTCATACGCAAGGTCATCTAGGTTTTCTCTTTTATTAGAAAAACCATTTTCTAGGGGTTTTATTGTTTTGCATTTTGCAACTAGGTCTATAATACATTTTGAGTTAATTTTGTGAAGGGTGTTAGGTCTGTATCTAGATTCTTTTTTTTTTTGCACGTGGAAGTACAGCTGTTCCAATACCATTTGTTGGAAAGACTATCATTTCTCCATTAAATTGCCTTTGTTTCTTTGTTAAAGATCAGTTGGCTGTGTTTGTGTGGGTCAGTTTCTAGGATCTTTACTGTGTTCCATTAGTCTTTATGTCTGCTCTTTGACTAATGCCACACTGTCTTGATACTGTAGCTTTATAATAAGTCTTGAAGTTGGGTAGTGTCTATCTTCCAGCTTTAGTCTTCTTTAATATTCTGTTTTGTTTTGCTTTTTTTTTTTGCCTCACCATATAAACTTTATTTATTTTTTCATTTATTTTTATTAGTTGGAGGCTAATTACTTTACAATATTGTAGTGATTTTTGCCATACATTGACATGAATCAGCCATGGATTTACATGTGTTCCCCATCCTGATCCCCCCTCCCCCCTCCCACCCCATCCCATCCCTCTGGGTCTTCCCAGTGCACCAGGCCCAAGCACTTGTCTCATGCATGCAGCCTGGGCTGGTGATCTGTTTCACCCTAGATGATATACATGTTTCAATGCTGTTCTCTCGAAACATCCCACCCTCCCCTTCTCCCACAGAGTCCAAGATTCTGTTCTGTACATCTGTGTCTCTTTTTCTGTTTTGCATATAGGGTTATTGTTACCATCTTATTAAATTCCATATATATGTGTTAGTATACTGTATTGGTCTTTATCTTTCGGGCTTACTTCACTCTGTATAATGGGCTCCAGTTTCATCCATCTCATTAGAACTAATGGCTGAGTAATATTTCATGGTGTATATGTACCATAGCTTCCTTATCCATTCGTCTGCTGATGGGCATCTAGGTTGCTTCCATGTCCTGGCAATTATAAACAGTGCTGCAATGAACATTGGGGTGCATGTGTCTCTTTCAGATCTAGTTTCCTCAGTATGTATGCCCAGGAGTGGGATCGCTGGGTCACATGGCAGTTCTATTTCTAGTTTTTTAAGAAATCTCCACACTGTTCTCCATAGTGGCTGTACTAGTTTGCATTCCCACCAACAGTGTAAGAGGGTTCCCTTTTCTCCACACCCTCTCCAGCATTTATTGCTTGTAGACTTTTGGATAGCAGCCATCCTGACTGGCGTATAATGGTACCTCATTGTGGTTTTGATTTGCATTTCTCTGATAATGAGTGATGTTGAGCATCTTTACATGTGTTTGTTAGCCATCTGTATGTCTTCTTTGGAGAACTGTCTGTTTAGATCTTTGGCCCATTTTTTGATTGGGTCATTTATTTTTCTGGAATTGAGCTGCAGGAGCTGCTTGTATATTTTTGAGATTAATCCTTTGTCTGTTGCTTCATTTGCTATTATTTTCTCCCAATCTGAGGGCTGTCTTTTCACCTTACTTATAGTTTCCTTTGTTGTGCAAAAGCTTTTAAGTTTAATTAGGTTCCATTTGTGTATTTTTGCTTTTATTTCTGATATTCTGGGAGGTGGGTCATAGAGGATCCTGCTGTGATTTATGTCAGAGAGTGTTTTGCCTATGTTCTCCTCTAGGACTTTTATAGTTTCTGGTCTTACATTTAGATCTTTAATCCATTTTGAGTTTATTTTTGTGTATGGTGTTAGAAAGTGTTCTAGTTTCTTTCTTTCACAAGTGGTTGACCAGTTTTCCCAGCGCCACTTGTTAAAGAGGTTGTTTTTTTTCCATTGTATATCCTTGCCTCCTTTGTCGAAGATAAGGTGTCCATAAAGTACGTGGATTTATCTCTGGGCTTTCTATTCTGTTCCATTGGTCTATATTTTTGTCTTTGGGCCAGTACCATACTATCTTGATGACTGTGGCTTTGTAGTAGAGCCTGAAGTCAGGCAGGTTGATTCCTCCAGTTCCATTCTTCTTTCTCAAGATTGCTTTGGCTATTTGAGGTTTTTTGTATTTCCATACAAATTGTGAAATTATTTGTTCTAGTTCTGTGAAAAATACCATTGGTAGCTTGATAGGAATTGCATTGAATCTATAGACTGCTTTGGGTAGTATAGTCATTTTCACAGTATTGATTCTTCCAATCCATGAACACAGTATATTTCTCCATATATTTGTGTCCTCTTTGATTTCTTTCATCATATAAACTTTAGACTCAAGTTTGTTGATATCCTCAAAATAATTGGTTAGGATTTTGGCTGGAATTTCATTAAGTCTGTAAATTAAGGTAGAAAGAACTGACATCTTGACAGTATTGAATCTTTCTATCCATGAACATGGAATATCTCTCCATTTATTTAGTTCTTTGATTCCTTCTATCAGAGTTTTACACCTTTTCTCATATATAATCTTGTATATATTTTGTTAGATTTATTTCAAAGTATTTCATTCTTTAGATGCTAATATAAATGATAGTGTGTTTTATTTCCAATTCCACTTGTTCTTTACTGAAACGTATGACAGTGACTAACTTTTGTATACTGGTCTTGTTATCTGCAATGTTGCTATACTTGCTTATCAGTTCCAGGAGATTTTTGGTTAATTCTTTTATAATTTTCTGCACTGATGATCATATTCTCTGTAAATGAAAAATTTTGTGTCTTCTCAATCTTTATACTTTTTTATTTTCTTTCTTGTCATAGTGCATTAGCTAGAACTTACAGTACAGTGTTGAAAAGGAGTGATTCAAGAGAGCATCCTTACTTAGTTCCTGATTTTAATAGGAAAATTCTATTTTCTCATCACAAACTATGATGTTTTCTGTACAATTTTTGTAGATATTCTTTATCAAGTTGAGGACTCTCCCCTCTGTTTCTAGTTTTCTGAGACTATTTATTTTGAATGGATATTGGGTTTTGTCAGATGCTTTTTCTTCATCTGTCAATTTGGTCAAGGGTTTTTTTTCTTCTTTATCTTCTTGATATGATGGATTACATTGATTTTTTTAATGTTGAAACAACCTTGCATGCCTGGGGTAAATCTTTCTTGTTAGTGGTGTATAATTGTTTTATACATGATACATTCAATTGATAATGTTTCTTTGAGGATTTTGCATCTATGTTCCTGATAGGCATTAGTTTGTAGTTTTCTTTTCTGATATCTTTGTCTGATTTTGATAATAGGATAATACTTGCCTCAAAGAATTAGTTAGGAAGCATTCCTTTTGCTACTATCCTCTAAAAGAGATTTTTAGGGCATTGGTATAATGGCTTCTTTAAATGTTTGAACACATCTGAGCTTGATGGTTTCTGTCTTGGAAGGTTATTAATTAATTATTAATTATTAATGATTAATTATTGATTGAATTTCTTTGACAGATATAGGCCTGTTATAACATTTATTGCTGTTGTGTGGGTTTTGTTCATCTTCAACTTCACTGTAAGGCTGGACTTTGAAATACCAAAGTAGTTACTCCAATATGTAGCAATTGGAGAATTCCCTTTGCTGCATATACATCCTCTCCAAAATGTATTAGTCAGAATTTTCAGTTTTTGGCTATACACAGGTAATATGGTAACATAACACTGTGGGTTAAAGTTTGCATTTCCTTGATCACAAATAGGATTCTTATTGTTGTTCAGTCACTGTTATATCCAACTCTTTGCAACCCCCCTGGACTGCAGCACTCTAGCTCCCCTGTCCTCTACTCTCTCGCAGAGTTTGCTCAGATTCATTTCCACTTGAGCCAGTGATGCTATCTGTCTAACCATCTCATCCTCTGCCACCTCCTGCTCCTTTGGTCTTCAGTCGTTCCCAGCATCAGAGTCTTTTTTTTCTTTCCATCTATTTTTATTAGTTGGAGGCTAATTACTTTACAGTATTGTAGTGGTTTTTGTCATACATTGACATGAATCAGCCATGGATTTACAAGTATTCCCCATCCTGATCCCCCCCTCCCACCTCCCTCTCCACCCGATTCCTCTGGGTCTTCCCAGTGCACCAGGCCCGAGCACTTGTCTCATGCATCCAGCCTGGGCTGGTGATCTGTTTCACCCTAGATGATATACATGTTTCAATGCTGTTCTCTCGAAACATCCCACCCTCCCCTTCTCCCACAGAGTCCAAAATTCTGTTCTGTACATCTGTGTCTCTTTTTCTGTTTTGCATATCAGGTTATCGTTACCATCTTTCTAAATTCCATATATATTCGTTAGTATACTGTATTGGTCTTTATCTTTCTGGTTTAGTTGGCTCTTTGCATCAGGTGGCAAAAGTATTGGAGCTTCAGCTTCAGCATCAGTCTTTCCAGTGAATATTCAGGACTGATCTTTAGGATTGACTGGTTTAGTTTCCTTGCAGTCAAAGGAACTCTCAGGAGTCTTCTCCAACACCACAGTTGAAAAACATCAATTCTTCAGCTCTCAACCTTCTTTATGATCCAACTTTCACTTCCATACATTATTATGGGAAAAACCATAGCTTTGACTATACAGACCTTTGTCAGCAAAGTGATGTCTCTGCTTTTTAATATGCTGTCTAGGTTTGTCTAGGTTTACTTTCCTTCCAAGCAGCAAGCATCATTTAATTTCATGGCTGCAGTCACTGTCCGCAGTGATTTGAGAACTTAAGAAAATAAAATCTGTCACTGCTTACACTTTTTCCACTTCCTCTTTTGCCATGAAGTGATGGGACCGGATGCCATGATCTTAGTTTTTTGAATGTTGAGTTTTAAGCCAGCTTTTTCACTCTCCTCTTTCACCCTCATCAAGAGGCTCTTCAGTCCCTCTTCACTTTCTGCCATTAGAGTGGTATCATCTGCATATCTGAGGTTGTTGATATTTCTCCCGGCAATCTTGATTCCAGCTTGTGATTCATCCAGCCCAGTATTTTTTTTTTCCCATTTATTTTTATTAGTTGGAGGCTAATTACTTTACAATATTGTAGTGGTTTTTGCCATACACTGACATGAATCAGCCATGGATTTACATGTATTCCCCATCCCCATCCCCCCTCCCACCTCCCTCTCCACCCGATTCCTCTGGGTCTTCCCAGTGCACCAGCCCAAGCACCCTGTCTCATACATCCAACCTGGGCTGGTGATCTGTTTCACCCTTGATAATATACATGTTTCGATGCTATTCTCTCTAAACATCCCACCCTCGCCTTCTCCCATAGAGTCCAAAAGTCTGTTCTGTACATCTGTGTCTCTTTTTCTGTTTTGCATATAGGGTTATCATTACCATCTTTCTAAATTCCATCTATATGCGTTAGTATACTGTATTGGTCTTTATCTTTCTGGCTTACTTCACTCTGTATAATAGGCTCCAGTTTCATCCATCTCATTAGAACTGATTCAAATGAATTCTTTTTAATGGCAGAGTAATATTCCATGGTGTATATGTACCACAGCTTCCTTATCCATTCGTCTGCTGATGGACATCTAGGTTGCTTCCTTGTCCTGGCTATTATAAACAGTGCTGCGATGAACATTGGGGTCCATGTGTCTCTTTCAGATCTGGTTTCCTCGGTGTGTATGCACAGAAGTGGGATTGTTGGGTCATATCCAGCCCAGTGTTTTGAATGATGTACTCTGCTTATAAATTAAATAGGCAGGGTAACAATATACATACTTGTCATACTCCTTTCCCAATTACTTGCTCGTTGACTTTTACATTTCCTCTTTTGCATATTGTCTTTTTAATTCTTATTGATTTATGCAGATTACATATATATTCTGGATACTATTTTGACTTTATTTTTTAATATTTGCTGAATATTATCAACTCCACACTGAGAGTTCATTTCCTTTAAAAATTTTAAAGAAGCCACATAACTGTCTTCTGGCTTGCAGTGTGTCTTTTCCCTTTCTCTGTGTTTTTAATATTTTTAAAATATTTTTACTTAGTCTTTAGTAACTTGACAATGATATGATCTGGTGTAACTTTCTTTGTATTTATCCTGTTTAGATTCATTGAGATTCTTGGATCTGTATAAATAACATTTTCCATAAAAATAATAAAATAGCTCACAAATTTTAAATAGATTTTTATCTCATTTTCTCTCTTTTCTCTGGAATTTCAATTAAACATATTGGCCACTTGATGAACTCTCACAGGTCACTGATTCTCTGCTCATTTATTCAGTTTTTTTTCTTAGTTTAAGTTTGGATAATTTGTACTATCCTATTTCAGTTTCTTTTGTCATTTAGTAGTGTTCAATCTCTTATTAAACTATTGAATGAATTTTTATTTTATAATATATATATAATATATATATTCTAAGTATGTGTATTAGACTCTTAGTCATGTCCAACTCTTTGTGACCCCATGGACTCCAGCCTACCAGGCTCCTCTGCCCATGGACTTCTCCAGGCAAGAATACTGGAATGGGTTGTCATTTCCTTCTCCAAAGGATCTTCCGGACTCAGGGATCAAACCCTGGTCTCCCACATTGCAGGCAGATTCTTTACCATCTAATCCACCAGGGAAGCCTATTTCCACTTTCAAATTTACATTTGTTGTTCTCTCACTCTTCTCATTTCTTGGAATGCCTCATCTTTTCATTCACTATATTCATCTTTTCCTCTAAATTTCTTAGCATGTTTAAAATAGTTGATTTAATTACATGTGCTTAGTTGCTTCGGTCGTGTTCAACTCTTTGTGACCCCATGGACTGTAGCCTACAGACTCCTCTGTCCATGGGATTTCCCAAGCAAGATACTGGAGTATCTTGCCATTTCCCCCTCCAGGGGATCTTTCTGACCCAGGGATCAAACCTGCATCTCTTATGTCTTCTGCACTGGCATTGTTAAATACCTCTTCTGCTAATTCTTATAATTATATCGTCAAGAAATTCTATTGCACTGGCTTTTTTTCCCTTTTTTTATGAGTCACATTTTCCTGCTTATTTACTACCTAATTATTTTTAATTGTATACTAGATATTCTGTATAGAAGAATGGTGAAGATTTATATATAATTTTCTTTTATTAAGTTTTGTTTATTTCTAAAAAGTTCAAGCCTCTTTTTCTGCCTGGCATTTAGGGTGAAGGGCTAATTATTTAAGTATCTTCTAAAGCTGATTTGAACTGAGATTGGGTTATAGCTTTAAATTCAATTGAATTTGCCCATGATCAGGGGAACCTCCAGCATTCCAAGTTGCTACCATTTTGATCATATCAATATTTGAGATGAAGGTAGGTTAAATTGCAGTTTCAGATATTTTTGGACCAAAGCTTGATATACATATGACAACCCATGATTAAATATAGTTTTCTATGATATCTTGCCATTTTTCTCCAAAGCCACTTTTTTTTTTCCTGGTAAGGGGTAAAAGTTTACCTTTCAGAAGGAAAAAATTGTCTTGTGGAGCAATTTGGTTTGTATTTTGGGTTCTTTTAGATTCTATGTCATCTCTCCAGCATACCATCTTCTCTATTCCTATTCTGTTTCTACTGTGGGTCTTTTCTCTCTTCACCCCTATCTAGATTCACACTGCCAGAAATGGGAGCTGACACCATGGTTCTCTGCTCACATATAAAAGACTTATTCTATCTGGAATTCAGTTCATTTAGCCTTCCTTGTATTCACTATTTGCTAGTAGTGTAGAATGTTATGGTTTTTATTTTGTCTGAGTCTACCTTGCTGTTGCCATGGAAGCAAACATTTCTCATAGCTCTATAATAAAAAATTTAGAAAATTCCACTTATCAATAGTTTAATAATGCTTAACTCAATGGATAATACCAAGTGTATGTGTCTGTTTTTCTATTGCTGCAGAAATTCTTCACTATTTCAATTACTGAAGCTTTAGGGTAAGTGTTAATAATTCTTAGGGCAATTTTCCCTTCTTTTTCTTCCTCAAGAGTGCCGCAGTTTCTCTTGGCTTCTTGGCTCTTTATCATCAAAGCATCTATTCCTTCAATTTGGTTGATATCAGTTGTATCTTAAATTGATATAACGACATTAATTTACACCATAGCACAATGACTAATAACCTTCTAAAAAAAATGCTTAATATTTTTTAGAAAACTTATTATTCCAAGTTCAATTCAGATCAATGAGTTTTCAGAATATTTGACAAAATTAACTAATACTTCTCCAAGAGCATGTGTAGAGTTGAAATCTCTATGTATATTTCAGATTGTCTTTCTTCTTCCACATCTTTGCTTAGGCACTTACATAAGCAAAGAGAACATTCTTTTTTCCCTCTCTGACAGTAAAATCTTATCTCTCCTTCAAAATCCTGATCAAGATTTATTACTTTGCAATTCTTTTTGTTATGATTTGGTGCCACATATAGCCTTCATTTCTAGGAACTTTTGTTGAATTTAATTAAATAATTTTATTATGTATGTTATCATATTCTATAACTCTTTCACACATCTTGAATCTTGTATTATGAAACTTTCAGATGCAAGTGATAGAAATCCAATTAAATAGTTAAATAGAAAAGAAAATATATCTTGACCATCTTCATGTCTTCTTTGGAGAAATGTTTAGATCTCTGCCTTTTTTTTTTGATTGGGTTGTTTGCTATTTTGATACTGAGTTTCGTGAGCTGTTTGTTTATTTTGGAGATTAGTCCCTGGTTAGTTGTTTCATTGGCAAATGCTTTCTCTCATTCGGAGGGTTAGGGTTTGCAAGGCAGGAATGGAGAGGCAGACATAGAGAGTGGACAGGTGGACATGAAGTGGGAGAGAGAGGTGAACTGGAAGATGGGGAATGATGTATTCACACTGCTGTGTGTAAAACAGGTATCTAGTGGGAAGCTGCTATATAGCATAGGGAGCTCAGCTCGGTGCTCTGTGATGACCTTAGAGGGCTGGGATGGCAGGTGGGAGGGAGGTCTAAGTGGGAGGGGACAATGTGTGCATATAGCTGATTCACTTCATTGTACAGCAGAAACTAGCACAATATTGTAAAGCAACATACCCTGTTTTATTTTCTTTAAAAGTAAATGTATCAGCTTGTATAACTAAACCATAAAAAGACAGGTGTGAGTGGGGGTACATTTGGGTAACACATGCTGGAGTTTGGAATTCAAACAGTATCAGCACTGTCTCTCTATTTTTCTATCTTTCTCTCTTCACTCACCACAACCATCACTAGTCTAGACTTCTGTTTTTGTGTGTCTGACTCAGGTACCTCTGTGTAGTGAGGAACTCATCTGTATTTATATCTTAACAGCTTATGATTTAAGAGCAAAAAGCTATTTTTACACCAATATAGAAATTAAAGGAAGGACTCTGATTGTCCTGGTTTGGATCACATATCAATCTTTTGGATACTATGACCAAGAGGATGTAGAACTATCATCAGCCCAGCCTGAGATATGTTCTCTTTGGCTACAGAATGAGATAAGCTCAGGCAGAGTACTTTGATATGTAACCTGTCATAACCTATCAGAGCCCTAAGGATCCGGAAATAACCTTCTGGAAATCAGGAATTGTAGCGTATCCTTTAGTGTCTTTTCCCCCCTATATTCTCCTCTGAATGGAAAAGGTGGTTTCAGAGGGCCTCTCATGATAGGAAATGTCTTTTGGTTTAAATTTATTGGTTAAAGCTATAGTTTTAAAATATATTTTATTTTGTTTTGTAGTTATGTTTGGGATGAATTAAAATGATATTGTTTTCCTTTTTTTTAACAGTGATGAAATAGATATGGTATTAAATAATCCAAGAAAGATAGGATGTTTGAAGTGTGATGTAAAGATGTTAAATTGAACCGGTTAAAGATTTATATCAATTGGTGACAAAGAATTAGAAAATTTATTTATGTTAGTGATGAATTGAAATGACCTCTTTTATCTGTCTCCCCAAATCTTTTGCATAAATCCAAGCTTAACTTACGCTCCTCCCTTTCAGTCTTGATGATCTGTGAAATTTCAGTCCTCATCAACCTCTCCTTTCACTGACCCTGCTCTGTCTACTTGTTTTTGTACTACCACAAAGTGGAAATTTGATCATTCCTTTGAAATCACAGAATATTGGGATGTTTATTTCCTTACTCTTTTCTTATAAATAGGTCTTGGCTGTCTCGCATAGGTTCTAGATTCTTCTATGGAAAGTGACTTGCCTTCTGATTCTCTTTAAATCTAAATAATACTGATCACAGTTCTGAACAGTTTTTCAGCTATAGTTTGTGGACAGTAAAGAATTAGAATGGAATGTTAAGAACTTCCAGCAGGATATATCTTGTTACTGCTTTGAAACCACTTTAAGAAAACAGTATAATGTCTGCTAAATGTGCATTCTTATATTTATTGCCAAGTCTTTACCATCTTCCTTGAGATCTGAAAAAGAAGAGGATTAATGTCCGGGTCCTGAGTCCTGAATAGATGGTGAATTTTTGCCACAGTCAGTTCAGTCGCTCAGTCGTGTCCGACCGCTTTGTGACCCCATGAACCGCAGCACGCCAGGCCTCCCTGACCATCACCAACTCCCGGACTCCACCCAAATCCATGTCCATTGAGTCAGTGATGACATCCAAGTCTCATCCTCTGTTGTCCCCTTCTACTCCTGCCCTCAATCTTTCCCAGCATCAGGGTCTTTTCCAGTGAGTCAGCTCTTCACATCAGGTAGCCAAAGTACTGGAGTTTCAGCTTCAGCATCAATTCTTCCAATGAACACCCAGGACTGATCTCCTTTACGATGGACTGGTTGGATCTCCTTGCAGTCCAAGGGATGCTCAAGAGTCTTCTCCAACACCACAGTTCAAAAGCATCAATTCTTTGATACTCAGCTTTTTTTACAGTCCAACTCTCACATCCATACATGACCACTGGAGAAACCATAGCCTTGACTAGATGGACCTTTGCTGACAAAATAATCTCTCTGCTTTTTAATATGCTGTCTAGGCTGGTCATAACTCTCCTTCCAAGGAGTAAGCGTCTTTTAATTTCCTGGCCGCAATCACCATCTGCAGTGATTTTGGAGCCCAGAAAAATAAAGTCAGCCACTGTTTCCACTGTTTCCCCATCTATTTGTCATGAAGTGATGGGGTCCGGATGCCATGATCTTAGTTTTCTGAATGCTGAGCTTTAAGCCAACTTTTTCACTCTCCTCTTTCACTTTCATCAAGAGGCTCTTTAGTTCTTCTTCACTTTCTGCTATAAGGGGGTGTCATCTGCATATCTGCGGCTATTGATATTTCTCCCTGCAAGCTTGATTCCAGCCTGTGCTTCCTCCAGCCCAACGTTTCTCATGATGTACTCTGCATAGAAGTTAAATAAGCAGGGTGACAATATACAGCCTTGACGTACTCCTTTTCCGATCTGGAACCAGTCTGTTGTTCTATGTCCAGTTCTGTTTCTTCCTGACCTGCATACAGGTTTCTCAAGAGGCAGGTCAGGTGGTCTGGTATTCCCATCTCTTTCAGAATTTTCCACAGTTTATTGTGATCCACACAGTCAAAGTCTTTGGTATAGTCAATAAAGCAGAAATAGATGTTTTTCTGGAACTTTCTTGCTTTTTCAATGATCCATCAGATGTTGGCAATTTGATCTCTGGTTCCTCTGCCTTTTCTGCTTCTGTTTAGTTGCTAGGTTTGCAACCCCATGGACTGCAGTCTGCCAGGCTTCTCTGTCCATGGTATTTCAATAGCAAAAGTACTGGTGTGGGTTGCTATTTCCTTCTCCAGGGGATCTTTCTGACCCTCAGGAGAGCTGGTTCCAATCATTGGGGTGGTAGTGCCTGGTGAAGATGGAAGCCAAATACTAGCCCTATGTAAAGAAGTTTTAGCTGGTCTGCCCTTACTAAGGTAACAATGGGGCATATGTTCTTTTTCACAAGGGCTCTACTCTACTCTGTGGCTTTTGCTAATACACTGGATAAATTTATAACACTGTGCCACCAAACTGAGCAAGTGACTTTCTCACTAACTATCATGCATCTCTTTCTTTGACATTTTATCATACTTTCAAATTCAGATCACATAACTTTTCTGTCTAGAAAACACTTTTGAAAAAAATCAGATAAACCAAGCAAGAAAAATGCAACATCTCTGATTCCAAATACAGAGAACCAAGAATGCAGTGACAAGAGAGAAAAATTGGCCTTAACTGAAATTCCAACACAGAACATGTTTACTAATACTAGAGTCATGTAGATATTTAGTGGCTCTTTTATTGTAATGCAGTAAGGTTTAGCCTGATGATGACTTAAAAGTATGGTTCTTCTTGAGTTTCAAGTGTGGCCTCTGTCATTTCCCTTTGCACCATTTTGACCACAAAGTATTGACTGGACATATCTGATTATTACTATCATTGTGTCAAAACCCCCACTCCCAATGGCCAGTAGGAAGCAGAGGCGGAAGAAAAGGTCTAGTGTGTCTACAATAAGGACCTGTGGCAACCTCACAGAGTGGCACAGAGTCTATGAGAAATGTGGAAATAACTGAGGGAGTGAATTAGAGCAGACCTGGGGTCAGGATCAGGAAAAAGTGAAGCGAATCCTGGGTGGACAAAGGACCAAGATTCTTCCAGCACTATATGCATGTTGGGAGAAGCCAGCAGGGATGGTGGAGCACCTTAGACCCTTTATTCCTGAGTGTTTGGCATTAAGAAAGCCACTGAGAACTTTGATGAGTTGAGGGTAGCGGAGTGGGGTGGTATCCCGAATTAACTAAGATTACTTGGAATTGACTAAGGTTAGCTTTCTGTCGAGAGATCAGCGACTCAAAATTGACATTCAGGGAATTCCCTGGCAGTCAAGTGGTTGGGACTCTGCGTTCTCACTGCTGAGGGCCTAAGTTCAATTCCTGGTCGTGTAACTAAAATCTCACAAGCTAAGAGTGCTAGCTAAAACAAACAAACAGAGCGAAAAATTAAAAACAAAACAGACATTCAGTTCACTATCAAATATAAGCATCCATTTCAGGTACAACTGGTTTTATGGGCTGTTACCTTTGGTGTTAATATTCATACATCGGAAAAGCACATTTATTTCAAGAGAACAGATAATCACGGCCGTTTCTCCAAGTATTGAATGTCTCTAAACTTGGGAAGTTTCTATTATTCTGGAAAATGACTTAGGAACACAGAGAGTTGAGTAAAAGCAAGATGGCACTCAAATTGTGAAAAAAAGACATTCCCAAGCTTGTGTGGACTCTTGTCAAGGGGGCACAGTTTTAGGGTTAGAAATGCTTTCTGGGAGGAAATAAGTCCTGATGAAGAGGTGTGCCTAGCTCATTTTTGTAACAAATTCCTAAGCTTTGAAAGAGGACAAAAGGACAAAGGGACAGAGGACAAAAGCTCCTCAGATATTCATCCTAAAGAAAATAGCCCCACAACTTAGTCAAAGGACAGGCCTAGGGAAATTTTGAATATAAATTCCACACAACTCATAGATGGGCAAAAGTGGCTGGGGACAGCTAATTCCTTCTTATCTTGGTGAGAGTGGGGGTCTGTTTGATACCTGGTCGCCCTGATGACCAGTTGGTGTTCCAGCCAGTTGTTTTAGAGGACTCTGGTCATTGGAGCCAGCGGCCAACAAGGGGATTTTTAAGTTACACCTACATGAAATGTGCAATAGAATATGCACAATCATGTCATAAAATACACTTGTTTTAAGCATTTTTTGGCAACAAAAAAGCATAAATAAAGATTATTTTTGTACAAATTTAATTCTAAAGTTCGTTTCTTAAGAGAAATGATAATGAATATGTAACTGGTTTAACATGTGTGCTGACCCTGCCATCTACTATGGGGCTGTAGTGATACCACTGACAAAATGAACAGACAAGCAAAAAACAGAAATAGATCTGATAGCGAGGCATCAACAACTGCATCAAAAAACATCAGTCAGTTTTAAAACACTGTGCTTACAAAGACTGAACAAATGTGGCTACAGAAGTTACATTTACCTATCACATTCAATGTATAACTGTTCACATAGATAAAAAAACTGCCCCTATGAATTAATTTTACTCCTTTCAATGTCATGATTTCTTATAGATTTATGGTTGCTGTTAGTATATTGGCTTCATTAGCAAAAGAAGACATTGATAGAGTTAAGTGATGCCAATTTTATATCAGAACTAAAAGGAATAATCATATAAGCTAATTTTAATAATGCATTAATTTCTTGAAACAATTTATGGAATCAATGCAGAGCCTTGATAGTTTATTTTTTCTGAAGTGAAACATTTGATGTTGCTTGAAATGCTACTGTGAATTCAATTAAGAAGATCAGAGTTGAAGATCATTTTTCATATTGCTAATTCAAAATACTATATTTTCAGGAGATTAATTTCATCATGATTTAACAACATAATTCCTAAATTAGAAACCTATGGACCAGAAATATATCTGGAATTAGTTGTAGTACAAATATAATTCAACAATGCATCTTTATTAATTTTCTATTCCTGCTGTAACAAATTACCATAAACACTGGCTTAAAATAACACAGATTTATTTTCTTATAGTTCAGTAGGTCAGAAATCTAACACAAGTCTTACTGGGCTAAAATCAAGGTTCAGTAGGGCTGAATTCTCTTCTGCAGACTCTAGGGAAGAATCAGTTTTCTTGTCTTTTCCAGATTCTAGGAGCTGCCTGCATACTTGGCTTGCGTCCCTCCTCCCCCATCAGCAAGGTAGCATCTCTGGTCCCTCTTCTGTTACCACATCTCTTTCTCTGACCATAACTACCTGTTAGACTCAACAGGAATACTTGGATAATTATCCAGGATCATCATCCCATCCCATAGTTCTTGGCTTATTCAAATCTATAAAGTCCCTTTTGCCGTGCAAAATAAAATAATGTATGATCAGATAGGCCTTTTGTATTGTTAACTCTTCATATTGTTAACTATTTTTTTTTTAAATCTGAAGTGCAGTGAGAAGTCATTTAAACGTATCAGCAGGAAAAGTGTTGTAATCAAATTTTGTGTTCTGTAAGATATCTCCAGGCTCACTGTGGAAAATGAATAGGAGAGCACAAAGGTGAAATACAAGTTACTATAAAAGTAGGTACAAGACACTGTGGTGACGGGTGCTAAGCTGCTGAGTCGTGTCTGACTCTTTCCAACCCCATAGACTGTAGCCCACCAGACTCCTCTGTCCATGGAATTCTCCAGGCAAAGACTGTAACCCACCAGGATCCTCTGTCCGTGGAATTTCCCAGGCAAGAATACTGGAGTGGGTGGCCATTTCCTTCTCTCCGTGGGATCTTCCCGACCCAGGGCTGGAACCCATGTCTCTTATATCTCTTGCACTGGCAGGCAGTTCTTTACCACTAGCACCACCTGGGAAGACACTATGAACTCACGATCTACTCAGAGATCTCAAGCTCACCTTGATAAATCTCAGGTCTTCTCACACAAATCTGGTGTATTGCAGTGTCCCCCCATGTGAGTAAAGAACCATCTGGTCCCATAAGCTAAAACCCGAGAATCATTCATAATCTTCCCTCTTTTCACTTCCCAATATCCAGGGCCTGTCAGTTTGCCTCCAAACTATTAAAAGCTCTTTAATCTGTGCCCATCTTTCCATATTCACTGCCAGCACCCTAATAAAGACTGCCCGTATCTCGTGCCTAAAATCTTGCAATAACCTTTAAATTGACCCCGTCACATAGATTCATGTTCTGTTATCTATGCTGTGTAACCAGTGTAATTGTTCAAAAATGTGAATATTATTAAAATCTTCTACTGCACCTTTCATTTCCCAGTTCCTTCTTCATATTCACATACATACACACACGCACAGTTAGAACCCATGGGAATGCTGGGCTCTGTCTCGTAAGAGAGCCTTTTCACATGCCAGTTTCTTAGTTTCTTTGCCTAGAATGTTCTTCTTTGTGCCTAGATCTCTTTCATGCCCAGTTCTCTTCTGTCACAGATTATTTAAAAGCATCTTCTCAGGAAATTCTTTCTTAATACCTTAGCATTCTTATATGCTTTCATTGAAGACTGAAGTTGACACCCCAATTCAAATACAGGTGAATCTGATTCCCAAACTCATGCTTTTAATCAGTAAGATACCCACCACCCTCAAACTTAAGTGTCCTTCTCCTATGCCTCATACTTCAAGAACGGCTACCCTATTGAATATATACTAATCTGTTCTCAATTTAATTTTCAGCAAGAACGGGAATCTTAAGATCAAAAACCTGGCCAATGGTCAATGTAAAACTGAATTTTCTATAAAAGCGATTTAACTTTTAATAGGTTTTGTTTATACCCCAAGTACACATTTAACAAATGAGACTCAGTGATAAGGATTTCCAGAGTTGTGCTTTAAGAATGTATATACCACGTGTAGTTGTTCACCTGAGTCTTGTCTGAAGTGGGGCAAATGAAACCGATGACTCTGGCAGAGTTCTCACAGCCATCACCCTTCATGGGAAAAATCATGAGCACATAGGTAGCTCCACAAGTAAAAGAATAAGTAAGAAACGTTCTGTTCTTAGAGAAAAGAGGTGAGATGTACTAATGAGGTTACCTAGACAGGCTTGCATTGTCACTATTTGTGCCATGTGATAAATAAAAAGGGCTCCAGTCTCTAAGGCTGTCACTCCATCACCCTTCACAACATTAAACTTACTTAAGATTTTTTTTTCACTTTAACAGCTAAGGATGTTATCACTTTTGCTGAGGTCACTGAGAGGGTAATACTACTCCTGGTGACGCTAATGAAAAGGTACAGTGATGACACGAGTTAATTGCATAGTTACCACACAATTACCAATTTCTGCTCTACTGATGTTAACAGCGAATGAAAGAGTGCTAGCATTGTGTGTACTGAATGCTGGCTGATAGAAGAACAGTGCTTGGTAGTATGTGACATTTTCATGAACAGGTTTACTCTCATAAAGGTTAAGAAAATGTATGCTTTCCTTATCTATTGGTGTATTGCAGCTTAAAAATGGACCTAATGACAGTGATCTTTTGTTAACTCCTTTCCCCTTAATTAGTCAGGTTTCAAATACCTGGTTGCTAGATTAAAAATAATAACGCTCAGCTACAAAAATCACTGAACCCCAAAGAGTTCAGGGGGGTTACAGAGCCAACATTCTGAAGGTTCATCTTGCTGTATCATGTGGACTGAGTATCATGTGCACCGTAGTTCAGGATTCCATGTTACCCCCACTAGTGTCCTGACCTCTGTGTAACAGACCTGCCATGACTAAGCAGTCAGATATCTCTGCCATCCTATAATTTTAGCGCGTCTTCAGGCCTCCCTGAACTGTATCTGCCTTTCCACTACAGGTGATGAGGGCCTTTTCATAAGCTAAGACCGAGACTCTTTGGTACTCACTGCTGGTTATCAGTCCTCAGGGCCTCATCACTCTTCTGCAGGGTATGGATACAGCTTAACAGAAGGAAGTAACCTCAGCTGTCCTTGCAAATATTGCCCCTCCCCTTATTTTTACAAATACCTGTATCATTATCATATCTTCCATGACATTTCCTTCCACTGGGACCTTTCCCTAATCACTTCTGGTGAAATCTTGAGCAATTCTTCTCCTGCTCTGTGCCAAGGATTACCTCAACTGTGTCTACCAGTTTCCCAGGTGGCACAGTGATAAAGAATCCACCTGCCAATGCAGGAGACGCAAGAGATGCAGATTCAATCCCTGGGTTGGGAAGATCCCCTGGAGTAGGAAATTGCAACCTACTCTTCTGTTCTTGCCTGGAAAATCCCATGGATAGAGGAGCCTAGTGGGCTGCAGTCCATAGGGTCACAAAGAGTCAGACACGGCTGAGCACACTTGCGCGTGCACACGCACACACATCTACCAGCCAGCCTGGTGTCCTCACCTTCCAGATGCCATGTGAGCTAGTTTTATTTTTCACTCTTCGGAGTTAAGAAGTATCTGCATTTTCCAACACTGCAAGTCCCCTAAATATTTTTCCTTTCATTTTTGCAATGAGCAAAAATCATTTTTCTTATCTTTTTCTTGCAATAGCTTGTCAAACATAGCCAATGGCAATGAACATTGTTTCTAACATCTACTTTCTGATTGTGCTTCTTGGCAATCAAATTAACTTCGTAGTTAATGGAATCAACAGTTCACCACGTGTATCACTGACACAGTTCATGGATTTCAGTTTTTGGAACCGTACCGCGTATGACTGCCCACTCCTCTAACTTTTCCACAGGCTTAACCTGTAAGGTAGCATCCCGGGCTTCCCAGGTGACTCAAGACTCAATGGTATAGAATCTCCCTGCCAATGCAGGAGATGTGGGTTCAATCCCTGGGTTGGGCAGATGCCCTGGAGAAGGAAGTGGCAACCCACTCCAGTATTCTTGCTGGGGAGATCCCATGGACAGGCGAGCCTGGAGGGCTGCAGTCCATGGGGTCACATAGGGTCAGACAGGACTTGACAACTAAAGAACAGCAGCACAGTAGCATCTCACTTCTGTTACCAATTTGTCTCAGTTCAGATTGGCTGGATTAGACTGTTAACAAATTCACAGATTTCCGCTTAAAAACAAAGGTTTTATTTCTCTCGTTTATTCAGTAATCTCTAGCAGAGCAGCTAGAGACTATATTCCACACTGCATTCACTTTTACAACCAAGGCTGATGGAGCGTCCACTGTCTAGATCACGTCTAATGAACTAAAGTAGAAAGAGAGCCCCTTGGCTAATTCAATGTATGACAAAAACCACTGCAATGCTGTAAAGTAATTAGCCTCCAACTAATAAAAATAAAAAAAAAAAAATTAAAAAAAAAAAAAAAAAGAAAGAGAGCCCTTAAGTGTTTCGTAGCATCAATTAAATGCTTCAGCCCACAAGTGACACCACTTCTGCTCAAAGCTAGTCATGTAGGCCTATCTACCTAAAGACATACAGGAAGTACAGAAGACAGAGAATTAGAAATATTCAGAGAATATCATCAATAACTAGCACAGCACAGAAAGAATGACAGAGGAAAAAAAGAGTTTCTATAAAAATTCAAGGAAAATAGTAAGCTCTCTGAGTTACAGTGGTCAGAACAGTAACCCACGCCAGTATTCTGACCTGGAGAATGCCATGGACTATACAGTCGCAAAGAGTTGGACCAGACTGAGCGACTTTCACTTCACTTCACTTCAACAGGTTCAGCCTACCCTAATTCATATAAGGCGAAAAGCTGTAGAAATAAGTTGGGGCCAAATGTGGACATTCATGTATGTTTCTTCTTATATATTGTAATATTTGTCCTTAGTCATTAAAATTCTGGATGTCATTTAAAATACTGAAGCCACAAAGTGAAACCAAGTATATTTTTGTTTTAGGACAAAATAAACTAGCCATATATTGGTTGATTTGGGAAAGGAAGAAACAGCAAAGAAGCCAGTCCATGCATGCTGAGTGCTAAGTTGCTTTAGCTGTGTCCTGCTCTTTGCAACCTTGTGAACCATAGCCTGCCAGGCTCCGCTGGCCATGGGTTTCTCCAGGCAAGAATACTGGAGTGGGTTGCCACGGCCTGCATTGATTTAATGGAAAGGATAAACCAAATGCAAGAGCTTTTGTATAGAAAAACACTGCAAGTTTGTAATTTAGTGGCCATGAAAAGCCAGGAATAGGGAAATACTTAAGATTATCCTGAGGTTTCAGTGATAAAGAACCTGCTCCCAATGCAGGAGATGCTAATTTGATCCATGGGTCAGGAAGGTCCGTTGGAGAAGGAAATGGCAACCCACTCCTGTATCCTTACCTGGGAAATCCCATAGACAGGGGAGCTTGGCGGGCTACAGTCCATGGGGTTGAAAAAAGTCAGCCACAACTTGAGACTAAATAACAACAACAACCACCATGAGATTTCATGCAAGAATGATAAGGAGAATAACGGTAACTTTCTTAGAAGTAGGAATTTTGTGGAGAGAGACTATTTCAGAGTTCCACCTAGGTGATACTAGAAAGCAATCAGATGAAGATGTTCCCAAGTAGATAGCAATATAAAGTTGGAATTCAAGAAAGTCAGGTTGAGGACTTCCCTGGTGGTCCAGTGGTTAAGAATCTGCCTTGCAATGTAGGGATTCAGTTCCTGGTCAAGGAATTAAAATACCACATGCTGTGGAGCAACTAAGCCTGAATGCCACAACTCCTGAAGTCTGCAGACTCTGGAGCCTTCAAGCCACAACTAGAGAACACAAATCCTGCAACTACTGAGCCCAAAGGCCACAACTAGAGTGTCCAAATGCCACAACTCTCTATGAGCCACAACAAAATATCCTGCATGATGCAGCAAAGATCCTGCATGACACAACTAAGACCCAACACAGCCAAATAAAATAAATATTAAATATTTTTTTAAAAAAAGAGAAAGGCCAAAGAAATTTGGGACATGGTTCATGGTGACTAAGGCACAAATGATAAATAAGAATGTTTGTATGAATGAATCACTGTGTCAGAGGTTGAGGTTGTACATTTCAATAGGTTGGTGGAGACCTGGAGTGAACACAAAGGAAGAATACAAAAATGCGTACCGTCAGAGGCTCTGTTGAATCCTCCATTTATGGTGTGGAAGTGAAGCTTGCTTTTGTGAAAGAACCTTTAGTTCTGAGGCCAGGAAGGAAATGTACAGAGAGTGGAAGAGACTAAACTGGTATAAACGTCAGTACCAAAGGCCAAGAAGTAAGAAGATTAAGGTTCTGGTAAGAACGATCCTCAGAAGACTCACTGTGGAGTCAGATGTAGCAGAATAACATGGCTAATAAATTAGGAGAGAAGTGAGCATCAGGAATCTAAAGCCATAGTAAAAGTGAAAAGACACTCCTACCAGCTTGAAGGTTCTTCTGAACTACATACAATGCTGGTCAAGCGTGATGAGGTTCATAGAGCATTGTCTCCACTGATGTAGCCAGGGGTTGGAGAGAAGCTGATTTGTTTCACCATGTCCTGCATGGTCAGATCCAGTCTTTGCAGGAACAAGTCACATTAACAACCCTGTTTACAAGAAACGAAGTATGATTGCTTTGTTCAAACCTTGACTACATTCATGTGTGCCTGTCACTTAATCCTTGATATTTCTGCTTTTGCATCTTTAACACAACCTCATAGGGCTCTTAAGAGGATTAAATGAAATAATATATAAAGTGTTTAATCTGTGTCTGGAACATAAACATTTTTGATTGATAGTTATTAACATTGTGAAATTGTGAAGATGTAGTAATAGCAGGAATACTATTTTTGGGGTACCACAAATGCATCTGTAAGAACTGACAGTTAGCCCTGTGAATATTCACTGGTCCCTTAAGTATTTTTTAAAATCTGCCATGTCAGCAGTGTATAAATGGGACTATCGATAACTTTGGTGAGAGAAGAAAGAGTGAGACACAAATGTAGTCTCACCATTGCCCTCACTCTTGATGATACCTGTATTTCTACCATTCAAGGTTTATTTGCTCCATTTAACATCTTTTCCTAACCCTATTAAAATGCAGATATCCTTGGAAGAAATGAAGCATTAAAAGATTAGTAATTATAAGTGAATTTATTCTATTCTGTCAACAGTTATCTATGAACTAAGGTGAACAAATGAATTTGAGAGCACGAGGTACTTTCTGAAAGGAAGGCTTTAGCAGCCAAAAGGTGAACCACCTGTACTACATATCATAAAATTCTGTTGAAAAGAAATGTGCAAAGAACTTCAAGTATATCTTCTAATCATGGAAGAATGAAATATTCTGATAGTGAAAGCCAAATTTATTAAATTGTAGTCACAAAATTTATTGAGGATTACATACATATCAACAATTAGTTTCAAGTGACATAGAAATAAGACAAGTATGTATATATAAGAAGACTGAGGTAGCATAGAAGGAAAAATTGATAAACTCTGTTGGAAGGAGCTTAATAAAAGGACTACAGGGAAAGATTAATTTTTTACAGAAAGAGCAATATTCAAAAAATGAGTAAATGTTCACCAGAAAGATGAGAAAGGAAGGGACATTCCAGATGCCCTTCAAACTCAGTATTTCCAAAACACTCATAAGTTATATTCTTCCCAAACCTGCTTTTCTTTTTGCATTAATTAATGAAACCATTATTCCCCCAGTTGCCTAAGCCAGTGACATAAAGACCATTAGTGATTCCACCTTTTCATTACCTTGAGTTAATAACTCAGTTAATCTGCTCCAGTGAATTAAAATAAGGGTTTTGTTTTTCTCATGTAATGAGAAGTCTGAAGGTAAGTAGTTTCCAGTCAGCAAGGCAGCTAAACAGTGCCTTCAAGGCTCCAGCTCTTGGGTATTCCTATCCCGCCATCCTCAGTGTGGGACTGTCATTCTCCTGGTTGCAGTATACTTCCTTCATTTTATCTGCATTCCAGAGTCTACTTCCTCATGAAAACATGGTGCATTCCCAGTGCCTACAGGAATTGGAGGAACTTATGTTCATTTTGTGTGTATGTGTATTCCAAAAAAAAATGGGAGATAGGAAAGTTTTGGAAATACTGAGTTTGAAATGCATGTGCAAAATCTAATAGCTACTGTTTAGGAGGTATTTGGAACACCCAAAGCCGCTATAGTGCTGTTACTTAGGAGAAAGATTTGAGTTTGAATATAATTTAAAGAATCAATAGCCAATTTTGTGATAGGGAAGACTGTTAGAGTGCCTGGCATTGCCCAGAAAAAGTATACAGAGTAAGAAGACAAGAACGCTAAAGGGAAAATCTTGGGAAATTAGTTACAGGATGATTGGAGCAAAGTGGTAAGAAATACAGATTAAAGAATGTTTAAGAAGGTTAGACATAGACTCTGGTGAATTTAATGTAAGGATCAAACATGTCCTTATTGGATTATCAGCCAGAAGTCATAAGGCCTTTCCAAAGAACAGTCTATAGAATGGAACCAGTGAAAACCAGGTTATAGTGGGCAGAGGAGTGAATGGAAGGTGTTGATAAAGAGACTGTCAATTGTCTTGGCTAGTGATTCTTGCCTGCAAAGGACAAAAATAGGGCAACACCTGAAGGGAACAGAATAGAGAACAAATTTGGCTTCTTTAATTTTCTTTGTTTTTTTTTACTTTATTAGTAAGATTTGAACATGTGTATAGCCTGCAGGGAAGAAGCCATTGGTGAGAGAGAATTTAAAGACATAAGGAAAGAAATAATTGATAGAACAAGGCCAGGCATAGGCAGGAAGGGATGGGATCAAGAACACAGGTGGAGGGATTAACCTTAAACAGGAGTTGAATCTCTTCGTCCTGTGATAGCATCATGGGGAAGGTGCACTTAGATCTACGTGGATACATAAGAGAGTCTGACTACTGTAGTCTCCAGCTTTTATCTGATATCTGGTCTTGATTGGAGGTATGTAAGACATCAGGAAGGCAGAATTGCTGACTTCACTTGTGAGTGTGAAACCCTGGCAGGAATCCTGAGCACCTGCTGTCAGATTTTGAAAGCATTCACTACTTTTTAAAAAAAAGAAATTAATTTGTTTTATTTTTGGTTGTGCTGGATCTTTATTGTTGCACTGGTTTTTCTCTAGTTGTGGTGAGTGAGGCCACTTCTCTATTTTCAGTGCTCGGGCTTCTCATTGCTGTGGCTTTTCTTGTTGGGGGGCATGGGCTTCAATGGTTCAGGTTCCCAGGCTCCAGAGCAAAGGCTCAACAGCTGTGGCATGCGCACTTAGGTGTTCCGAGCTATCTGGAATCTCCCTGGATCAGGGATCCAACCCGTGTCTCCTGCACTGGCAGGCAGATTCTTTACTACTCAGCCACCAGAGATGCCCGAAAACATTCACTACTCTTAAAGTCATACCTACGTGATAGAATGCTACCTAGTATTTCAAATGTCGTGGGTTGGAAAAAAACAAACAGAAGGCCCTGTGGGTCAGACAGATCACTCACTTACAGTTTCTGAAATGATCAATATGCTTCCAGAAGAGAAAGCTTGATCTCATGATACAGAGTTGTTATGGAGAGAACGGGAATATAGTTAATTGTGAGGATTTAAGATTCTTGACTCTTGAACTAGCTCATTTGTAAAATGGCTGTTCTGAAAAGAGGAGAATATATTGCAAAATTATAGAAGAGGAAAATATACATTTAGAAAGTACATACATTTTTGTTTAGGAAATGGAACTTGAAATTATAATGAGACAAGGAGTAAATATAATTGGGCTGACAGAGCCAATTAAATTCAGGGCTATATCTTTGGTAGTATGTTTGGAGGGCTTTGCGAGGACTGTTTGACTTCATTACTTAAAGTACAAGTAGGCATGGACTGTAGGACAAAGCTACAATAACGGTTTGCATGATATCTGTCACAAATTATGCTAAATTATACTAAACGGATGAGGTAAATGAACATGCTATTTACTTATAAGTATATATTATTCTTAGTACTTGAGTCTTATGAGTGGTAATTAAGTTTTTTAATTCTCCTTTGGGTGTCTGATAGTTTGCATACCAAATTTAAATATTCAAACAAATGTATCATATGTATTTTATATAAGATATATATATATATACACACACACATATAAGGGCTTCCCTCATATATGTATGTCTATTTTGCCTCATAATGTGAATTGCAGTGGTTTCTTTTTGCTTCTTTTCTCTGTGAGAGTCAGGAAGACAAGGAAGATGCCAGCCTTGACTTTGGAACCAGGTTAGCTCTGAACTTACCAGCTTCATAATTCCGTTCCTCATCTTCCTCACCTACAGTGATATTAATAATACAAATCTTTTAGAGTTTTTGTAAGTACTCAGTGTATAAGCTGACTAAAAGTCCATAAAACAGTGCATAGCATAGTGCAAACATTCCCCCAAAAGTCAGCTATCATGAAAACATGGTGATGATATTAATATTTAATGAACATTTCTTATAGCAAACCTTCTACATATGCTCAATATTTTATAATGTGAACCTCAAGGAAATGTAAGTTGCCATAAAGCAACTAGATTTTAAACTACTTGTTTTTGACATTGGATAAAGTTAATTTTTGAAGGAGTATAATACTTATCACAGTGTCAAAAGCAAGTGTACAATTAACTCAATCTTTTCTCTCTCTCTTTTTTCTTCCTTCATTTATCCCTTTCTTTCCTCTCTCTTTTTCACTGTGTCTTACAAAATAGAGACTCCTTTTTGTGGATATTCTAAGAGTCCAAATGGAAATGGAATACTATTAAGTTCTTTTTTAATTTTAAAAAAATTTGAATATCAACTAGGTGAAAAACTGATAATGAAAAGAATACAAACAGCATAAAATCTATGTGAAGAGGATATGCAGAAGAAAAGTGAGTATAATAATGAGTTGATTGTCTCGGCAAAGATTGATGACCCCACTGATTATTAAAAGCAGAAGGAAATGGAACACAATTGAGTGGTTATTTTATAGATCCCTAACACAATTGTTTGCTTTATTTCCTTTAAGTTTTAAAGTTACATTTTCTTTTTCATTTCTTAGACTTGTTTTGGTTTATAAATAAGAAGACAGCTAAAGACCCTTAAAACTTTTAAAGATGTCTAGAATCAGCATTTCATCTTATGTCCACTAGATGGCAGGTAGAGGATTCAGAATACCTTTCAGAAAGTCTGTGTCAGCTGTTCTCATTTGCAACACAAGATGAGAAAACCGATTTGGTTCAGAGTAGGACATTTTGGACGGATAAGGCAATGGCAACCTACTCCAGTGTTCTTGCCTGGAGAATCCCAGGGACGGGGGAGCCTGGTGGGCTGCCGTCTATAGGGTCGCACAGAGTCGGAGATGACTGAAGCGACTTAGCAGCAGCAGCAGCAGGACATTTTGGAAATGAGTCTCTTTTTCTTTCACCCTCCTCGATCTCCCACACATAGCCTTAAACAACAACAAAAAAAAGTACTGGTAAAACTAGTAAAAGGGTGTAGAGTTTCTAATAAGGCTTTTATGTCTTTATCTACAGTTTCAGGGTAGAACAACAGAACGCTTGCAAATTTGTTTTCTTTATTGAAAACTATAACTAAAATCCAGCAACAAATCTGTATTTGACTATGTATTTTCGCAAAAATGTTTACATTTTTTTTCTCTTTTGGGCACCTACAATCTAAAATGGTGTGTTTTCTCTGAACAATCTAAATCCTTTTATTTTCTCAACAAGGAAGGTCCTGTGGATCTCTGTTATGGAAGGGGCAGTTGGAAATTACATTATAACTTGGCAATCGATTTTCTTTCTTTCTTTTTTTCCTCCCTATCTTCTTTATGATAAGAGAGAGTAGGGAAGTAGAGAACTTTTAAGATTCTTTTTCTTTCTTTTTCCCTCCAGTTTTTATTGGAATCTTTTTTTTTTTTTTTTTCCTGGTTCGGAATGAGGTAGAAAGAATCAAATTTTCTGGTTTGAACACATGCCTTTCCGTGGAGGGGCCGAGGCCCTGGAAATGTAAAGGGCCAATCTTTGTTACAGAGGGGTTCATTTCAGAGAAGGGTGTGTTCTGCAAAGACAAATAGGTCCCACAGATAGTTGCCAAGGGCACCGAATACATCTTTGCATTACACCTTGAACTAGCGTGTTCATATCACCTCTTTTTTTATTGCATGTACCATAAATGACTGTAAAAGTTTGCAAATCATGCAGAGACCTTGGCAGTCAATACTTCACAGGAAATCTACAAAGAGAGGAGCTGGGGGAAAGAGATCCAGCCTAGCAGTTTTCATTTTTTTTTTTTTTTTTTTTTGGCACAGGAACCCTAGGTTGACATTGAGAATTAGTGAATGTTCGATTTTTGACAGTGTCTCAGTCAGAGGTGTCCTCAGAGCCACTTAATCTGAAATTTTGGTTTTTTCATTTAGATTAACAGGTAATGGAAACACTCCTGTGGCCTTATTTACATGGGTTTACTCTAGGTGCTCATCTGTGATGAGGCCATAAAAGAAAGGACAATTTTTATCTGGGCCAACGTGTGGGCAAGTAGGGCGCCTAGCTGTGGAGGCATTGCCTGCAGCTTTCCCGAAGTCTGTTTTTTAAGAGCCTAGCTCTCCAAAAGAGCCAGGCAAGGGCCTGGAGGTTGCTTTTTAGGCTCTACACTGTGTTGGTGATGCTGTGGCTGGGGGGAACACTAATCAGCCCCCTCCTCCGTGTTTAATCTGCCCATTCTGCGGATTTAGGGAAGGGGAGAGTGTTTGTTTTACCACTTTAAATTCAAGGCATTAAAAATGTGTGCCCGGTGAAAAGTCCGACAAACCAAATACAGACGAGGGTACCAAAGCCCGGGATTCGGAGACAAACTCTGCTACTGCTCCAGGCCGGAGGGGCAGACCTCACTGAAGCTACTATGTAGGGTCGGCGGCGATGAAATGGTTTAGCATCCCCTTTCCCACAGTCGGGAGCCTCGCAGCTTTAAAGCTCCGGCAGTGCCTCGCTTTGGACTGCGCTAGGGACCAAAGGGCTGTGCTTTTCAGGAGAGAGACTGGGTTACAGGGCAGTGAACGGCGGCCGGAGAAAGAGCCCCAGGCCCTACACTCCAAGACAGGATGGCTTTAGACTGTTCCTCTCTCTCACACATACACACCCCACCTCCACCGGCAGCGCCCTCCTCTCCCCAATCCCCGATCCCCACGCCAGTCCCAATGACTGGAATCCTTCACTTCTGATGCAAAAAACATTCAGTGGAGTCCAGGGAGTTTTTGAAATTCTGGCGGAGGCGGCTTTATCCGTTGATTCGCCCCCAGGGTCAAACATAGCCCCAAAGGTTGAGTTGGGGTATGCGCTGAGCTCAGCTCCAGCCTTTGAATTGCCTCTGAACCCCCGTGGCCACATCCCGCCCGCGGTCCTTTACAGCTGAGCGGCTTAGAAGGGGTTCCTGAGCTTTGCCCAATCCAGAGAGGACCGGCAGGTGGAGAACTGTGCGCGTTTTTTAGTTTTCCTTTTTAATCGTAACCCCCGGCGGGGAAGCTTGCGTGCGGGTGGGCGGTCATCGCCGCTAACTGCGCCCTCCCGGGCGGTGGCCGGCTCCAGTGTGGGTGCGACGGCTGTGACACCGGGTCAGCAGAGGTGGAGCACCTGGGCAGGAAGTGGACACCTCCCGTCTGGGGAAGGTTTCTGTGCAGGCGGAGGGCGTGGAGCTGCCCTCGGAAACAGGGCCTCTGGGAGCTGAGATCTGCAAGACCTTTTCCCCGCTGGTTCCGCGCGCCCCCTCCCCACCGCTCTGCCAGAGGTCACAGCTTTCCATTCATACTATCAGAAGCTCTCCTGGGAAAACCCGGAATTTTTATCCAGACGGTTTGGTGGCATTGAGAAGGGGGGGGGGAAATCGTGTAAAAAAGTTGATCAAAGCGAAAAGGAAAAGTGCAGGTTAAACGAGACATTTAACAGGAAAGCCAGGCAAAGAATTTTATGACGCCAATTTGCGGTGTTTAATTTCAGGTTAAAAGCAGATCTGACATAAACACATATGTGTGTGATTTCTCCCTAAATACTGACTATTGAAACAGAACTTTGTATTTCGGAAAACCTTGCCCTGAAAAATTATTCCGATCTCTTCCTTCTCCTGTTGTTCCGCCCGCTCCTCCCCCTGCCATGCGTCAGGGGAGACGACTCTCCATAGAGCACATTTTTCATTCTCAGCATCATAAACCCATGCCATGGAGAATCGTAATAAATTAGTTTCAGGAACAATATAAGTGATGCTCTAAAGCTGGGTTAGTTGACACTGGTTGATTTAGTAAAAACTGCCCAAGCTGTAGCTGAGTCAACCTCTCATACTTTCCTTTAGTTCACAGAGCCACTTATTTGTCTATTTATTTAGTTACCTGAAACCACTCCCTACTTGCTGCGAATGGGAAAGGACTGGCAGTGTTACACTCTTAGAGATTTTTCTAAGTTGAACGGATGTAATGCTTCCTCTGTGCGTTCTCAGTCGCCTGTGACTCTGTGACAGGACTGTAGCCTGCCAGGCTCTTCTGTCCACAGTATTCTCCAGGCAAGAATACTAGAGTGGGTT
Organism: Odocoileus virginianus; assembly: GCF_023699985.2. Lineage (NCBI taxonomy): Eukaryota > Metazoa > Chordata > Mammalia > Artiodactyla > Cervidae > Odocoileus > Odocoileus virginianus. The sequence continues at coordinate 25,827,080 of NC_069688.1, forward strand.
TTCATTTCCTCCTCCAGGAGATCTTCCCTACCCAGGAATGGAACCCTCCTCTCCTGCTTGGCAGGCGGATTCTTTATCGCTGAGCCACCTGGAAGCCCCAATACTTCCTTTAGATAATAACTAAGTCTTAACAGAGTTTATACTTCCTTGAATGTACTGTCATTTCCCTTCTTATTAGTCAAAATCCTTGTGACAATAAAATTATCTGGCAAAGGTTTTACATATTGTGTCAAAATAATTTTTGATACAGAATATATGATGATCACTTCCTGGTAGATTAGCGATTCTACCACACATGGATGAGAAATTGATCACCCCAAACCGAACCCACTGACATTAGGGATTGTTAGGAGTGAAATAAACGGAGACTCTGGTTTCTCTGCTGGGAACTACAGATGTCAAATGGCATCAAAGTTTCTGAGAACAGGGATGGACAGTTTCTGACTTCAGACTTTTCAGCCTTTTATGGGAACTGTATATTTCTATTTTGGCAAGAATAAGACAACCTACACTCACTATCCAAGTATGTGGAAATATTTTTTGAGAATGACCATGGGCGATCTTTAAAGAACACACCTGTGAAAAATCTGCATAATAAATACACCGGTTAATTGTTATTCTCATGCCTGGGCTGTCTCTGGAAGGTTTCCTGGAGCGGATTTGGACAGAGGGAGGCCTTTCCAGACCTGGTTTGCAGACCACGTGGGCAATGAGACCGAAAGAATGTGTTTTGCTCAAGAAGGTAGACCTAAAGAAAATAGTATATGATCTCTCTTCTTTGTTCTGATTTGTGAAACACCAACTACTTGTTTTTAAAGGAGCCTTTCAGCAAGAGATTCAGAAGGAGGAAACTGAGAAAGTTTAGTAAACCCGATCTAAAAAGAAAAAGAAAAAAAATACCTAGCCCTTTGATCTCCCTAGCATTGTTATTACAGTCTTAAAATAACCGCCACCCCTCGGTCGGAAAAGAAAAACCTTAGGGATTAAGTAACTATTTATCTCATGAAGATAATTACTTGTTTGACCCGAAGTCATTCATTCCTGAAACCACGAAATTAAATTGCTGAAATGTTTTTAAGAGCCACTGCTTCTGGCTCTATCGCTTGGTTAACAAAAACCTGATCCGGATGACCATCGCATCTCGGATGGGTCTGGGCATCACTACTCCAAGTCTCAAGTTTGTGACAGTTTCTAGTGTGTGGGAGAAAGAAAGGAAGTTTTCCATCAGACACATCTGTAAAGAGGTACTAAGTGACCGAAGCCACAGGTGGCGAGGTTAACCGGGAATGGAAAACCGGGCTCCCTCTACTTTCCAGAACTCTGGCGGATCAAGGTGGTCACAAGCCGCAGGGCAGAAGTTAACCCCAGCGGCCCAAGGTGCAGATTAACGAGATCGATGCGGCTTCCCCTAGTGGTGCGACCGCAGTGGTGTCCCTAGGAACCTACTTAATTCCCTTTAATAATACTTCCGGCCCTTTTCTGGACCTCATTGGCTCGGGATGAGAGGAGCATTCTCGGGTCAGCAGGCTTCTCCGCGCTACAGCCTGTCCCGAGGCACTGGCCCAGGGCAGACACCACCCTGGGCGAGGCGTGACCTGGGGCCGGGAGGGAGACTGTGTTGCGCTTGGCCTCAGGCCGGGTGGGGTGGGAGGTGGGGGGGTCCTCAGGAGGCGGGAGGCGGAGAGAGGGAACGCCGGCTCCGATGGTCCAGCCGCCGTGCGCCTCGGCGCTATGGAGGCCTCCGAGAGGCCCGGGGAGAGCCGCTCGGGTCCACGCAGGCAGGGCTCCGGGACTCGCCAGCCCGCCCGCCGCTCGGCCCGGGGCCTTGGGAACCGGGAAACGAGCGCGCCGAGGCGGTGGCGGCCTCGCCGCTTTCAGTTTTCATTGAGGCCGCTGGTTACTGTTTAACATCCCCACCCACGTTTCAGTTTGTTTAGTAAATCGATCGGACGGTGAGAGTCGGGCCGCTGTTCTGTCGCCATTGAGCCGAGCTAGTACCCTCCCAGCATATGGTTTAAAGTCTCTGCTAGCGATCCGGAAAAACAAACAAACAAACAAAACAACATCCTTACGCCTCGTCTCCCCGATCACCCCGCCCCACCCCCACCTTCCACCTCGGCGCTCGCAAACCTCCTTCCCAGGCTGGGAAAAAGTGCGGCCCGGGACCCCCGCAGCCGGGTCGGGTGGGGGGACCTGCCGTCGGGAGATGCGGCGGCGGCCGCGCGGCTACGGCGACGCGGGAGCTCCGGGAGCCGCTCCGCGCAGGTAAGTCTCCCCGCCGCGCCCCCGAGCCCAGCGGCTGAGCCCCAGGCTGCCGTCCCCCGGCCGGGGTCGGACCGGAGGACGCTCGATTCCCCTCCCGCGGCTGCACAGGGGACGCCGCACGGGAGGGGCTGAGCCTTAGGACCCCCTAGGCCAGTCGAGCTTGAAAGGAGATACCCCGAGGCCTCCCACAGCCCGAAGTGCGGGGAAGAAGAAAGGGCCGGAGGTGAGGCAGCGGGGGGGATGCGCCAGCCGGTCACTCAGGAAAAGGAGAAAATAAAAGTTGGATGTTGTTTAGCAGAGGAACTTTCGGTGTCTGTCGGCCAATCACGTGGTTGCCAGGTCTCTGGGGGCTTTGGTGGAGTTTTTTTTTTTTTTTTTTTTAGCCTGGGGCCAGGCCAGGGCTTTGGGATATTCCATAGATCTTGGAGGTTTGTAGGAAGGTGTTTGGCCCTAGAGCATCACTCCAGGCCTTTGCTCCCATCTCAGCCTCTGCCACTTCTCTCTTAGACACATTTTGAGAGTGGGTATCTTCAGGTGATGCCTCTGGGGCAATTATATGAAGAATGTAGGTGTATGTCTTTCTGTCTGACTATACATGTATGTGCGTATATGTATATATATATAATCATTATATTTAATTATATATATACATAATTCAATTTAAATCACCTTAGCTTCCTTTAGGAAGAAATATCCTTTGGAAGCTTGTTTAAACAATGTACAGGTTAAGCAATAATCACTCCTTGTCTAACGGGAATAGCCCAGCACGTGATAAGATCTTCGAATTGAATGTAATGGGCTTCATACCTGATGTGCCGCTCTTCTAAGACTTAATCTAATCAATTACAGGACCCCTCTCCAACAAGCAGTCTGCCTTCAGTCAGCTTTCCTCTGAGGGCAGCCCTAGAGAATGCAGACTACAGCCGCTGTCCACTTCAGGGGATGTCCTGAAAACTAAACTCCTCATAAATAGTAACATTTTCTGCTTTTGTTTTGTTACTTTCTCCTGCTTTTCCGTTCATTTCATATGTATCTTCTCTTCATTGGTACAATACTCTTCCCTTCCAGCTAGCACTAGTTTTTTCATAATAACCTTGTTGTCTCCACCCTCTCAGCACACTTCCCTCTGTTTTCATCTGTTGTGTCAGTCAAGTCACCTGATCTATTTATTTATTGTGTTTGAAGTCAGTGGCCTAGAAGGGTTGGGCTCCTCTCTGGTACCATTTGGGTGAGAAGGTGGAGAAAGAAGGTGGCCAGTGGTGGTAAACTACTTATTTTTCACTTTTCAGAAGTGTAGGTGGAGGGCTGTTTGTTCTCTTCTTCCCATTCCTCCTCAGCTCCATTTATAGGCCTACAAATAGGGAATGTTTTTCATCATGCTTTATGAAGGTATGTGTGTGTTAGTCACTTAGTCATGTCTGACTCTTTGCGAACCCATGCATTAATTGGCCAGGCTCCTCTGTCCATGGAATTCTCCAGGCAAGAATACTGGAGTGGTTTGCCATTCCCTTCTCTAGAATCAAACCTTGCTTTCCTGCATTACAAGCAGATTCTTTACCATCTGAGCTACCAGGGAAGCCCTTTTAAACTAGAGTGTGTCTATTAAGATCTCATAAGTATTTTAGTCTTCAGTTGTCATTATAAGCATATGGGATAGCAGAAATTAATTTGGGGGATGACTAAGTTTTTTTTTTACACTTGCAAATAATAATGCAAATAATAACTTTGCGTTCCCTGTTTCTTTCGAAAATACTTGTTATTTTCTTTGAATTCTAAAAGTACTACTTGCTTATAAAGCAACAAGAAAATTATAGTAAAATATAAAGTGAACCCTCTTTCCTATCCATATGTGTTGTTGATTTGGTATGGTAGTGGTGGTTTGATCACAAAGTTGTGTCAAATTCTTGCGACCCTGTGGACTGTAGCCCACAGTCTCCTCTGCCCATGGGATTTCCCAGGCAAGAATACTGGAGTGGGTTGTCATTTCCTTCTCCGGAGGCTCTTCCCAACCCAGGGATCAAGCCCTGGTCTCCTGCATTGACAGGTGGATTTTTTATCACTGAGCCGTCAGGGGTTCCCTCCCATGTATAACCACAGGAATCTTTCATTATTTCAAAAAACTGGATAATGGTTCATTTATCAGTGTTCTGAAATTTGCTTTCTTTTACTATTTCTCAAATATTTCTCTGTCAGTATATGAAGATTTCTTTTTAAATGTAACTGCCTAATGTAACCAGCCGACCGATATCCCCCAGAATATTCACTTGGATTTTCCAGTTTCTTACTATTACAAAGAGTGATGCAGTGATTATCTGTGTACATTGTCTCTGCAAGAATACTACAGAAGATTTATTCTGAGAAGAGAATTACCAGTTCTAGGGGGATGTTCACTTTAAATTCGATGGATATTGTAAAGACCCTTCCTAAGTATCCACAGTGTGGTTACCTTACTCTTGCCAACACTGGATAATAGCAATCTGTTTAAAATGTTGCCAGTCTGATTGTTGAAAAGTGGATTTCTCATTGACAGAGTTGGATATTTGGAAATTATATAACCAGTCCCATAACATCTAACTTGGAGAGCTTGAGAATTTTGCTTTGAAAATATAGTAATAAAGTGGAAAAGGAATTAAATACATTTTAAAATGTCACCTCATTTTGAGCTTGTAAAAGAAGCCACTCTATTAGTCACTATCCATTTACTGAATGGCTAGAGATACTGGTGAATGCTAAGTGAGAATTTTGATGTTACAAACATGTGACTCTGGTGAGCCTAATAGTTGCTGTTGTGATTGTGTGGCTCTTGACTTATGTGTTTGCTACCTTTGTAAGAGGATCCACATCCCTAGAAATGAAACATAATTTTAAGTGAGATGTTGTAGTTTGGAGTCCTTAGGAAATTATACATGCAAACAGAACAACTGAGTGTACAATAACACATCATTGTACATGCATACATACATCCTTGCAGAATTGCTCTGTCTACTCTCCCCATAGAAATTTTCCCCTATTGGTATTAATCAGCTCATACATAGACTCATAAAGGGCTTCACATATGGCTTCCTCTTACACTTGGGAGAACTATTTAGGAATCTTAATAATATATGTGTTTTTTGCTGAAACTTACTGAATCCTTAATACGTGTTACATATTGTTCTAAACCATTCTTATGAATTTTTTTCTCTTACATTCTTTAAACAAATCCATGCCCCTAATACTAATATTCTCCCCATAATCAGATGGGGAAAATGAAGCAGAGAAATTTAAAAACTTGACTAAGGTCACACATCTACAGAGGATAAAACTGGGGATTCAAGTCCAGGCACTGTGAATCTAAGCCGTGGGAGTGACCTTGGCACCTTCAAGAAGACCTCACTTGTTCACTGCACAGGACTGCCCAGCTGTAGGGGGCATGAGGAATGATGCCTTGATTAGACCCCACAGACCTTGTCATGTCTCCTTGTTCTTGACCAACTATTCCTGGGGGAAAGCACTTCTAGGTCACAGAAGTCTGTAGGAACAGCAACAACCTTGCTCCAAGTATGCATATTTGCATGTTTATATAAGTAACTTTGAAACTCAGTACTATCTTACCCATTCATCATGGATAACCCTTAAAGAAAATCTTTCCCTTTGTGATATGAACTTCCTGTTGTTGTTGTTTAGTGGCTAAGTTGTGCCTGATTCTTTGAGACCCCATAGACTGCAGCATGCCAGGCTTCCCTGTCCTTTACTATCTCCCAGTTTGCTCAAATTCATGTCCACTGAGTCAGTGATGCCATCCAACCATCTCATCCTCTGCTATACTTGTACTTCCTACCTTGTATTTAATACATAAGGAGACAGAATGCTGTCTATACAGGAGAATTAGTTCATAGCTTCTGATATTGTGTTGCTGTGAAAACCTTTGATTTTTATCAAGATGACCTTATGGAAAAGGCATAGGGAATTAATTTTTTTCTTTTTTTGTGATTCTCTTAACATTTTGGGGAACATGAAGGTCTTTGAGGATGACCACCTCATGGGATGTAAGCCTAGAGAGACTGCTTTGTTGTCACATAGGGATGCTTCTATTCCTGCCCAGCCATTTACTAAAAGGGGGACAAAAGCTGGGGCAATTGGGCAAGTTAAGCTCTTTGAAGCCTAGTTTCCTCATTTTTGAAGTATATGTGATTATAACCATCTGTCTCGTAGAATTGATATAATGATTATATATTTAATAATACATTCAAACATTTAGCCCAATGCCTGGCATATACTAGGTACCTGACATGTATTCTGTGTTGCTGTTATTGTTGCGATAGAATGAGATAATTCATCTACAGTGCTACTTGATTGTTGTTAATAAGTTAATAAGTGTCACCCGCTTTTATTGACCCTCTCTCTAAAGGGATTATACATAGGGCCTTCCCAGGAGGCTCAGCATAAAGAATCTACCTGCCAATGCAGGAGCCACAGGAAATGTGGGTTCAATACCTGGGTTGGGAAGATCCCACCGAGGAGGAAATGGCAACCCACTCCAGTATTCCTGCTGGGAAAATTTCATGGACAGAGAAGCCTGGCAGGCTACAGTCCATGGAGCTGCAAAGAGTCGACACAACATCAGTGACTGAGCATGCACACAAATTGCATAATACTTCAAGAGTTTTATGGTGGCCTCTGTACCCCTTTGCCAACCCCTCTAGTAGGCCTCAGAGATGAGTGATGAATAAGAGACGTAGTCCCTGAATTCATGAAGTGTTTAGGTAAACAGTGTAGACAAGGAACATCCTGAGTATATAGTTCAGTGGTTAGAAAATGGGCTGAGGAATTATCAAAACTTTAATGCAAATTTCAGTTTTGCTCCCTGCCAGCTGTATATCCCTGTGTGTTACTTTTCTGTGCCTCACTTTAAATAGTTTTAAAGTAAAAATAACTGTCTTTATTCTTAAAGTATATGTGGATTAATTCTTTTATTACTTAAGTCAAGCATTTTATTTGTTGAACATTTGACCCTTTCTCTGCACTCTATTTCAATATAGAAAAATCACACTTATAGATGATAGTGAAAAATTGTTATAGATATCTAGATAGTGAATTCACATCTCATTTAAAAGTATCTACTGATACCACCATCTGGGTCTGGTAATTTAGTACTTTTTGAATATTTTTAATCTTTGAGTATTGTTCCTCTCGGCTTGCGTACTGTTTGTAGTTTGTGTGTGTTCTTGGTCAGATTATGGAATCTGTCCCAGTATTTTTTTTTTCCTTTTGCTTTTCTCGTTTCTGACGTTATGGCTATAGTTTGCAAATAAACTCTGTATTTTAATTTAAATGGAATGGAATTATATACACTGTACTAGATACCTGGAATAGGGGCATAAATAAATCAGTGTCCCCACTCTCAAACACAGATAATCTACTTGGAAAACAAACACCTATAAGCCTCTATAACATTGGGTGATAACTCTTGTATTAGTACAGTAAATAGAAATACCATGGAAAATGGAAACACAAAAGATGCATTTAGTTTGAATGTCCTAGAGAGATTTCATGGAAGAATAAGTGATTTTCCGATTAGCTCTTGCTGAATAGAGAAGAGTCAGAAAGGGGTTTGGGGCAGAGGAGATTACATTTGAAATAAGTGGAATGGCAAGAAATGAACAGGGGAAGGAGCACTGGGCCATTCTGACGATCCTAAATGTGGATAACAAAAGTTTGAGCTACGTCCTGTAGGTAATGGGGAGCATCAAAAGTCTATAAGTAGGTTGAGTTAGGAAAGCTTTCTGTCTCCTTTTTCTTTCTTAAAATTGATTGGCAACATTTTGGAGGCTGGATCAAAGAGGCACAGATAAGAAACAGGAGAATTGTAGGAAACTTTCTCAATTGCCCACTGGAAATGGAGATATGAAGAGGATAAGGTAGACTTGAGAGATCTTTTGGAGCTCTTTCAGTTGACTTTAAGAACTGTAGAATAAGGAAGATGAGACAGTATGAAGGATTGAAGCAGACCTTAAATCTTTAGGATTGTACAGGAAGCTTTGTTTTGATAATGGTCATTATAGATTTGTAGTTTTTCAACTATTATAGTCCTAAAAATTGTCCATATTTTAAAACCTAACTTGTATGGCAAAACTAAACCTCATTCGGCCATTTGAGCCAGATTGTCAAGTACTCAGGAAGAAGATTATTTCTCTAGTTTGTTCTCTTGTCTAGAAGATTTGTTTCTCTAGCAAAGGCACTACTATTTTTAATGTGAATTTTTGCAGCAACCAACTATTCTCCCTTCCTGATTAGTCTTAACTCCATGATAGTGGTTAGAATGATACAGAGAAAACAGGTCTGACATTGTCTTTTTTCTTCTACTTAAAACCATTCATTCAATTCCTAATACCCTTATCATGAACTCCAAATGTGCTTATATCACTGGACCCTGTGTAACTTGGTCTGTGATTTCCACTCCAAGCTTCATGTGTCTTTTCTTGACATCTCTTACTTTAGTTTTTAGCTGCAATGTCTTCTATTTCCTCAAAGGTATTATGCTTTGCACCTTCAAAAGTGCTGTATCTATTGTTTGGAAAACTCTCTACCATTGTCATCATCATTTCCCTCCCTGCCTTCTAGTCACCTTCCACCTTTCTTGTGGGTCTTTGCTTAAATACCACCTTTCCTGACCTCCTGCCCCAATATACCAATTTAATTCTATCTTGTTCTTTCCCTATCATATTTACCAGCTTCATCACATACTGTGGTTGCAGGATTGATGATGATTCTCTTAGGCTCAAGTGTTAGACCTCTGAGAATAAGAAATATGTTATTCTTGCTCACTTCTTTATTTGGGTATTTAGTTGAGGTTTAATGAGCTTGTGTTCACTAAATGAATGAGTAGCTTTAATGGAGATTATTGTTCAGTTGCTAAGTCATGTCTGACTCTTTGTGACCCCATGGACTGCAGCATGCCAGTCTTCCCTGTCCTTCAATATCTCCTGGAATTTGCTTAGATTCATGGCCATTGAGTCAGTGATGCTATCTAACCATACCATTCTCTACTGCCTCCTTTTCCTTTTGCCTTCAGTCTTTCCCAGCATCAGGGTCTTTTCCAGTGAGTTGGCTCTTCACATCAGGTGGCCAAAGTATTAGTTACTCATCTTCAGCATCAGTTCTTCCAATGAATACTCAGGGTCGATTCCCTTTAGGATTGACTGGTTTGATCTCCTTGTAGTTCAAGGGACTCTTGAGTCTTCTGTAGCACCACAACTCAGAAGCATCAGTTCTTCAGTCTTCAACCTTCTCTGTCGTCCAACTCTCACATCTGTACACGACCATGGAAAAAACCATAGCTTTGACTATACAGACCTTTGTTGGCAAAGTGATGTCTCTGCTTTTTTTAATACATTGTCTAGGTTTGTCATAGCTTTTCTTCCATGAAGCAAGTGTCTTTTAATTTCGGGCTGCAGTCACTGTCCACAGTGATTTTGGAGCCCAAGAAAATAAAGTTTGCTGCTGTTTTCACTTTTTCATCATCTATTTGCTATTAACGAAAGAGACTGGATGCCATGATCTTTATTTTTTGAATGTTGAGTTTCAAACCAGCTTCTTCACTTTCCTCGTTCACACTCATCAACAAGCTCTTTAGTTCCTCTTCACTTTCTGCCATTAGAGTGGTGTCATCTGCATATATTAGGTTGTTGATATGTCTTCCAGCAGTCTTGTTTCCAGTTTGTGATTCATCCAGATAAGTGTATTGAGATATAATTTACATTCAGTAAAACTCATCCTTTTGAACCATATACTTCAATGAGTTTTGGCAAATGTATGCAATCGTAAAATCACTGCCAACCGCCCTGAGGATGTAAAACCTTTCTGCAAGCCCCTCCTCCCTATTCCCTTATCCTCTTTCGAAGTCAACCCCCTCCACCTCTCCCCAGCAACTACCCATGTGATTTCTTTCCTTAGGGTTGCCTTTTCCAGAAAATATAAATAGAATCATATAGTATGTGGCTTTTTGTTCACTTGATGTAATAATTTTGAGATTCATCCATCTTGTTGTGCATATCCAGGAATAAAGGAGTAAAGCTTATTCCTCTTTAAAGAAACAGATTTATGAGGTACAATTGGCATATAATAAATTGCACACATTTAAAGTGCAGAATTTAAAAAGTTTTGATATGTGTATCTATCCATGAAATAATCACCTTAGTAAAGACAGTGAATACAGCCAACATCACCAAAGGTTGCTTTGAGCTCCTTCAGAAGCCCTCCCTCCTGTTCCTTCCTGTCCTCTGTCCTGAAGCAAATACTCATCTACTTTCTGCCTTTGCAAATTAGTTTTCATTTTCTAGACTGTCTCATTCTTGGGATCATGGAGGATTCTTTTGTGTCTTCCTTCTTTCACTCAGCATTATTATTTTGATATTTGTACATTTTGTTGCATCTATCAGCTGTTCATTCTTTTTAAGAAATATTTTTAACTGAATGGCATAATGTTGTATGGCTATGCCACAATTTGTTTATTCATTCACCTATTAATAAACATCTGAACTGTTTTCAGTTTTTGGTTCTTACAATAGAGCTGCTCTGAACCTTCTTTTAAAAAGAGTTTGTGGGGATAAATGCTTTCATTTGTTTTATGTAGTTGCCTAGCAGTATAATGGCTAGATCTTATAGAAAAAACAGGTTTCCACAGTAGTTGTACCATTTTATGTTCCCATCAGTAATGCTTGAGTTCCAGTGTCCTCACATCCTTAAGAATACTTGGTTGACCAGTCTTTTAATTTTAGGTATTCTGAACAGTGTCTGATGAGATTTCGCTATGGTTTCAATTTACATTTCCCTGATGACTAGTGATGCTGAGCATCTTTTCAAGAGCTTAGGTACCATTAAGCTGCTTTCTTTGGTGGTTCAAACCTATGCATCTGTGCCCGCCCCCCCCTGCTCCCTACCCATCTTTTTGTTATTTTATTTATTTATTTTGACAGTGCTGCATGGCTTGTGGGATATTAGGTCCCCTACCAGGAAACAACCCCGATTCTTGGGAGTAAAAGTATGGAGTCCAAACCACTGGACAGCCAGGGAATTTCTCCTACACCCATCTTTTTAAAATTGAGCAATTTGTCTTATTATTATTGAGTTGTAAGAGTTCTATGTATATTATAATGATAAGTCCTTTTTCAGATATGAGATTTTAAAATATTATCTCCCTATATGAATTTACTTTTATACAAGGGATAGGATTTGACTGAAAGAAGAGAAGAATAAAGGATATTTTAGTCTTAAATAGGAATAGCGTTGTTTTTGTGGTTACATGAAGCTCCAGTGTAAAACAGAAAAAGATGGTAGAAAGTAAGTTCACAAAAGTGAGAAGAAACCTGAAACTGAGGCTTTTTGATGTCATACTGTGGAATTTAGACTGTGTGTGTGTGTGTGTGCACTCACACTAATAAATGTCTGTACAATAACAATGTTGATAATACTTGAACTTCACAGTTTATATAATTCTTTCATATGCAGAATTTATAATGTTTCCATCTACATTATTTGTCTTGTGACAAATATGAGAAGACCCTGAGACTTGGAGATAAGTGTACACAATGTTAAATACGGGTTTTGGGGTTTTGAGCAAATTTTTTTTGGCTTGTGTGTGTGTATACATTTAATGTGTGAAAGTGATAGCTGCATTGATCTGCAGGGACAGGTGAACACTTACAGTGTTCAGTGTTCAGACAGGGAGGGACAGTGTCCTGCTGAGCTCCCGTAGATGATACAACAGACCCTGATAGAGGTTGGGGATTATATAATTGTAGTGTTAATATTTTGAAAATGACCATTCACAGTTACTGTAGAATGATTTGACAAAACTGCCAAAATCTCAGAGGATTTTCTAGATTCTGTGAATATTCTTTTAGCTGTCCTGATTCTAACTGAATAAGGTATTGCGTTTGCCTTACAGGTGTAGAAGTTAATTTGCCAAGGGAAAAAAAGAAACAGTCTAATCAAGTTCTTCATTTTTGAATTTTAATTTTTTAGTTTCTCATGAGAAGTTCAAAGATAATGGAAAGTTCTCAAACATAATCCTCTCACTCCATATGTTCTATTCCCATTGTCCTGCTCCAGGCTTTGCCGTCTTTCCCTCTGCAGCTCAGGTTTGGTTTCTTCTGCCTTGTAGATGTCCATCTTCTCATTGTGGTCTTCCCTTCCTGAGTGGTGGTGTCTTAATCTGTTCTCATAAGGAGAACATCTCATATTGGATGAATGGAGGATGCGCCCATGGGAACTCATTTTATCTTAACTACTCTTTCAAGGGGCTTCCTTGGTGTCTCAGGCAGTAAAGAATCTGCCTGCAGTGAGGGAGGCCCAGGTTCCATGCCTAGGTCAGGAAGATCCCCTGGAGAGCAGGGCATGGCAACCCACTCCAGTATTCTTGCCTGAAGAATTCCGTGGACAGGGGAGCCTGGCAGGCTACAGTCCATGGGGTCACAAAGAGTTGGACAGGACCGAGTGACTGACACTTTCACTCTTTAAAGCTCCATCCCCAAATACAGTTATAGTCTGAGGTACTGGAAGTTGGGACTGATAAAGTTTGAGGGCTGGGGAGATACAATTCAGTTCAAAGCAGCAGGGTGACAAAATATTTAGTTTTATTGTAATCTTAGATATTCAGATCTTCCTTAAATATTTTTGTTTTAGTCTCTAAATTAAATCAGCTGAGTCCAAAACCCAAATCGTTTATGTTGATCTCTAAAAAGACTTCCTCTCTCTACACTTCCTCTCATCTATGCTCTGGTCCTTTAATGTCTCCTCCCTTTTGAGCAGTCCCTCTGGCCAGGACAAATGGCACATATTGGCGTGACTTAAGGTAATATCCAGAGTCAGTGGATAATATATAGAAAGAAAAATATTCTCTGAATAATCTAGAGATATGTTTGATATTTAAAAAAAATATATTCCTATATCTTTCATATGTTCATACTATTTCCACATCTTGGCCTTTGAATAATGGGTGTGTTTGGGTTAAATAGCCATAGAGGGAAGTCCTCTGGGTGTGCATGTCTATGTCACTGAGACTCTCAGAAGTCAAAGAACAAAGCCAAATTAAGCTGAATTTCAATGCAGGGCAGATAACATGTTTGCAATTTTGGAAAAATATTTTAAATATATCTTTCATTCAGACTTATTACTCCCTACTGGGTCTAGGACATTGTGTAGGCATTTATGCCTCACCTTAATTTGGTTATATAAAAGCGTGGAAATTATACAAAAGTATATACAATAATTCAGAGACTGCTAAACTGTGTATCTCTTGAGTTAATGGAAAAGAGACATACAGCAAAGCACCATTCATGCTGATAGCAGAAGTGCCAAAATGTCAAACTAATTTTGAGGGATGCTCTCAATGGTCCAGTCTCCTCTTCCCTGGTTGTAAGAGATAAACACATTCAGCCTTTCAGGTTCAAAGGGGCAGTTTCTGCATTTGAAGTTATGCATTAAACAGATTGTTTCAGAATTTCTCAGATAGAGTCCAAACAACTCAGATTGCAGTAAAAGCTCTATGATTCACTCTCGCAAAACTTTAATTTCACTGACAGTTAACTGCAAATCATGGGCGTTTAGAACAGTGTGTTCACTACGGTGAGTCTATTTTAAAATTGTGAAAGATTAGTTGTACTATGTCTTTAGCCAACTTGCAATAAATATCTTAGGGATAGTCAGTTCATTGATTTACAGAAAACTATCTGTCCTGGCATGGTATGATGTGTATAAAGCACTTCAGTCAGAGGGACTTAGATAGTAGACTGAGCTACTGAGTAACACTTGACAAGTTAAACTTTTTGTGCTTTATTTTGCCCATTTCTAATCTAGGATAATAGATCAACTATCATCGGGTTCCTGAGAATCTTAAATCAGACAACATATATAAGATACCACTCAGCACCATTTTCTGGTATTTGTGAGTGACTTAATAAATGGACATGCGTAGGTGCTAGGTTGCTTCAGTCACGTCCAGCTCTTTGCGAGTGGACTGTCATGGGTAATCTTCTTAAAATGTAAATGAGAACACATCATCTCCCTGCTTAAACCCATCCAGTTGGTTTTCCATTGTACCAGAAATAATATGCAGGCTCTTTTTTGTCCCTTTGAGACTTTTGAAGTTCTGGGCTCCTCCTGTCTTTCTCATTCTTACCTCTTGCAACTCTCAACTCTCTCTTACTCCTTCGGTTCTAGCCACATCCAGGTTTTCTCAGTTTTTAAAAAATGTCAAGTTATTTTTTCATCTCAGGGCCTTTGCCTTTTGCATTCAATACTCCTTCCAAACTCACATCCACCTCCCACACATTAACATCACATGACTGTCTTCAGTCTTTACTTTTCAGTTTAAATTTCGCCTCCACAGAGAGGTTTCTTGGAGTTTCCTCTGATTTGTAAACGTGCCTTCTTTCATATTTCTTGTTGATTGGGGATAATCAATCAGTTCAGCTGGCTGGGAGGTCTTAGCAGCAGAAGCCTAAATGGACATTGATACAAAGGGTAAGACAAAAGGCTAGGAGAGCAAGAGAAGAAAGGCAATCTGGGCACTAAATATTAAATGAGGTTAAAAAAGAAATCTGACATTATTCTATATATAACTTGAAAACATATTTCATGACATAATTTTTTTATATGTTTTAAGATATAATTATTATTAACTGCTAGAGTTTAGAACTCTAAACATCACTCTGTGTAGAAATGTAATGCAACCCCATGTGTACTATTAGAAGTTTCACCTTGCCACATTACAAGTAAATAGAAATAAGGGAGAGTAATTTTAATAACCTCTTTTATTAAACCCAATTTCCCAGGTGGCCCAGTGGGTAAAGAATCCGCCTGCAAAACAAGAGACACAGGCAACAAGGGATGCATCCCTGGGTCGGAAAGATCCCCTGGAGGCGGGAGTGGCAACCCACTCAGTATTCTTGCCTGAAGAATCCCATTGACAGAGGAGCCTGGTGGGCTACAGTCCATGGGGTCGCAAAGAGTTGGACACGACTGAAATGACAGAGCACGCATGCATGCATCCAAAGTATAATATTTTCAACATATAATCAATATAAACGTAAAGTTAGGAGGTATAGTTTGCATCGTTTTTCATAGTAAGCTATTGATTTCTGGTGCATTCTTTAAGCTTGTAGCACATCTCAGTTCCCACTAGTCACAGTTCCAGTGCTCAGTGGCCACATGCTCCGTGGATGGTCAGTGCATATTGAAAGCTTATTCAAAAGAGATTACCATCCATACTCCTCTTTCATCATGTGGGAGGATTTTTTAATTTAATTTTGTGACAGTCTAACTTTGAATTGTTGGGCTTTTTTGTTTGTTTGTTTGTTTTTTAGATTAGATACATCAGCTTTCTGTTTTCAAAGACTTCTTAATAAATTTATGAGAAAAATATTGTCTCACCTTTCTGGAAACACAAAACCTATCACTTCTCTCTTCATCATGTTTGAAGAGAAGTGAGAAGTACAGTTGACGGGGGTTAGTTTACACTGGAGAGCTGATGATGCTGCCAGATGCTCTGCTACTTGTAAGATTTAATCGTGAAGCAGTTGACATGAGAATGGCACATGCCAGGGATCGTCCAAGTGGAGCAGGCATCATTTTCACCCAAGGGCCAGTGGTCACCAGAGTACTGGGCTGCATCCCAGAGATTGTGCTCAGTAGGTCCGGGGTGGGGTTGAGAATCTCCATTTCCAGGTGCTGCTGCTGCTGCAGCTGGTGGAGGCTGTTACTGGCAGAGGTCACCTCACCCTCCCCGCCACCCTCTTCCCCTATCCATCCTGCCCCACAATTGCCCTGAGCAACACTTTTCATTTCTTCCTTGGCTGGTGATGCCAACCCTGAAAACTTTGTTTCTGTTTGTGTGGAGGTGGTGGGGAAGGGCCTGGGGGTGATGGTGGATGGAGGAGGTCACCTATCCATTCATAATAATGCTATATTCCACTTGAAGAAACAGGGGCAAAAAGAGCCCTCCAGGGGAGGCAGGGGAGAACCAAGGACAGATTTCAAAAAGGAAACTCTTAATGAAACAGCACTAAGATCAGGGAGCTGCACAACCTATCTGTGACGATTGCTTGTATTTACCTCTTTTGCTTTGAGAGGTGGGGAGCAATATCTATCTTCTATGTCGAGATGATAGACTTTTACTGAAGCAATAATAATTCTGTTAAATGAATACTCAACCCAAAGTCTAATATTTTTCTCGTTGTTTTTCTAGTCATTCTAAGTTCCAAATCCTAAATTAGCTTTGAGGCTCACATGGAAGTAGTACCATTGTTTATATGAAAAGAATAATGCTTGTACTATGTTATGTTGAATTTCTACAAAGCTGCAATTGTGTGAGTCAGACCTCTGTGAATTCCAGGTAAAATTAGTGTGAAATTTCTGCGTGATGAGAAAAATTATTATTAAACTAAATATAACCTTGATAAAGCCTATGAATTTGAAAAAGAATTTAAAGGCTAAATGTATCTTAAAAAATGAAGGGAAATTAATCTTATCTCTTTACTCTCTGAAAACTTTAATTTTTCTGTTGCATTATTTAATCCTTACTGAGCTCTTTTTATTGGCATGCATTGACCTAAATGCTTTGCCAGCATTAACTCATTTAGTCCTTGTAATGACCTAATGATTCTGTTATTATTGGTCTTATTTTACAGATAGATGTTACACAGTCAGTTAGCAGGGATGATATTCTGAAATTCCTAACTGATGTATTATGCCCTCCTCTCTTTGAGATTCAGCTGTCTTAATTTGTTCTTTTGAGACATGGTCCTCTCTTCTTGATCTTCCCCGATTCTATTTATATCCGATTAGAAACTCCAATACTTTGGCCACCTCATGTGAAGAGTTGACTCATTGGAAAAGACTCTGATGCTGGGAGGGATTGGGGGCAGGAGGAGAAGGGGATGACAGAGGATTAGATGGCAGGATGGCATCACTGACTCGATGGACATGAGTTTGAGTAAACTCCAGGAGTTGGTGATGGACAGGGAGGCCTGGCGTGCTGCAATTCATGGGGTCGCAAAGAGTCGGACACGACTGATCAACTGAACTGACACATACATTTGAAATTTTTCCTGGAATTTTTTCTCTTTCACATCATTCAGTACTTTTACTTCCCTGTGTGTCTCCTCTGTGCCATTCAGCTTTTCTGAAAGTATAATTCCCCTTCTTTTTCCTTATATCTGTCCTTTACTAATATTTTACCTTAATTAATTCTGGAAACTCTTCAATATTTTTCTACTCACTCTTAATTATCAAAACAGAATAATAATGACATTCAAGGGCTTTTTAAAAATGAAATTCAAATCACCCACCCACTATTCAGTGCATGCACATTACTTTTTTGCATGTTAATGTCCAATCTCCTGTACGTGTTTGTGGAGACACATACATTTTGTATTTACCCACCAGGAGGGATTTGTGTTTGGGTTTTTTCAGTGATTAGTGGATTAATTTTTTTCTTCTTTTTAGAGCAGTCCTTAGAATTACCTTTGTAGTATCTTAAAAAACTTCTGTTACTTTGAAATAATACAGTCTACTTAGCCATTTTCCTACTGTTGAACAGGTTCATTTTATTTCCTGTTTGCAATTTTGTAATGAATGTTTGTGCATGAACACAGCTTTTTAAACAAATGATTATTTCTGTACTATTAATTTATATGTTAATTTAAGTCAACGAGTCAGCCTTTTTCTAGTTTTTGATACATAATGTTAAATTGCTTTTGCTTTTAACTGAAGATTTTTTATTGAGTTGTAGCAAATCTTAAAGTGTATGCTCAATTTTTTTACATATGTCAACTGTAACCATTACCATCTTAAATAGGATTTTTCCAGTTTTTGAGAACTGTCATTAGGCTTCTACTCAGGCATAGATTAATTGTGCCTATTTTACTGTGCATTGTGTATGTTGCTTGTTCTTCTTTGTTTTTCTATTGTATGCCTTTGGATGAACATACAACAGTTTACTAAGTCTATTATTGATGGGCATTTGGGTTCTCTTCAAAAGTTTCTGTTACTACAAATAAACCTGCCTTAAACACACTTTATATGCCTTTTGTTGGACCTGAGCCTTCATTTCTGAAGGGTATATTCCCAAGAGTGAAATTACTGATCATCAAGGATATTACCTTCTTAAAGTTTAAAATTTATTTAAGATACTAGTAAACTATTTCTATATTATAAATTGATCAGAATACTATATTATCATACAAAAGGAAGAGAATTATTTAGGAAAGCAGTAACAGAACTGAGTCTAGATGGTTTGCCACCGTCGTTCATTGATGGCAAAACTTAGCAAGTTTCACTTACCGTTGATGATTCCTTTTCTTCCTGTATTAATTTAATCATACATGAACCTGTATATCTGTTAGCTCATGAAATGAATATCTAAACTGTTAATTTTTTTTTCTCCTGCCTGTGCAGCATGTGGGATCTTAGTTCCCTGACCAGGGATGAAATCCATGGCCCCTGCTGTGGAAGGGTAAAGTCTTACCACTGGACTACCAGGGAAGTCCCTAAACTGTTAGACTTTTATTTCTGTTACTATTTTTATTGAGATGTAATTGATGTATAACTATCATTACTGTATTGGCTGTAAATACCCTTCTGTTCTTCTTGGGTTTTGCTCATGCCATTGTGTCTACCCAGAATCACACCGTCAGTATTCTGTTTGTTTCTCCATTGTGCTCTGTGTTACCACTTCACACCTTTTAAGTACTGACTGCCCAGCAGCAATTGACAGGTAAGTATTTGTCTATGTTAATAAACCCAGTGAAACCATACCCTTGCACTTTGTTTAATGTAGAGTTCACGTGAATTGTTCAGGTAGACACAGCATACATGGAGACTGCCACATATAAATCCTGAGTTTTATTGGGTATTAGTGAGCATGATTTTGAAAACATACTTTTTATGTAAGTAGGGTTATGAGAACAATAAATTTTAAAGAACTTAAGCTATTCTTACCAATTTTATATTCTGCTCATCTTATAGTCAAATTTTCTCGAAGTGATTCTGGTGATTCTTTTATATCGTCTCTGAAAATTCCGAATCAGGAAGTCAGTGCAAAAAATTCCTTCAGCACAGGCTTTATGCACTTTCACTAAGCAGCTTTTATTTGTTAGGGTGTGTCAGCCATGAATATCTTCTCTCTGTGACACCCAAATTATAGTGACGGTTTGGAACTTAATATATCGTTGAGGTGCAGGCCACACAATGTTTCCATTATTGCAGTTCTTATTTATTGGAAGGTAAAAGAATGTAAAGAGAAAACAGTAGATGGGAAGTGATAAAGATTAAGTGCTGTGGAACACTCTGACACTGATCGAACTGTGTTAATGTTTATTTTAGTACTCCGGAGTATTACAGTCTCTTGTTCAAACTCCTTCATGTAAAGCTATTTTCAAGCTTGTAGGGAGGGGGAGGGTCATCTTTAGGGGGAGGGGAGCTAGTAGGAGAGAAAGGCAGTGATTTATTTTTAAAATAAGACAAAAATCAGATTTAAACATTTTAAAATCTGTGTTTTCTTTTCCAAACTGTTAAGTGATTTTATTGTTGAAATAAAAGCTTTAGAGTTAATGTTTTAAGATATTGCTATTACATGAGAAGTGAGGCAATAAAAAGTAATTATTTTAGGACAGTTTTATCAGCAATTTACAACATGCCACATACTGGCTGTTCTCAGGTATTTCCGTAGTCATGTTCACATTCTGGTTCTTAGTATCAGAAAGAACCTTTCCTTCTGATCAGTGAGTGGGTGTTGACACTGAGCATCTAAAAAGCATTCAGATTCTCACTGTTGGAACAAGGATGTATGAAATTAAGAATATTTTATCATTTAGTATAGTACCTAACACATAGTGGATGTCTCAATAAATATTTGATTAATTAATGACTATATTTGGGATATAAGAAAATATTTGGAAGGTTGACCATTTAGATAATAGCAGGGCTATATTGAAAAGAATGTAGAAAATAAATAAAACTTACATAACACTCCAGTGAATGCATAGTATGGCATATAACTCACACTTTACCAATTTAGGGGAACTCTGAAGGTTTATGTAGCACTTTAAGCCATCAGTTCTTTTCCTACCCATGTACTCCAGACAAGCTCTTGCTCATATAAATGAGTCATGCACACCAATGCTTAATAGCAGAAATCAACAAACAATGTTGATGTCCATCACTAGTACAACAAATAAAGCACTGCCTCATACAGTGGAATGCTATATTTTAGTAAAAATGAATGAATTAGAGGTACACCATCAACATGGTTAAATCTCAGAAACATAACAAAGAAGCAAATCAGAGAAGGATGTGTTGAGTATGGTTCCTTTCACATGATTTCAAAAGCAAGAAAATATAAACACTTTCTACATAACACATAAATGTTAATATTATTAATTATAGTCTGTAAAGGGAAGAGTTAGAATAGTGATCAGAATTCCAGTTAATGCTTAGTTACTTAGTATATACTAGGCAGTTGGGTATATGTTTGGAGAGAAGCGCAAATCAGGTTTTCAGACTGTCGGTGTTCTCTTTCTTCATTTGGGTATTGTTACTCAGAGTTTCATTTATTATTAATATTAATGAATGGATTATATGCATAATTATTAATAACATTGATTTGTTTTTAATATTAATACATGAATTATATACATGCTTCCTTTTCTAATACATTTTACAATCAAAATAAAATAAACTGTTTCTTAGAGACTGTTGTGTGTTAGGCAATATCCTAGTATCCTGGAGCTCTCAGCTAGAGTAAAGGTAGACATTAATTCAATAATTGCAGTTACTCTAGGCTTACTGAATAAGAAGTATGTGGTGCTAAAAGACTGAAATAGGTGATGTGATCTAATCAAGGAAGTGCAGAAAGGGATTCATTGAGAAAGAGAGAATTGAGCTAATATCTAAAAGCTAAGTCAAAGTTAATGTGGAGAAGAAGGAAGGAAGGTAAAAGTATCCTTGTAGGGAAACTGATACAAGCAAAGGCTTTTGGGTGCAGGAAGAAGCACTGTGAATATGAAGATAGAAAGGACAATCGTTGTAAGTGTTGCAAAGGGAGAAATGAGTATTGTGAAGAATATTACTCAAGAGATATGTAGGTGTCAAAACCAGCATCTTGTAGATAATATTAAGGCTTTTGTTTTTCTCAGAGTGAGGAAATTGAGACGTTTTAAGTAGCAAGATGATGTGAACAGTTTTACGTTTTGAATATGTCACTGGCTGCAGTTGAATGACTGTTCAGTCGCTCAGTCGTGTCTGACTCTTTGCGACCCCATGGACTGCAGCATGCCAGCCTTCCCTGTCCTTCACCATCTCCCGGAGCTTGCTCAGATTTATGACCATTGAGTCGGTGATGTCTGATTGGCTGGGAGCAAAAGTAGATATGAGCATGTGTTAGTTGCCCAGTCGTGCCTGACTCTTTGCGACCTCATGGACAGTATAGCATCAGGCTCCCCTGTCCACGGGGTTTCCCAGACAAGTACACTGGAGTGGATTGCCATTCCCTTCTCCAGGGGATCTTTCTGACCTAGGAATCACACCCCGGCCTTCTGCATTGCAGGCAGATTCTTTACCATCTGAACCACCAGGGAAGCCCAGATATGAGCGGATCAGCCCAGAGATATGTTGGTCCCAAGTAACACATAGCTTGGATGAAAGTGCTGGTAGGGAAGATGAGAAGATAGAAATTGATTTCAGAAAATTTTTGAGGACAAATGTAAGGGATTTGGTAATGAGTTGGATATGGGGGGTGTGTAGGAGATACTTCAAAAATGATTTCTGAGTTTCTAGATTGCCTAAATGAATGGCTGGTGGTACCCTTAACTGAGAGAAGGAATATAGGAAGAAGCTACAGGCTACATTGTTTATTTAGATTTGTACAATTGTATTTTAGACTTCTGAGAGCAGATAGTGATCTAATTTAGACTTTCAGAAGTATGTTTCTATATTTGTATTATGTCTTGAACTGAATTTTCAGTATGGTGTAAGACCAATTTTTTTCTCTCTTCTTTTTTAGATAACAGACAGAAATATATTAATATAAAGAAAGTCCTTATTATCTCCTTTCTTTCATTTTAATTTCCAACCATCACCCATAGGGATCTCAGACTTAGATTCAATATAGGAGAGGATTATTGGTTCTTTGCTGCTCACCATGATTAAAATAATACCCTCTCTCAGTACTGAAGGTAGTAGTGTCTAATGTTAGGCTTGTCCCAATATTGAGGAATATCTTGGCATTTCATGGAAGTGTGATAATTTGAAGGGTAGCTCTATGTTGTTCCCTCTGAAGAGCAAAGGGTAATCAGTACCAAAAATATGAGTTTAAGAAAGAAAGCTACATCATAAAATTTCATTGTTCTGATTTTCAACTGGAAAATCCTGTGATTTTCAACTGGAAATCCTATGGTTATTCTTTGATTTCTGACAATATGGTAGATTATATGTCTAGAGAAACCTTCTCATTGATAAAAACAAAAATGCCAGACAGAATATATTTTTCTTTCTTTCTTTGATTTTTTAAATTATAAATATAGAGTCATCATTTAATTAACTGGCTACTATATGTTATACACTGGATTAAATGCTTTCTATATATAAATTTTTAATTTTTTAAAATTTATTTTTATTGTTTTATTTTCTCTTCAATTTTTATTGAGCTATAGTTTACATTCATCACGAAATGATGACAACAAAACATCTAGTGACCATGTATCATCTCATATAGATACAAAATAAAAGGAAAAATAAAAGCTGTTTTTTTCCCTATGATGCAGCTCTTAAAGCAACTTTCATTATAACATGCAGAAGTATCACTTATATTAATTATTTTGTACATTATATCCCTAGTAACTTATTTATCTTATAGCTAAAAGTTTGTAACTTTTGACCTTCAGACCTATATATAATACACATAGATATATAGTTCAGAAAAAATATATGTATATTTAAATTATTTAATTGCATAGCTGAGTTGGTGGGAAAGTAAGGGGACTTCTCAGGGTCCATGAACAGCATGAAATCACAAATCAGGAAAAGTAAGCAAGCATTGAAACAGACATTTTTCTTGGGGATATTTGGCAATTCCTCATGGAAGTTCAGGATTTAAGGGAGCATTTTTTGATAAGCAAACAAACAGCTTTGGCTGGCAAAAATTGGTAGGTTAGACTGGAAATCCTCTGCATAAATAGGATCTTTAGAAGGTAACTCTTACTGTGAGTTAAATTAAGCAAATAAGATAGAGAGAGTGAAAGAGAGAAAAGAGAAGAGATAGGGAGTGTGAGCAAGCAAATGCTATTGAGAGAGTGAGAATAGTTAACTTTCTTAGTCTTGGTTCTGAGTAAAGTGGAAGAAACATAAAGTTTTAACAGAATGAAATTCCTAACCTTACCCTTACGTAATTCAGGTTCACATGTAACCTAAAAACATCTAAAGATATATTTCAGTGTTAAGGTTGGTCATAGCCCTATATACTTGGTAGAAGCAAGCAGGAAAAGGAGGAAAAGAAAAAAATTTAAAACAAAGCTTTAATTCCACAGATAAAATTTCAAAGAGCTTGAGATTGCATTAAAATATAATCACTAAGTAATTAGAAGCAACTAATCCAAAAAGATGGTAGCTATTGGAACTTTTATTTATAGAATATAAACTAACTATATTTAAAATTAATTATGTTTAAAATAGAAGATAGATCTGAAAATGTTTACATAGAATATAGGACAGAGAGACAAAGCTAGAAAATATGAAAGAGACTTTAAAAGATAAGGAGGATAGAAAGAGAAAGTATAACACATCTAGTTGGAGAATCAGAAAGATGGAATGGAAAAAATAGGGGTGAAACAATATTCAAAGGGATGATGGATGAAATGATTTTTGAATTAATGAAAGTCACCAGTTTTCATATTCACAAAGTAAAACATACATCAAGCCAATTTTACATTATAGTATTATAACCACAGAACACCTTGATATATTGTGGTGAAATCACCAAACTTTGTGCAAGGTGAAGAAAGGAGAAAAAAAGTGAAGAGAAAAACATTGGGCAGTAATAGGTGGTAGAAACACATCCAAATGTATCAATGTCACAACAAATATAAATGGGTTAAAATTTCTAGTTAAGAGAAATTATCAGGCACAAAACAAAACCCATGGGAGGAAATCTCAGTTCTATTGTTTATGGAAATATTCCTAAACTAAAGAATACAGAAACTGTTAAAACTAACAGAGAAAGAAAATTCTAAAGCAAAAAGTATTGCTCTATGTAGTAGATAGCCTCTGAGGTGCCCCTCACTGATCCTTGTGGGGATATTCATGGTTTTGTTTAGTCTCATCCAAGAATGTATAGGCATGCTCTGTTTAACTAGTAAGATATTCTACTCAATAGAAACCACAATATAACACTTCTGAGATTAGGTTATGAAAGACAGTGTAGCCTCTACACTTTGCTCTCTTGGAGCTCTGCTCCGGAGAAATCAACTGCAATTCTTTGTGGTCATTCACACAGCCCTGTGGAGTAGATGTTTAAATAGTTGTGACCTTTTCCCAATAGACAGTACCAATTTACCAGCCAATCGAGTGAGCTATTTTCAAAGCAAATCCTCTTCCCTAGTCAAGCCTTCAGTTGTTTCCATCCTTGACAACTTGAATGTAACCATGAGAGATTCTGAGACAGAACCTCCAAGCTAACCCTCTCCTCAATTCCTGACCGAGAAAAACTGTGAACTAATAATTTTCAGTGTTGTCTTAAGCTATTAAACCTTGAGGTAATTTATTATGCAACAACATGTAATTTACGCACTAAGAATTTCAACTAAACAAGTTAATGTAACTTTAAGCCTTCATGATTCCTACTATATTTTCAGAATAAACTAGGTCATAATTTATAGCCATTTTAATGTACTATTATAGGGAGAGAGTTAAATAACTGTCTTAGTAATTCTTCTGTTGACCAGTCACTAAAACAGTAAGTATATGGAAAATTTTACAAATTTTAAAAGACTAATGTCATGCAGCCAAATAATTATAAAATATAACACATTGTTGCAATCTTGGGTTTATTATAGAAATGCAAAGTTGACTCAACATTAGAAATCTGTTAATGTATTCATATTAATCAATATCATCTTATAAGTAAAGAAAAAGTCAGCTATAAGGTGAAGCTACCAAAAGTTTTTAATAAACACTCTGTGGTGAATCGTTAAAGTCCAGAGTGAAGTCAATAATGCCTATTTTCACATCAGTTCAATATTGTACTGCAGATTATAGCCAGGGCAAAAAGAAGACAGAAGGAATAAAATTTAGTAAAATTCAAGATGAAAAAAACAAAATTTAATTTGTTATATAGATGATATGATTTCCTGTTTAGAAAAAATCTAAAAGTTATTAATCATTTTCAACTATAAATAAAAATACAAAGTTAAATACATTTCTATATATTAATAATTGGTTAATAGCTTAATTTGGAAAAATGTTCTATTACAATAGTAACATAAATTATAAGACAGTTCAGAATAATGAAAAAAGGTAAGTTCTTTTCATTGAAATTATAAAATTGTATTGAAAAACCTTAAAAGATACTCAAATAAATGGACATGAAAACACTATTTTTAAAATGATAATTTTCCATAATTGGTTTATGATTTAATGGAATTCTATCAAGTCTCAACAAGACTTTTCATGAAGGCTGACTAGCTCATCTTACCATACATGGTAGATCAAATGGATAAGAATGCTAATTCATTTCTAAAAAAGTACAAGGAATGACCTCTTCCTCTATCAGATATCAAGATCTACTTTAAACCTATTATAATTATTACAATGTGTTAGTTCAAGGATAGATTGCTGGAACACAATGCTTTGCTCATAAACAACCCACACATATATAGAAACTTTTTCTTTTAGTCAGCATTGTGGACCAGTGGTGAAAGTTTAGTCTTCTGGACAAGAGTTAGGGAAATTGGCAATTCATATTGGAAAGATAAAAGTGAATCCCACCTCATACTTAACATAAAAATCAATTTCAGTTGGGTTAATAAATTAACTTTTGAAAAGAGACATAAGAGAATATCTGATCTTCTTTTCCATGAAAGATTACTTTTAGAAAGAATCACAACCATAAAGAGATAGGTTGATAAATTCACTTCATTCAAATTATGAGCTTTGTTCATGGTAAGGCACTGTTTTAATAAAAACTGTTGTCTAAAAGCTGGAAGGAAATGTTTGCTCTGCCCAGAATCTAGAATATATACAAGTTATATTAGTTAATAAGTATAAGATTACCAGTAGAAAAGCGGGAATAAGGCATGGATAACATTTCATAAAAAATAAATAAAAATAACCAAGAAATATTTGTATACACACTGGCACTAATCTCTAATAATGGAAAGGCAAATTTAAGCTGCATTGACTATTACAACTCACCATATTTCCAGGAATAAATAACCACATCAACATTAGTGAGCAACAGGAACTAGCATATATTGTGACAGGTGAAGTGTGTCATTGTACAATGCTTTAGAAGACTATTTGAAATTAACGGTAAAATTAAGCAATAACATGCAGCCAGCAGTTCAACTGCTGATTATACCTGAGGGGAGCTACTCAAGCTGACCAGGACAAAGAAACCATATTTTTAAAATTTCCCTTCTTCCTTCCCTCCCTTGCTTCTTTCCCTTTCCTTCCTTCCTTCCTTCTTTGTCCTTCAATGTGGTTATGGTATTCACTAGAAATACAGTTTAACTTCATTTGTTTCATCTTATTTTTAATTTTTTTCCTGCTTCTCATTCTATTTAATTTGATTTTTTTCAGTATTTGTATTATGCTTTCAAAAGTGAAGACTATGTACATATATATATATATATGTGTGTGTATATATATGGAGATTAGTTACAGAAGCCACACTGTCTTCTGTATCTCTTTATCTCTTTCTCACTATACCTGTCTTATAAATAATCAACTTCACTGGGATTTTTTGCAAGGATTGGAAGAAATGTAAATCAATCACTCTATCTATCAACATAGGTAAATCTCATAAACACAATATTCAGAAAAAATAATCAAAGAATATGCTATAGTAATGTTTCATTTGTATAAAGACTCAAACAGAAACAATAACATATCATTATCATTAATTCAAAGATATGTGATAAAACTCAAGGAAAAGTAAGGAAATATTAAGATAGGCTAGTAATTAACTCTAGGGGTGGGGATTCCATAAGGAAATATACCCAGGGGCCTCCAAAGTCACTATTTATGTTCTACACCGTAAACAGTACTGGACAAATGTATATTTATTTTATTATTATTATTAAAAGGAATAGATCTTAAATTTTATTTTGTTATGTATTGAGATTTGGTATAAAATTACTAAAATTATAAATATGCAAGATTTAAATTAGGACTTTTCTGAGAGAACTGTAAACCATGTAAATGGGAAGATATTCCTGAATGGGAAGGCTCAGAATTATAAAGCTTTGAGTCCATGTGCATATGTACATTGACCCAATTCCAATCAGAAAAGTAATAAACAAAATAAAATTCAAAAAGTAATACCCACAAATATCCAAAGGCATGTGAGAGACAGGAGGTCATTATTCCATATTGAGTTTCAGTGTACGGATTTAATTGTAGCAACATGAAAACCTTGTTCTTAAGGTGTATAGAGATTTAAAAAAATTGTAATATAATGTCTACATTCAGTGAGTTGGCTGGACTGTTATAGAATGAATGCTGAGATCCTTGTGACTGAGAATTGCACTTGGACTCGGATGCCAAATCTCCACTCTGCTACTTAGTAAGACTTCCTGATTTTAATCAGCACACCTAACTGCACTATCTGGTTTTCTAGTATCTAAAATTAAGAGAACAATAGTACTAAAAACTTCTCAGATTTATTTCAGAAACTCTGAGAGAAAACATATAAGTTTGAAATTGTACATTAGTAGACAAAAAGTATTTGTCTTACCGTTATGCTAGTAAAGGGCTTCCCTAGTAGCTCAGACGGTAAAGCGTCTGCCTATAATGCGGGAAACCGGGGTTCAATCCCTGGGTCGGGAAGATCCCCTGGTGAAAGAAATGGCAACCCACTCCAGTATTCATGCCTGGAAAATCCCATGGACCGAGGAGCCTGGTGGGCTACAGTCCATGGGGTCGCAAAGAGTCGGACACAACTGAGCCACCTCATGTCATATCATGTATGCTAGTAAAAGATCCTATGAAATAAGGTTTTTTTTGCAGGTTTTCTTTTGAATATGATATTCATAATATTGTAGTGTGATTTTTTCCATCTGTGTTGTGAACATCTATGTCAGTCTTTCCTTGTAGCTGTAATAATTTAAATAATTAAAATTTATTTTATATATATCACTTGACAAAATGAAATTTTACAAAGCATTCTTCTTTCCATCTCCTGCAAAAGTTAGAAAAGTATGAATGAGTAGGTGACTTGCCATGTTGGATATTAGTTGAATTTTACAATTATAATAATCAAAGCTCTGTGATACTGATTGAGGAAAGAAGACTAGAGTGGTGGAACATCTTTAAGAGCTCTGAAACACATCTTAATGTTTAAAAATTCATTCGGTTCAGTTGCTCAATTGTGTCTGACTGACTCTGTGACCTATGGACTGCAGCATGCCAGGCCATATATTTTATATGATATAAATCTTAATATGTAGATATAATATATAGATACTATAATACATCTATGAAAAACTATTCAGAAAGTATTTATGGATACCATTTGAAATGAAAAAAATGTTAGTGAGATATAAAAATAGTGAAAAAGGAGAGAAAAGAGCAAATATCTATCTGATCTTTGGGTAAGGAAAACTTTATATATAAGCATGAAACATCATAAGAAACTAAAAGAAAGCAATGATAGATATGATAGAAGATAAATATTGTATAAATTATATAGAAACATCATAACATAAAAATCAAACAACTTATGGATAGTATTTCCCATAAATATTACCGGTTTGGGTTTAACTCCTTAACACACGAAGAACTCCATAAATTAAGAAGAAAATTTCTCAAACTTTAATAAAATTGATACATTTAAATACAATTTTTTAAAAACTCATCTTCCTTGGTGTGAAAATTATGCTGCTAGAACTCAATGTCCCTTCGGGGTTGCTCAGCTAAAATAAAAACCTGTTTCTTTTCCACATAACAACCCCGAAGTCTCTGGTCTGAGTTGAATGATATTTGTGTTTCATATGGTCATTTGGGAGACTCTGGTCATTTCTTGTTGCTTTGTTATCGCCATGGGTAGTATTTGTCTTTTTTTTCTCTAAAGGGCCAGATAACAAATATTGTAGGATTTGGGGCCCTATGGTGTCTGTTGTAATTACTCAAGTCAGCAATTATAGGGTAAAAGTGGCCATACAGACTTAACAAGTATAACTATGTTCCAATAAAACTTTATTCACTAAACCGGGCTGCTCTTTAGTTTTATGACCCTTGCCCTGGGGCCCTGTCTTGTCTTGCCCTGCCTGGCTGATGCTAAATCACAGGCACATTTGCATTCTAGATTGCAAGGACAGAGCCTGGAAGATTTTATGCACAGTATCTTAATGCCTAGACACATAAGTAGGGAGCATTATTTTTGATCACATTCCATTGGTGCAAATGTGACTACACTACCCAGATGCAAAGGTGGCCTGGAAACATAGTCTCTAATGCCAGAGTGCCCAGTTACAAACCTCTTGCTGTGGAAGGAGGGACATATCTTTGCCAGTTGTGTCTGCCAAACTAGTAGTCAAATAAATCCAAAATTGCTTCATAATTTTATAATAAATGATATAAATATTATCCAAGAACACAAATTTTAATATCCAGTGTTGGCATTATACCATTACTAGTAATTTTTATAATAGCAGGTAATTATTGGTGTCTTAATATGTATCAAACACCCTTTAGCCATAACACAACCTCACATCCTGTTATCCATAACAGTGCTCAGAAGATGGTTACATTTATCGTCACCACTTTCCAAATGAATGTGTGAGTTTTTAAGAGTTTAAAGACTAGAGTGGACAATTAGGAAGCCTTGGAGCCAGAATTTGACAGCAGGCACCGCTGTCCCAAAGCCTGTTCTCTTCTCTAGTGTATAATGAAAATAAGAAATCAGACCTCTTTTGTGTTGAGTGCATTAACACTGTAGGTCAAAATCTATACAGAAATTTATACCATCTAACTTAATAATTCTGTTTCTAGGGTATTTTCCTCTTTTAAAATAATGATGTAGTCAAGTCATTACAGTTTTATTTTCAAGAAACTGAAAAATGTTTATCATATAATAATGACATTAGACAATACTCAAGACATAATATAGTACAAAAAGAAAAGAATTGGAAAAAACTCCAAATAGAGAATATTCTATTATAGCATATATTTATATAATGTATATATGTACACAAATATGAGTGTATGTCTAATATGAGAAAATATTGAGTTGTAATTTGAATGTTAAAAATTATAGGTTATTTTTTCTTTATACTTTTCTATATTTTATAGAATTTTCAGTAACAGTCATACTTTTTGTTTACATTCAAATATCAGTGCTAATAGGTAAAAATGACTATCAAGTCTGTAATATTTGGTGCTATTATAATGCTTAATATTGTTAGTCAAACAAGAATGAGCATTATTAGAAAGCTGATTAAACTAAGTAAATTAAACTTAGATGAGATTCATTTTGTATATAGGCATGTTTTCAGTTATATAAAGAGTATATATTCTTTGTATAAGTATGTCTTTTCATGTCTTTCTATGTTTCCATTTTGCTAGCTTTTCATCTTATATGCCTCTTGTTAGGCCATATTATTGATATTTTCATTTTGGTGTTAATTTCTGCCAGGAAAGGGCATATCTTTGAAGTTCTTTCTGTTGTATGGTTTAATACAGCACTTATAAGATTTCAGCTTCCTTAGTTGAGCTTTCAAATTTTAGTTGGTAATAGACTGGATCAGTGGTATTTAAGTATACACAGTTCAGTTCAGTTGCTCAGTCGTGTCTGACCTTTCATAACCCCATTGACTTCAGCACGCCAGGCTTCCCTGTCCATCACCATCTCCCAGAGCCTTCTCAAACTCATGTCCATTGCATTGGTGATGCCATCCAACTATCTCATCCTCTGTCATCCCCTTCTCCTCCTGCCTTCAATCTTTCCCAGCATCAGGGTCTTTTCAAATGAGTTGGTTCTTCACAGCAGATGGCCAAAGTATTGGAGTTTCAGCTTCAACATCAGTCCTTCCAATGAACAACTAGGACTGATCTCCTTTAGGATGGACTGGTTGAATCTCCTTGCAGTCCAACACCATGGTTTAAAAGCATCAATTCTATGGCACTCAGCTTTCTTTATAGTCCAACTCTCACATCCATACAATACTACTAGAAAAACCATAGCTTTAACTAGATGCACCTTTGTAGGCAAAGTAATATCTCTGCTTATTAAATGCTGTCTAGGTTGGTCATAGCTTTTCTTCCAAGGAGCAAGCATCATTTAATTTCATGGCTGTAGTCACCATCTGCAAAGATTTTGGAGCGCAAGAAAATAGTCTCTCACTGTTTCCATTGTTTCCCCATCTATTTGCCATGAAGTGATGGGACTGGATGTCATGATCTTAGTTTTTTGAATGTTGAGTTTTAAGCCAACTTTTTCACTCTCCTCTTTCACTTTCATCAAGGAACTCTTTAGTTCTTCGCTTTCTGCCGTGAGGGTGGTGTCATCTGCACAATGGCTCACCAAATATTATTTCAAAAGATATAAAATTTAACTTTTTTTCCTTTTTGCAAAAACTGTCATTATCTTGTGCAAACCCAGACTCTTGGTCAACATAGTAAGTGTTGGTATAACCAGTCAAATTTAATTTTAATGTTGAAATGGAAGATTTGTTATTCAATTAATAAGAAGTAATCACAACCCCTTTTTTAATAGCATTTCTATTAAAATATTTGATTTTACTGATTCTCTCTATTAGAATGGTAATATTCTGTCCTATTTTGAAGTGGGTGGAGGTTGCAGGAAGTGATTTTTCTTTTTTCCATTTGGAGCATTAGTGAGTTTATGTCGTAAGTCCAACTTGAAATTTAACATTTTACTTCCTAATTGATCTAAATTTTTTAAATTTTCTGGCTCAAGATTATCCATTTCTTAGAGTTTTGCATGTTCTCTTTGTTTTACAAGCACTGTAGTAGAGAAATGAGATTTTAATTCCTCAAGAGAGATATCATACTTTAGAAAGACAAAGCTGTTTCAAGACAGAGTTACTGGGTTCAGCTTAGTTCACCCTCTGGTTCAATGACTTGTTCTGCAACTTATCAAGAGTTTCATTATGTCAGCCCCAGCATGTACCTATTCCCAGGTCAGGCTCCTTGATTATTCTTGGGCTTTTTCAAACCTTTAAAAGCTATGTGGATATAAAGTACATACAGTTGTTTTTAGTAGAAATGCATGTCAACAATTAAGTTTGAGCTCAAGTTTATTTCCTCTAAACTTCTATTGAGAAAACTTGACTTTTTAAGTGTTAAAGGAAAGTCATATATGCAGAATGTTTCCCTTTGTACATGTTTCATTTTTGAGTGGTGGCCAGTACTTACATACTTAGGTGGAATTCTTTCCACTTGTTATTGTTACCAGCAAAGAAACTCATGACCTATGAAGATTTCTAAGCATAGTTTTTAGAAAAATAATTTAGAATTATAGACTGTTATATGCAGGAGAGAAAGAAGTACCCAGTATAGGCTTATGACTGCCAAAAAAACTTTAAACTTTATGATGGGAATTTATATAATATTGCTTTCTCACAGAATGTACAGAATGTTGCTCAATCACTGACAGAATAAAATATTAAAGGTGAGGAAGGCCTAGTGTGATCACACAGCTTCATTTCAAGATTTTACAGAAAACTGACAGCCAGACAGCATTGTTCCTGGCTTGACATTTTCATTGCATTTTTTTTTTTTACAACTGCTTATTGGACTTTTATCTTGAAGGATACATCCATAGATTTGTCTTCCACTTGAATGAGGATTCTTGAAGGCACATTTGATTATCATTCATTATAATTCTTGACCATATTACCTAATTTATATTAGCCCTTTAATAGATACATTTAGAAGGCATTAACAAGGAAATGAATGATTATACAGATTAAATTTTAGAGATGAAATGATGGCTTACTGTCATGCAGCAGGATCGCAAGAATGCCAGGCCCCCTCAATTTAAGCTTTCTCTTCTCTACTGTAGCTGTTCTAATACCTGCAGCCAACTCCTTGTTCCAGGACTGTCGACTCTGACTGTGTTCATTCTTTGCTAGAAGCAGAATAGCATAGAAACTAATAAGATTAATTTCAACTTCCTAGAATTGTTCTTGTTCTGTCTCAATCATGGGCAAGTTATTTCATATTTCTAATCTATGTGTTTCATGTTTTCGTTTGTAAAAAGAGGAACATAATGTATGCCACCTAGGATGGTGCAGAGGTTCAGATAAATGTAAAATGGTTGGTACATTTCCTAGGACATCCTAAGAACTCGAGCTGATGACCCTCTTGTTCTTCAGTCACTTTGGCCTGCCTGAAGTTCCCACTGCTTCAGTGCAGCTGCTGCATACCATGGAAAGAGTTCTACCCAGTAGCCCTTTGCTCCCCAGTTATTTGCTGAGATTTCTTGCTAATTGTAAAATTCTTAAAATTTTTCTCTAGTTACATTGAAAATAGCCTTCATCATGTTATCATGTCATCATTTCATTTCTCTTTGTTGTATTTAGGTAGGTAGGTTTAGTTGCTTAGTTGTGTCTGACTCTTGTGACCCCATGGACTGTAGCCCACCAGGCTCCTCTGTCCATGGGCTTTCCCAGAATGGGTTACCATTTCCTTCTCCAGGGCATCCTCCTGACCCAGGAATTGAACCAGGGTCTCCTGCATTTCAGGCAGACTCTTTATCGACTGAACGACCAGGGAAGCCATGTAGGCACTAATATTTTGATACGGATTTTATAGTACCCCTCTTGTTCACCCTTCCCTGTTGGTAAAGAAACTGCCTGCAATGCAGAAGAAAGTGAAAGTCACTCAGTCATTTCTAACTCTTTGTGACCCCATGGACTATTCAGTCCATGGAATTCTCCAGGCCAGAATACTAGAGTGGGTAACTTTCCCTTCTCCAGGGGATCTTCCCAACCCAGGGATCGAACCCAGGACTCCTTCATTGCAGGTGGATTCTTCACCAGCTGAGCCATAGGGAAGCTCAAGAATACTGGAGTGGGGAGCCTATCCCTTCTCTAGCGGATCTTTCCCACCCAGGGATCAAGCCAGGGTCTCCTGCATTGCAGGCGGATTCTTTACCTACTGAGCTAACACGGAAGCGTCAGCATGCAATGCAGGAGATTGGAGTTCTATCCCGGGTCAGGAAGATCCCCTAGAGAGGGGAATGACACCTCACTCTAGCATTCTTGTCTGGAGAATTCCAGGGACAGAGAACCCTGGTGGTCTAGAGTTCATGGAGTCGCAAAGAGTGAGACACAACTGAGAAACTAACATTTTCACTTTCTTGCTCACAAAAATGAGGTCCAATGGAGCAGGTGCTTTGTCATCCTTATTCACTGCTCTATACCCAGCCCTTCGAGGAGAACCTTGCCTATGGCATCTTGAAACACCTATTTTCTGCCTGAATGATAGGAATCATGTAAGAACATACTGCTATCAAAAAGTGAACTACTTAGAAACACTCGTACATATGTATGTTACTATAAATATTAGGATTTTGGAAGGAACAATGTAACAGTGTCAATCATATATGAAAAATGAAATACTGGTATTGAGTCCCTCCTTCCCTATTTAATGCCCACACCTGTCTGTTTTGTACAAATAACATATGCCTCAAATGCATTTTCTATTTCATCAAAAAACAAACAAATAGTTCATCTTCCAAATTAAGTATATCAACCATCAGGGTACTAAAACACTGACAGTAGACTTTTGGAGACTGCCTTCCCAAAAAATTAGTAACAGATAACTATACTATTTGTGATAACCCAAAATGTAGTTTGTTTCTTTTTTTGTAAGCTTTTTATTTTGTATCATAGCATGACCAAATAACAGATGATGTTGTGATAGTTTCAGGTCAAGAGGGAAGGAACTCAATGGTACATATATATGTATCCATTCTCCCCCAAACTCCCTTCCCATTCAGGCTGCCCCATAACATTATTGAGCCTAGTTCCCTGTGCTCAACAGTAGGTCCTTGTTGGTTATTCATTTTATTTATTTATTTTTTATTTTATTTTATTTTTTTATGGATTTACATGTATTCCCCATCCCGGTCCCCCATCCCACCTCCCTCTCCACCCGATCCCTCTGGGTCTTCCCAGTGGGTTATTCATTTTAAATGT
This sequence comes from Odocoileus virginianus, assembly GCF_023699985.2. Lineage (NCBI taxonomy): Eukaryota > Metazoa > Chordata > Mammalia > Artiodactyla > Cervidae > Odocoileus > Odocoileus virginianus. The sequence goes on from NC_069688.1 coordinate 25,862,761, forward strand.
AGCGGTGTGTACTAGTCCATCGCAAGCTCACTATCCCTTCTCTCCAACCATCCCCCCAGCAACCATAAGGTCGTTTTCAATGTCTGTGCATTTGTTTCTGTTACAAAATGTAATTTTTGAGAACAGAAAATTTATGAACTTTTTTTTAACCTAGATGTTATATCACATATAGTTCTTCCATATGTCTCTAATTAGAGATATATTGTTTATTTGTATTTAGGTAATCACATTGTTCTAGACAGATAGGAAATGATTGATGCTTAAAAAATGTTTCATGAAATATTAGTATCTTTAGTCACACACATATTCAACAGTGCCAACGAAGCAGTGATTAATGTTCAGGTAATGTATGCTCCAGAGAACAATTAAATCAATTGCTACAACCTGGAGTTTCCTGTTATGTAGGAACATTGAACTATGATTTTCTGGATTACTCAGTTTAAACTATAGCAAAATGAAATGTGTAAGTAATTTGAGAAAATGTTCTACTAACATTTATCTTGATAAATTATTTCAGTTCTGTGTTTGATTTTTGCAGACATATCCACCATGTCATTCAGTTATCATTGAAATAACTGAAAAAGTGCACAAAGGTGGTAATTGCCTCTATATTTTCTGGTTGGATGTTAAGATGATTTTTAAAAAGTGATCAGCAGGTACTAATAACACAGTTTCTTCTGTAAGTTATTTTAGCTGCTTTTAAAATATTAGCAGTTGCAATATTTGCACATTTTCTCTATAAAAACTGATTTAATCTCATCTCCCTAAAAAAACTAAATGATACCAAACCAAAAGCAAAAACAAAAAGTCCTAATTGAATAGAGTAATAAGTCTATGGAATTAGGTATTCTAAATCAGAACTGGTCTGTAGCAAGTTGTACAAACTTTTCTGTTTTCTGAACATAATTGACTAAGTGGTTGTGGAAACTATAAAACACATTTTTTATCTGACATTTCTTTGTTCTGAAGGACACAATATTTTATAAACCTGCCCATAACCTCATATACCTAAACGACTCATTTTCAGTCCTTTAGAGTTCTTATTCTCTCTATAAGACCTTAATTAAGAATTATTCACAATAACATTCATATTATTACTAAGGAAGGAAACTAAAAGTAGAAGGTTAATTTTCAATGCATTGAGCACCTCCCAAACTTCCAAGTTTGAGGGTGGTATGAGCACAGAGATGTAATGCAGTTCAAGGAGAGACTTACAGGACTGTGATAGCATTTGATGATTTGTATGCTGGAGATTTTTTTAAACCTTTTTCTATTTTCCATAAAGCACAATCCTCTGAAAAATGTAACACTTTCTGAGTTTTCTTGGATTGCTTAGCTTTAATTTCAAGTTTTACTTAATGTTATATCTTATCTGGGCCATCTTTAGGCCTAATTCCTTTTTTAGAAAATGGAACATAAAGAATTGACTCCAGTATTTCCTTAGAAAGTACAGGAAATATAGTTCTTACTGGGATGATAACTTAAATCTATTCTTGCTATTCTGAAAATGATAAAATTAACACCCTTTATAAAAGGCACATAGGATAAAGAATCAGTTAATTTAAATATCTTAAATTTGAACTAGTTAATTTAAATATTTACCAAGTCTCTGATATATCCAGAAGAGATCCACTGACTAATTAATTAATTTAGCCATTTACCAAGTATCTGAAGTATTCAGAGTGGATTTCATGGTCCTATGTTATAGTGATGAACTGTTCTGCTGGCCAGTTATAAAGAGAATACATGTTGCATTGGTTTTCATGATGAAGAACTGTATCTCTTACCTGCCCCTTGATCTAAGAGAAAGTGAGAAGAGAAGGATGTGCATTAACCCCCTGCCACTCCACCCTTTTTTAGCACAATCAGGTCACCTTGACTTGAAGAGAACTAAGATGAGAGCTGAACAGGTGAGCCTTTAGGTCATGGGCCGTCAGGAATTGATGGAGAGACTGGCATCATCTCAAGGCTGGATTCAAAAGCCTCAGGATTGGATTGTTAATCTAGTGATAGAATTACCAAGAAGTGTTACTCATGTTAGTTGCTGAGTCATGTTCGACTCTTTGTGACCCCACGGACTCTAGCCCGCCAGGCTTCTCTGTCCATGTGATTTCCCAGCCAAGGATACTGGAATGACTTATTATTTCCTTCTCCAGAGGATCTTCTTGACCCAGGGGATTAACCTGGGTCTCCTGCATTGTAGGCGGATTCTTTACCTTCTGAGCCACCAGGGAAGCCCGTTAGAGAGTGGAAATATTTAAGAAAATAAACACTTGCAATTACTGATATTACTGAAGCAGAAATTAGTTTCTCCTTTCTGAGGAATGATCAAAATGAGTTTGCTTCAGATGCAGTATATAAAATGAAAGAATGGTTATGTTTTTAAAAACATATATGCATATATATGGAGAGGAAATGGCAACCCACTCCAGTGTTCTTGCCTGGAGAATCCCAGGGACGGAGGAGCCTGGTGGGCTGCCGTCTATGGGGTTGCACAGGGTCGGACACGACTGACGCGACTTAGCAGCAGCAGCATGCATATATAGGTATGTGTGTACATATACATGTGTATGTATATATGTGTGTGTGTGTATACACACACATATGTATATACATGTGTATGTATATACATGTGTGCGTGCCTGTGTGTTCATGGTGTGTGCTCTGTCACTCAGTCATGTCCAACTCTGCAACCCCATGGACTGCAGCCCACCAGGCTTCCTAGTCCATGGGATTTCACAGGCAAGAATAGTGGAGTGGGTTTCTATTTCCTCCTCCAGGGTATCTTCCTGGCTCCGGGATCGAATCTATATCCCCTGCATTGGCAGGTGGGTTCTCTGAATCACCAGGGAAGCCCTATATTATTAGGAAAACATGATTAAACTTAAATCTCCTAATTTTAAAATAATTAAAAAGGAAGGAAGGAAAGAGGATAAAGAAGGCCACTGTGTATATTTAATAAACTACCTTTTATCTACTTTTGGAGGGATAGTTGTCAAAATAAGGGAAACACAGAGAAGAAAAGAGACAGACTTGTTTTTCAAAGGCTTCATTTTTCCAAAGGAAGCTGTAATCGAATTTTGGTTATTTCTACTGAAACACAAAACAAAAACCTATTCTGACTTTGATGATTCAGATACATTAATATATGAATGTCTCCAGTATCCTGTAAGTTCCTAGAAGCCAGGAATTATGTCTTCTTCATTTATTTGTTTGTTTGTTTGTTCATTATTTGTTTCCTAAATGCCCATTACATGTGTTACATTCATTTCATTGAATTTACGCCCTCATGGAAAGAGGCAATAACCTCCCCTTACAGGTTGCGTTCGGGGGCAGAGTTCATGTTGCTTCAGCATAGTAAGTGGGTCAAAGTTAAGAACAGTTTTCATTTCACCTATGCTATTAAGTCAAAAGCAAAAGTTACAGAGAATAATAATAATCTCTCTTACTTGATTTTAATTTCCTAATGATTTTCTGGTATTTCAAGCTATTATGATTTGATAAAATATGAATGTAAAAATTCTGATTATCTTAAAATGTATAACTTTAAGGGACAGTAATGATTTTTTATCTTAAAATTATGAAACAAGCTATAGTAATTATATTCAGAATACAATATAAAATATTACACATTTTAAATTTTTACCTTTTTTTTGTAGCTACTTAAACAATGACTACATTCATTTGATGTTCATTCAACAAATGTTTATCTATGTATATGCCTATCTGTCATCTATCTGCCTACCTATCTGCCTATCAGTCATCTATCTGCCTACCTATCTGCCTATCATTCTCATACTTCTAGGCAGGGTGGCATTATAAATAGAGACATAATTCCTGTTCTTTAATGAGAAGGAGCTTCATAGTATTGGGTTGGCCAGAAAGTTAGTTTGTGTTTTTCTGGAAAACCCGAGTGAATGTTTTTGCCAGCCCAATAGCTTGGTGAATAACATATAAAATTGAATAGGATGTAGGCTAAATAATATCAAATGTGTCTTGTAGCAGTATGTATGTGACTGCATCCCTTATTAGTATGATATTCATGAATGTTATGAGTTCTTAGGAAGGAGAGATCACTGTGGCCTGTCAAGAATTTAAGACCTAATTTATGTGCAAAATTTTAAACTTGTGTCTGATTTTTTCTCATTATTTAGAAAATTCTAATTTCTCTGCACTAAACAAATAAACAATATAAAATATGATCAGAAAATCAATAGGAGTGTGAAAAAAATAGCCGCCTTGTTGGGATTCTGGATAATAAAATATTTATTCTAGTCTTCATAATGTTGCTTGTGTAGTGGTGTTTATAAATGAACTGTGTACTTTGGCTTCATATTAGCAAAGAGAAATAAACTCTGCTGTGTCCTTGTTTAAAAATCAAGTAACTAATTCATGTATATCTTCATTCAGGAAATGTTTGTTCATTTATACATTTAATCATATACTGTTTATTCATAACCTCCTGTCTTAGCCTCCTGGCTGCTCTAACAAATTATTGTAGACTGGGTGACTGAACAATGAACGTTTATTTCTCACAGTTCTGGAGGCTGAAAGTCCAGCATCATGGCAACCCTCTTCAGGGTTGCAGACAACTGACTTCTTGCTGTATCCTTACAGGGCAGAAAGATAACTAGCCAGCTTTCTGCTCTTCTTATAAGGGCTCTAATCCCATTCATAAGGATTACACCTTCATGACCTAATAACTTCCCAAAGATTTTGCCTGTCAATGCCATTATATGGAAATTAGGGTTTCAACATCTGAATTGCAGGAGCATGAACATTCAGTCTATAACACCTCCAATCCATTGGAGTGATCCAGCTACTGATAGTGGGATTGACTGGCACTTGTCTTCAGAGTGCTAGCAGTCTAAAATAAGTTCCCCATCTCTAAATTAGTAAACGTGTGTGTGTGTGTGTGTGTGTGTGTGTTTGCATGTATATGGCCACATAAGTGTATGAAACTCTGTAACTATTTGTTGAACACCTATTGGCTTCATACAGGATACAGGGACTTTTCTGTTTGGTGATGTATGAAATTCATCCTCACATTCTAGATAAGAAACACCCAAAGCAGAAATTTTTTTAGAGCTGCAGCAAAATAACCATGTAAGATCTGAAAGATCTTTTGGTCAATATCAATAATGGTTCCCTAAAGAGTTGTTTTACAGATGACATAGGTGGTGTCTTGCAGCTAAAAAAACATATGCCATGAAAAATTGGGGGAATTTTGTAATCATTTTTCCTCAGTCACACTTTATACTTTTTATAGTGATCATGATTTTCAGTGAGAACTCACCTCTTTGTGAGGTCTCCTGGATACTAATTAACTTGTGCCGTGTTACGATCCTGTAACACGGAAAGGTTAAATCAATACATTGCATCTGAGAAAAAAAATCTCTTTAAAAACACTGTGTTCCAATTCACAGGAACACTGTGAATTCCTGAAAATGACTGGTAACTAAGTGGTTTGAAAGAGTTAATATAGTTCCCTATAGGCCTAGTTCATGAAGACAGTACCTAGCCTTATATTGGAAAATGAATGTGGTTTTCAAATTTAGTCTATTTACGTGGGGAGATTGTGGTGATGGAAAATGCTTATTTCCTTTAATTCTGTTTACTACTTAATCTATAAATGCAAACCATGTTAAAGAATGCTTGAAAAAAAATAAACTTGAAAACCAGCCTTAACCTCCCAAACCAGCTGAAGTCACTCAAAAGACAATAAGGGCAAAATTTCATTATATAGACTTAAAGTGGGTTGTTAAAAACCCCATAGCCTTTCCAAGTAAAGTGATGAATGTTGTTCTGATTCTAATTGACAAGTGTTATATATAAAAGAGTTCTTACCTTCATTCTTATCAAAACTGTGGGGATTTCCAATGATAGGACAATATTATGTGGGTGGAAACTTCTCAGAAGAATAGAGAACTTATCAGTATTTACTTAGGTTCTATTACATTCAGAGCCATAAAAACAACTACACTCATAAATTTATAGCTAGTCAAGGATATTGCCTCTTCCCCAAAGAGGCTGGATATTAAAGGAGTAGACTGAATAAGCTCAAATCATGAAGTGGTTTCAATATTGGAGGAGTTTTCCCTCTTCATATTTCAACTTGTAGACAATATGTTATGAAGACTCACTGGCTAGCTAACTTTGGGGGTTTGGAAGCAAAAAACAATCAACTATTTTTTTCTTAAAAATTTACTTTTTTCTTCTACAATTAGTACTTAATACTAATATTTTAATGAACTCTAACTGTAGATTAATAGTCACCAAACTTTCCTGAATATATGTCTTTTATAAATTCACCTTTGCAGATAAAGAAGCCAGAAGTTTATAGAGGTTAGGAATCTTGCTCAAAATCACATAGCAGAGACAAGTCTTAAGCCCAGATCTTTTCTGATTCTGGAGAAGATTCTGTATTAGCTTCTTAATTCTATTGTAACAAGTTACCACAATCTGAGTGGCTTGGCATAGCACAGGTTTATTATTTTACAGCTCTGGAGGTCAGAAGTCCCATAAGGGATTGAAGTAGATTCGAGGTGTCAGTAAGGCTGCATTCCTCTGGAGGCTCTAGGGGAGAACACATTCTCATGCTTTTTTCTGCTTCTGCGGTCCTCCTGCATTCCTTGGCTCATGGCCCCTTCTTCCATCTTCAAAACCAAGAACCCCATAGCTCTAACCTTTATTCCTGTCATTGCATCTTCTTTTTTGACTCTCTTGTCTCCCTGTCCCATGTTTTAATAACTCTTGGAATATTACTCTGGCATTAAAAAGATGAAATAATGCCATTTGAAGCAAAATGGATGCACATAGAGAATGTCATGCTGTTCAATGAAGTCAGACAGAGAAGGAGAAATACCATATGATATCCCTTAGATGTGGAATCTAAAAGAAATGATACAAATACACTAATTTATGAAATAGAAGCAGACTCATAGAGAAAAAACTTATGGCTGCTGGGGGAAAGAATAGGGAGAAGGGTTATTTAGGGAATTTGGGATTGACCTGTACACTCTGCTATATTTAAAATGGGTAACCAACAAGGTCCTGCTATATAGGATAGGGAATTCTGCTCAGTATTAGGTGGTAGCCTGGATGGGAGGGGAGTTTGGGGGAGAATGGATACATGTATGGCTGAGTCCCTTTGTTGTTCACCTGAAACAACATTGTTAACTGGCTATATTCCAATATAAAATAAGGATTTTTTTTAAAAGAATTCTTATGACAACATTGGGCCCACCCAGATTATCTAGGATAATCTCATTTAAAGATTCTTCATTGTTTCTGCTTCACAAGGGCTTTCCTGGTGGCTCAGATGGTAAAGAATCTGCCTGCAGTGCAGGAGACCCGGGTTCAATGCCTGGGTTGAAAGATGCTCTGGAGGAGGGAAAGGCAAATCATTCCAGCATTCTTGCCTGGGAAATCCCATTGACAGAGGAGCCTGGCGGGCTACAGTCCATGGGGTCCCAAAGCTGGGCACGACTGTGAAACTAACACACATCACATCTGCAGTCACTTTGCCACATAAGGTAATGTAATCATACGGCTTCCAGGGGTTAGAGTGTCTTCAAAAGGTCATTTTCTTGCCTACCATGGAAGCCAAAGTAGATCTAGATAAATGTACTGTGCAGTATTTTAAAATTAATACTTTGATATTATAACTTAGTAGCCCCAAATAATAATCAGCAAGATTAATGATCGCTAAAATGATGACAGTATGTAATATGTATATATCATGTACTATGTACTATGTATATAGTATATTATATGTATATAATGAAGTGGTTTATTTCAGAAAAAGTCCTGCTCCATCATTGACTACCTGTACAACCCGAGACAAATCTCTTAGTACCATTTCTTTGGAATTGTATGGTGGTCAATTATACCAAAGTTTATCCTTATAACAACTAGGGTGGGGGTGTGTGTGTGTGTGTGTTAGTCAGTCATGTCTGACTCTTTGTGAGCCCATGGACTGTAGCCTGCCAGGCTCCTTTGTCCATGGATTTCTCCAGGCAAGAATACTGGAGTGGGTTGCCATGTCCTTCTCCAGGGTATTGTCCCTACTCTGGGATGGAACCCAGGTCTCCTGCATTGCAAACAGACTCTTTACCATCTGAGCCACCAGGGACGCTCTTGTAACAACTGGAAGCCTATTTAAACAGTTAGCTGGTAGATGGTCTATCGATGATATGCTGCTGCTCAATATTCCCTCTTTTTTTTTTTAGTATTGAAGCCTGCTTTGTTTTTTTACTGTAATGTTAAATTTGGGCATTTTGAATTAATTCATTAACTTGATGATAGCTTTATCTCATCCATTTTAGGTACTTAGTTTTTTAAGGAGAAGTTTTCTTTATTGTTTGTTATTGTAAGTGTACAGCTAGTAGTTTCAGGGGAAATGTGTCAGTCTTTTAAAAATGTTTTATTAAGATAAATCACAATCTCATGTTTTAGGAGAGTTATAACGCAAGTACTGTTTTTGCCTTATCATTCCCTCACTCTAATCATGTTCTCAGAGGTTAATTCCTACCTGTGAATTTTAAGTTGTTGTTTTCCTCTGGACTGCTATTCTGCAATTCTTGATCACGTGACCATCAACTTTGAACTGATTTTGTTGACTTCTGATGTGAAACATGAGGATCTGTCTCACTTTGCTTACCCCACCTTTCCTTGTCCCTCCTCTTAATATTTGACATTTATATTTTTAGTTTTGTTTTTCTATTAATTTATAACTCAAAATAATGTAGGTAAACATTTATTTCTTTTTTCCCAACAAATCTATACTGTTCACTTTCTACCCAGCCCTCCACTTCTCCTTCCCCCTCAGCCTAATGTTTTTAGTCAGCTTAACTTTTATATTGTCAAGGTGTTTATATTTTGATTCTTTCTATGACTTCTTTTTTTTTTAAACATATTGACTAAATGTTGGAAATGTGTAAACAGTGTTGAAAGTGAAAGTTGATCAGTCCTGTCTTTCTGAGTTTCCTTGATAGCTCAGTTGGTAGACCCCAATTCCATTCCTGGGTGGGGAAGATCTGCTGGAGAAGGGATAGGGTACCCACTCCAGTATTTTTGGACTTCCCTGACTCTTTGCAACCCTGGAATTATTCAGGCCAGAATACTGGAGTGGCTAGCCTTTCCCTTCTCCAGGGGATCTTCCCAACCCAGAGATTGAACCCAGGCCTCCTGCATTGCAGGCAGATTCTTTACCAGCTGAACCACAAGGGAAGCCCAAGAATACTGGAGTGGGTAGCCTAGCCCTTCTCTAATGATCTTCCCCACCCAGGAATCAAACCAGGGTCTTCTGCATTGCAGGTGGATTCTTTACCAACTGAACCATCAGGGAAGCCCCTTAAAACAGTGGGCACTCCACAAACATTGTGTAATGCCAAGTCACAACTAGTGTGCTGTGTTCTTAGATAGAGGCCACTGCCAGGAAGCCTAGGACACACTTGGAAAAAAGTTCACCATGTCCATGGAGACTCTCTTTTTTACCTATTTTTTAAGTCCATTGCTTGACATCATTCCAAATTGACATTTGCTTTATATTTGGGTCTTAACTTTTTCCTACCAGTTTATTTTTATCCTGAATTGTGTTTTGTTTTGCTTCCTGCTATAAATTTGCTATTACCTTATTCTTATTTCATTTTTCCCCTTAAAGTCTCAGAGGTTTTTTTTTCTCCCTGAAAATTTCCCATGTGAAGCTCCACATGTTCTTCTATCAGTCTCAGAATGCAGTATCCCAAAATTTCAAAAGGATATGGATATGGGCCTTTTTTCATTCATAGCATTTGAATCCCTATAGGCCTGTGGAATTTTGAAACTTATTGTCTTGTTTTAATCTGGGGATATTTTCTAGTTTTTTCTTTGATGATTTCTTTTTCCCCATTCCTTTGTTTTTATTTTCTCATTCTCATCTCTATTAGTTGGATGTCCTAGATTAGTTTTCATCTCTTGTCTTTTGTTTCATCTTTTTATTCCTTTTCCACTTTTAATCTTTGCATAAAAAATATCTTGTTGCTTACTGTTTAGTCCTCAGGTGCATTTTAGATTTTGGTTATTATATGTTTAATCTGTAAGGTCTCATTCTAGTTCTGTAATTATTTATATTTTTAAATTTATATTAATTTTTTAAACTATAAAAAATACCATTTGTGCATAAAATCAAATAAGATATTGTCTTCAAGACTGTCTTAGCTACTCTTATTCTTTTCAATACTATATACTTAGAATGAACTTAAAAATACTTAGAATGACCTTATTGATATTCACAAAAATATCATGTTTGCATTTTAATTGGAAATGCTGTAACTTTGTTGATTAATTTGCAAAGAGGTGAAAACCCTGATTTATTGAGTAATCTTATTCATGAACATGACGTATCCCTTTATCTGCTGGTATTATCTTCAAACTTTTGGGGTTTTCTGCATGGGATTATTTCACATAATATGTATCTTAACAGGTGTATTATGATTTTACATGTGTGTCAGTCACTCAGTCATGTCCAAACTACATTTTGGACTGTAGGCCACCAGGGTCCTCCGTCCATGGGATTTTCCAGGCAAGAATTCTAGAGTAGGTTGCCATTCCTTTCTCCAGGGGATCTTCCTGATCCAGGGATTGAATCCAGGTTTCCTACATTGGAGGCAGAGTCCTTACCAAAATATTATAGGAGAAAAAAAAACCCTTCGTTTTCTTTACTTGGGGATAAAGGAAAAGCTGTACTAATCAGCTATTATTACAGTACAAAGTCATAAAATGCTCAGTGACTTATTGATGTTTTATATATTTTTACACTCCTGGGGGTGTAAAGTGGCTGATCTAGGCGAGGCTCCCTTGGGTTACGTCTACACTTCAGGCTTCTGGTTAGGTTTCAGGCCTGAGGTTCAGGCTGAAGGAGCAGTAGAAGAGTGGTGTTTTTTTTTTTTTGTGGCAGATCATAGGTTCAGGAGAGAGCAAGCCAAGCCATGCCATCAGCTAAAGTTTCTGTTACACCATGTCCACTAACATTCTATTAGTCAAAGCAATTGCATGGCCAAGTCCAACATGAGTGGGGTGAGGAAGTATATCTCCCCCACAGTGGGAGGCACTATAAAATTGAACAGCACAGGGTATAAATCCTAGTGTAAGAAACTGAATAATTGGGACAATAATCCAATTTATATCAGGAGGAAAGTATATGAATAGAAATACAAGTATTCTTGATGCATATGCCTTTTTGTTTATTTATTTTGCTGTTATCAGAAACTTCACATGAAATTTTAAAGAGTTTCATTTACAAGATTAAAAGTGTTACTTCTTTTCTTTTGTTGTTGTTTAGTCACTAAATCGTGTCCAATTCTTTTGTAAACCCTATGGACTGTACCAGCCAATGTTCTCTGACCGTGTAATTTTCCAGGCAAGAATACTGGAATGGGCTGCCATTTCCTTATCCAGTATCTTCCCGACCCAGAGACTGAACCCATGTCTCCTGTCTTGGCAGGTGGATTCTTTACTGCTGAGCCACCAGGGAAGCCATTACTTAGTCACTTTACCTTTAGTTCGGTTCAGTTCAGTTCAGTTCAGTCGCTCAGTCGTGTCCAACTCTTTGCGACCCCATGAATCGCAGCATGCCAGGCCTCCCTGTCCATCACCAACTCCCGGAGTTTACTCAAACTCATGTCCATCAAGTCGGTGATGCCATCCAGCCATCTCATCCTCTGTCATCCCCTTCTCCTCCTGCCCCCAATCCCCAAAGCATCAGGGTCTTTTCCAATGAGTCAACTCTTTGCATGAGGTGGCCAAAGTATTGGAGTTTCAGCTTCAGCATCAGCCCTTCCAATGAACACCCAGGACTGATCTCCTTTAGGATGGACTGGTTGGATCTTAGTGGTGAAAATCAGATGGGAAAGGTCTTCAGACTGTCTCATGAATGTATGATCTGTGTTTCAAATTGTCCAGCCAATATTCTTCAGAGACCTTATCCTCAGTATGCACTGTTATTTCATCAGTTCTTCATTTATATTAATTATGTTGCTCTTTAATTTCCCATCACCAGATCTCTCTGTGATCTTCAAGTTTTTCTTTTTTGGCATCCCTGGTGAACAGATCCTGTTGGTTCCAACTCAGTGCACCTTTCAAATCCCCTCACTCCATTTTTACTCCATTCGAAGTTTTCATCTTTAACCAAGAGTTTTTCCTCACAGATGTTTGGTGCCCAAAGCACCTCACAGAAAAGAATCTGAGAGTGTCCCACATTTGGAGGCCTCAACTGCTAGGACCCTGGCTCTGCACTGACTGAAATCTGTAGGTTTCTAGGATAGCATCTGCATACATCCAGCTCTTTAGAATTTGAACTCCTACCTGGGGAACCTCCAGCTTCCACCTCCTCTCCTCTATCTGCCACTCAAACTATATGGAATACTGACTTCCAAACCTTCTAGATGATTCTCTCGTGTCCTTGAGCATCATCTACTGTCTCCTCCACTTAGTAAACCCCAATTCACCTTCCAGAACCAGTTTAGATGTCACTTCTGCACCCAGGCTTTGCCTGACTTAGGCACGGGTCTTCTGGGGTTTTCATAGCATTCTACCCAAATGTCCATTAGAGAATTTCTTTCTTGGATTCTTTACTTTAGATTATAAAAGTATTAAGAAAAAAGACTTTATAAAAATGAAGTGACATATATAATGTAAAGAAGAAAATAAAGTCTATAACAATCACTGTTCTCTGCTTAAGAAAATACATTAAACATTTTGGTACTATGTTTTTAAAGATTGGTTTATTTAACTATATGGCATAGGCCTTTTTTCAATTATATTCTATTTTTAAAATTAGTTTAGCTCTTTCTCTCTCACCCTGAATTGTTCATTCCTCGAAAGAGCATCTAGTCTCAGTTTCCACCGTATTTCCCATGAACAGTGCAATGTCTGGCAAGTAGGAAGTATTTAATTAATAGGTTTCTGAATGTCAAATGAAATGGGAATATATTTCTAAGTACAAATAATCCAATGAGATAAAAAAGTATAACTGAAGTCAGTGATAAGTTACAAAAGCAGTAATGTTTTACTAATGTCAGAGCATCATGTTATATGTTAAATATGATTTTTGGAACGCTGGCAACCCGACAAGCCAGTAGGTATGCTGTAATTCTGTGCTAATTGTATTTTCCTGTTTTGACCTTTGGAAATTGTTTGTTCTAAGGAATCTAGTCACACAAGGCTTTAAATATTGATCAAATAATACTGCAGCTTTAGTACTGGTAGAGGCGAAAAGGGGTTAAATCATTCTAGTCGTCTTTTTTTTTTTTTCCTTTTAAAGACATGTAGCGTCTTTGTCTGATCTCCTTATGGTCCTTGTCACAACTGTATGGCTTTTAATCACTCATACATTCAGTGAGTTACTGCACTGCTGGAACCTTAATAATGTTCTAGTTTGTTTGGATGATCTTCCTGATAAAGTCCTGACAGTATCTCAGTATAATGGGAAGACAATCAAAATAAAAAATGCTCTAAGAGTTCAGGTAGTAGAGAATGCTATTATTTTTCACATGGTGCAAGGATATTAAAATACTGACTTTCATGCTTTGATTGAGTTTGTGATGAAATCCAAGAAAAATTGAAAATTTGAATTATTCTACTGCCAGTATGGACTGTATATCATGAACAGAAAGCCGGCACAGGTAACCAATTCTTGTATAATAATCTTGAGAGTGTCAGATTGTCCCTCTTTTATATGAGTTTCTATTGTATTGTCTAAGTAATTAATTCATTACATAGCTCATATATTTGCAATTACCACATGGAGTTTTACCAACATATAAAATGTCATCTTTAATGCACATTGTATGAATAGTTAATAAAGATGACACATTGATACAGTGATTCAGATTTTTCAAGGTGCTTTCCATTAAATTATCTGATTCACTAGCCATCTTAAGTAAGCAGTGGAATTGTTGTAATTCTCCACCTGTCCCATCCTCTCTGCCTCCTTCCCTCTTATTGTTTCCCTATTTCTGTTTCTTTTAAAGGAGGCAATTTGGTGTATGGAAAGAGCACAGAATATGAATTCAGCTATTTCATTCTATCTTCGCCCCTGTTGAATTCAGTTATAGGCAGATCACTTTCATTTCTCTGAAGCATGATTTCCTAATTGGCAAAATAAGGATAATGCTGAAGTATATTCCTCAAAAGTTGTGAGGATCCAGTCAGGTGAAATCTAAAGAAAATTTTTAAAAAATTTAAAAAACAAATGTAATATCTGTGTTAGCTTCCTTTAAGGGAAACTTGAACTGATGGAAGAAGAATAGATTTTGTCCTCACTGTTTCTATATTAGGTACTTAATCAAGTTATCTGAACTTTCTGAACTTCATTTTCCTTGTGTGTAAAAGGGGCCTAATAAATCCCTACCTTGTGAAATTGTTGAATAGAAAAAAGTAAGGTAGCATTTATACCAATCCTAACATAGTTCCTGAAACATAGTAGTTTACTCTCTATTAAAACTATTTTCTCTTCTCTCCTCTCTTCCTCCTACTTCCTACCTTATTTTTCCTTGAACTATGGACAAGATGAGCACATGATTGCAAAATCTTGGGGTTTAGCAAACTGATTTTTCTTTTAAAGCATCAGGACTCTTTTAAAAACAAAATTGTAAGCTCTGCTTGAGGCAGGAGATGGGGACCCTCTATTCTGAGTAAAGACCCGTTATTGTCATGCTGTGGAATCTCTACTGAGTGCTGAAGATTTTGTGCAGTAAAATTTGAAAACTGCTTATGTGACTCCACCCTCTCATTTTACAGATGAGAAAACTGCATTTGAGAGAAGTTGAGTGACTGGCCTGAGCTTGCAGACTGGTAAGTGATGAGCTAAGGATTGCACTTAGTTGTTTTTTTGCCCTTACTGTATGGTTCCCCTTACCTTGTGACGGTCCAGAAGGCAACCTGCATAATTAAGATTCTTCTCTCGAAGGATATCACTGTCTACTTGTAGATATGGAATTTAGATATGAAAGATGAGGAAATATAAAGGCGCATGATACAGCTGTGAAATGGTTAGAATAGGTAAATACTTTGTTATCCTTTGAGGGTGGACATGGCAAACTCCCTGAGGTGGGGTGGGGGGACTGGTTTGCTCGTTGCCATTTTGTTCCCAGTGCATTTTATACAGAAATGCCCGACATCCAACTGGGATTACCTGTCTTCTTGAATGGAATGAATGAATGGCTTAATGAAGTACACAATTGAATCAAATCTAGAAAAAGGGCAAAGATTTAGATAATCTAGACCAGGGTGTTTAAACAGTGGGGTGCACTTCATTACTGGGTGATGAAATAAGTTTAATGGATTATGATTTACCTATTCAAAGTTATAGAGTGTCATTATGTCCTGAAAATTGTGTAGATTTATGTGATACTGATATAAAATACATGTGTATAATTTTGTGTATACTTGGTCACAACTTAAAATGTATGTCTCACTGTAGGTCATAGTTAAAGATGTTTGAAAGATACTGTCTTACACAAAGGGGATGGTAAAGTTTGAGGCAGATATGTGAATGCTTTATAGAATACGTGAATGCTTTAATGGTTTTGCTAAACAGAAGTACTGATTCATGTCAATGTATGGCAAAAACCACTACAATATTGTAAAGTAATTAGCCTCCAACTAATAAAAATAAATGGAAAAAAAAAAGAGAGAAAAAAATAAAAACTTCTGAAGTTTCAAAAAAAAAGAATAGTTAATCATGATAAAGCTTATTTAGGGGAAGAAATATACATCTGGTTCTTTCAGTTCAGTTCCGTTCAGTTGCTCAGTTGTGTCTGACTCTTTGCAACCCCATGGACTGCAGCACACCAGGCTTCCCTGTCCATTACCAATCACCAGAGCTTGCTCAAACTTATGTCCATCGAGTCAGTGATGTCATCCAACCATCTCATCCTCTGTCATCCTTCTCCTCCTGCCTTCAATCTTCCCCAGCATCAGGGTCTTTTCCATGGAGTCAGTTCTTTGCATCAGGTCGTCAAAGTATTGGAGTTTCAGCCTCAGTATCAGTCCTTCCAATGAATATTCAGGGTTGAAAGCTGATCTCCTTTAGAGTTGACTGGTTTGAGCTCCTTGTAGTCCAAGGGACTCTCAGGAATTTTCTCCAACATGATCAGTTCAAAAGCATTATTCCTGGATCTTTAGCTATTGAAAAATCATTAAGAATCTTCTGTCCTCCACTGTCTCAAAATTAAGAAGATTTAACCAAACTTCACATTAGAAAGATTAATCTGTCAGATAAGAATAAACTGAATTGGAATTGGAAAGACCAGATTGAGGACTGTGTAAAAAAGTCAGCACAGGCTAAGGAAATTGTGGCCTTGACTGATGACAACCGTAAAGAAAAAGTTTCTTGGCATGACTAGAGTGGAAAGAGGTTAAAAACGAGTGAGTGGGTGATGATTAAATGGAACCCAGATAGTAAACAATGTCTTAGAACTGCCATCTGAGGAAAAAAAACATATTAAGTACAGAAAGCTAGGATAATAGAGGTACAAAGTTTTTTGTTAAGGTAGGGAGGAGATGAAAATCTTTGTGGTCAACTAGAGTGAATCAACAGAGAAGGCTTCTAGATATGGATTAGAAATGAATCTAAAGAAGAACCAAAATTCTAGTGAAAAAGATTACTTGTGAAGGAAGATAATTCTTTTTTTCTGAAATCTAATGATTAAGACCAGAAGGGATGGGAGCAGTTAATGCTTGTGGATAAGAGAAACTTGAAGAAAGACAGTCTTTATGAATTGAAGGTTAGCTAGGGAAAACAGTTTAAATCATAATGTGGCATTAGCCTACTAATTTTGTGTTACTAAAAAGAGATATCATTAAGTATGTAAAGCTATTTAATTTTCTTTGTAAGAAGCATGTCCTGATTCCCCCTCAACTTGTCTTAAACTCTTCTGTTACTTGAGAGATTATAATGATATATACCAAGTTGTATGTTAGTTAGGAAGTTAGAAAGAAGACTATCGTATGAAAATCTTGGATTTCATGTCCTGAAAACCTACTTAAAAGAACTTGATAATGTTGAAACAAGTTCAGGTGCTAGAAATAGAATTATAAAGTGTCAAAGTGTGTTCACCTAAGAGGAATCTTTCTTTTTCATGTGGGTTTATCTGCCATTCAGAGGCAATTCAGAGGTCAAGAATTACACATTATTATTTAAATAGCATCCATTTAAAAATTAAATACATAAAATTAAACTAATAAAATCCATAAAAATTAAACCATTTATTTTTAAAAGAAAACTAAACAACAGCCCTTTGTTGTTTATGAAAGAAAAGCTATGATGTATTTATAGATGTCCCATGAACATGTGTGTATGTGAGTTTACACAATGAAGAGAAAGAGAGACCATGAGCATAAGCATGTTTGTGTGTGCATTTGTGTGTATATATAATGAAACTATCTCTAGGCATGGTCAGGTACAAAGGTCCATCATTTAAGTCTCAGAACTAAATAAACATGTGAGATTATGATTATTTTATTGAGCTTTCTTATTTTATGACCCACTAATGGCCCATGGATCAGTTATATTGATGAGCACTGGAAACCTACAGCTTCAATGAGGTTTTTTATTTATTCATTTATTGTTTTTATTGTAAAGTGCCAAGAAGGTAATACCCAGTTCCCAGTCTTATTTTTCATTTACAATAAACTGTAGAAATACAATTTTTATTGTAGAATAGAAACTAAAATATGTGTTAAGCATATGTAGCTGGCACTTTGTGTGAGACTTTCTAATTTACCTTTAGCTTCTAATGCAAATTTTTCAGCTTCTGAGTTTGAGTATATATCTTACTATCAACATCAATATTGGGCTTATGGATTTTTTACACTTGTTAGGCTGAACTCATTGGCAAAATTAACCTGGTTATGTGTTTCAGGATTTATGAAAAGATAACATATTGAAGCATAATTTTTTAAATTATGTCTTTGCTGTTTTATATATACTGTAATTTATTCATGTCATGGTTTATCAAGAATTCAGATAGTAGGAATTCCTTTCTGTGTGACCCTCTATGTAAGCGTGTAGGCAGCTTACTCCCCCAAAAAGAGGGCATGATTGGGGCTATACACCCCTGATTATTCTTCCCAAATTTGCCTACCAGTTAAGTCCCTTCACCTCTTCTCCTGGCCTGAGATAAGGAGACAAATTCAGTTTCACAGAAACATAATGGGTGAGGAGTAAGTGACCCCCACCAAATTATTAATACATAACACAAGTGGTGTGTTACAAGTAACATGACTGAGCAACTAACACTTTCACTTTTTTCACCAAAGTATTAATATTTCTAATATTCATGAGCAGATTTAGTTTGAAAACTAAACATAAAAGTTTTATTTAATGTAGTGCTTGATAAATGAAATTAAAGACTTTGTATTTAGCTATAAAGTTAATTAGCCCCCTACTGGCTTTATCAACACCTTGTCAGTTTTGCTGATAACACCTTTACTAGGGTTTGTAAGGTAAAACAGAACTGTTTGCCAGGTTGAACTTCAAGAATCTTATAGATTTTGTCTTTTTAGATTGTCCTGAAATTGAAAAGGAAGCCACCTGACTTGATATATGCATATGTTCCCTGAGGTCAAAGCCAGCCATTACATTTTGAAAGGATTTTTAGGTTAATTTTTTGAACCAGGGTCTTTCAGTGCTGAAACATTTGTTGAAATCACACTGTGACGAGAAGTACTATTACTATTGTATATTTCTTTATGTATGCCCACGTGAACTTTCAGTTGCTCAGTAATGGGCAATTCTTTGCTATTCCACGGACTGTAGCCTGTCAGGCTCCTCTGTTCATGGGATTTCCCAGGCAAGAATACCAGAGTGGGTTCCTCCTCCAAAGGATCTTCCTGACCCAGTGATCGAACCCACATCTCTTGCATCTCCTGCATTGAGACGCATTGGCAGGTGGGTTTTTTATTACTGTGCCACCAGGGGATGCCCTATTACATTATATATATTTAGAATCAAATCCTTCAAGTAAAGTCTCTTTGTATATGCAAAAATTGAAGACAGTTAATCCACTTGACTGAATTTGGAAACAGTGTACATGGGGCAGAAAGGCAATGGATATCCAAGAAAGAAAAAGAATTTTCTGAGTATATAAGTGTTCAAAATAGGATCAATATCCAAGTTAAATGAAACCAAACTGAGGGTTCATGATTCCGTTAGACCTTGCATTTTGATTTGTATCACCATTTGCACTGCTATAAAAATTATTAAAAGATGTTCTGATGGTTCATGAGTTTACATAAATATATATTGAAATTCAAATACAAAAGATGAAAATCTTTTAAGGAATTTATGGATATTAGAGCTCCACTGAGACTTCCCCAAGCACTCTAAGGTTTTAAAACTTGTTGTGGTATGGATTCCAAAATCCAGGTCTTACACAGTAGAGTTTCTAACATATATGTTTCTTTCAATGAAGACAATGAAACTCATAGCTAGGTAAGAGCTGGCTGGGAGTCTGGGAACGCAGGAGCTATGAATTCACTCTAAAAATTAAAGAATGTGGCTTATTAGACTCTAGGATTTCCAAATGTGGGGTGGTGACATGAGAATCCATTTTGGTACCAAATAAATTTAGGTTAGGATCTTAGTATTGTGAATAGTCTATGTCTTTCCTCAAGTTACTGTACCCTTTTGAGTCTGTTTTCTTATTTGTAAAACTGAGGACAATAACCCATCACTGTATAAAATCTGGTTAGGATTAAATGAGAAAAAGGCCTTGCAAAATGCATGGTGCAGAATTATCCCTCAGTGTCTGTTAAGCGCAATATTCTCCTTTCAAATGCAACTCTCTAAATTGTCTCTTTCCAAGCTACAACCTCTATTAGGAGATAAGTCCACCTCTTAGATTATATCTCGCAGCTTTTCTCATGAATGAAGGCAAATGATTGTTTTTACCTAAAGGAAGTAGAAATGATTGTCCTTGAACAATCAGCAGATTCATGCATCTAAAAAGCAGGTTACTTAGATGAAGCCAAGCCTTTTTTTTCTTGCATATTTCACTGATAATGCAGTTTTCAAATGCAAACTGTATAGAATCAGGTGCTCTGTCTTTAGAAGAGGATAATTTTTTAGTAGTCTCTTCTGTGGAGACTGTTCAGCAGTTTCTGATACTTTGTGTCTCTTTTATCCAGATATGCAATTCTGGATTGTGTAACCTAAAGATTATATTTCAAGAGGTGTCAGAAATTCAGCAGATTTTCCCCCTCTAAGAAAGCAAGGAGGGGAAAAACAACATTGTATGGTGGTTTAAGCATTTCTTTAAGATTTTTTTTTTAATCTACATTGTTTACAGTTTTATAATTCATGTAGACTGTCTGGATGTTCTTCTAAACATCCAGAAAGAAGAACCTTTGAAAGAAGAACATGTATGAATTTTTCATTGTTTATAGTTTCAGACTAATAGTAATAGCTCACACTGTTTTAAAGATGTCAGCCGCCACATTAAGCAGTTCACATGTGTTAACATATTTACTGCTCAGTTATATTTGGCTGTTGTTCCTTTCGTATACAGGCGGAGATAGAGGCAAAAAGAATTTGGGTATATTTCCCTGAGGTCATACAAGTGGTGGAACCAGAATTTGAACTTAAGGAGATTGTTTAGAGCTGTACATTTATTGATGGCACAAAAATAATAGAGATAAGGTCGGTCTAAAAAATAGTACCAGCCTATGTCATCAATGAGGTTCCATCACTTGTTTTTAATGACTTTAGGTATGTGTATGTTTTGTGTAAAGAAATCGTTGTATGTGTATGCGTACTTTTTTGTTCAATGAATATTTTGATTCAGAAGCTGGATAACAAAAGAAAATATGACAAATAGTCTATATTTGTTTAACTATCATGGATGCAGATGTAAAATAACATATTATAATAAACTGAAAAACATTAAAAATACTCTTTTCAATTCCTAATATTCTTTTTAGTTTTGTGTGTGTGTGCGTGTGTGTGTGTGTGTGTGCTTAGATAAGAGTTTTATTTTTGCAAAAATACTGTGGAATTTGAAAACAGTGTCATTTCTAGTGAATGCATGTTTAACTGCCTTGTCGTTCAGTCACTCATTCCTGTCTGACTCTTTGCAACCCCGTGGACTGCAGCGCAGCAGGCTTCTCTGTCCATCACCAACTCCCAGAGCTTGCTCAAACTCATGTCCATTAATTCGATGATGCCATCCAACCATCTCATCCTCTGTCTCCCCATTTTCCTCCCTGTCCTTAATCTTTCCCAGCATCAGGTCTTGTCTCATGAGTTGGCTCTTATCAGGTGGCCAGAGTGTTGAAGCTTCAGCTTCAGCTTCAGTCCTTCCAATGAATATTCAGGGTTGATTTCCTTTAGGATTGACTGGTTTGATCTCCTTGCTGTCCATTGATCTACATAATATATAAGGCAATTTTTACTTTATTAATCTAAATAATGAAAAGTGATTTTCCACAATTAATGACAATGCAATGCTTTCCTATGTTAATTGATAAGTGTCAAATATGTATAGTGAAATTAAATTTAAGTTTGGAGAAAATAATCTCCACTTCTTTGAGCACAGTGCCACATTTTGATTACTCAGCTTGTGCAACCATGATGGAGCCCCCTAGAATGAATGTTGAAAGTTTCAAACAGCAAAACGGGCCAAATCCTGCATTGTGACTGTACTTTGAAAGCAAGTATAGGTCTTCTTTCTGATTTTCAGTTTTATATTAAAAAATCATTTTCAGCAATCAAATCAAGAGTGGATTAAAAAGGTAGATTTAAAATAGAACAAAATTCAGGTGGATGTAAAAACTGTCGATCATTATTAATTTTTTCATATTGAAGCATGGTATTTGAATAATATTTTATCTTATTTTTCTTGAACCCTGCCAGAAAATATAGATGAGGTAATTCATCGAGTTATACATATCACTGCAAAGTAAGTAAAGGATTCTTGTTCTCAAAACCTAGTAATGAACTTGAGTGAGTTACTTCATTTCTCTGGATCTCCTTTCTCATGCGGGATGGAATTAGGCTGTTGATTTTCCATGTTCTGCCAAGTCCTGCAGATCAGGAGTGCTTTAGTCTCCTAAAGTGCTTTAGTCTCCTAAAAAGTTTGTATTTTACCTATGCTTGAAATTAGCTTGGAAAATACTTCCAGAAGGTAAAAATTTGAAAAGCCCCTGGACTAGATTACATCTGGAGTTCCTCTTACCTATAACATTTTTATGATTCATTTGTTTCAATTCCTCTTCTAGAATCAAACATACAGATCACCACCACCTTGCATTCCAGGCCTTTGCAGAGGGAATGCCCATCTGCCCCCTTTCCATAGTCACAATTCCACTTTCTTCAAGGTCCAACTCTATGGATGTCTCTGTGATAGCTAGGAAGACTCTCCTTCCTTGGAATTTCAATAACAGTATGTTAACATTGTTATTGAGGTATATACCTGTTCTTCATTATATCATGATTTTTAGGTATTTGAAGAGTTGCCATCTCTAATTCCGACAGGGGCTAGCTGGAGTAGGGGGGTGGGTAGAAGCTAATGACGCAATGAGAGAGCACCTGTGCCATTATGGGAGCATAGCCTTATGGCTTAGCAGGTAAAGAATCCGTCTGCAACGCTGGAGACACCGGACATGTGGGTTTGATCCCTGAGTCGGGAAGATCCCCTGGAGAGGGAAGTGGCAGCCCACTCCAGCATTCTTGCCTGAAAAATCCCATTGAGAGGAGCCTGCTGAGCTACAGTCCATAAAGTGACAAAAGAGTCGGATATGACTAAACACACACACACAACACACAGCCTTAATGGGATTACCTGGAGACTGTCCGCAGGGAAATTTAAGCTCAGTGTTATTTATGTTTTGATAAAAATTGTACATATGAATTTTTAATGAAAATTTTAATTTTTAGAAACATCCAAAAATAAAAACCAAAAAATGCCAGAACAACAAAAAATATGTGCTATCCACTTTCTATGCCTCCGAATCGCACACATACTCATGTTTTCACTGCCTAACATGAACCCAGTCTGTTTACTTGCACCTTTGTTCATGTAATTTTTGAATAAAATCACTGAATTTTTGAGTAAAATTTAGTGAATCTTGTTGGACATGTTCAGACAGCCTTTTTATATAGACTTGACTAACAATATGATATTGATTAAAAACTAGAACAAACTGGACTCTCAAAGAGCAGTGTGACAATATTTTCAAGATGATCAAATTATAAGTGGGTACCTTCAAAGGTAAAATCTTAACCTCAGAATTCCCTACTTGATGCTCTGCAGTATGATGTAAGTGCCTTTCAGAGCAAGAAGGAGATTAAGGGACATTTCACACTTGTACTGTAGTTATTGAAGAGCAGACAAATTAGCTGCTTGCCTAGAAGAAATCAAAAGTCTCGTCTGGAAATTTGGGAGGGGTTTAAAGTGACCTTCTTGTTTTAATCTTGAAAGAGATAATGATATGTATTAGAGTTGTTTTCCTTTTTTGCTGCTTTTTCTGAGCACCTTATATGCTTGCTAAATACATGGGAATGATGGTAAATTTATATTCTTTTATATATTGCTGTGCTAGTGATCATTCTTTCTGTTTCCCATCAAAAACATTTGAATTTTAAACTATACAGTTTGAAATGCTCATATTTTAATTTTCTCTGTAAGAGTGACAGTGTTTCTAATAGATTTAGATCATCATTTTATTATTGTTTCCTGTTTGAAGTTATTCCCAATTGATTTTTCATTTTCTAGTTATAATTTTAATCTGATTGTTTTTTCTGTTTTTGACTAAGTAGCAGAGTGTTCAGTAGTGACTGGGCATTCAGGAGGGATGACGGAACACTTCTGACTCAATGACGTGTGAACCAAACAGGCTGAGTTATAACCCAAAATTTGAAATGATATGTTATGATAAAATGATAACATTTCAGTTGTTTATCATGCTAACATTTTACTAAAATAAGTATGAAATTGATTATGTTTCTAACATAGTATGTTAATTGATTAAAATATTTATTCCTGTATTTCAATTAGAACAGATACAAATTTCCCTAATTCTGTCTTAGTCAAGACAAGTTCATTTTCTCTTTCCGACACAAATGTAATTCTTGAAGTGGTTTTGATGGCTCAGAGTTCAGCACCTTTCCTTTGAACAGTCTTGTTAACAAAGTAAGCAGAGGTGTTCTCTTGTTAAAACTATCCACCTCTTTCGCCCACGGAAGTTCTGGCTGGTACGAGGCCGCTCCCTGCTCAGACACTTTCAGTTCAACCATTACCTTCCTCAGCTTTTGTTACACTGCCCCCTGCATCTCACCAAGTGGCCTCACAGTCTAAATTGTTCAGGTTACTCCTCTTTTATTCTCTCTAAAAAGCAAGTAGTCTGCAGCTTTTCACTAAAGTTCAATATCATTGATATAAAACTGGGTTTATCAATGATAGATCTACTTTCTTTAAAACTAAGGAAAGTGATTGTATTTAAATAGAAAGTAGGTAATATTTTTAAAACTAAATATAGAGCAGATATTTCCGTTAAAATTTTATCTTAATGACGTCTATTGCAGGATTAAATAGTCGAAGATCTTAATAAGTATTATTAGTCATAGTTGCTTAGAATGATTGTTTCTGTGTTAATATACTTGGCCAATAATAATTAACAACACTGATGAACAGAATAACTAACCTCTTAGCACACTTTTCTATACAGATGACACTTTCATATGAAATACCTCAATGGTTTATCATAACCCTATTATTAATATTATTGTTATACAGATATTATTAAAGACTCAAGACTGAAGTTAGCAAAGAGTCAAGTTAAGGAAACCAAGTGAATGGATGCTTTTCAAAATATAAATGTTTACTCTTTTAAAGAAATTAAATTTTGGCAAAACTGACAATATTTCCCCTTTGACCTGATATGTCATTGTTAGGAAATAATCTGAAGTAAATATGAGCTTTTAGCTTAGCATTTCTTTAAAAAATACAAGGAACTTAAATCAAATGATTAATAGGAAAATAGTTAAGTTTATCTTCATGATGAGTATAAACAACTATTACAAATCATGTTTTCTAATAACTCAGAGAGTGTTCACAGGTTAATAATGTGAATAAAAGCAAGATATACAAAAAGCATAATATGTATGACTGTAATTATAGAAACATATCTCTGAATCCCAAACCTGAATACTCCACTGCACAAAGCTTCTATCCATCTCAGGGCCCTCTCTGAATTCTCCTGATTCATCTCTTTGCTTGACTACTGTTCCTTCAGGTTCTGGATTAAATGTTATTTTCTTAGGAAAGCATTTGCTGATCCTCAGGGTCACTTCAGACCAGATGTATACCCCAGTTATATCTTCTCCTAACACTTTAATGCTTATTATGGTGACAATCACTTTGTAGAATCTTTTGAATGTCTTCCTTAATAAACTAGAAGCTTCATTTGAGCAGGAACTGCATTAGCCTTGTTTCTCATTGCCTAGTACAGCGACTGGGACATAGTATGAACTCAGCAGACATTTGTTGAAGAAATGAGTGAATGAATGAATGAATGCAAGGTACAGTGCCAAGGAATGGTTACCTAATCCCTTTAAGATTCCTCATAAGAGTTACAAAGTGATGGCCATCTCTATCACATTTTATGAATAAGGAAACTAAATCTTAGAGAAAATTGTCAAAGTTGTATAGCAAGTCACTGAACAGCTCAAATTAAAACCTGATGTCTTGGAATATAGTGCCCAAGCTCTTAGACACAGATGATGAAAATGTTGCACTTAATATAACTAATAAGTCTACTGTATCTTGTTGAACAGTATTAAATGTTCATACTTGTAGGTCAAAGATATTGAAATATCACCAATTTTATATTAATTTATTAATAATAATGAATTTACAAGCATTTTAAATTTTGAAAAATATATAAAAATAAATATAGCATTAGAACTGCAGAAGTTTTGTTTTGCAAACAGTCTTACATTCTTCAGATTTTCTACACCAAGTTTTTATCATTTTCTGTAAAAAGAAAAGCAGTTATTAAAATCCACTCACCCCCGAATGGTGGAGATAGTTTTCAAGTCAAGATCTTTTGACATCCAAAGAGTTTTCGTTGGATAAATAGATTGTGAAAGAGAAGATCAGAGTTCTCTGTACTGCAAAGTTATAACCATCTTGTGAATTAGCATATAATTAGCAATTGATTAACTTTTCCAGATAATTTAATCCAAAGTCAAATCTCTAAAATACTGTTTTAAAATTTTAATTGGAAATTCTTTGTAAAAATCTGTGGTACAAAACAGGAAGCCACATTAGGTCTATATCATAGAACTATTCAAGTTTTGAGCTGGTTGGGCATATTTCTTTCTATATATGCCTTTCCTTCTTTCTGTTGTTTTCTATCACAGATACGGCCAGCTATCAAATTTATAACATCCAGTTTTATTTCTTACCAGTGTTAGTATTTAAGATAAACTTGGTTTTCAAAAGTGAATTATTTTTCCTGAAACTCACCGAGGTAACACTTATCTCTGTAGTTTTCATTGTACGTTTTGAAAAAAATTCTCCTCTGATTGCTCCCTTGATTATCCCTGCCTTTGAAGTTGGTACAAATGAGCCAGGATACTGAATAACACCAGGCTCAGACACCCTAGTTTATTAGGTACTTTTGATAGAACAGTGTCAAGTACCTTGGGATGAAACATGTTTTAAAAAACTTTTATTTTTTATTGTAGTTGATTTAC
Organism: Odocoileus virginianus; assembly: GCF_023699985.2. Classification (NCBI taxonomy): domain Eukaryota; kingdom Metazoa; phylum Chordata; class Mammalia; order Artiodactyla; family Cervidae; genus Odocoileus; species Odocoileus virginianus. Next base: position 25,889,501 of record NC_069688.1, read on the forward strand.
AATGTTGTGCTGATTTCTGCTGAAAAGCAAAGTGACTCAGTTATACACATATATACATTCTTTTGTTACAGTTTATCCCAGGAGCTTGGATAGGGTTCCCGGTGCTATACAGTAGGAGCTTGTTAATTATCTATTCTAAATATAATACTAATAGGTTGCATCTACTAATCCCAAACTCCCAGTCCATCCCTCTCTGTCTCCCTCCCCTGCCCCACTCCTATCCCTTGATAATCACAAGTCAGTTCTCTAGGTCTGTGAGTCTATTTCTGTTTTTTAGATATGTTCATTTGTGCCATATTTTGGATTCCACATGTAAGTGATATTGTATGGAATTTGTCTTTCTTTCTTACTTCACTTAGTATGATAATCTCTGGTTGCATCCATGTTTCTGCAAATGCCATTATTTCTTTCTTTTTATGGCCGAGTAGTATTCCATTATATTTATGTACCACATCTTCTTTATTGGGATGCAACATTTGGTAGGCATAGAATTAAGTCATGCTGTCTACACGTAGATTCTAAAGGTTGTCACAGCTACCTCCCCAGAGAGCTGCTCCAGCTGCCCATCATGCCTTAGATCAAAAGCATCAGATTTGACACAAAGTGATTATACAGGACCTATTTTTTTCATGGCTTATTGCCAATCTTATGAATAAATGAATGAACAGACAGCCTCTATTTTAACTGGATTCCTAATCTCTGGCTGTTGTTTCTTCACCGTCACATTGGACTTCTTGCCCTTGCTATTACAAATGAATCTGATGATCCTTTTTTTGGATATTGTCTCTAGGACCAGCCATTGTTCTATTATTTCTCCTAAAATTCTCTTCATGTCATTAAGTGTAACTTCTATCGTCCCTTTTGCAAAGACCCCAACATGCTTTCTCCTTGAGCCTTGACAATACACCTCATTATATTTTAATAACTAGATTTGAATAACCTACTTTGGCCATCTTTTTTTCCCTCATTGATCATATGTATATTGAACTTTTCTTAAGTATAGAGTAGAACTAAGCCTTGAGATGGAAGACAAAATACATGAAAATAGTCATTCTTGTCTAATAGCATTTTTACTTTAGTTAAATTAGTGATAATTTACTGTAGTTCATTTGCAGAATGAACCATACAGCTTATCTATACCATTGTGAATAGAACCTGACCCAAGTCAAGCAAACAACAAACAAAACTTTAAAAACCTTTTGTGGCTTAAAATTTTAAAGTTGATTTTGAAAATTCACTCTCTGAAAGTGAATTCAAAAGTGAGTAATTTCATAATCCCACTTAACATCTCAACAATTTAAAAAACGGAAAAACCTGTTATCCCATTTGTTTTGTTTACTCTTTTCTGAGTAATAATTTTCACACTTTTTACATCTCACACTTTTACAAACTTTAATTTCCTTCACGATAGTACTTACCTTGGGACAGTCTTCTTTTACCAACTCACAGATGGGTTGTCCTTTTACATATAACTCTGTGTGTGGATCACCCATTTTTTAAAAATTTTGTTATATTATTAAAATTTATAACATGTTCTTGCTTTCAGGACCTGCCACATTTAAGACTTCCAGGATTGATATATATTATTATGTGTCATTTGACTTATAGACTTATCATTTATCTACTTTAAAAAAAAATCTTTTGTGTCTTCTAATCATGCCTGGAAACAAATCTGAAAATTTCTGTCTCAACATCTAAACCATCTATAATATAGTCCCATTTTTCAAATCCAATCACATGTCCCACACATCCTTTCAACCCCAAAGTCCTCTTTTGTCCACCAATCAGAATCTACTTACTCTGTAAAGCCCAGCTTAGATCTACTATTAATATCATGATCACCCAAATCTTTAATTAGGAATTTTCCTCTGAATTTCAGAAGTGACTAGAGTTAGAATAATTTCATTTCTCACTATTCATGCTAATTATCCTTACCAATTTTTCTCTCTACAAATAATGATAGATTGACTCCTTAAGAATAGAAGCCATGTTTCAAATTGCCGCTGTCATATAATACAATTGGACATTTTGAACAGTAAATTTAATATCACACAATCTTAGTGTTTTGAAACATTAGGGATCTTTGGGATTAATATACAAAATTTTTAATTTTACAGATGAGAGAACAGATTTAAATGAGAGCAGTGTGGATCAGCCAGTTTTTCTTTTTTTAGCTGCCTGGCATGTGGATCTTAGATCCCAGACCAGGGATCAAACTCATGCCCCCTTCATTGGAAGGGCAGAGTCTTAACCACTGGACCACTACTAGGGAAGTCCCAGATCAGACAAGCTTAATAGTCTTTACCTCAATATCTTTGATATCCTTTCTGATTCTGTTTCCTCAAACTTTAAAATGAATATAGGTGTTATGATGTTTTCTCTGTGTTAACAAGATGTAAAAGACATTGTCATCTGTGCTTCAGTCAGAAAATCAGAAACCATTTTATGAATTTGAAGCAGGAAGGTATTTCATGCAAAGAACAAAGGACTCACAAAACCACCTCCTATATGGTGATGCCTAAGCATTTATTCACCTGCTACTGCTGCAGAAACATTGAAGCTTCTGAGTCTCTTCCACCTTCTAAATGTATATGACTGTTCCTAAGTGATAGAATCTGATCTGGAGAAGCTAAAAACAAAACAAAACTTATTTTTATATTTGTGTGTGCTTACTCACTCATTCATGTCCTATTCTTTGTGACCCCATAGACTGTAGCCTGCCAAGCTCCTCTATCCATGGGGATTCTCCAGACAAGAATACTGGAATGGGTTGCCATGCCCTCCTCTAGAGGATCTTCTCAATCCAGAGATCAAACCCAGGTCTCCCGCATTGCAGACAGCTTCTTTACTGTCTAAGCCACCAGGGAAGCCCATTCTTATGTTTACATCTTAGTTTTTTATCCCAATAATTCAGTGCCATTCAATTTAAGGTCAAACATTTATACATACCTCACAGAGATCAATGTACTATAACTCTGAATAATAATTGATGATAATAATAATGAATTGTTAGAGCTGGAAGGGACTAGAGGTAAAATGAACTCATCTTCTCATTTAAAAAATCAAAATCACTCAGTAGTGAGGTTGGAGAGTCGTCTTTTTTAAACCTACTTCATTGCTAGAGATGAAGGGTTTTCCTGCTACACTACTCTCTGAAGTTTTCCATTGCTTTATGCTTACAGTGAATTTCATTTTATTGCCTTCCGACTTAATGAAATTAGTCCTTCTTATAACTAATTATTTAGTGCCAAGACCCTGTTTGAGCTTGATAAGACTCTCCAAAATATTTCACTAGATCTTTATCATGTAAGTGTAACCGGAAAGGGAACAGTTAAGATAGCTCATTGCAGTTTTAAGATCTAATCACCATTTTATCTGATGACTTACAAACTGGAAAGTTGACAAATAAATCTGTTTAATCAGACCTCTCAACACTGTGAATGATCCTCCTGGTAATCATATGTTTAAAATCTATCATGGACACATCTCATTTTTACTTCTTGTTCTCAATGGAACTTGCTGTGGCACTGGGGTTTTCTTAAGTATAAAACATTCCAAAATCACACTGTTATTATTGGTTGCTTTGTCCTCAGGATGTCTAGCATTCCTTTTGGGCTATTGGTCTTTCAACATCCAGTTCAGGGATTAAAGTAAATCATTTAATCCGTGCAGCATGTCACTCAATAGTTATACTTTTGGAAATTGTTTCCATGGGAGCACCCGTGGATGCAGCCAGTCTGAGATATTGACACTATAGAAAAAACTGACAGTGTACTCTTTGTATTGATTCCACTCTTCTCTACAAATATAGACTCCATTCCCTACCACAGCCTTTTAAGTGGTGACTGCTGAGGTTTATAAATTGCTTTGTAAATTATTTATTACTTGAACATTTTGTAAGACCCCTTTTCTTCTTGCCTGACTTGCTTTTGATTCCTGAGGTCTCGTATATATTGGAAAGTCTCAGTGTATATACTAACCACAACCTTCTCACCGCACTCCTTTTCTTCCTGTCTTATACTGCAAACCTGATTTTTTTCTACACATATTACAATTATGCCTTTTGTCATTCTTGTTTCTTATACAGTGCCTGCAAAATATCTTAAAAGCTTATAAACCCATGTTCTATACTGAGCACTAGACAGGATGGCAGTTTGGAGCCCAACACTGAACGATTAACTAGCACTTTTTCAAACTAAAAAGTTTACAAAGTATTTGAAGAATGTTTGTTTAATGATGGAGGAAACAGATTCCTTTAATAAAAATTGCTTATCAGAGCACATGCACATACTTAATTCACTTGCACTAATGTAGTAGAGTGCATTTCAGTGTTCTGAAAAAAAATGGCAAATGCTTTCTTTTTCTTAACTCTTCTCTCTTTTCTTTTGTGAGTTTGTGAACTGTAAGATTGTTAATGTTTATAATTTAGATAATAAGAGACACTTCTGTGTCCAGAAAACAAAGGAATTTGAAGATTGTCACTGTCTACAGTCACAAGCTGACAGACACTACACCCAGACACATGTGAGAATACTCAAAAGAAAGAGGTTTGCACCTAATGAGTTTCTCCCTTCCCTCCCCTGGCTTTCTACATTAGTGGACACAGGACCAGTTTACACTTCGTAAATTAAGGATGGAGTTATTATAGCACCGTTTATAATTTGGAAATCCAAAATGCTACTCATTTCATCCATTCCTTAAAATTCATTTATGTTTAAAGAGTATAAGCTTTTCAATCGTATCTTCGCCATTGATGAGTTCTGTGACTGAGGAAAGTAACTTAGTCCTTGTGAATAACAATTTCTTCTACTACAAAACAAATGATAAAAAATAATAACATCAAAGGGTTATTGAAACAATAAGTGATAATATAGAGTCTTAGCATGAGCACATTTAAATGGTTCTCTAATGGTTGTAACATTACTGATATATAATCTTTGCTAAATAACTTAAGTTTATGATGTTTAATTTATATATAATCCCAATAGATATGTGTTGAGAATATAGAAAATATGCATTTTACAACTGTACATAAAAACCATAACATCTTTTAGGCAGTTGCTCCTAATTACAGAGATTTGAGGAGTGTCAAAAAATACTTGTAAGATAACTGTAATTCTCAATGAAATGGAGGTGTAAATCTGTTAGGAGACAAATGTTTAGATCCATTATGAGGATTTCCAAGAGGAGGAAGACAGCAGTAGGCAAGAGATGGCCCAGGAAGAGCAAAGTTGGAAACCAGTGAGCAGCTTTAGACAAATGAAGTCATTATGGCCAGACATTTAAGCCTGTTTCAATGATATCCTCTCCAGGGAAGGTTTGGCCCAGGGCAGTGCTGATTTTCTTGTCCACTGCTTTATTTGTTGTTATTGTTCAGTCACTGCATTGTGTTCCACTCTCCATGACCCCATGGACTGAAGCACACAAGGCTTCCCCATCCTTCACTATCTCCTCTTCTCCTGCCTTCAGTCTTTCCCAGCATCAGGGTCTTTTCCAATGAGTCAGTTCTCATCAGGTGGCCAAAGTATTGGAGCTTCAGCTTTAGCATCAGTCCTTTCAGTGAATATTCAACACTGGTATAAAGGCACCTGCTTTATACCAACATGTATTGTTATGAACTGGTTTCATTCTTTTCCTGCCCACTGAAGGAACTTGCCTTTAAAATGAGTTTTCTGTACTTATTTTCATATTCTACTTTTGGTTTGGAATGCTCACTTAATGTTATTTCCAATGTTTCAAGACCTATCTGGAGTGTCACCTCCCCCCTCAATCTGTCCCTGTTGTTCCCACCTAATTGTTTCTTCCCTTTCTAAATTCTTTCAGCATTGATAGTTTAAATCACTAACTAACATCTGAGATTAGATGCTAATCTAATCTCTGTCCCAGCTGAAAACACACAGGGTCAAGAAGATTCTTTTATTGTCCCTTCAGTAGCTATACAATGAAAGATTCAAAAGAGACTAGAAAAGCTAGATAAAGCAGAGAGTATTTGGGGATAAAAATGCAAATTCTTGCACTAAATTGGAGCTTTATAGTTAACTGTCTACATTTATGCATCATATATATATATATACACACATCCCATTCTCACCTAATAATAACAGACTTTACCATGCTATTTCATAGAGTACATAAAACTTTCACATAATTTATTTTGCTAATTCTTCAAAACCATCTTATGAGATGAGTCTCATTTCGTAGAGAAGAACCAAAATCTGCAAGAGATTTTATGATTTGTCAGAGTCCCCCTGAAGTTTGTTACTTTTCTGCCAACCCCAGCTGACTTTCAGAATGGTCTGACTTATCCTCACAGGAACCATATGAGGAAGGCCACAAAGACATTTCTAGCTTCAACTCACAAGCAATGAAGGTGATTTCTCTGGAGAAAAGAGAAGAACCACCCGTCCTAAGCAGTCTCTGCCTCCTGCCTTTTGGAAGTGAGGAAGGGGATGGTTCTTGGAACAAGTCTGGTTTGACACAAAAAACAGGTCTGACTTAGTGCCTGCAAGAGATGCATGAGGGAACAAGGTTGGAACATGATTTAAAAAAAAAAAAATATATATATATATATATGTGTATATATATATATATTTATGCATATGTTCAAACACATATACACATATATATTCATATATATAATATTAAAATGTGTGAAAAATATCTATCTCTGCTTATATTGTTAAAAGATAAACTAAGGCATAATAAAAGTTTTAAGTTTATTTGAGCAGAAATCAATTCTCTAATCAGACAGATCAGAAGTGGTTGGAAGCACTGCACTGGCAAGAGCTAGGGAAAGACAGAGATGATGAAGAGAGACGATGCAAATAAAGGCAGTCATTTGCTTGGCTTTTAGCAAGCTTTATAGCTATAGCTGTTTGGGATTGGTTGTCCTTAGCTTTCTTATTTCTTCATATTGAGGCATTTACAGGATTTGATAAGTCATCTAAGCAATACAGCCCCTTCAGTCTGACAGTCTCCTTGTTTAACTATTTAAACAATATGTACTTAGTGAAATTTGAGGACTGAATGAGAAATTTCATAATTGGAATAGGGAAGAAGACTTATGTTGAAAAATTTTAGAGGAGAAAGCAGTGTAAATATCTTGAGGTAAAGGAGCTGTTGGACTGAACTGGATGAGAGGAACTCTTTCATGTCCCATGACGAAACAGGAAGGCCGTGTCTTCTCCACTGTGAAGAGTTCCTAGAAATGGCCTTCTTTCTCACAAAATGAATCCTTTGAGATAAATGTTATAAAGGTAGCTTTGCAAAATGTTTGTATCCATTGAGTATATCCAACAGAAGTATAAGAGATTGTCCACTCTACTACATCTTTATTAACACTGAGTATTGTAATTTTAAAAAAAGCCTCATTTGAAATGTAAAAAACAATTGCTCTTTATAGTTTCAGTATAGGGTGAAATTTTCTTCATCTTTGTTTAGTAATTTTGTTTCCTATTTTTTGAAATTGTATATATTCTTAACATTTTGTAATGTCTATTTAATGACAGTGGTTTTTAAATCCATTTATATAAGCCTCATGATGTTTTTCACCTGTTTAAGAAGCATATATACTTCCCACTGATGTTAATAAAAATTAGAAAAATTCTTTACTATACCTACTAATTTCATGAAGCCCGATTATGTTTTTATTGTGGTTTGTTTCCAAAAGATATAGTTGAAAATTTGTCCCAAGTAATTGGAGATACATTTTCTTTCATTTTTTCTGTTGCTGTATTTTCCACTCTAAACAAATATGCAGAATAGTCATCAATGCTAAATAATACAATCTACAATTGCTATATTGATATTTTTAAAATGTGACTGAGGTCTATGAGCAGCACTGCATTGATATTTAAATAATATATTTTAGGACTGCTGACTAAATAGTTATAAACTTTTGAGTTCATTTATGAAAATTTGTCAGGTTCATACTTTGTTGAAAAAACTGGGGAAATCTGAGTTTTATAAAATATTTAACCTTTGTGCAAAAAACAGAGTGCAATAAGGTTATGAACAGGTATTCAATAAATTAACAGACAACATGAAATAAATAACATAATCAAGTCAGAAAAAGTATTTTTACAGAGAGTGGTTAAAAAGCACTTTCTCTGTCTCTTTCACGCTTCCAATACACACACACACACCCCCACACCCACACACCACACCCCCACACCCACATGTATGTACATACATAAACACACATTCACCCCCCCCACAGGACTGACAATGTAGAGGGAGACTAAGGAAACATGATGTGGCAGATAACTGAAAATATAAGTCATTTTTATTGTCTAAAATAATAAGACAAACATTAATAAGGCATTTTTATAGTTGCATAAATTGGTCTTTAATTTGTGACCATTGAGAATACTGCCGCTGACTAGAGATTAAATTTGATTTTACTGACTAGAAATTAAATTTGTTTTTACTGAATAATGTAATAAATAAAGATTGCATATTAAAATATTGTAAATCATATGTATTTAGAAATAATTTTATAAGTGCAGATACTATGACTTATTAATCCTTGAAGTTATTGTCTAGATTAGTGCCTAGAACATAAAAATAGTCTTTTTTTAAAAATATATGAATAGTAGTAAAATGTAATGTTTGAAAGGGCCAAATTTTAGATAATGTCATTAACTCAAAATATGTATAAATAAACATGCACTCAAATACATGAAAAAATATATTTTAGTTTAACAACAAACTACTTTAAAAAGATGACAATAGCAATTTTAATTTAAACTGGTTGTAAATTATGGCCTCTCAGCTATGTGCAAGGCAATGTTTTTGGTATTAAAGAAACTGTACAGTTTCATGAAGTTTGGTCTCCATTAATGAGTGATTAAGATCCAGTAGTGAGCCTATGAAAGTTAAAGTATTAGTCCCTCAGTGGTGTCCAACTCTTTGCAACTCCATGGGCTTTAGCCTACCAGGCTCCTTTGTCCATGGAGTTCTCCAGGCAGGAATACGAGAGTGGGTTGCCAGTGTCTTCTCCAGGGAATCTTCCCAACCCAAGGATCAAATACCAGTCTCCAGCATTGCAGGCAGATTCTTTACTATCTGACCCACCAGGGGAGCCCAGTATATGTTAGCAAATAAAGCTGTGATTTTGGAGGAAAATGAATTTTTGCTTATTTTATTTGTGCTTTGGCAATTGACTCACAGATTATGTGTTTTAAGATTTAAAGATGAAACAGTTCCCTCCTACCCCTCTAATCGTGTCCTTTTCCTTGATATGAAATACTATCAAATGAATCTTCCCTTCTACCACGTGATTTTTCCTTAGTCTCCTCCTGCAGTGTTGGCCTGCAGTGTGCATATTTGTTTGTGTGAAGATAAAAAGAAAATTTTAATAAATTGTCATATCTCAGGAATCTACAGTTGTAATATCCCCTTGTGATGGCATTCACTATTGCCACTTTTATTAACGTTTTTAAAGATGTGAGGTTATTCTTAAACAGGATTTCAACCAGTAATATTACTGTAAGCCTCAGAATTCACTAGGCTGAGGAGTTGGCAGTTTCTTGATTTTTAAATGTCTCTACTTGAGCATTTGTCAACTTTGGAACTTGTATAAGGGAGATACAATAACTTCCATAAAGACATAACATTTTACATTTTTAGAATGAACTATTTGACACATAAGCATGTAATATACGAAGTATAAAGAATAATACTAAAATGGTAAAGCCACCTCCCTGTGCCTGCGTGCTAAGTCGCTTCAATGTCTCCGACTCTTTGAGACCCCACAGACTGTAGCTGACCAGGCTCCGCTGTCCATGGGGTTCTCCAGGCAAGAGTACTGAAGTGGGTTGTTGTGCCTACTTCCAGGGGATCTTCCCCATCCAGGGATCAAACTCATGTCTCTTCCATCTCCTTCACTGGCAGGCAGGTTCTTTACCACTAGTGCCACTTGGGGAAGCCATTCATGCGTGTGCATGGGTACTCAGTCGTGTCTGACTTCTTTGTGACCCATGGACTACAGCCTTCTCTGTCCATGGGATTTCCCAGGCAAGAATACTGGAGGGGGTTGCCATTTCCTTCTCCAGGGGATCTTCCTGACCCAGGAATTGAACCCACGTCTCCTGCATCTCCTGCTTTGGCAGGCAGCTTCTTTATCACTGAGCTACCTGGGAAGCCATAGCTACCTCCCTACTTAAGAAATATTATCAATAACTTAATATTTTCTCTTTGTCCTTTAAAAAAATTTATCAATAAAACATTCCCTGCCTCCTCAATAAAGCCTTAGTATTTATTTTTATAACGATGTACTATTAGTAATCTGTAATTGAAAGATGTATGAAATTACATGGGAAGAAGAACTTAATATCACAACTAGTATGTAAAATCTGTTACTTCTTCAAAAGTAATTTATCTTTAAATCTATTTTTAATATTGTAATTATATGAAGAAAATGTGGACAGTACAGAAAATTATTACAAGATAAAGCAAAACTATAATAATATCTACTTTTTAAGGTAGCTAATATTTTAAAAATATTATTCTGGTCACTGTTAGTCTTTAATCTTTTTCTTTTTTGTCATGAACTCTACCTGACACCTATTTACAGGTTTCTGATAGCTTCCTGAATATATCTTAATATTCTAATTTTTTCAACTGTATACATGTTTCATTACCTTCATAAGACTTGAGCTATTTTGATTTATGTTCATGCAGCCTTCAACTTTTAACTATTAATAGGCAAACAAAAATTTGATATTGCTATAGTTTTTCTTAAGATATTTTTCAGCCTCCTAATTATTTTAGGCAGCCTGCACTAGAATTCTCCACCTTATAACATTAAGAGGGGATTTACTGTCAAATGTTAGAATTCTTAAAGACTCCTGCACTTATTCATACTGCTTAATTTATACAGAGACCCTCTCCTGCAACATTCAATAACATATAACTGTTTTTTCTGAAAAGTTCATACAAATTTTGGCTTTTGTTCCATGACAATCAACAGGACTGTTACCACAGCTGATAGAGGGAAAAAAATACAGAAAACAAAAATGATGTTATAGGTGGAAATTGTATTACAATGGAGCAACATCAAATACATTATTACTATACCAGTAAATAGCATTAATATGTTTTAATAGGAAGGCTTGCTGTGTCTCAGATGACCAGCATAAAATTTTGTGATTATGAGATTTACAGTAGGAAAATTGAATGCAGCAGTGTTGACTAGATTTAGAAACATTACCTTATCAAGCAAGTACAAATTTTACTGTAGGAAGTGTGTGTTCTCAGTTCCATTGGCCTGTGATACAGAATAGCTTGGTTAAGTAGTGTCCACAACCCTTTGTTTCCCCCTAGATTTCACTGAGTATATAAATGCTGTATAGTTGAGAAGAGTTTAATGACTGGGAACCAAACAGAACTGTGTATTTGTATGTGGATCTACTTTAAAGGCCCTTAGGTACACAGAACAGCAGTTTTAAAGCAAAGTCTATTCTCTCTCCTGGCAGAAAGAAATGTGTTTGTGTTTGTGCATTGTTAAAGCAAATTTAACTTCATTAGGCAGAGGATATCACATCTGAGTCCTTGCAGAAGGGATTCCTAACTACTGGACTTAATAGAGAAATTAAAAGAGATAAAAATCCCAGTAAATTACATATCTAATAAATAACTTACAGAGAAAAAAAGGTAACATTATTTCTTATAGCTATTGAAGAGGAGCATATCATTATAAATTCAGGGCAGAAAATCTTTATTTCATCTTAAATCCTATTATCAAATCTACTTCCTTCCTGGTTGTTCCCTGATCTTTGCTAGGTGTATTTGTTTTCTTTACAGTAATGAAAGAAACTCTCTAGGTATTTCTGTGTTCCTTGCTTTTGTTACTCTATGAATTTATTCATAGGATTTCTTGGATTTTTTTTTATTAAAGGAATAGTCTTATGCTATGATATGCCAAATCAATTTAGAAGCCAAACTTAAACTGCATTTAATATTATCTTGGTGTCTCAGTTTTTAGTTATAATTTTTTAAAAAATATGCCAGTTCAATTCAGTGGTCGCTCAGTCGCTCAGTATGAAAGGATTCTTTCTTTTTTTGTTTTTTTCATTTATTTTTATTAGTTGGAGGCTAATTACTTGACAACATTGCAGTGGGTTTTGTCATACATTGACATGAATCAGCCATGGAGTTACATGTATTCCCCATCCCGATCCTCCCTCCCACCTCCCTCTCCACCCGATCCCTCTGGGTCTTCCCAGTGGACCAGGCCCGAGCACTTGTCTCATGCATCCCACCTGGGCTGGTGATCTGTTTCACCATAGATAATATACATGCTGTTCTCTTGAACATCCCACCCTCGCCTTCTCCCACAGAGTCCAAAAGTCTGTTCTATACATCTGAGTCTCTTTTTCTGTTTTGCATATAGGGTTATCATTACCATCTTTCTAAATTCCATATATATGTGCAAGTATGCTGTAATGTTCTTTATCTTTCTGGCTTACTTCATTCTGTATAACGGGTTCCAGTTTCATCCATCTCATTAGAACTGATTCAAATGAATTCTTTTTAATGGCTGAGTAATATTCCATGGTGAATACGTACCACAGCTTCCTCATCCATTCATCTGCTGATGGGCATCTAGGTTGCTTCCATGTCCTGGCTATTATAAACAGTGCTGTGATGAACATTGGGGTGCACGTGTCTCTTTCAGATCTGGTTTCCTCGGTGTGTATGCCCAGAAGTGGGATTGCTGGGTCATTTGGCAGTTCTATTTCCAGTTTTTTAAGAAATCTCCACACTGTTCTCCATAGTGGCTGTACTAGTTTGCATTCCCACCAACAGTGTAAGAGGGTTCCCTTTTCTCCACACCCTCTCCAGCATTTATTGCTTGTAGACTTTTGGATAGCAGCCATCCTGACTGGCATGTAATGGTACCTCATTGTGGTTTTGATTTGCATTTCTCTGATAATGAGTGATGTTGAGCATCTTTTCATGTGTTTGTTAGCCATCTGTATGTCTTCTTGGAGAAATGTCTGTTTAGTTCTTTGGCCCATTTTTTGATTGGGTCATTTATTTTTCTGGAATTGAGCTGAAGGAGTTGCTTGTATATTTTTGAGATTAATCCTTTGTCTGTTGCTTCATTTGCTATTATTTTCTCCCAATCTGAGGGCTGTCTTTTCACCTTACTTATAGTTTCCTTTGTTGTGCAAAAGCTTTTAAGTTTCATTAGGTCCCATTTGTGTATTTTTGCTTTTATTTCCAATATTCTGGGAGGTGGGTCATAGAGGATTCTGCTGTGATTTATGTCGGAGAGTGTTTTGCCTATGTTCTCCTCTAGGAGTTTTATAGTTTCTGGTCTTACATTTAGATCTTTAATCCATTTTGAGTTTATTTTTGTGTATGGTGTTAGAAAGTGTTCTAGTTTCATTCTTTTACAAGTGGTTAACCAGGAAGAAATAGAAGATCTTAACAGATCCATCACAAGCATGGAAATCAAAACTGTAATAAGAAATCTTCCAGCAAACAAAAGCCCAGGACCAGACGGCTTCACAGCTGAATTCTACCAAAAATTCAGAGAACAGTTAACACCTATCTTACTCAAACTCTTCCAGAAAATTGCAGAAGAAGGCAAACTTCCAAACTCATTCTATGAGGCCACCATCACCCTAATTCCAAAACCAGACAAAGATGCCACAAGAAAAGAAAACTACAGGCCAATATCACTGATGAACATAGATGCAAAAATCCTTAACAAAATTCTAGCAAACAGAATCCAACAACATATTAAAAAAATCATACACCATGACCAAGTGGGCTTTATCCCAGGAATGCAAGGATTCTTTAATATCTGCAAATCAATCAATGTAATACACCACATTAACAAATTGAAAGATAAAAACCATATGATTATCTCAATAGATGCAGAGAAAGCCTTTGACAAAATTCAACACCCATTTATGATAAAAACTCTCCAGAAAGCAGGAATAGAAGGAACATACCTCAACATAATAAAAGCTGTATATGACAAACCCACAGCAAGCATCACCCTCAATGGTGAACAATTGAAAGCATTTCCCCTAAAATCAGGAATAAGACAAGGGTGCCCACTCTCACCACTACTATTCAACATAGTTTTGGAAGTTTTGGCCATAGCAATCAGGGCAGAAAAAGAAGTAAAAGGAATCCAGATAGGAAAAGAAGAAGTGAAACGCTTGCTGTTTGCAGATGACATGATCCTCTACATAGAAAACCCTAAAGACTCTACCAGAAAATTACGAGAGCTAATCAGTGAATATAGTAATGTTGCAGGATATAAAATTAACACACAGAAATCCCTTGCATTCCTATACACTAACAATGAGAAAACAGAAAGAGAAATTGAGGAAACAGTACCATTCACCATTGCAGCAAAAAGAATAAAATACTTAGGAGTATATCTACCTAAAGAAACAAAAGACCTATACATAGAAAACTATAAAACACTGATGAAAGAAATCAAAGAGGACACAAACAGATGGAGAAACATACCATGTTCATGGATCGGAAGAATCAATATTGTCAAAATGACTATGATACCCAAAGCAGTCTATAGATTCAATGCAATCCCTATCAAGCTACCAACAGTATTTTTCACAGAACTAGAACAAATAATTTCACAATTTGTATGGAAATACAAAAAACCTCAAATAGCCAAAGTAATCTTGAGAAAGAAGAATGGAACTGGAGGAATCAACCTGGCCTGACTTCAGACTCTACTACAAAGCCACAGTCATCAAGACAATATGGTACTGGCACAAAGACAGAAATATAGATCAATGGAACAAAATAGAAAGCCCAGAGATAAATCCACGAACCTATGGACACCTTATCTTCGACAAAGGAGGCAAGGATATACAATGGAAAAAAGACAACCTCTTTAACAAGTGGTGCTGGGAAAGTATTCTTTCAAAATACAATGAAAATCTACTTTGCCAATATAGCTGAAATTGGACAAAGAATCTGTATATTTCCTTGAAAAAGCACTTGTGTTACAGTTTTTTCCTCAATTAAATTTAGACTCAGGGTTCATGAAAGTTATGGAGTCAGGAGCTGCTGCTTCTGTTTCAGTTCAGCTCAGTTCAGTTGCTCAGTCATGTCTGATGCTTTGTGACCCCATGAACCACAGCACGCCAGGCCTGCCTGTCCATCACCAACTCCCGGAGTCCACCCAAATCCATGTCCATTGAGTCATTGATGCCATCCAACCATCTCATCCTCTGTCGTCCCCTTCTCCTCCTACCCTCAATCTTTCCCAGCATCAGGGTCTTCTCCAATGAGTCAGCTCATCGCATTAGGTGGCCAAAGTATAAGAGTTTCAGCTTCAGCATCAGTCCTTTCAATGAACACCCAGGACTGATCTCCTTTAGGATGGACTGGTTGGATCTCCTTGCAGTCCAAGGGACTCTCAAGAGTCTTCTCCAGCACCACAGTTCAAAAGCATCAATTCTTCAGCACTCAGCTTTCTTTATAGTCCAACTCTCACATCCATACATGACCACTGGAGAAACCATAGCCTTGACTAGATGGACCTTTGTTGGCAAAGTCTCTGCTTTTTAATATGCTGTCTACGTTGGTCATAACTTCCCTTCCAAGGAGTAAGCGTCTTTTTATTTCATGGCTGCAGTCACCATCTACAGTGATTTTGGAGCCCAGAAAAATAAAGTCAGCCACTGTTTCCACTGTTTCCCCATCTATTTGCCATGAAGTGATGGGACCAGATGCCATGATCTTAGTTTTCTGAATGTTGAGCTTTAAGTCAACTTTTTCACTCTCCTCTTTCACTTTCATCAAGAGGCTCTTTAGTTCTTCACTTTCTGCCATAAGGGTTGTGCCATCTGCATATCTGAGGTTATTGATAATTTCTCCTGGCAATCTTGATCCCAGCTTGTGCTTCCTCCAGCCCCCAGCGTTTCTCATGATGTACTCTGCATATAAGTTAAATAAGCAGGGTGACAATATATAGCCTTGACATACTCCTTTTCCTATTTGGAATCAGTCTGTTGTTCCATGTCCAGTTCTAACTGTTGCTTCCTGACCTGCATACAGGTTTCTCAAGAGGCAGGTCAGGTGGTCTGGTATTCCCATCTCTTTCCGAATTTTCCAGTTTATTGTGATCCACACAGTCAAAGGCCTTGGCATAGTCAATAAAGCAGAAATAGATGTTTTTCTGGAAGTCTCTTTTTCTATGATCCAGCGGATGTTGGCAATTTGATCTCTGGTTCCTCTGCCTTTTCTTAAACCAGCTTGAATAAATGTTAGATGACCCATTCTTCCTGAATTCAAAACATACCACAACTTATCACAAAGCTACCTTAATTAAAATTGCATGGTACTGGAATCAAACTGAGGTACATAGAACTGAGAGTCTATGAGATATAAACCCATACATTTATAGTCAATTGATTTTGATGAGAGTACTAAGACTATTCAATGGGAAGAGAATGGTTTCTTCAATGAATTGTGTTGCAGCATCTGGAAATTCACTTTCAAGAAGATGAGGTTGGACCCTTACCTAACAAAAGAATAAAAAATATGCTCAAAATGATCAATAGCTTAAATCTAAGAGCTTAAACTATACAATCCTTAGAATAAAACATAGTTTTACATCTTCATGATGTTGGATTAAACAATGGATTTTTAGATACAATGCTAAAAGCATAAGCAACAAAAGAAAAAAAAAACTGACTTATCAAAATCGAAAATCTTTGTGTTTCAAAGAACAGTATCAAGAAAATGAAGAAGCATTGCACAGACTCAGAGGTACTATTCATGTAAATATACATATATATATGGTAAACTCTCAGGTGGACATAGGCTTTGAGCCTGGGCATCTGATTTTATTTATATATTTTTTAAACAACAAATTTTTATTATACTTGATTTACATTTTTAATTTCTACTATATAGCTAAGTGATTCAGTTATGCATATATATTTTTTTAATATTATTTTCCATTATAGTTTATCATATGATATTGAATATTGTTATCTGTGCTATACAGTAGAACCTTGTTTATCTGAGACTAAATACATTTGTAAATATAAAATAATAGTTACAAAATTTGTACAAAGGAGGGAATGAGAAAGAAAGAATATTTTTTTCTTTAAATCTAGTAAGAATTCCTATATATGATAAACACAGTATACAATGCAACAAATAATGAAGTTTGACTTTATGAAATTTTTAAAAAATATGCATGTCATAAATAGTATTTTTAACATATTTTAAATGAATGTTAATTTTAATACATAAATAACTTTTATGAATCAAGAAAATAGCAAACAGCTTTGCAGGCAAATAGATACTTGCATGTAGTCAAAGAAAAAAATAAACTTTTAAACATATGGTAAAATGCCTGATCTCTACAAATAATTAAAGAAATGCAAGTATAAACAACAATGTAATGTTTCTACTCTTCAATTTAGCCAAAATAGAAATATCTGTTAATATTGTTATCAATGCGATTGTGGGAAAACAGGCCTTTTATTGCCATATAGTGTTGGTGTGTGCATAAATGATTATGATAACTTTGAAGTAATTTGACCTTTTCTCTCAAAAAGAAAAAAAAAAATCCATACCTGTTGACTCAGGGATACTGTCTCTAGAAGGACTCACACATTATTTGCAAAGATGTTTGCAAACTCTTTATGATGATATTGTCTCTAGTAGAACACCTAAAGACAAGTTTACTGTCTACTGAGAGTGCCCAATATATGATGATACGGAAACATTTCCTGGATAGATTCTCAAGAAAACAAAGACATTTGAGAAACATAATGTAGATTTTGATTTGTTTATATTTTAAAAGCACACAAACACACACACAGTTTTAAAAATATATAGATTTTCTCCACACAGATTTGTAATAATTCCAAAATAGTCGTGGTGCCACTAGAAAGGGTAGTTTGGAATCTAGAGGGAGAAGGACATTACTTTCCGTAGAGAAGACTGCATAGGCAAGTAATTCTCAATAGTTGAAGAAATCTCATGTGGGAAAAATATTCTCACTGGTTATGAGAATAGACT
This sequence comes from Odocoileus virginianus, assembly GCF_023699985.2. Lineage (NCBI taxonomy): Eukaryota > Metazoa > Chordata > Mammalia > Artiodactyla > Cervidae > Odocoileus > Odocoileus virginianus. Next base: position 25,907,534 of record NC_069688.1, read on the forward strand.
TTGGCGTTGTTTAATAGCTGAATTGTGTCCCCCTCTTTTGTGACTCCATGGACTACTTTGACATCTGGTAGCCCTATATTTGTATTTGGTTTTGTTACTATATTTTGGGCAATTGCTTACACTAAGTACAATTTTCCTCTCTGTAAAATAAAGATTAAACAGATGGTCACCTACAGAACTATTGTAAGTTTAAACAAGATAAAGTATGTAAAGTAACATTTCTGTTGTTGTGTTTAGTCACTCAGTCCTACTGTTTTCCACCCCATGGACTATAGCCTGCCAGGCTCCTCTTTCTGTGAGATTTCCCAGGCAAGAATACTGGAGTGGGTTGCTATTTCCTGCTCTGGGTATCTCTCTGACTCCAGGGATAGAACCCATATCTCCTGCATTGCATATGGATTCTTTACTGCTGAGCCGTCGGGGATGCCATAGGACCTGATAAAGAGTAATCATCTAATAAATGCCATGTATTGTTTTATTATAATAGTAAGAGTAACTCAACAAAATTCAGTGTACAGTTTTTGGCTTCCAGTGACAGATATTGTCAAGATATTCTTACAGTGGCTGCTGATCTAAGTCAGAACCTCCTGTACACGGTGCCATGACAAGCTGATGTGTGACAGTCAATGTTGTATTTGTTGTGAGTAACACTTTATCAGATGTTGAGGGTTGCTTCTTTTATGTTAGAACTGAATCAGTGCTATGCCTATAAAAAACTATCTCATTCTCTTGAATTGTGAAATGATTTTTTGAGTAGGAAAGGGGTGGTGTTGCTTTCAGTCATAATGAATTGTTGACAACTCAGGGTGCGCCCATGGGAGTATGCCACATATGAGAAAATGATGTCATCACAAGTTATAATCCTCTGCTATAGATGGGAACTAGTTTAAAGTCAGTAAACACAAAGTTCTAGGTGATCTAAGGACCTAGGAATCACTGTAGACTATTTTCAGAATACATATGCCTAAAGTTGCCCTTATAATCCTAAAAGTCAGTAAAATTCTGGGCATGATCAGGAAAGAAAACTGTGTTTTACTGTTTATATTAAACAGTAGTGTTTCTGCTTTTAAAATGCCTCTCTGTATTAAATCTCAAGAAAGACATCTTAGAACTGGCCAAAATTTAGAGCTAGGTCAAACTTTACAAGCATTTTAATAGCTCTTGATATATATGTATTCGTATATCTATACACTTAGAGGAGGGCAATTTATATGTTGTCAGCATTATATGAATGATATCAGTTATCTGCAGTATATAATGTTATCATTTATGAAATTAACTTCCTAGGCATAAAATTATGTTTTAAAATAAATGAATGTCCTTTGAAAAGTGAAAGTGCGAGTGTTAGTCGCTCAGTTGTGTCCGACTCTTTGCGACCCCATGGACTGTAGCCTGCCAGGCTCTTCCATCCGTGGGATTTCCCAGGCAGGAGTGGTGGAGTGGATTGCCATTTCCTTCTCTAGGGGATCTTCCCAACCCAGGGATCAAACCCAGATCTCCTGCATTGCAGGCAGACTCCATCATCTGAGTCACCAGGGAAGCCCTTTATTACCAAATGTGGATATTTTCCCATATGTTGGTATTCTACTTATATTTCCCTTTGTCTAAATTGTATATTTATGTTACACTTAAATGATTTATTAGGTTCTTGATGTTTTTATTATAAATTAAAATGATCTCTTGTTTGTATATAAGTACTCTGGGATCTTATTGAGTGAATTATGAACAATGGAAACTAGTTTGAGCCTCTTACCTATCTGACTCTAGAATTTGTGAGTTTGAATTATCCCTGGTATATTTGGTGGTCCATGAGTGAAAAGGAGGGTAGATATCCCCTCACTCATGTAAGTAGTTATAGAAATGTCTACCAGAATCTGGGCTACATTCAACTCTTGACAATTTTTATGACTATCACTAGGAAAAGCTTTTTCTTCTCAGAGAATTTTATAAATAGTTTACTAATGGTTTAGAGAGAAAAAGTCTCTGTTTTCCTATGCTGATATTCTCTGAAAATATGTTAGTTTTTAAGTGTGGGCATGGAGTTTTACCCACTAAATGTTTGATTTAGTTACTGATTTGTAAATCTGATACTTCTGCTAACTTGTTGGTGAACCTTTGAGAAGTCGTTTAACCTCTCTGTTTCCTCAACCGCAAATGAAGAATTAGCCTCCATACTGGCTGTGCATGCTTATTCTTTAATACTATTCATTTCTTGCCTTCAGATACCCCTTTGGAATTCCCAAATGAATGTAAGATTGTTTGTGGTCTACACTGAATTGGATTTTCTCCCTATCTTATTCTTTAATCCTCTTCGAGCACAAGATAAACTGAGCAAAGTTCTCAAAAATTTGAAACTCAAAACCCTAGTGTTTTGAAATTATATTGATTTACTAAATTATGGACAAAGATAAAGCAAACTATCAAAATACAATGTAAAAACATTTTTCTTGCAATTTTCTGAGTCCCTTTCACTGTCCTGTCTCTTATATGCAAATACAAGTGGGCCCTTACACTAGAGATAGTTATGTTGTGTGTGTGTTTGCAATTTCCTTAATATGAGTTACAAAAAGCACATAATATGAGCTGCAAATATTAATATATATATTTGTGAGTTGTTGCCACTTTTTCATCTACTTTAAAAAAATCATCTGAAAAAGAATGTGATGAATCCATTTAACCCTCAGTTACATTTTAAATATTTTGTACATACACAGACTCTGAATAATTAACTCAGCTTACTACTCAATGATTTAAGTGGAATGACCCTTGACAGTCTGCTTGTAATAACTAACACAGTCCACTCTAATTAATTTTTTTGATTCGGAAAGACATCTCCAGAGTTTAAGATTCCCGGAGATAAAATTGCCCTTTTAAAATTGGTTAGTTTAGTGACTTTATCTCTTAATGAAAAAGAAAGTGTTTTGGATTTTAAAAACCTGAATGTGCTTTTAAAAATGATTATGTAAATTGAAGATCAGACATTTGTCATAGAGAATTGTACCTGTTCTTTCTACCACTGCATATCAATCTTCTAGTATATTAGAAATTGTGGAGCCTGAAACTTAAGTAACAATAGGTTTCAAAGTAGAATATTTAATAATTTTTATAAGAATTTGAAAGTCAAACACTAAACTAATTTTACTAACATAAAGTTCTGTTTATAAGACAACAAAAATGAAATCGATCATAAAGTTTACAAGCAGCTTTAGTAATTATTAAATGCTAGGTTTAGTAAGCAGGTGACTCTTATCATCCTCTTTAAGTGGCTCTTTATCTTATTCTTGAACTCTTCCCTCAATTTATCCTTTTGAACAATCCTGTACTAAAGTGAATCTCTGATTAATATTTAAATGCACATGAGGAGAAATAGGTTACCTAATCAGAGAAAATAATTAACAACCTCATTCTTGTATTCCTTAGTTCCTACAAGGTAGTGTGCCTTGATTAATAGAATATCATTCCCTTTGACCTTCTTTCTAATTCACAGCTTACTAGATTTCATGATTGAACTGGCTCACTACCAGTTAATTATCATTCCTAAATATTTTCTGAACATGTTGTTTGAAAGTGAAAGTGTTAGTCGCTCAGTCATGTCCGACTCTGCGGTCCCATGAACTGTATAGCCTGCCAGGCTGCTTTGTCCATGGAATTCTCCAGGCAAGAATACTGGAGTGGATTGCCATTTCCTTCTCTGGGGGATCTTCCTGACCCAGGGATTGAAACTGAGTATCCTGCATTGCAGGCAGATTTTTCACCATCTGAGCCACCAGGCAAGCCCCAAATATATTGTTTAAGGACTGGCTTTTCCTAAATTCCATTTTTTTTTTCTCCTATATAAAACCAAAAGATAATCCACAAGGATTACTTCTGTATTCCAAATTCTTGTGATCTAGGTGGAAACCACTGAAATGTCTTTTGACCAAACAAACAAAAAAAATGTATATATATACATATATGTATATATTTCAGGCAATGACTAAAAAAGATAGATCTCCATATATAAAGGCAGAATAACATTCATGTCTTAATGGTTGACCACTACAGTTTTATTTGGGCTGAAAATTTCTATAGGCATTTGAAAAGCTTATGTGTATAGAAAATTTTACATCTGTATGTATGTTATATGTGTGAATGTTTGTGAAACATAGTTTGTATATATTTCTATATATATCATATATGGAAATTATAGATAGGTAATTATGTATTTTTAATATAACTTATTTACTTACCTTCCTACTTGTTACGGAGTCTATATCCCTATCAGTGGAGACTGACACTGAGAAGGGGAAGAATTGACTTTTAAATTGTCATTTATTTACACTGTAAACTGCTTTTTTTTTCAATCAAGCTTATATGAGTTTTATAATTAGAAGTGCTAGGGAAGTGGTGATGGAAAGCATTATTATTCTCTTTAGAAAGAATATATTTTACAAAACTAATATTTATAATAAGGTTACAAAACTGGGATTCAAAATGTGTTAACTAATTCTATCAAAATTATTATGTGTTTTTGATAATACATGATGTTAAAAAAAAAAGAAAATACATGATGCTTGGAAATAATTGTAAGCAGATGTGTGTCAATTTCAAGGTAATTATAAATTTAAGTGATTTAAAAGAAAACAAAAAGGAATAAATGGAATTGCCAGGTTCCTGAGTAAGAAAACGAACCTAAGTAAATAATTCAGAAGCTTTTGAATTAATTAATAGTTTGAGAAAAGCTTGTCAAAAGGATTCCAAAGTTAATTTTGATATGATAAATAGAATAAAGCATTCATTTTGAAAAAGGATAAAAGTGAAATTGATGTGGCAAAATTGATTATTGAGTAGATGAGAAGTTGGGAGAGAGAGAAATTATAAAATTTAGGATTTTATGTTGGGCTCCTGGGCTGATGATGGTGCCAATTATAGAGTAAGAGAGTTCTGGAGAAGCAGATTTTACTCAGGAATATAGTGAGAATGTTGTGAAGGGGATAATTTCCATTTAGGACACATTAAATTTGAGATACTAGGATAACGGTAGATGAGAGAGTGGGTCTGGGTTGGCCTGGCTTCATTCCTCCCTGTCTCTCTCTTTCTTTGTACCTAACCCCCTATCTCTCTATCTTATATATATTTCTGTGTGTTTATATGTATGTGTGTGTGTGTGTGTGTGTATGTGTGTATGAAAATTATTTGTATATATGTAATTGCAATCAAGAAAGAAGATAAGATTGCCAAACTACAGAGCATGATAATTGATAGCTAAAAAGCAAAATGTTCTCTTTGTGAGAATATAGAGAAAGAGGCTATAGGGCTGAAAGTCAAGTTGAAAAGATACACAGACAGAAAGTTCATACAGAGTATATTAAGGGACTTCTCTGAAGTTCCAGTGATTAAGACTCCATGCTTCTAGTACAGGGGGCACAGGTTCAATCCCGGGTCAGGGAACTAGGATCCCATATGCAGAACCATGCAGCCTTACCCCCAGCCCCGCACCAAAAAAAGAGAGTCTATTAATTGTTACGAGAGGGTGATTACAAGGTACTGTGCAGGCAGACATTCTTCCAGGAATCTGCTCACATATAAATCAGGTGAGAGAGCATCAGAAAAGAAGCAGCGTGAGATATTTGTAGCTAGAGTTTTAGGGTCTTACTTCCAGTTTTACTGAGTTCTGTGTAATGAGAAAATTTTCACTGAGAAGAGAAAAGGACTGAAGCTACATGAGAAAGAAGTAAAAAGTGCCCAAGTTTTGGAGTCACACTGGGTTCCATCCACGGGCTCTGGTTAAGTAGAGGTGTTCAGTCAGGTTTGAGTAGACTAACAGGAGTTCAGCAATTGAGGTTAAAGGTGAAAAACCTGAACATTCTATCGTCTATCATACAGTGATACCGTAAGACGCTGATATATTGATATGTATTATCATGATTCATTTGGAAATGGTGGCAAGATAAAATTGAAAGATAAGGCCCATTAGTGAGTATCTCTCTTTCTTTCTGTGTGTCTCTCTTTTCCTGTTTCTCATCTATCTACATCTATCATCTGTATGTGTGTATTTGTGTGTGTGTTTTATATAATCGAAGTCTATGTAACTAAATATAATTTTGAAATTAATACTTCATCACAGTATTCTTACATTTTCACATAGTCATCATTTGATATTGCTGTTTAATGTTTCCTTCAGCTAGCACTTTGTTTCTTTTTGCTTTGCTTATGATATCTTTTCATATTATAAAACAAACAAAAAGGTTTTTTTTAATTTAATATAATCAGATATATCAATATTTTCTTTATGGTTTGTGTTTTTTTTAATCTTTTATTATGATTCCATTTCCTATACTGAGACAATAAACATATTTGATATTGCTAATTCTTATTTTTCTAAAAGATTTGCATTTATATTTAAGTCATTTATCTACTTTATGTATATTTGTGTTTGGGATTTGACTGTATGATTTCCGTGTGTGTTATGTTAAGTCGCTTCAGTCGTGTCCAACTCTGTGCGACCCTATGGACAGCAGCCATACTATGATTTCCATAGGTATAATTAGTTGTCTTAGGATCATTTATTAAATAATCCATCATTTACCCATTGGTTCAGAATGGCATTCAGATATCAACTTCTCATCCGGACATAGCTCTAATTTCAGTGTTTTATTCTATTCTATTTGTATGTTGACTATTCTGTAATAATATCATACACTCCCTTTTTAATATGCAAGTATGCCTTTATGTTTAATTGGGGAAGTCCTTTCTACTTGTTCTTCTTCAAGTATCTGGGCTTTCTTGCACCTTTTCCTCTTCTACATTCATTACATAATCATTTGTTCAAATACAGTGAAAATGGCATTGGCTATGGGTGAAAGTTGTGTTAAAGTTTGTTAAAGTTGTAGATTAACTTGAGCAGTGTTCATATCCATGAACATGGTATATGGCTCCATTTCTTTAACTTTAATGAGTTTCTAAAGTTTTATAATATTTTTTCATCATTCCTAAGTTCATTAACATCTTTGTTGCTCTGGTGCATGAGAATTTTCTTTTTTCTTTCAGAACCCAGTATTTTTTTCTTTTATCAGTTTTTGCCTGTATAGTATATATTAATGCAATTAATACTTGTATAAACAAACTTTTGAATGATTGCATTAATAGTAATAATGTACTTATAAATTATTTTGGGTTTTCTATTTGGACAATTAAGTTGATTGGACTTTTTTATGGTATTTTTTTCTTATATTCCTCTCCTGGATAGAAACTCTAGTACAGGATCAAATAAAAGCAATGATCTTAAAAAAAAAAAAAAAAAAAAGCAATGATCTTGATGCAGCCACTATGGAGAACAGTATGGAGATTTCTTTAAAAACTGGGACTAAAACTACCATGTGGGCTTCCCAGGTTGTACTAGTGGTAAGGAACCTGCCTGCCAATATAGGAAATATCAGAGGTACAATTCTACTACTGGTCATATACCCTAAGAAGACCATAATTGAAAAAGACACATGTGCCCCCATGTTCATAGCAGCACTATTTGCAATAGTCAGGACATGGAAGCAACTGAGATATCCATTGATAGATGAAGGGATAAAGAAGTTGTGATACATATCAGCCATCTAAAGGAATGAATGAGTCAGTTGTAGTGAGGTGTATGAACCTAAAGCCTGCTATCCAGAGTAAAGTAAGTCAGAAAGAGAAAAATAAATATATATTAATACACATATATGGTATCTAGAAAAATGGTACTCACGAACCTATTTGCAGGGCAGAAATAGAGATGCAGATATAGAGAATGGACTTCTGGACACAGCAGGTGAAGGAGAGGGTGGAAGGAATTAAGAGGATAGTATTGACATATATACACTACCATATGTAAAATAGATAGCTAGTGAGATACTGCTCTACAACACAGGGAGCTCAGCTTGGTGGTCTGTGATAGTCTAGAGAGGTGGGATGGGGGGAGTAAAAAGGGAAAGGATATATGTATATTTATAGCTGATTGATAGCTCAGTTGATAAAGAATCCACCTGCAATGCAGTTGACCCTAGTTGGATTCTTGGATGGGGAAGACCTGCTGGAGAAGGGATATGCTACCCACATCAGTATTCTTGGGTTTCCCTTGTGACTCAGCTGGTAAGGAATCTGCCTGCAGTGCGGGAGACCTGGGTTGATCCCAGGGTTGGGAAGATCCCCTGGAGAAGGGACCAGTATTCTGGCCTGGAGATTTCTGTAGACTGTATAGTCCATGGGGTCGCCAAGAGGCGGACATGACTAACCAACTTTCACTTTCATGTTATAGCGCAGCACAAACCAACACAATATTGTAAAGCAATTATCCTCTAATTTTAAAAAAAAGCAATGATAGTTGCCATCTCATCTCTTTCATGCATTTAAAAGTACTGATCTTAGTAACTGTTAAGAATAATATTTGATGTAAGTTTTTTATTTTAAAAGTTTTTGTAGTTTGTTAAGTCACTAGTATTTGTAGTTTGTTAAGACTTTTTATTGTTTATGAATATTGCACATTATTAGATGACTTCTACTTCACTTTATAATCTTTATTAACTTAATCTTCAAATTAAATTAGAATAACATAAATAGATTTTCAAATATTAACAGTAAGTCCGCCATATATGAATGAGTTCCATTCTGAGACCACATTCGTAAGTCCAGTTTGTTCTTAAGTCCAACAAATTTAGTTCAGTAGTCAACTAACACAGTTGACTATATAGTAGTGTACTGTAATAGGCTTATAATACATTTCACACAAATAATACATAAAAAAACAAACAAAAAATGAAACATCTTAATCTTACAGCATAATCTTACACAGTATAATATAATTTTACACTTTCTTACCTTGAAAAATATCGTAGTACAGTACAAAGCTGGCATATAGGGACTGGCAACTAGTGAACAGGCAAGAAGAGTTCCTGACTGGGGAGAGAGAATAGGTGGGAGATGATAGAGCTGAAGAATCATCAGAGATAGGAGACAAAGAGCAAGCTGTAATGTCACTCATGTATAATGTTCATGGCACAGGGTCTGGTTCTTGCTGGAACCAGATGCATATTTACATCTTTGAAAATTCAAAAGTTGAAGGTTAGTATGTAGGATACTTACTTGTATTTCCAATCTGGTCATATTTTACTGTATTTTTTTACATTACCTGATTTAATTTGCTAATTTTTATTTAAGAATTATGTTTAGTAACCTGTTGTGGCCTGATTTCAGAATTAAGAATATATTAGTAGAGGTTCTTTATTTATGTTCTAAAATAGTGTATTAAACACTGAGTTTTTGTGCTTTTTAAGTGTTTGACATAATTTCCTTGAAAAACTTCTGGAGTCTGAAGTTTTATTATTTGTGGATTTTAATAAATTGATATAATTTTAAAGATAGTAATGACTTTATTCAGCTCTTCTATTTCCTCTGATCAAATTTACTAAGTTAAATTTGTTTAGGAAAATGCCTGTGTGGTCTAGATTTTCTGAACAATGCCATAAAATTGTTCCCAGTGTTCACATATTATTTTAAAATATCTGATGTAACTACTTTATTCCTTTCTTTAGTTCCTAATATACTTTGTGTCTTTTCTCTTTTTTCTTCATAAGACTGGGCAGATGTTTATTTCCAGCTTGTTATCTACTCAAAAAACAAATGACTGTTTTAAATCTATTTGTTTAATCTTTATTTTAATAGCAATAGATGCTTCTTTTCACAGATTAATATTACTAATTTTTTTTCCAGCTGCTTGTTTTCTGACTTTTTAAATGGGACACCAAAGCTCTAAATTGTCCCCTGACTATAGCTTAGTTTCATATGAAGTAGATATCCTCCCCTAATTTGCTTTATAATATTGAACTCAAATCCTGAGTCACTTAGAATATTTTTTAAATTTCTGAAATAAATTTCTGAAGTAAAGTGAGGTTTTCTTTATTAATTCTGTGTTTTTGATATCTAATTTTATTGCATATTTCTCAGGAAATATGATCTGTTTAATATTACTTATTTTTAACACTTTTTATATGGTAAATTTTATAAACATGAATGAATGACAGGAATGCATGTTTTTAATTGTTGGATGATGACTTCTATTTATGCATGTCAATTAGTTTGTTAAATTTTTCCTGCTTCATCTATCAATTGTAAAATGATGCATATATAATATTTTATAATTATTTTTGCTTTTTGCCTTATATATTCAAGACTATGCCATTAGCTCTATATAGGCTTAGAAATTTTGCATCTTCCTGATGAATTATAGCATTTTACTATTACATAGTGTCCTCTTTCATCTTTGTAATGCCGTTTTTTCCTCTTAAAGTTCCTCTTATCTAATATTAGCATAGCCCTCTCTTTTGTCTTATTGACCTACTATATTTTTTAATTCTTCCACTTTCATATTTTCTATGATTAGAATTGCCTCTTTTAGACAGCTTAAAGCAAAATTTTGTTACTGTTTTGTTTTAGCAAATTTATCAACTTGTGGATTTTCTGTAAATGACTGACATTTATAATGATTACATATACATGTCATTGTATTTTGTGATTGTTTATTCTTTTATTCCAAATTATTTCTGCTTTCTTTTTGACTAATTACTTTCTATTCTACCATTCCCCACTTTATAATCTTAGCTTTCTATAAATTAAGTATTGTTATTATACTTATATTATTTTTCTTATTAAAAACAACTTATTTACTTAAGTTTGAAATTAATAAATATGCCTGTCATCTAAATTGTATAAGCCCTTAAAATTCTTTAAGGATTGCCTCCTTCTTAAATGTTATTGCTGGTCATTACTTTAGTTAATTTATCTTAGTTCATGCTTATCAGTGTTTATGTATAACTTTGCTTACTGGTCTTTTCAGTGTTCCAATTCTAGTTAAGCATTCAGGTTCTAGAGCCATACTGCTGGGTTCTATAACTGTATGACTTCTTGCACCTTTCTTATTTCATTGCTTTTGTTTGTTTGAACTCTGATCTTTTTTCTGCAGGTTTTAGTTTTTCAATATCTAAATGGAGACTAAGGTTACTGATTTTAGATCTTTCTTCTTTTCTAATATAAGCACTTAATATCATAAACTTTCCTTTAAGTTCAACCTTAGCTTCATTCCACAATTTTGATATGTTGTATTTTCATTTAGTTCAAAAAAAATTTTTTTTCATTAAGCCTTCTTTTTTGACCTGTGGGTTATTTAGCAAAGTGTTGTTTAATTTCCAAACATTATAGAGTATTCTTTCCAGGTATCTTTCTATGGTTGATTTCTAGTTTAATTCTGTTATATTTCTAAAGCATGCTGTGTATGATTTCTACTCTCTAGATGTGTTAAAGTTTATTTTGTGATCTAGAAAATTGTCCATCCTGGTGAATACTCCGTGTGCACTTGAAGAGAATGTGTTTTCTACTGATGTTGGATGGAAGTATATTCAATAAATTCAATTACATAGAGTTGGTTGATTATGTTGTTTAAATCATCTATGTTTTATTAAGCTGATGTCCCTTGTTCAATAAGTTACTGAGAGGAGTGCTGTTGTGGATTTAGGTATTTCTTTATTCAGATTTATGAATTTTGCCTTACATATTTTGGAGATATTTTAGAGCATATATATTTAGAATTGTTATGCCTTCTTGAAAAATGACCCTTTTATTATTATAGAAGTGTTGGGTTCTTCCTTGATGGCTCAGAAGAAAAAGAATCTGCCTACAATACAGAAGACCTGTGTCTTCTGTGTCTCCTGCATTGGCAGGCAGATTCTTTACCACTAGGCCACCTGGGAATCCCAATTTTCTTCTACTTGGTATTAATTTTCACTAATTTCATTTTAATCCTGAGTAAAAGATTCTGCCCCAAGAATTACAGTTGTTATGCTAGTATGTTAGTTCACTCATTAAACAAACTTTAAAAAATGTGCATATTACTAGTTGACTGTGGAGATACTGGGGTTATGATGAAGTACTAAAGATTGTGTATGCATACTTAGATTATACCAGAATGTATTTGATGAACATTTATTTTTATAAAAACATTTCAATAAATAAAGTTTTAAGTAAGTAAAGATTACGCAGTTCTTTATAATCTCCAAAAGGATGAAGCATGTTATCACAATTGAGCCTTATAATTTTCAAAAAGAATGAACATTTTCACAATTGATTCTCATTTAAAATATGTTGATATTTAAATGGGGACACGTGTATTAAGTCTACTATATGCAGGTCAAAGTTTCTCAGTCAGAGCATTATTGATATTTGACATAGATAATCACTCTATTTGTTTATAGCATTGCTGGCCTGTGCCCACTATATATCAGCATTACCACTGTTTCTGAGTTGTCACAACCAAAAAGGTCTCTAGACATTTGTAAATTTCTATGCTGAGGGGAAATTACCCTTCACTGAGAACCATCGCTATAGCTTGGTTACTTTCTTAATATGCCACCTAAATTTTGGTGAAGCAGTATTTCATACAAGTTAGTGTAAATATAGAATTATGTCATGCCTATGTTATATCAATACTTTCACTGGAATTTGGTTACTTGTCTTAACAAAGTGAGTTGAAACATACCACCAAACAGTACGTAAAAGAAGAAGCAAAGTTTTTGGAACCAGAAAGGCTTGTTTTGAAATCTCTGCTCTCTGTAGATAATACAAGGAAATAATCCTTGAAACCACAGGATAATGAATTTCCTATCCTTCATGCTTTACCTAGATTCTAATTCAATTTCTATAATCAAGGCATTTGAACATTCTATCATTATCACATAGACTAAGTACTCCCTGTTGCTGCAGTGACTTCATGTAGAAAAAATTTAAATCATAGAGTTCATTTTCTCCTTTCCTCATTCATAAAGACACATTGACCTCTCTGCTAGATGTATAATACACCAATTTTCCAATATATTGGACTCTAATAACAAACAATAAATGCAAAAGTGGAAAGTATCTATGTAAATCTTAGTTTGGGTATGTTGAATGTACCAGCAAGCTGGTAGAAACTAGTTTGTAAGAAACCAGATGTAACTAATGAACTATTGCAAATATTTTAGACTAAAGAGATCCAATAACTTTTAAAAAATCTTTCTAAAGTCTATAAGACAGACGAGAATGTGAAATTTAGTTAAAAGATTACCAAGACGTTTCTTTAACGCTTAGGCTGATTGTAAGTGATCAGAAACCAGTAATTCTGGCTATTTTTGGTTCCTGTTTCGGGCCTGGAGAATTCCATGGACTATATAGTCCTTGGGGTTGCAGAGTTGGACATGACTGAACAACTTTCACTCATTACATTATTGCAGTGAGGTTTTACTGTATATGACAAAAATGAATTCCAGAGAGAAAAGGGTTAATCAAAAATTGGGGATATAAAATTACATTTTACAATGAACTAATTGCTATAATAAAATTTTGGATTTGTGTATCTAAATAGTGATAGTAATTTTAAATGTCTGAGATTCCAAAAGAAAAGAAAATAGCAACAAGATAAAGAATGAGCATTTATGAGATGGATGAAGAGGGACAAAAAGGAGTGCCACACAGGTAAAGATGGACTCAGGATAACAGAATTGTAAATAAAACCAGTTATTGTGTTTGGTAAGTCAGAGGTAGATTTCAAGTGAAGCTAATGAAACTTAAATTTCAAGACTCACCAGTTGCCTGAGCCCCTTCTAAAGCCCTGATCAGGGCACTGTGTTTCTAGTAATTTGTTCTTCCTTGAAAGTGAAAGTGAAAGCCAGTCTTTCATGTCTGACTCTGCAACCCCATGGACTATGTAGTCCATGGAATTCTCCAGGCCAGGATACTGGAGTGGGTAGCCTTTCCCTTCTCCAGGGGATCTTCCCAACCCAGAGATCGAACCCCGGTCTCCCACATTGCAGGCAGATTCCTTACCAGCTGAGTCACAGGGGAAGCCCTAGAATAGTGGAGTGGGTAGCCTGTCCCTTCTCCAGGGGGTCTTCCTGACCCAATTCTTTCTTAAGAGCCCTCAAAATTGTGTAAGCTTCATTTCCACAAAAAAACAGATTGATTACCATACAGTTTTACCATACATATGTATTTACTTGGTTTTACTTGGTATTTATTTTTACTCATTTCATTTTAAAAATAGTAGTAATGCTATAAAAATTATTCTAAGTTCTTAACACTTAAGTAAGATAATATTTTTGCCCCTAGTACCCTAGTATTTTGATACAAATATGTATTGAATTTATTTAAACTCTACACATTCATGGCGAACCTAAACTTTTCTAGACATCAATTTCCTGACTTAAGTTGTTTTTTTTTTTTTTTACTTTTCTACTATGACTGAAGGGAGAACAGTTAGAAAAGTATTATATTTGTTATCATAATGCATATTTATTAATTAATTTGCTGTGATTAGTGTGAATGTAACTTCCCTGGTGACTCGGTGGTGAAGAATCCACCTTCCAGTGCAGGAGATGTGGGTTCGATCCCTGTGATGGGAAAATCCCCTGGAGGAGGAAATGACAAGATTCTCCAGTATTCTTGCCTGTAGAATCCCATGGACAGAAGAGACTGGTGGGCTACCGTGGGGTCTCAACAAGTCGGACATGACTTAGGGACTCAATAACAACAACAAAGTGAATGTAACACTGCCTGGCTGAACAAGCATTTCGTTTACTTTTATAACCCGAAATCACAATGCAATTACTGGCTTACGGTGTTTTAGGTGTTTTTTGTTTGTTTATGTTTTAATTGATTTGGAAATGGAGTTTTCACTTTTAGGGCCCTGGAACTGAAAAGCTGATATATAATTTCCTGTAACAACAACAACAACAAAATAACTCATAAACATGTGGAGGTTGGCTCAAGAAAAATGGACAAACGTGTGTTTACTGCACATTGAATCTCCTAAAGCTTTTAACACACTGATACCTGACTCCCACCCCAGACATTCTAATGTAACTGGTATCTGATACAATTTTAGCCTTGGGATCTTTAAAAATTCCCCAGATGATTCTAATATGCAGCAGGATTTGTGAGTCACTGGTCTAATATACTAAGCAGCTCCAAATTACTTGAGTGATGATAGCTTCTGATACTTCAATTTTGAAACTTAGCACATTGCCAAAAGCCATGACTTTACCTATGATGTTTGGTTCAAAATAAATTAATATATGTGTTCTTTTAATATCATTTTAATTGTCTGTATTTTTATTCTAAAAGATATACTTCATTTTGGTATTTTAAAAAAAATCCAATATTGCTTTTTTCAAAAGGAAATTTACATAAAACATGGTGAAATATTTAACATTTCAGTTGAGTTGACCAAATACCAAACTTTATTAAATAGAGATGCAAATCTTAGTTTTATTTAAATCAAATATCACATTAATATGTTGTTGTTGTTCTCCCTTTGCATATAAACAAGCTTTAAGAAGAAATGTTGAGTGATTCTTGATGCTAGGACTGTGTATATAATCTACTATGGGGCTTCCCAGGTGGTTTAATGGTGAAGAATCCACCTGCAGTGAAGGAGACACAGGAGATGTGGGTTCGATCCCTGGGTGGGGAAGATCCCCTGGAGGAGAAAATGCCAACCCAACCCGTTTCAGTATTTGTGCCTGGGAAATTCCATGGACAGAGTAGCCTGGCAGGCTACAGTCCAGAGGGTGGCAAAGAGTTAGACCCAGCTGAGCCCTCACACCCACATAATCTATTACTGCATTTTTTAAGTGAAGAAACAGTACAACTCATGTATGTGTATGTGTGAGTGTGTATGCTTTGGGCTCCCAGATGCATAAGTTTACTGTCAATATAATACATTTATTCAAAATGTTCAAGTTGAACAGTGTACTCAGCACAGTAGAGCTGCTGCTATTTTTATTAAACATTATACCTCTTTAGAACATATTTGAGATAGGTACTGGCCCAAACTGATAACTTTCTCCCATTCATTTTGCATAATGCAGCATCTTTGGTATCAGAGTGCCACCACTATCTTAAATATTCTGACTGACTTTGCTGAGTTTGCAGTGGGAACAATGATAACGCCGATTGTAAAAAGCAAGTGCAGAACAGTGACTGTCAAATCCTAACATGTTCCTTATAGCCAGACTGATTTTTAAAATTTTCCTAACTAGCATAATCTATATTCCAGTTAATAATTTAGTAATAATCAGCTCCTTATCTTCTGAAAAGGAGAGTCTGTTTTGAATCACAAGGCAACTGACCTTGAAGGTAGGTTTAATATATGCAGATTTCTCATATCACCTCTAAGTTTTTACTCAGAGTATTTTCTTGGTTACATTTTGCAGTCCTCCTTTTGTCTATCCTAACAGTAACTGATTTAATTATGATATCATTTTTCACTCTCCTTTAATTTTGGGTTTTACATTTATTGTGTAACTAGTTTTAAATAAAAATATGATGTTTTAATAAGCAAATAAAAAAATGAATAGCTGACATAAGCTGTTATATTATAAAAATAATAATATATTTGTAATCTAATTCGCCTATTAACAAGGTGCTGTGTATCTTTCTCTAATTTACTTATTTATTTTTTAGTAGTGATGTGAGTTATTTGCATTGAGCAGATTGAAGGTAGATCTAAAATAAGGGTTTAAGATTGTTTCCTTCAGGAATTGAAAAACTATGACTTAAGCAGAGAGCTATGGAATAATTTAATTATTTAAAGGGAATTAGAAAACTTTGTTAGCAAAATTTATGAAAGTTCAGTTTAATTTTAAATGTTATCCAGCAATTCTAAGTTAGGAGTATATATCAATAATAATAATATATATTTTTAATGTTGGTAATGACTTTGGTTTAAACTATGTAATGAGTTATATGGTTTTCCTGGTCAAAAATTATGTATAGTCTGGGCTTTAAGAAAGGATTTATTAAGCTCTTTGAAACCTAAAATCCCATCCCATTTCAAACTTCTTTCTTTGCAGGTCAGTGATAGCAACTTACTTTGAAGATTAAAATACGTATTTTGATTTGTTTTAATTTTTAGGTATGTTTGTTTTCCCTCATCCACAGCAGAAATGATAAGAGAAAAGATTTATATTTCAGAAAAGGAATGATGGTCAGGTTAAGACAGTGGCAGCAAGGAAAATAATGATGTTTTAATTGACTTTTTTTGAGACACAAAAGGTGGCTTTGCTTTGAATTAATAAGACATTTTATTAGGTAGCGTTCTCCTCTTTGCTTCTTGTTTACATTGAAAAATAGACTGGGTTGATTTGGGTTGCTATTCTTCATGTAGCTTTCAGTGATCTTCATACTTGGAAAAGTGGAACATGGAAACAAAAAAAACAATGTGTTTTGAGATCAGTATAGTACTTTGGGTAATGAAAAATCATCTCAAAGGAATACATTTACAGAACAAATTTTATTAAACAAAACTTTAAAATAAAAGGGCTTCCTTGTGGCTCAGCTGGTAAAGAATCTGCCTGCAATGTAAGAGACCTGGGTTCAATTCCTGGGGCTGGGTAGAGACCCTGGAGAAGGGAAAGGCTACCCACTCCAGTATTCTGGGCCTGGAGAATTCTGTGGACTGTATAATCAATCCATGGAGTCACAAACAGTCGGACATGACTGAGCAACTTTCACTCTAAAATAAAATGTTTTAATATTAATATTCCAAATTATTTTCATGAAACTTATTTTATAAAAATAACTTTGATTTTTATTAGCCTGTTTTCTAGTTAAATCATGGTCTGAAGGAATGATTCAATTAAATATAAAGTATAGAGCAGTTTAACAGGCTTAATGGTCTTGCAGATAAGATAGAAATGTTTCAGCTATTATCTTGAATAGTCAGTCAATAGTGAATTGAGTTGTCTTCTTTAAATACTGTGCTATTTTCATCTCTCTATATTGCTCTAAAGAAGTTTATATATCATATTTCACATGCCAGTTTAAGAAACTAATGCTTTAAACTTTTTCTAGAACATTAGGTGTGCTATTTAAAATGAACCCTATATCTACAAATAATGTTCTTTCTCTCTGAGATACTTGAGCTGACTAGGCTTAAGAAGGTACATTTTAGTCTGCAAACTGTGAGATCACACTAAAAAACAATAACATTTTGTTCAGTGTACAAAATAGATATTGCAAAGTGACCTTTGTTTAAAGAGTTTTCAGTAGATCATAGTTTACCGTGTATATTTATATTTGTGCATGTAGATTAAGTTCATATATCTCTATTTTAGAAAATGTTTGTTATTACAAATTACTGTCAGAAATTAGCATGAATATTTGATGACTCTTCCAATTAAACCGTAAGAAGTAAATTTAAAATTACTCATAAATTTGTGTTGAATATTTAGTAACATAAGTCCCATTTATTAAGGACAATTATTTCTATATCACCTAGGCATAAAATTAATACTTTTTTTCTTACAGCTACTTAAATGTAGCCTTAGTGAACTTATCCATAAGAAGTGCCTGATGAAGCAATTATGAAAAGCTCCCTAAACTTTTCATCTGTCCCTTTCTTGAAAATGAATGAATTTTAATATGAAAATATATAAACAAATGCCATGTTTTATGCATCTACATTCTATACAATTAATCTGTATAATTTTATTTTGTTCAATTGTGCCTAGTGACCTGTCTCCCAAAATCAGTTACTAAATTATAAAAATGCCATAATCAGTATTGAATGGGAAAACACAAAATATCAAATAGTGTGACACTTGCCTGATTATGGTGCATAGTCAAAAATCCGAAAGTATCCATGACTAAAATTATTTCTGTGTGACCTTTTCTTTTTACATTACCTCTTTGTTTCCTTTCCTTCTCATTCTCCTCATTGTCCTTCCCTACTCCTCTTTAAGCAAATAAAAATATTTGAATGAAGCCTAATGAATTTTAAAAGTAGAGTGATTTGTCATTTGGAAGAATAGAGATTAATTTTTAAATATAAAGTATTTAATGTTAAAATCAATTCAAGAAAAAATCTAACTAATATCTACTTAGCCAGCTCTCTGTATTGACTCAGGTTCTTAACTTCCTTTGTGGAAAATGTTAATTATTAATAGTTTCCAGGGTAGGTTACTCTCCTTAAGGAAAAGGTATCTTTTTTGTTTTAAAGGATATTGATTGTTTTATTTTACATTTCTCTGTTTACTAATATGGTTTGTCATTTTCCCATACTGTAGTTCAGTTCTTCATCATAAATCTTTTGATCTTATTGTGCTAAGAACATCTTATGAGTGTGTACCTTTTTAATAAATTTTCAAGTTGTGTGATACATTACTACAATGTTGTATGGCAGATTTCTAGAGCTTATTGATCTTGCTTCACTAACATTTTAAATCCATCAATTGGTAACTCCTTTCTTCCTCCTGTTGACTCCAGGCAACCACTACTCCTATCTTTGAATCTATAGGGCTGACTACTTTAGATATCTTCTATTAGTGGAATCATGAAGTATCCTTCTTTCTATGATGGGCTTATTTTACTTATAATATTTTTAAGTTTCATCCATTTTGTCATATGTATCATCAGTTCATTCCCTTTTTAAAGGCTGAATATTATTCCATTATATACCACACCTTTTTTTTTTTAAATCCATTCATTCACTGTTGGACATTTATACTGTTTCCACTGTGGTTATTGTGAATAGTCCTGTAGTGTCCTCTGACCATCTCATCAACTCTGTATAGTTATCAAGTGTTAGTTGTATTTGTTACTTAGCATGTGAGTGTCATTTATTCTTATTTTTTAATCCTATAATTTAGTTAAATATTGCATAATCTAATGAAACATGAGTGGAAAAAGAAAAAAATTTCCCAATGAACACTAAGGGAAATATTTTGAAAGTGAATAAAAGCAAGTTGATCAAAATATATTAAATATTTCAAAAACTATAAGATTCTAGAAGGCCTCCATATTCAGATTGCTTTATAAATAGCTTTGACTTCTTTCTCCACTTAAAAAAAAATGAGAAATCAAAGGCAGTGTATGGGATTTATTAAAAAAAACAAATAATAAAGAATCCAAATGTAAATTGGTATAGCCACCAAGGAGAATGGTATGGAAGTCCCTTAAAAAACTAAAAATAGAAATATCATGATCCAACAATCTTACTCCTGGGCATATATCCTGAGAAAACTCTTAATTCAAGAAGATATATGCACCCTTGGGACTTCCCTGATGGTTCAATGGTTAAGACTTTGCCTTCCAATGCAGGGGGTGCAGATTTGATCCCTCAGTGTGGAGCTAGGATCCCACATGCCTCCTGGCCAAAAAAGACCAAAACATAAAACAGAAGCAATATCGTAACAAATACAATAAAGATTTAAAAAATGTTCCATATCAAAAAATCTTTTAAAGAAAGAGAGAAAAGATAAATGCACTCTAATGATGATAGCAGCACTGTTAACAGTAGCCAAGACAGAAGAAAACTAAGCATCCGTTGACAGTGAATGGATAAAGTAGAGTGGTACATCCATAAAATGGAATATTACTCAGCCATGACAAAGAAGGAGCTAATACCATTTGCAGCAACATGGGTGGACCTAGAGATCACCATACTCAGAGATGTTAGCCAAGCAGAGAAAGACAAATATCATATTATTTCACTTATATATGGACTCTTTAAAAAATGATACAAATGAACTTACTTGCAAAACAGAAACACCCCCAGACATAGAGAACAAATTTGTGGTTACCAAAGGGGAAAGGGAGGTGGAAAGAGGTAAATTAGGAGTTTGGGATTAGCAAGTACACAGTACTTTATATAAAATAGATAAATAACAAGGTCCTATTGTAGAGGACAGGGAACTATATTCAATATCTTGTAATAATCCATAATGGAAAAAATCTGAAAAAGGATATATATATATATATATGTAATATGTATAATATATATGAATAATATATATATATAGAACTAAATTACTTTGCTGTGTACAGAAACTAACAGAACATTTAGTAAACCAGCTATACTTAAATTTAAAAAAAAGAACTCCAAGCAGTGGATTTTTACTCAAATAAAAGGTCTTAGTTATCTAACTAAACAGTAGAAATTATACATATTAAGTGTGGATATGCCATTTTTATGATTCTCTGCTTCAATTACTTTATTTGTCTAACTCAGTAAATTACTAATTCTAGAATTTAAGTAAAGAGGAATTCTACTCTACTTTGTAATTTCTTTGAAGAAATAAAGACAAGAAAGAGAATCTTTCCTTCCCTAGAGTGAGGCTGACTGAATGCTGTAGGAATTTCCACATCTGAATATTATTAGGAAGACAGACTGCCCCCACTTGAGATATGCTTCCTATTTAGATCTACTATATATCTGGAAATTCTCAAATTTTTACTCAATAAAATGAGAAAGGTAGTTTACAATAATGTATATAGGAAATGGGTTTCATCTTGAAAGCCAAATTTGAGGATTTGTGCTGAGATGAATTTAAAGCTCCTTCCATTTTTGAGTGCAATGCCCTGATCCATGATGATGCTACCCATGAGCACAGGATGGAGTAGCCTGAAAACAAAAACTGAATAAACTATGACAACCTTGTTCTCCTGAGCTATAGCCTCATTTCTCTTTTTATCACATTTCTCTTAAGTATTTTGCAGTCTTATAAATGAATGGTTCTCTCCCTTTTTCTTTTCCTCTTTTCCTTCTATTGATGCCCTTCCATTGGTGACATACCTCAGGACTGGTCAGTCACTGCATGCATGGGAAAGAGTGTGGGCAATGTGCCATGTGGCCAATATACACTCTTGGGGTTTACACAGGTAACACAGGTGTGTGCTGCCTCAGCACAAATGAGAACTACCTCGTGCAAATGAAAACCACAGGATTTGCATGCTGTTCCCTTCAAAAACTGAATTACTACAGTTAAACTTCTAAACAACATCAGCCCCTAAAATTTATCCCTCCCCCAAATATTATCCTCACAATTAAGAGTGCTACAGACTATGAAGGCAAGAGGGCCATTCCAGTGATCACTCTTTGATAGAGTGACTCTGACTGCTAAAATGACTCTGCTCTTTTCTTCACAGTTCTTCACATGGCTTTGTATTTCAGAAGCCAGTCTTCTCAAATGAAAAATATAATAATTTCTAAGATGTAATAGTCACAAGGCTTATGGTATTGAGAAATTGAATAAAAAATACTATTTTGCAGTAATCTTTTTTAAAATGTGGAAAATAAAATTCTTTTATAATGTAAATGTGACTGAAATTCTTTCTTAGAAGATAAAATTAGTAAACATATTCTCAGAATATGTTTTTTAATAAAAAAAATATATGTAAAAATATGATCTTTTTTTAGCTCTCTAGTAACTTCATTTTTTAAAATTCTTATTGGAGCATAGTTGCTTTACAATGTTGTGTTAATTTCTACAGTACAGCAAGATGAGTCAGCCATGCATGTACATATTCCCCTCTGTTTTGGAGTTCCTTCCCTTTTAGGCCACCACAGTGCATTGAGTAAAGTATGTTCTCATTAGTTATCTATTTTACATATAATTTCAGTACTGTATAGGTATCAATCCCAATCTCCCAACTCCTCCTACCCCATTCCCCCCTTTGGTATCCATATATTGGTTCTACATCTGTGTCTCTATTTCTGCTTTGCACATAAGATCATCTATACCATTTTTCTAGATTCCACATATATGCGTTAATATACGATATTTGTTTTTCTCTTTCTGCCTTACTTCACTCTGTATGACGCTATTTCAATATTATCTTCTAAATATTCCCACTCTCTAAATTCTCCTTGTCACATATACACATAAATGATACAGTGTGTTGTATAGATGTTAGATGTGAGAAAGTTGATGATGGGAATGTGTAAATCCACACATGTTAGGGATAATCTTACTTAGATTGTAAGAATGTAATTGACATTTAAGGTAAAAAGAAATGAAATCTTATTCATGCATGAATTACTGTTTATTTATGACTTTTTTTGTTTTTATTTTTATTGAAATTATAGAAACAGAGATTTAAGAATAAATTCTACAATGTTTCTCCCAAGAATTCTACAAAAGAAAAAACAACCAAAAAACCTAATGGGCATCATTCTCAGAGTCACTTCTTTCAGTCTCCTTCTTTTTTCTTTTTTTTTTTTTTTTTTTGGCCCACTACTAACCTGTGACTTTAAGTGACATACTGCTTCATGAGTTTTTAGCTTTAGTGTTATCCATGGACTCTCCACTATGGAGAAGGAGAAAGCAGCTTTCTTTCCTGCCCTGTCTTCATTGCATACTAGTATTCAACCTCGAGCACATCTTTTCCAAGGGGTCTCCTGAAAGCAGTTTTTAAGGGCTCTCAGGTGGCCTGCCAATGCAGGAGATGTAAGAGATGTGAGTTCTGTCTCTGAGTTGGGAGGATCCCCTGAAGGAGGGAACGGCAGCCCACTCCAGTAATCTTGCCTGGAGAATCCTATGGACAGAGGAGCCTGGCAGGCTACGGTCCAGGGGGTCACAGAGTCAGGCACGACTGATGCATGTGGCACAGTGAGGCGAGCTTCTGAACCTCTCTTGGGCGTCTAACAATTATTTATTGAAAGCCTGCAAGGTACTCACAACTGTACTAATTATGCCCATTTACAAACCTTCAAGGGACCCTGACTCATAAGTTGATAGTTAAAGAGAATGTGTTTCAGGCCATATTTGGGCTATGTCCAGGCTTCTACCAGAATGTATCATAAATAAATCCCTTGTCATTTCAAATCACAAATTTGTTTTTCCTCAACATAAAGTTAGCTTTACTGAATGGGTAAGAAAACTTGAGATTATCAAGTGCTTATGTTAAGTGTTAACCTGTAGTCTTTGACTTACCAAATCTATGACAAGTCAGTCCTGTTTTTTTTTCAGAACTTGTGCCATGCAGTTTCAGCCACTTAAATGGGATAAATCAGGCTCTAATGATGGTTCAAAACTGGAGATACTCTCTTTTCTATTTTTAATCCTCTTAGTGACATCATTTATTGTCTACTGGAAATCACTTTAGGAAATCATGTTAGTCCACTAAGCACTTCAGATAAGGTGATTCCACGAAGCATTCCAACATTATCACAAGGAATTGCTTGCCATAAAAGAAAAAGAAGTAAGCAGAATATGGCCTGCTGGAGTTTACAGTTTTACAGCCCCTCCCACTGCAGCACATAAGTCACTCAGTTACAGTTAACTTTGGATTATCACTCACAGATTGAAAGCCCAACAGCCATCACGCAGTCTGGGCCTGTGGTGCCACTTGTATGTGTGTTTCTAAATCAATGATGAGGGTATCGGAACCCATACTGGACATGGAGATGGCAAATTACAGTGAAGTCTTGGACCCAACTTACACAACTTTGGAGTTTGACACTATGCAGATTCTGTATAATTCAAATGGTAAGTTCTCATCTGTGCGCCGATAAAAAGAAAAGTATAACAAGAGAAGTAAAACTGAGATTCCTAGGGGGCAGCTCTGCGTTTTATTGCTAGAGAATCCAGGGCTTGCTTTTTCAGTCCACAAATTTGAGGCTTTTGCACTTCATCACAAAATTTAAATGAATAATGCTATGGCTATTTTATGTTTGAGATAGAAAAAGCTTAGTTATGCGTCATAAAGTAACCTTGGGATTCTGTCATGGGCCAGTCAGGTAAAAAGAGTAGTTTCAGCAGTTATTTTATTTATTGTAAATCACAGTAATGAGTTATATTGGCAGATTGCCTGTAAAGTGTATTTTCTATGCAACGTTTTAAATGACATATAGAAAAGTTTCCTTAGAACACTGGAGAGTTTTACTGGTTGCCTCCTCCTATTATTATTCTAGTTCTCGATGGTTGCTGATGAAAAAATTTATCAAGTTTTTGCCTTGAACACAAATATGTAAAGAAAGAAGGGTTTATATTATAACCGTACTTGACAAGCTAATGTTTAGCCTCACAACGTTCTTGGTATTTATCTACTGTAACATTTTAACTTTAAATAAGACATGACTTATTTAGAACTCATGTCTTTATATAATAGAATACAGTTTACCATTGTCTTTGAATTTAGGTATATTTTTCAAGTAAAAATCTTGTCCAAGATCAGTTGTAATTGTTAGAATCCTAAAATGTGCTAATTATGTATGCTTTGGAAAAATGTGTGTATGTGTGTTTATGTGTATGCTTAGTTCAGGATTGAAAATGTATCTTGTACTTAGGATATCTTGAGGTTATACTGTGGCATACAATTTCAGTGGCTGTGACAGCTGTATTATTAACAATAAATAACAATAATTTATTAGTGGGAAGATTTCTAAAAATATTCAGAAGATGAATTATGAAATTTTAGCACAAAGTAGTTAAAATCAATTCTCAGTATAACTATTAGGCTGTCACTATTTTGAAACCTTATGTTTAGACTTGACTAGAAGTATTTAATAAAGTATTTACTTCAGTAGACTCATGAATTTTTTAAAGGCTATAGATCACTGAATAATAGGGAATGACTTACCATATTTACTACAACAACTGACTTTTTGGGCTATTTCTAAAGTGTTGTCTAATTTGCTTTCTTGTATTAATGTGTAAGTTTCTTGTTAGTAATATGTAAGTATGACAATAAACTGGAATCAGAGTTGAATATTTTTCTGTATTTCCATATAATCTTCCAGAACACAATCAATTCTTAACACTTTTGCCGTATTTCTAATATCTACTCTATTTATGTTATGAAAAGAAAAATTCCTAGCATTTAAATTCTAAAATGTCATATGGTTAGCCTTAAACACATTCCCATTGAAGATATTTTTTAGTTTTATGAAGTTATATATGACACTGTTTGTCAACTCAGGAGTATTAGTAAGTAGAATACATATATTGTCCCAGAATGTAGTTGGGACATGACGGTCTTTTATCTTTTTATAATGGGAATATAGTCATGAATTATTATACTTATATTATTATATAATTTGAGGATCAGTTAAAGTTTGTAATATATTCTTATATATTCAATGTCTTTGAGCACATAGAGATGTGTAAAGATGTGTGCTCAGTTGCTCAGTCACGTCTGAGTCTTCTGCAACCCCATGGACTGTAGCTCCCCAGGTTTCTCTGTGCACAGGATTTTACAGGCAAGAATACTGGAGTGCATTGCCAGTCCCTCCTCCAAGGGACCTTCCCAACCAGGGATCAAACCTGCATCTCTTGTCACCTGCATTGGCAGGTGGATTCTTTACCACCAGCGCCACTTGGGAAGCCCGTAAGGATGTGTTGTTATTTAGTCACTCAGTCGTGTCCAACTCTTTGCAGCCCCATGGACTGCAGCACGCCAGGCTTCCCTGTCCTTCACCATCTCCCAGAGCTTGCTCAAACTCATGTCCATGGAGTCAGTGATGCCATCCAACCATCTTGTGTAGTAAACAATATTAACTAATTTAAGAAATAAGTAAAAATATCTGTGTATATTTTTAGAAGCCTCTTTCTTTAAAACAATTAGTTATCACTTTATGTCAGGCATAGTTGTAGAACTGGAAGACAGAGTGGCGACTAAGATAAATCCTCTGACATCATGAAGTTTTTATTCTGTGGGGAAAGATAGGTAGTAAGTGAACACACCAGAACATAATATAATTTTAGACAATGAAGTGGTTAGTTTAAAGATTAAGCAGGGTTTGGGTTCTACTTGAGGGCATATGGTAGATGACTCTTTTAGATGTATGTTTGCAGACTGTTTCTCAGCAAATGTAAAATCTGAGCAGAAACTGGATAGCCAGGTCATAGAAATTCTTGAGGAAGAGCTTTCCTTTCAGGCAGAGCAAAGAGCAAGTGTAAAGGCTCTGAGATGAGAACAGACCTCAAGGCTTGGGGCAGGGGATGGAGGGGGAAGGGAACAGGCAGCATTACTGAGTACTAGTGAACAGGAAGAAAAATAGTGTGAGATAATGGGATCAGAGAGTGTAAAGGGGGACCTTCACACTCAGGGCTGTACAGGCCATGGGAAGTTGTGTAGGCCTATTCTGTACGTAAGGATTGGATGCAGAAGTCTAAGATGATGTGAATTTCTTATGCCAAGAGCACATTAGAGGCTCTGGGGCAATAAACTGTCGGGGAACCAAGGTGGAAGTATTCGAGAAATTAGATAGGAAGCTGTTGCAATAATCCAGGGGAAAGGTTATGTTTAATTGAATAAGGGTGGCCACAGTGAAAGGGTGAGAAGTTGTGAATGCAATATGTATTTTAAATATGATTTGTTGATTGGATATGAACAGTGAAGGAAAGAATTCAGTGAAGAGGCCAAGATTATCGGCAGTAGGTACAAGATGGTACCATTAACTGACTAGGGAAGACTAATGGAGGAATGAGTTTTAGAAGAAAAAAAAAAAAGAGTTCTATTTTTGATACATTAACTTGCAGTTCTTATTAAGCTCGAAAGTGAAGTTATTCGATAGGTATGTGGGTATTTCAGACTGACATCCATGGGAGACATCAGGACTAGAGATGTGGGGATTTTTCATCATACAGATGACTTTTAATGGCATGGGACTGGATGAACTTCCCTAGGGAAAGGGTATCGTTGAGGGGCTGAGACCTGTGGTATCCCAAAGTCTAACCCTCAGAAATAGGAGTGGGGAGATTGGAATGGAGACTTGGCAGAAGCAGCTAGTGGTTAAAAAGAGGGCGCTGGTATGGAGCTTCCCAGAAGCTGAGGAATGGACTATATCATACCCATGAAAACTAGTGCATATGCCCCTTCTTAGTCGCTCAGTCATGTCTGACTCTTTGTGACCCCATGGATTGTAGCCTGCCAGGCTCCTCAGTCCATGGAATTCTCCCAGCAAGAACACTGGAGTGGGTTGTCATGCCCTCCTCCAGGGGATCTTCCCCACACAGGGATTGAACCCGAGTCTCCTGTGTCTCCTGCATCACAGGCTGATTCTTTACCACTCAGCCATCAGGGAAGCCCTGAATAATTAGCAGGACCATTCCTATATGAAACATTCAGTGCTAACTTGCATTCTCCTCTTCCTTTAACAGATAGTTCTGTCCCAGAGACGACAAGCATGAATGCCGCAGATAACGGTGTCAACTGTCTCTGCGCCATATGTGGGGACAGAGCGACAGGAAAGCACTATGGCGCCTCCAGCTGTGACGGGTGCAAGGGTTTCTTCAGACGCAGCATCCGCAAGAGTCACGTTTATTCCTGCAGGTACTTGAAATGCTCCTTCCAGGAAGGTGGTCTTTAGCGATGTTTCAAAATGCCATGCAAGAAGTAAGGGAATAAAGAGCTTTTGAATTTCTATAGCTCTAAGAACAAAACCTATAAGCTACCTTAAAAGTGAGTATGTGTGGTGCACATATACAATGGAATATTACTCAGCCATTATAAAGGAACAGAATTGTGCCATTTGTGTCACACTTGCAGAGATGTGGATGGGCCTAGAGATTGTCGTAGAGGGTGAAGTAGATCATAAAGAAAAACCAAATATTGCATATTAACACACATATGTGAAATCTAGAAGAAATCAGTACACATGAACTTATTTACAAAGCAGAAATAGAGACTCAGACGTAGAGAGCAAACATACAGACACCTGGAGGGGGAGGAGGGATACATTGGGAAATTGGGATTGACAAACATATACTTCTGTATATAAAAATGAATAACTAATGACACCTAATGTATAGCATTAGTTATTAGTTATTAGTAAGAACTAATATATAGCACAAGGGGAAAAGAAAAAGAATGGAGAAAAAGTGAGTACATGTGGATGTGTATATGATGCATTCACACGGGTGGTTTTTTTATGAAACATCTTAGACTTATAAAAATATATTAAAAAAATCCACATACTTATCATCCAGTTTAAACCAATATTGTTGAAGCCTCCTGTGGACACCTCTCCTCTTTCTTCCTCGCCTCTTTCCTAGAGGTAACTACTATCTGAAATTTGGTGGTGTCTTTTCCTTGTGTTTCTTTATTGTATACCAATAGACATATGTAAATATATATTTAAATGGTTTCATAAGTTGTGTGTTTTTCTGCACGTTGCTTATCATTTTAGCATCATCACATCCTGATCTTGAAAACAAAATTATGAAAGTGCAGATGATTTTGGCAGCTTGTTGATGTTTATACATAAAATGAAATTTTCAGCTCTAAAATTTTAAATATATTTCTCATGACAATTTTGCCATTGATTTTAATGTTTTGTCTAAAATTTATCTGATTATATTGTATGTGTCACATTTCTAGTAGGTTTTTAAAAAAAAATGTCTAGGTAAACATCACATCACAATTTAAGTTTAGATATTTCACCTTTAAAGTTCAGAGTGATAGTTCTTGAATGCAGATATGGTCTATTAAGTATGGGCTATTCAAAGGTGACTGATTTTAACAGGAGAAATCTGTTTGCTCTGTCTTTGAAAGTCATGTGTAGGATTGTTCAAGTGTTTTTGGCACAAGTTGAATATTTAGGAAGAAGTTAACTGTCTCACATTATGATGACATTTGACTTCTAGGGATGTGGAAAAGTTAATATATAACTCACAAATATCTAACTAGTGTTCTCTAGTAATTTTTATGAGAGTTTAAAGTAGGTTTAAAAATGTAAATTAACAATTTTTATAACCTTCTTGGTAAGCAAAAGAAAAGTATTTCTTGCTTTTTTATACAGCCGAACTTGAGAGGTATAAAGAAATCAAGTGGATTTACTCCATCAAAAGCATTTGCTGTATGATTCCCTCAAATATTGAGTGCTTCTAAAAGATTAATAGTAAAATAAATAAAAAATAACATGTAAATAATATTTTTACAATTTTTAAGTCATATGTGCTGTCAAAGATGAAGTATATATGTGTGTGTATATGTATATATGTGTATATTGTATACATATGCATATGTGTATATATGTGTGTGTGTGTGTATATATATATACAGGCTATCCAAGCAACTAAAAACAGTAGCTTTTTTTCCTTTTTTTTTTTATTTTGGAGTGTAGTTGATTTGCAATATTGTGTTAGTTTCAGGTGTACAACAAAGTGATTCGGTTATCCATATACGTATATCTATTCTTTTTCAGATTCTTTTCCCAGGTAGATTATTACAGAATATGGAGTTGAGCACTCCAACAACAAATTCTGAGTCAGAGAATGTGAACACAAATAGGTTTCAAGATTTTTACCCTTCCTGTGTGGGGAAAGTGAGAAAGGAATGTTTCCATACAACTTCTGGAAATTTAAAAAATATGCCAACAACATGCACAACCTTACTCCTCCCAACACCCCATCGTGAATACTGCTGCCAACTTAGCCTTCTTTACATATACTGATATTAAGCAAATGCTATGATTTTCCATTTGGAAAATTTTATATTGATGTAAGTTTAGGGGCAAAAATGTTTTTTAAAGCTTAGGCTTTGCTAATCTCAAAGTCTTTTAAGTATGTTCAGATAACAACCTGTGCTGGCAAGTCCTCCCTATCTTATAATTGTGGGTTGACTTGGGGTGTTAAATGACATTTCCAAGTTCTATGGACAGTGTATGGTGGAACTGGGAATCAAGTTCAGGTCTAACTACAGAGACTATATTTTTTTTTTTTCCTTAGTGCACAATTTAGTTCATTAGTATGTTCACAGAGTTATGCAATCATCACTATAATTAATTTAGAATATGTCACCATCCTATAAAGAAACCTCCCAGTACCCTTTAGTAGTTACTTACCATTTCCCCCAGCTCCCTCCCCACAATGTGAGGTAACTACTAATCTACTTTATATTTCCATACATTTTCATCTTTTGCACATTTGACATAAATGAAATTATCCAATATGTGACCCTTTGTGTCTGACTTCTTTCACTTAGGATAGTATTTTCAAGGTTCATCCATATTATAGCATGTATCATCAGTTCATTCTTACTTATTGCCAAGTGTATAATATTCCATTATATGAGTACACAACATTTTGTTTATTGACAAACAAACACTGTATGTTTATCAACTGGTGGGTGTTTGGGTTGTCCCCACTTTTTGGCCATTGTGAATAATGCTGCTATGCACATTTATGTACAAGTCTGTGTGAACATATATTTTCCTTTCTCTTGGGTATATACCTAGGAGAAGAATTGCTGAGTCATAGAATAACTCTTATGTACCTTTTTGAAAACTGCCAAACTTTCTTCCTAAGCAGCCACATCATTTTGTATCATACCCAACAGTGTATGAGCCAGCCAGTTTTTCCATGTCCTAATCAACATGTGTTGTCATCTGTTTCTTTCCTGATCGTAGCCATGGTAGTGGGTGTGAAGTGGTACTGATTGCACAGCGACTGTGTTCTTAATGCTTTATTCAACTGCCTTTTGATATATAATTTGGAATTTAGAGTAAACTCCAATTAGATATGAGGTAAAACTACCAGAAGAATATTTAAATAGAAAAATCATGGAAAGGGCAGAGGAGTGAAGTTCCCCATCACTTCACTAATGAAACCATTAGTAGGAAGTGTTAGAATTTGGATACTAAAGTTTCTCCTCTGAGTTTGGCTTTCATAGCACAAGTTAGAAATGACCATGGATACTGGCCAAAAGTGACATACCATTCAGTTTTGTTTTATTAGAAATACTGCATGAGAGGTGAAGCTTGTATTTTCATGCTGATCATGAGATTCGAAAATTCATAGTTAATTATCCTTATACATTTTTTTGTGTTGATCTAAATTTAACTATACTTTTAAAAGCCTGTCTGTTTGCTTTTTTGATACATGATAACTTTCTGCAAATATATCTTTTTTTTTTTGGCATTGTAGGTTCAGTCGGCAATGTGTTGTTGACAAAGACAAAAGGAATCAATGTAGATACTGTCGATTAAGAAAATGCTTTAGAGCAGGAATGAAAAAAGAAGGTAACAATATATAATATAATGACAATTAACATTATTGATGAAAAATGCTATACATACATGTTCTCATTTAATCACATTAACCTTTACATGAGTTCTGATTTTCCTCAATGAAGGATCTATGATTTCTTGAGTTTAAGAATTTACTCAGGGACACTAATAATTACTGGTAAGTGATGGAGCCAGTCTTTTTACCTGCTGACTGACTTGACACATTCTGTCCACTACTGCATTACCCCGGCAACAAATTTATTGTCTAACAAACATTCCAATGTCTTTTTCAAAAGATAAATGGCAAAATATACTAATAGGATGCATTTTAATGTATTTTAAATGCATTTTTAATCTCAATAGCATTGAATATCTACTTCATAAACACCAACTGAACACTGACTTTTCACATATTAATTTACTTATCTAACAAATTTATCATGCACTGCTGCTCTCCAAGCACTGTTGTTGGTGCCAAGGTTTAGTGCACATAATAGTGTTCACTATTATGTAGTGAACATAATAGATAAAATAATGCCCCCTTTGAGGGATCTTATATTCTATTCAAGGACAATAGACTAGATGCTCTATTTCAATGTGCAATAATTTCATTTTGAACATATTAAATAATCTAATTATACTATCCTATGTTCTAACTACAGTTAATTTAGCAACAGATGTGTTTAGCACATCTAAATATTTGGCAGGGAATAGCTCCTATTAGGGGGTTTCCCATGTGGCTCAGCAGTAAAGACTGTGCCTGCAGTGCAGGAGACAGGGTAGGGTTTGATCCCTGGACTGGGAAGATCCCCTGGAGAAGGAAATGACAACCCACTCCGGTGTCCTTGCCTGGAGAATCCCACGGCAGAGGAGCCTGATGCGCCACAGTCCATGGGGTCACAAAAGTGTCGGACACAACTTAGTGACTAAACAACAACAAGCTGCTATAAGATTTTGTGCTTGTCATTTTTCCATATGCTTGTGCCTTTCACTATCGTATACAAGGAGATATTTTTCAAAACTATTTCACATACTATTAGAAAATTAAATCAAATCACATCTCTATAGTACAAATATGTAAAAATATCAAGCCTGTCTTAAACATAGTTTTTTTCCTTGTCACTCAGTGTTTTCAAGAGACAAAAATTCCCTTAGTTTTACTAGTTGCTAGTCTCAAAAAAGAAGGCAAAATAAGTTCACAAAATTAAAGTTATAGCACTTTAATTTCAACATGACTTATTTCTAGTGGCATATTTGGTTGTTTATGGCATTCATTAAGTATATTATCAATTATCTTCATTCATTTCTACTTGAATCTCTGCTTTGTTCCTACCATATGAAAAGCAAGTAACACTTCTACATTTCCATTAAGAATTTTACAATTTGTTAAATAAAATTATTTTTAAAATAGTTAAAGCATATCTTATGCTGCTCATAGAATAATGCATTAATTTTTCCTAAATAGATTAGGAAGTAATTTTTCACTTTCAAAGTAGATATACTTCTCTTATTTACAGTAATAGCATAATTTTAAGGTTAGTTAAATGGGAACATATATAAATATGATTTTATGTCATAAATAGTAGCAGCAAGATTACAAATGTCACAATATCTTTTAGCATTTTCTAAAGATTGATCATGTAATGAAATACATAAAACATAGCTTACATTTTAATGTTTTATCTCCACATACACATTTCCAAATGAGGCAGTTTAGGCTGAAAGTCAATGACAGTATTTGTTAAAAGAAAAAGAAAGAAAGAGGAAGTAAGCTACCAGTAAATATGATTTTAAAATAAAATATTAATGATTCACTCCAACTAAAGATTCAGTTCAGTCGCTCAGTCATGTCTGACTCTTTGTGACCTCATGGACTGCAGCACGCTCTTAAAGGCAAAACATTTAGTTTTTTCTCTTTCAAATTAATGGAATTGATAGGGAATAGTTTGTTTAGTTAGAAATTGGTGAATTTCTTTTAAAAAGAATAATTATAGAAATAAACTCTGACAGTTTAACATCTTATCTTTCCAGCAAAATTGGGTAAAGCGTTAGGGTACATAATTTAGAGGGTACAGACTTTGTTTCCATTCTTTTTGGTTAAGAGAAGACAATTTTACCTTTTATGTTTTGAAATCCAACTTTGGCTTCTGATTTATATTATTCTCTACATAACAAATATACAAATCCATACCACCCCACTTCTGCTTCCTTATATTTAAAATTGGGGTATAAGCATTATTCTTTTTGTTTGTTTGCTTCTGAAAGAGATCTAGCTCTTTCTTAGAAGACTTTCATATAATACTTAATATTTCTTCATTGTTCCAAAATGCTGATATTCACATCTCCGTTTTCTGAAGAGAGACCCCCACCTGCTGCGCTCCCTGCTTTGTTAATGTCTCCAAACTGTCCCGAAGATACTGCTTCATAAGAGACCAGAGGATTGTGATCACCTTAACTAAAATAAACGTGCTTTCCATTTTTGCAACTGTTTTAGAAGAAAAAGAAAAATGGGAGTTTCAGAGCATACAACTCGTATTTTCTGACAGTGAACACACTCTTATCTTTAACCTGGTCAGTCTCACAGGTGGTACGCTTCCCCTAGATATCTTATGTCCTTATTAACTTTGAGACAATGGAAAACCAACCTATTGAAAATACAACATGGCGGAACTGGCTGACCTCCCACTTTGTAACATGTGCGCCATCATGAAGTCCCAAAAGGCAGTATTTTATGTGCTCTAGTGACAAGATTGGCTCTTCCTACTTATAAAATGGTACTGAGTGAAAAATATCTTCAGTCAGACTTATCTCTGCCCCCCTCCCACCAGGTCTTTTAGAAATATTCCTTCTCTCCTTTTGTACTATTTTTTTTCTTTACTTCAAACAGTGTATTCTGACTTATGTTGAAGAAAACCAACCAATAAATACTATGATTTTCTCCCCTAGCTGTACAAAATGAACGTGATAGAATAAGCACCAGAAGAAGCACATTTGACGGCAGCAACATCCCCTCCATCAACACACTGGCGCAAGCAGAAGTTCGGTCTCGCCAGGTACTGCTGCGCCAGCATCCTGCCCTATTTAATAGGATCAAATGCTTCTTAAGAATAATGCAAAATTGATTTAAGTTCATTCACATGTGCTCTTTACTATAATAAACTCCAGTTAATACAACTTCAAGTTTCACTTTGAAAGTATTAGTTGACTATTGAGTTTTTACTTTTCCTGGGCAATTCCCCATTTTTTGAGTGAAAAAAAATGAGATACATTTCAATCTAAAATTGTTAAAAGTTTGTTTACAAGGTTGATTTAAAATACTTAATGCTTAGCACAATGCCCTGGGGCAGTATCTTGTTATATTGGTTGAATCTGGAAATCAATTACCACAGCTTTTAGGGTGTTTAGTTGAAAATTATCATTAGAGTTTTCTTTCTTGAAAATGATGCCTAGATTCTAGAACTCACTTGAGCACCTGCTTTGGAAACAGGTACTTCAGGGAACAGCCAGAATGCAGAAAATACAAGAAAAAGTTTATTGTTTGAAATTTCTCGAATGAGAACATCAGTTCTAAAGTTGAAAATGTAAGTGACCAGTTATATAAATAAAAGTAAATCACTTAAGAATCAAATAAAGAAACCTTTTGAAGAAAGTTTACTTTAGCAGTGTCCCTATTAGAAATGTTAATGGTATTTTTCTCTTGTAAAGAAAATTATGAAATAGCTAACTATTAATCGGGCCTTATAATGAGTCAGTGCAACTACTTTCATTTTTGATAACACAGGGGTAATATGATGAGGTTAACTTCACCATTATCATCCTCATTACTTGAAGATTACTTGATGATCCTATAAAGCATTTTGAGAATGACCTTAAAGGAACTGTGAGGAAATACACATACACAGCAGAAAGACACGTACACACACAGACAGACATGTTCAAAAATGACGCTTAGAAGAACGTTTAGAAAGTGATTTTTTTTCCTTTTTTTCCAGAAAGGCATTTGAACACCACTTATATCTTAGATAGTTCAAAATTGAATATCATTTAAAAATTAATCATTATATGTTAAGCTTTTCAAGTTGCTGAGTCAAAGATTGGTGGTGTCTTAACTTTATTTGAATGGGCTTCCACTGAATGCAGCAACATAGTCTGGCTTCTCATCTAAATCTATTCTCCTCAGTTGGTAAACTTTATCCAATAGAAACTTTCCTTCAAAAATTATAACAAATTTAAAAAAAATTATAACAAATTAAAGGTGGACTTTCTGACTGGAACTATCATCTTTAATTAAAAATAAAATCACACAGCATTAGTTCAATACAGATACTCCACAGCTCTTTGTATGATCATTTTGAATTATTAAAAACTCCCCAAAAGTTGTGGTAACTTGTTTTACAGATTAGGCCAGTAAAAATGAGATACTGCTCCCAGACTCTGTCAGTGAATATTCTCAGTCTAACTTGAACTGATAGGTATTTGATTTATCAATTTTAAAATGTTTGGTATATTTCAAGATAGTGTGATAATAAGAGTGCCCACTTCAATGGTGTTTACTTATTGCAGCGGCAGAAAAAAGAGATGTACTGGTCTTCTGTTATTTTCAATGACAGATTAATATGTTTTTAATACTAGATCTCAGTCTCAAGCCCTGGTGCGAGCGCTGACATAAATGTTAAGAAAATTGCCAGTATTGGTGATGTCTGTGAATCCATGAAACAGCAACTCCTAGTCTTGGTGGAATGGGCTAAATATATTCCTGCCTTTTGTGAGTTACCACTGGATGATCAGGTATATAAGAGACTACAATACTCAAAAAAGTATTTTTTGAACTTTGCTAAGTTTGTGTGTTCTTTTAGTTATGTTTGTATATTTTCTATATGTGACAAAGGTTAAATGGTCTTATGAGAGAAAATTGGTTTTCTTGTTCATTTAACCTGTTCTATTAAGAGGCAGACTGTTAAACTTCTATTTTATTTATTTTATTTTTTAAACTTCTATTTTAAAGGTCTTAGAAATTTATTGACTGGATAAGAGCTGATCAAGCCTATGTTCTTCCCTCTAGAAGTTTAAAAAGCTTATAATAGGGACTTCCCCAACGGTCCAGTGGTTAAGACTCCGCCTTCCAATGCACGGGTTGTGGGTTCAATACCTGGTTAAGGTCCCACATGCCATGAAGTGTGACCAAAATTTTTAAAAATAATATTAATAGAATAAAATATTTAAGGATGAGAGAAAAACAGATAGCAGGTAACTGCTATTGTAAGAGAAAGTATTGGAATACTTTTGTCTCAGAGGTGGGTGGTACCCATTATGTCTTGGTGTTTACTAAAAGTACATAGAAAATTCTTCAGGAATAACAGACCACTTCTAGAGAGAAAACACACAGGTTGTGTTGGTATCTCTGTAGGCACTTTTATGCAATTAACATATAAAATTGTGCCTTTCGTGTTGTCAATTTTATTCTGGCAATTACTATATAAAAATTATATATCTAGTATTAAAAAAGTCTATAAAATTGTGCTCTGAAATCTACAGAAAATAGATTTCAGATACAGTGATCTTTTCCTAATATATATTTCATACTTTGTCATATTTATGTTAAGATATTTTAGTTAATAATTAAGTTTAATTTTCTAATGTCTATAAAGATTAGATTATTAGTTTAAGATTTCATTTTTAACTCTTCTAAGTATTATATAATATTCTATAGATGTAAATAATTTGAAAATTTCCAATTCCCCCAGATAAAGCACAGTATGTAATAGTATGTAATATAACCAATGTCTATTTTTATACCCTCTTACCAGAGCTTTTTATCATTGATACACAAAAATAAAGAAACAATCAAAGGGAAAGGTGTATGATTGTCTAAAAATCAAAGAAGGGCAAAATATTTACACACCAGAAAATAAAAGTGATCATGGGAAGTTAGCAGTTTTATTTCTAGAAGAGCATTTCACCTGGTTACAAAAAGAAAATACTGTGAAATCTGAAATCATTCTTTAAATGTTCTGTAACTCCCTTCCTGGTATGAGTCATGGTTATGGACATGTCATAAAGATAGCTTGGCTCAGAAGGCTATTTCACAGTGAATAATGCTAAATTGCTAAAACTTACTTGTCTCACCTCAAGCCATATAAGTAGATTTATGTTATTTATCAGTTTTATATTTTTATTATCACTCTTTAAAGTTGCTGACATATATGCAGACAGTGATTTAAAAATTGGGAAATTGAAATCTAGTACCTTGTCAATAATAGTTTTTATTTACTAACTGTTTAATATTAACAGTATAACATTAATAGCCATGGATTGACAGAGTCTATTATGGATAAAGGATTTGAATATTAGTTTTCAGTTACATTATATGTTACATTGTTTAATTTAATAGTCTCAGGAGCTCTGTGGCATATTTTATAATATCCACTTAACAATTTCTAAAACTGAGACATAAATCAGTTACGTTCACTCAATATATTCATCACACAAATAGTTATTAGGACTACTGCTCAGTTTTAAGAACTGTGACTATATGGCAGGAAAAGTACAGATTGCATCACTATTCTCATAAAACTTGCATTCTGTTTGGGAGAGACAGACAATAAAAATGTCCACATTCTGAGTAAGATAATTCTAGGTGGGGATAAGTTCTATAAAATGAAATAGGATGAGTTGTTGGGGAATGGTCACGGGTGGAGTGGTAATAGATCCAGTAAATTGGGAATTAGAGATTTTTCTTGAGACCTGAGTAGCAAGGGGATAAGTTTGTCAAGATCAGAGGAAAAAGCGTTCTGGCTTCAGGAAGAGGGAATTCCAAGGCTCTGAGGCAGGGCAGGCAAAATGTCTAGAGAAAAGTGAGCAAAGGATGTTGCAAGAAGAAACCAGAGTGGGCGGTGGCGGTGGAGGAGGTACAAACCACTGAACCATCACCTAGGGGAAGCCATGGTTGAGGTGTTCGGATTTCACTCTAAAGACTGTAGGAAATAGTTAAAGAGACTTTAGCAGAGGAGTGATATTAATTGATGAGTATTGTACAAGGTATCATCTTAGAAGGTTTGTTAAGAAGGACTTAAGATGGAGGAACCAGAAAGGAAGCAGGAATACTTAGTAGATCTTTGGAATGTATTTTGGTAGGCCAAGTGAAGAATGACCACGGTTTGGACAGGGGTGGTAGCGATGGAGAAGCCGTGCTAGGATGTGCTGTGCAATTAGAGAGGGATCCAAATGGACCCTTGGTTTTGATGTGAAAAATGCTTATTTTGGATGACTGTATCTTTAACCAAGGAGACGAAGATGCTGGAGAAGCATTCCTATTCTTTCTCCTGGTGATGTTCAGCAGGCAATCCAACTCCTCTGAGAGTTTAGGGCAGAGTTAAAGGTTCAGTCTAGAAAGTGTCAGAACCCAGATCCTGCATACTAATTTCACTATATTACCCCTCTTTGCTTTACTTTTGTTTGTGGGTGCATGTTAAGTCACTCAGTCATGTCTGACTCTGTGCAACCCCATGGACTGTAACCCACCAGGCTCCTCTGTCCATGGGATTCTCCAGGCAAGAATACTGGAGTGGGTTGTCATGCCTTCCTCCAGGGGATCTTCGTGAACCGGGGATTGAACCCTCTTCTCCTATATCTTCTGCATTGGCAAATGGGTTCTTTAACCACTAGCACCACGTGGGAAACCCTTTGCTTTTGTTTGTTCAGTTTAATTATGTGTAACAGATCATGTTTGACATATATTTTTCTCCTTTAGTCCTCATGACTATGCTTTGAGATTTTCATCTCTATCCCCATTTATTAAATGAAAACAAATGAATCCCAAACATATTGGTTAACTAACCCAAGCTTAAACAGGTAGTAAGTGGAGAAACCAGAATTTGTACTATAGTTTGTTAGACTCTATTCTCAAATATCATTCACTCCCAAACACTAAATTATTCTTTTTTTTTCTTTTCTTGCTGCCATCGTATTGCCTTATTAGTTTTAGAAATTTTGAAAGTAAAACTCTATTGATGTGCTTAAAATAGAAGGCTTAATAATAGTAAGAATCTATGAATATTGTAGTTTGTTAAAACAAAAAAATGTTTTAGGCTTAA
Source organism: Odocoileus virginianus (assembly GCF_023699985.2). Classification (NCBI taxonomy): domain Eukaryota; kingdom Metazoa; phylum Chordata; class Mammalia; order Artiodactyla; family Cervidae; genus Odocoileus; species Odocoileus virginianus. The sequence goes on from NC_069688.1 coordinate 25,947,392, forward strand.
AGAACATTAAGTTAATCAGACTTATATTACAAATCTTTTCATCATTATATTTTATAATTAATTGTTAAACTTGGAATTTTTCATTAAGGTGGCACTGTTGAGAGCTCACGCAGGGGAACATTTACTGCTTGGAGCTACAAAGAGATCCATGATGTATAAAGATATTTTGCTTTTGGGTAAAGTTTTTTTTTTTTTTCATTTTAATTTGAAAAAATTATGCTTGCTTGATACTTCCAGGCAGTCTATTCTACATGTACCAGGCATTCATAGACACTGTCAAATGGAGCTGTCACTTCACAGTGAATTTGGGTGGTCAGAGGGTCTGTTTTTCCTTTCCTTTATTGCAAGGAAGTTCAGAAGAGATGTTCAGTATGCATTAAATAAAAGAGAAATGTCACTCAATAAACAAAATATCGAGGCATGTTTATTTCGGGACAAAGAATTAGTAATTTGTGTCACCATCTTATGGAGTTCCACACATTCTAAGTGTCTACCTAATAATTATAACATATGTTATTTTCTAATCTTCTAAAGATTATGTTTATCTCCTAGGATCTCATTGCCTATGATATGCTACAACATCCCAAGTTAAAAAAAAATTTTCATAGAAATGTCTGGAAAATTCTCATAGTTAAATAGCAGTGCTGAAACAGGCAAAATTATGACAGCAAGTGGGATAAGGCACAAAGGAAAAGCTTGTGTCTTCGTTAAGGAAGTACTCTGATCCCCACCTCTTTGCTTACCTTATAAAATTAGGTTTCCTGTTGAAAGAGTTGAGATCTCTCTAATGCTTAGAAGCTCTCCCTCCCTCTGGCTGTGTAAAATGATAACTAAATTGTTTTATTCCATTTTTTAGACAGATATTTTGTCCCAAATAGAAATAAATAGAACAGAATATCACAATAGCTAGTAGTAACTGAGGACTTACTATTTAAGATATATGCCTTTAAATGCTTTAACATGTCTCTCTCTATATATACACTCTCTCATTTAATCCTCAGAATAACCCTGAGGGATATGTACTATTATTTTCAACCTGTTTTGTAGGTGAAGAAATAAAGGCAGAGTAAGTTTGTCTGAGGTTACAAAGCAAGTAAGGGATTGAACCAGGATTCTAAACCACATAATATGACTGCTTTTAAATTCTGCTAAATTTTCTCTTATAATTTTAGTTCCCCTACAATACTGTTCTCCTCATAAATGTGAATACAATAAGCATGGAAAACAAAACAATCTTACCACATAGTTCTAAGTAGTCTTATCCTTAATAATTAGATAATTCAACTTTTCATAAGAGGAACAGAGCTACACTTTTTAAAATACTTTTGCATGTGCTGTTATATTGAATATTGTCTTTTTCCTGGTGAAAGAATTCAGAATACTCTCCTTTTTATAAAACCAGAAAATAAAAATTTAGCAGTTATTTTAGGTGCTCAAATAAGCTTCCAATTTTCTAATATTTTAGAAGCTATAATATTTTCATATTATAGCCCAAGACTTTCTAAGGTAGAACATATTTAAGGATTAGGTGGTCCAGATTTCTATCCAATTTCTGAATTCCCTTGAATTCTGCTGCAGACATCAGCCTTGTGGTTAGACAATCTTCCCATCTCTTCTTAAAGAAGCCCAGGATGAGAGAATTTACTATTTAGTGAGGCAACTCATAAGAGTATACCTGATAGTTTAAAAAAAATTAGCCTTGTCTACTTAAGCTTATTAAAATTGTGTCTCAGTAGTTGTTATATGTACAAACACCTGTACCACTGAAGGAATGCTAGTTTACTTTACTGTAAGCAAGAGAGATTCTTTAGGTTTTGTATCATGCTCATTAATGAGTAAGGCACTAACAGATAACTGACATAGTGGAAAGCTAATCATTATATCTTGTTTCTCCCTTGTCAATAATTAGCTTGTTATTAGCCTGTACTTTAGTATTATCACCAGTGACTGAGGTTGTTAAAATGCATGTGATCATATTATCAATGTTATTGATCCTGTAAGTGTTCTTAAGTTTTTCCTAACATAATTAACAACACTACTGAGAGTGGAAGTACTATTCATGTTTCTTCAAAGGAAAATCATTTAAAATATTGGTTTAGAAAAGTTTAAACAAAATCTGACAATGTTGCATGTGTGAGAGCGTTGATTGTTTCATTATTATTATTTTTTAATGTAGGGAACAACTATGTTATTCACCGCAACAGCTGTGAAGTCGAGATTAGCCGTGTGGCCAACCGGGTTCTAGATGAGCTGGTCCGACCATTTCAAGAAATTCAGATTGATGATAATGAATATGCTTGTTTGAAGGCAATTGTCTTTTTTGATCCAGGTTTGTTTCCAAAGTTTCAGGAAAAATAATTACAGTAAAAATTAAACTACCTTTTATTTTATTTTGTAATAATTTTCTCTTTGTTTATTTTTGGCTGCACTGGATCTTCCTTGCTGTGCAGACTTTTCTCTAGTTGCAGTGAGAGAGGGCTACTCTCCAGTGTGCACAGGCTTCTCGTTGTGGTGTCTTCCTTGTTAAGGAGCACTGGCTCTAGGACACACACGCTTACTAGTTGCAGCACGTGAGCTCAGGAGTTGTGGCCCCAGGCTCTTGAGCACAGGCTCAGTAGCTGTGGTGCACATGCTTAGTTGTCTGGTGGCATGTAAGGATCTTCCTGGATCAGGGATCGAACCCATGTCTCCTGCCTTGGCAGGTGGATTCTTTACCACTAAACCACCAAGTGGTTTAAAAGTCACCAACTTTTTAAATATTAGGATATTTACTTTCACATTCTGGTAAGACAGAATATTTAGAGTGCTATTTTTCTTCCTGTACTAGACGCAAAAGGGCTAAGTGATCCAGTGAAGATTAAGAACATGCGGTTCCAAGTGCAGTTGAGTTTGGAAGACTACATCAACGACCGGCAGTATGACTCCCGGGGCAGATTTGGGGAGCTGCTTCTGCTCCTGCCCACACTGCAGAGCATCACGTGGCAAATGATTGAGCAAATACAATTTGTTAAACTTTTTGGAATGGTTAAAATTGACAACTTACTTCAGGAGATGTTACTGGGTGGTGAGTTTATTTAAGAATTTCTATTTCATTTCTTAGCATCATGTTACAGTGCTTTGGAGCAAGTTTGACCTGCTTACTTTTTGTCCATGATGTAATGAACTCAATTTTTTTTTTTTTTTTGCATTTAGAAAAATCTATAAAACCCATTGGCTGGGAACAAAAATACTTGAACATATTCAAACCTCCCCTCCATTCATACGCAACCTCCACCACCTTTACTCCACCCATCCCTCTTACCTCAATTGTCAGATTCTCCCAAATATGGTAAATGGAAATATATTTCATATTGTTGGTGCTTCTTGGAGTATATTTTTTCTATGTCTTTCCTCCTCTAAAAGCTCACTGATGGCAAAATAAAACAACAAAAAATACAGAGTAAATAGCTTAAAAATAAACATCCTGCTCCTGAAATAAATTAACTGACACAACACAATGAGAAGGGGAAAATGAGATTTCTTTGCGGCAGTAGATGTCAGGAATAACTTAAGAAATCATTCATTTTGTGTTCTGATCTAGATTAAATTTCCTTGTAAAATCACTTTATTTTATTTTATTTTAGTTTTAGTTTTCTAGTGGTTAATGTGTTTCTAATGATATCTTTCTGAAATAAAAATTGTTTATGCTATTAGGGTGATCCCAAATACTATAAACTTGAGGTAAGTGATTCTTGGAATTGCCTTAACAACAGGCAGCAAACATAATGATTCCAGGAAACTGCACGGAAGGTCCATTATTAATATACAACATAATATGATACAACATTAATCTAGCCAGTGTACAGTGAAAGCTAACATTGTCTTTAATGTAGCAGTGGCTCTATTAATTTATTTTTGAATTCCCAAAAAGCACTTTGCAAAAATAGCAATATTTAAGCTGTCAATCAAAACACTTGTTTTAAGGTAAACTTGCTGTTCCTGATTAAATATCCCTTACATAAGCATCTTTTTATCTTCTGTAGGTGCTTCCACTGAGGCTAACCATCTCCATCATCCAATGCACCCACATTTGTCTCAAGATCCATTAACTGGACAGACTATACTTTTGGGTTCAATGTCAACACTGGTGCATACAGACCAGATCTGTAAGTATCTGGACTACTTTTGAAACATAATATTTCTTAAACTTAATTACTTGAGAAAATGTGAAATTTGGGGAAAGAATCTATTAGTGCCCAGAAATTATAAAAATTGGATATGATTTCCTCTAGGATTTCATTGTGGGAGATTGTGAAGCAAGTCACTTATTCTTCTCATGTATGAGTTTTCTCCCTAAAACGGAGATATGGGTGCCTAAATCTTTCTACTTCATAGCTTTGGTAGTACATATAGGATGTTCTAGCTTTGCCTGGTAGTACACGACCATAACAATGACATACAAACTGGAACCATGCAAAGGAATCGTAATAATTAAGAGAAAAATTAAGATTGCTTATGACCTTTAAACATGTTTGTCAAAACATTAAGAGCTCTTCTAACTATAAGTTATAAATGTATAGGGAAGTTAAAAATAGTACTTTTAATGTTTAGTACACCATAATTTAAAATATTATAAACACTGAGAATTAATGTTATATTTTTTTGTAAAAAAAATACAAAGAGTAGTTTGAACAGTGTTTGCCATGTTCTTTTTCAAGGACTTACAAGAGGAAGTAAGCATGTATGATGAAATTTACTCCTTTGGAAGTTTGGATTGATTTCCAGTATTTTATCCTTTGTATTTTCAATATCATGAAATATCTCTCAGAAACCATTTGATAGGAAGTTTTTTGTCAGTTTCACTTCCTCTGGGACCTCTCCATCCTTTCAAAGAATTGGGCTCCTCATTAATGTTGACAAGTTTTCCTTCAGCTTAAGCTCTTGGTTGTATCTTAAGGGACTCAAATAATGACAATGTGAACATTTCCATGGTCAGTGCTTTCTTCTATTCACTATATTTATGCTTGATTTGAGTTTCACTTCCAGCATTATCATTTTTTGTTTCTTTACTGCCCACTCTCCCCTTTCAGCCAATTCTCTTTCAGTTGTCCATGTTTGCAAAATGCCATGTGAATTTATCACTGGGAGGGGGACAGGAGGCAACACAACTACACACTTTGTTGTCAGTGTGTGAACTGAAGGAAGTATGTTCATTGACCAATCACAATCATGAACAGGCTGAAGGATGTGGTGTGATTGGTTACTGATCAAAATGCACATCTATTATTTAGGTAATTATTTGTAGACCGAAAAAGTTAGCTGTGAAGTTGGTAAAGTTTGCAATACAGTCAAGTTTGTGAGTTTATGCAACATTCACCATTAATTTGAGTTAACATACTAACTGAAATGTGGACCAGGTTTTTGAAAGACTGGTGCTATTTAACTAAGCAGTGATGAGTGGAATTCATGTGTATCATAAATGGGCAAAGTGTGGGTTGTTTAGGTTTCCTTTAGTTCTATGGAACAAAAATGATTATATATATATATATATATATATATATATATATATATATACACTAGGGATTGATAGTAGATAATCTGATATTGTTGCAGATTTAACACATTATATTTTTATAAGTCAACTCAGAGATTTAAAAAATCTTGACAAAATATCAAGAATGAATTGTTCCTGAATTTATACTAATTTAATTCCAAATTGAGTTTTGAACTACTGCCTCTAAACACTAAACCAGCTATGTCACTGAGATTCCTTGTTATTGTGATATCACTGTGCATACCTATATTGCCTGCTGAATCTACGATAGCCCTTAATAACTAGCTGCAGTGTTGTTTTATCTCAAAGTTCAATGCAATGTGACCACAATTCAGTGAGTACCATCTAACTGCTCCCTAGTGGTAGGGAGAGTAGAAACCACAAAAATGCCTGCTATCACCGCTATCCTTCAGATGCAGTAGATATATGTGTAAATAGTGTCTGTAACACAAAGTTCTTTGAATATATGACAGAAGCAGAAATGAAATTGTTAGAAAAAATACAAATGTACAATATAGTACATTTAATCTATGGGTCCGCATTAATGTAAAGACATTAATTTGGGACCATTCTTTCTTTCCTTGAACTACAGTTGATTTACAGTAGTATTTTGGTTTCAGATATACAACATAGTGATTCAATATTTTTAGACATTATATTCCATTTAAAGTTATTATAAAATATTGCTTATATTCCCTGTATTGTAAATTATATCCTATATCTTATTTATTTTCTACCATGTAGTTTATGCCTCTCATTCTCCTTCCCATGGCTTTCTCTCCCTCTCCCCCACCTCTCACTGGTAGTGACTGGTTTGTTCTCTGTTTCCATGAGTCTGTTTCTGCTTTGTTATATTTATTTGTTTTAGTATTTGAATTTAACATATAAGTGAAAATATACAGTATTTGTCTCCCTGTTTAACTTATTTCACTAAGGGTAATACCCTGCAGGTCCAGCCATGTTATTGCAAGTGGCAAAATTTCTTTCATGGCTGAGTAATATTCATATGTGTGTGTGTGTGTGTTTGTGTGTGTGTGTGTGCACGTGTGTGTCACATCTTCTTTATCCATTCATCTGTTGATGGACACTTGTGTGGCTTCCACATCTTAGCTATTGTAAATAAAGCTGCTATGAACATTGAGGCGCATGTATCTTTCCAAATTAGTGTTTTTGTTTTCTTCAAATATATACTCAGAAGTGGAATTGCTGGATACTGTGGTAGTTCTAGTTTTCATTTGTTGAGGAGCTTCCATTATGGGACTATCTTGCAAAGCACATGTTCATTTTCATTTAATTAACAGTGAAGAACAGAGAGAGACAAACCCAATGTCATACCAAAGAGTCTATGACGTTGTCTCTCTTAGAGATCAGTTATTCATAAACTTAGAAAATAAAACTCATTAACAACACATTGAACGTTGTAGGTAACAACTAGCAAGAAAGTTTAACAATTTTGCTGGTGATTAAATCCTTTACTTTTTAAATGCAAGTTTTCTAGTATTTTTAAAGCATACTTGCTGACCCTAATCTTTTTAGAATCACATCATCACACTTTTCATTTTTATTGTCCCTCTTTCAGCATACTATTTAAGAGATTCATTTGTAAAGGAAAACTTTGCTTTGCTTATGGTCATTTGAAACAGTTTGTATTTGACACAAAGCATTAAACACAAGCACACATAAAAATTAAAGTTTATGCATATTTTCTTGGTCTTTTACAGCAGGCTACTGCAGTATTAGATCCATCCTAAATATCCAGAAATAATTTTTAAGGCAAATTTGGTAATTCTTTTGTCACTTGAATTGTATCTAAAAATATTGTTTTTAAGTCATTGCTAATTCCCACATAATAATATAAAGTTAATATATTAAAGAAAACTAGGCAAAAGGGGGCTGTTCTTTTTTGTATTTTTGAAAACTATTCCAGAAAAAAAATCGATAAAGTCTGCAATGTCTCAGTCTGATCATCAAACATTTTCTGTTTATTCTGTTAAATATATGGGATAATAATAAATGTGAATACTACAATATTTCAACTTTTAAAAATTGTAGAATGGCTCCTGGATTATTTTGTAATATGGTTAAAATTTGCCAATAGAAATACTATCATAGACAATGAAGTATTCAAACTATAACTTATTTTTTTAATTACTCAGTGCTCTTTGCATTGATGGGTAAGGAACAGCCAAGCATCATTGTAACAGAATAATTTTGAAGTGACAAAGTCAGTATTTTTCAGATGCTTTTAACAATAAGAGCTTCCCTGGTGGTTCAGAAGTAAAGAACCTGCCTGGGTCAGGAGGATTCCCTGGAGAAGGAAATGGCAACCCACCCCAGTGTGCTTGCCTGGAAAAGGCCTTGAAAAGAAGAGCCTGGCAGCCTATAGTCCATGAAGGGTCTCACAAGAGTCAGACATGACTTACGGACTAAACAACAACAACAACAACATAGATTTCAAAGCACTTGAAGAGTTACCTTACCTTATTATTATTTTTTAAATGTCATCTAATGTTTGAGTTGGCTTTCCTAGTGGCTCAAACAGTAAAGAATCTCCCTGCCAGTGCAGGAGACATTGTTCAATCCCTGGGTTGGGAAGATCCCCTGGAGAAGGAAATGGCAACCCACTCTAGTATCCTTGCCTGGAGAATCCCATGGACAGAGGAGCTTGGTGAGCTATATAGTCCATGGGGTCACAAAAGACTCGGACACATGTAAGCGGCTAAACAACAGCAACGTTTGAGTTAGTGAAATCTAAACCAAACATCGGAGAAGGCAATGGCACCCACTCCAGTCCTCTTGCCTGGAAAATCCCATGGACGGAAGAGCCTGGTAGGCTGTGGTCCATGGGGTCACTGAGAGTCAGACACGACTGAGCGACTTCACTTTCACTTTTCACTTTCATGCACTGGAGAAGGAAATGGCAACCCACTCCAGTGTTCTTGCCTGGAGAATCCCAGGGACGGGGGAGCCTGGTGGGCTGAAGTCTGTGGGGTCGCACATGACTTTAGTGACTTAGCAGCAGCAGCAGCAGCAAACCAAATATGTTTCATTTTATGTGCTTTTTTTGATTGTGAATATTGTAAAATTTGTATTCTGAGAGTTGGAAAAAAATTAGTTTTCTGTTAATTCTTTTCATTAAAATTTTTTTTATGCGGAGTTTATGAGAGAATCAAAATGCCCATAAATGCTATTATATAAAAGTAGATGATATCTTAAAGTGACTGTCAACATTTTAAAGTATGATTTAGTTTAATACTAATAGGGGAGTGCATCTCCAATAGTATGTCAATGACCTGATTATGTATTATAATCACTACTTTATATATAATCTTTTAAAAACATATACAAAATGAATTAATGCTTATTGGTGTCATGCAAAATTTAATGAGATGGGCCAGGTGACTGCCAGCATCACATACAATTCTCTGTTTCTTTTTTAGCAACTCCTGAAACCCCACTTCCTTCCCCACCTCAAGGCTCTGGACAAGAACCATACAAAATAGCTGCAAATCAAGCTTCAGTCATTTCACACCAGTCTCTTTCCAAACAAAAGCAATTGTGAGAGTATGTTTACTTCTGAACGGCACTGCGTAAATGTGAAAAGTTGTTGGTCTTAAAATATCTCAGGATAGCACTTTTGGCAGACTCTTAGCCAGGGCTTCTTCATGGTGCTGTTATAAAGACGGTATCCTGTTTTCTTGTTTATATGTTCATTTTTGTTGTTGTTGCTATTGTTTAAAACCTTTAGATGCAACCAATGTCTATCACTGAGTTCCAATACGTTTGTATAGTATAAACCTGTACTGTGCCTGAACCAGTTGAATCTCATGTACTACTTTCATGTGTTGTCTTATTATTAATTTAAATCTGTAAATAATTGCTTTATGGTGATGTGATGAAGAACTAAGTTTTCTTCATTGAGAACAGTAGATCAGAAATCCCAGATTAATATTAAATGAGCCAAGTTCTTTTTTTAAATAAATTTTAAACTTGCAGATTTGAAAATTAAAGCAGTTGCTGTAGAATAGGGTATATTTCTTTGAAGAATCACTTACAAGCATCTTTTTGGCCCATAGTTAAATATGCCTATAAAAGATTAGAAAATTATAAATAGGCATTTCAAAGATGACTGGGTATTCCTTGAAATCTGCCTATATTTGAAGATGTATGGTAAAATAAAACATTAAATTTATCAGTTAGGATACAGGCTAAATTGTTTAAAGAAACCCTTAAAAAGAGGCTCAAGCAAGACAGGCATTTATTTCCCTCTCAGAAAACAAATCTAGAAGTAGTCATCCTTTGACTAGAACTTAGCACATGCCCACATGTGGTTCTCAGGGACACTGGGAGTATAGTCTTTAGACAGAAAGCCTCGTGCCAACAAACCTGTCCATCTCTGGGATTCTGATATCAGGAGACAAATTAGCCATCTGTCACACACATGTTGCCTCGTTTAGCCCTCCTGTAAAAGAGGTATTATTATCTTTTTCTTATAAATTAAGAAACCTTTAGCTTAGAGGATTTAAATAACATAACCAAAGATTGTTAAACCTAAAGAGGAGGAGAGCTGCACTCTAGCCCAGGTCTAATGGACTTTAAGGAGAATAAATCTTTGGTATGAAAGTGTGAGCTTCTTACTGTGGTTTTTAAGTAAATACAATTGAGTGATAATTGGATATTATCCATTGTGTTACCTGTTAACACATATTTACATATAAATGAGTGTAAATTTGTTGCAACATGAATAAGAAACTACTTTTGTACCTTTAATGAGTCTTCTAACTTTAATGAATCTTCTTCCTAAAATAAAAAGATTTTAAAAACTTTCGAACAAAGAAAATAAAATGTATAGCAGGTAGATCATGATGAAAGCACAGACAAATTAAAATCACTGACAGCATATTTTCAAAAATCCAGTGGACTGAGGAATATAGTTCTTTGGAGCCCCAAATTTGATGTTATCTAAAGCTGGAGCTTATTTTAAAACAATCGACAGTCTGCCTCAAGAAATAGTGATGTTTCTCTTTCTCTCTCTCTCTCTATCAAATAAATACACACATACTGCATTTGCTGAAGCAGCGAAAAACTGGTTTAGTAATTATTAATGATATAAAAAGGGTTCCCCAAGCTCCAAGAGACTGAATTAAATGATTTTACAGAACTTTTCAAAATTTCTAAGATTATGATTTCATAACCCCCACTTGCCCTGCAAATAAAAAGCTTTTGTTAACTGTAACTTCTTAACTCTTAAAATGGAAAAATGATTACTTAGAAGCTAGCATTGATTTAATAGAATCAATAAAATCCCTTTAACAGCTGGTACCTGGAAATGGTAAAATATATCTTTGAGAGAGAGTGAGAACAGAAAAAAACTTTAACTCATTTTTGAAAAGATTTATGCTAGTGTCTCTAGTTCACAAATAAGAATGCTTTTGATTTTTTAAGATGGAAATACATCTTGTAGTTTTCTGTTGTGCTCTTAGAAGATACTAAAAAAAAAAACCTTTAAAATATAAAACATATAATTCATTTTTAGTGTCCCTTCTAACTTATCTGCATCTATTTACTAAAACAGTCATGTTTTAGAAATTATTGCTAGCAAATTTGTGATAATAACCATGGTCAGGGAATGTGTAATATAATATTTTTGTATACTTAACTGCCAAAAATGCTGGACAAAAAGGAACTGAAGTTTTCAGCATATCTTAAAATATTGATAAGGGAAGTTATTGCTTTTATATAACACAAAAACACTTATATATCACTTTTTTCAGGTAGTAAAAAAGAATAATTTATTGTGAAATAATGATTCATTTTATAAATGTAAAATTATTTTTATAAATTTCTTTGTTTAAAATCAAAAATTGCTAGATTTTTTATTGATAAATTATAATGAGATTAAAATATTTCTAAGCTGTGATACCATGTTGTTTCACTGAACTTTCTAAATAAAAATTGAGAAAAAAAAACATAGAGTAGTGTGGTCCTTCATTATTGTTCAAAAATGATTTCATAATTTGAGAGATACTGATAGTGTCTTTTATATGGTCACTTAATTAAAGTTACATAGAGTTTGCTTGCAAATACTGGTCTTTAAAGTCTAGAGCAAAATTGACTAGCACATTTTCAAATAATCAGAGACACTGATTAAAGGGAGAGCCTCTCATTTGCATTTCTGCTTGAAACTTTTGTCACAATAATTAAAATAGATGCCTAGATTGAATTAAACACTGTACATATAAATTTATGTGATTAAAACAAGATTTGATACTACTACACTACCCAAAGTTGGCTTCCCTGGTGGCTCAGTCTGCAAAGAATCTGCCTGCCAATACAGGAGGCCCAGGTTCCATCCCTGGGTTGGAGGGATCCCCTGGAGGAGGAATTGGCAGCCCACTCCAGTATTCTTGCCTGGAGAATCCCATGGACAGAGGAGCCTGGCAGGCTACGGTCCATGGGGTCACAAAGAGTCGGACATGACTGATAGACTAACGCTTTCACTTTTCATACATAAATTTGGCATGTAAAATTTTAACCTAAATGTTTTAATTGCCGGTATCCATTATTCACATTTAAGGCTTTTTTGGTAACATTTCTTATATTACCAAGACCAGTGATTTTATTTTATTTTTTCACCTGGCTTCTTTTTTATTTAAATCCAGAGGAGTTGTACTGGGGCTCGTCCCCCTTCCTGCTGATACAGATCCTGAATGGAATCATCAGGAATTGCAAAGTACAGGTGTCAAAATCAAAGTAAGGCCATGGAATTTTGAGAGTACCCTCCAATTACTGAGAACTTTGTTGCCCTCAAATGGTCTCCTGCATTTCTATATGTATGAGAAGGGCTTCTTATTGATGTCCCCCCTGGGTCCAGACTCAGTCCTATTCCTCCAAAAAGGTGCATAGTAGCAAGAAAAGGTTTGTCTTCATGCCCACCTAGAATTCCAGACCCCCCATTATTTCAGGTGAGCTTGAAACTGTTGAAAGTGAACTATGGCTGCAAATTTTTTCAGTTTTATATCTAAGGGAGCATTCAATGGAGTGATTAAAGTCTGGACTTTTTATCCTTGTGATGAAGGGAAACAAGGAGCCCAGTTGTCAGGAATGGCATCAGTTCTCCTATGAACAAAATGCTGGGATGTGGACTTGTTTCAGGAAGGGGGACCACTTCCAGGGCCTGAAAATGGGCTCTTGGCTAACGCTTGGGAATGAATTGTCTGAGGAGACACATGTGCTGACAAAGCAAGAGATTTTATTGGGAAAGGGCACCCGAGTGGAGAGCAGTAGGATTGTTAGGGGAAGCACACTGACTGAAACCGCCCACCCTGGCCAGGCACCATAGTAACCATTTGCATGAGTTGTTTTATGACAGGAGATCCTGATAAGGAATATGGAGCTAATAAGCCACCACCAGCCGGAATAGTTCGGGAAAGGTCGAGGGGAGACACTGCCTGTCCGTCCACTTCCCAGAATCCCTCTTGCTAGCATCCATCTTGGCTGAGTGATGCGTGCGCCACCAGGAAAGACTCTGAATTAGAATGATTGGCCAAAGACCACCCGGAAACTAATCCCATCACCATAAAACCCAAGACTGCGAGCCATGCAGCAGAGCAGTTCTCCTGGGTTCCCTTACCTACTGCTCTCCACCCGGGTGCCCTTTCCCAATAAAATCTCTTGCTTTGTCAGCATGTGTCTCCTCGGACAATTCATTTCCAAGTGTTAGACAAGAGCCCAGCTTCGGGCCCTGGAAGGGGTCCCCCTTCCTGCAACAGGATGAGGGAACCCAGGAGAACTGCTCTGCCACATGGCTGGCAGTCTCAGGTTTTATGGTGATGGGATTAGTTTCCGGGTTGTCTTTAGCCAATCATTCTGACTCAGAGTCCTTCCTGGTGGTGCACACCTCGTTCAGCCAAGATGGATGCCAGAGAGAAGGATTCTGGGAGGTGGTCAGACATGTGGTGTCTCCTTAGACCTCTCCTGAATTCTTCTGGTTGTTGGTGGTGGTGGTGGTGGCTTCTGGTTGGTGGTGGCTTACCAGGACCTCCTGTCATAAAACAACTCATGCAAATGGTTACTATGGTGCCTGGCCGGGGTGAGCGGTTTCAGTCTGTGTGCTTCCCTAACAGACTTTTGGCACATTGTAGAAATAGGAGAACTATGAATTCTGTAATGATTTTCATGCCACTGGGTCAGGGAGGCTATCCCACTTTTAAACCTTAGTGCCTCTGAACATGTTTACATCCCAAAAAGCCAATCCAGCTTTCTTTAAAGGAAAAAGACTATAAACCAATACCTCTACTGAAAGAGAACTAACATTCCTGTGATGTCGAACCCTATGAAAAACGTCCTGAAACAAAATTACCGTTTTGATTTTCTACTTGACTGCAAGGGTGGGCTCTGACTGATCTGCTTAGAATTCTACTAGGTTTTATTTTTATTTTCACTCTTATCAGGGTATCATGTACACCATTTAAACACAGATTATACTGGAGTTGTGTTGAATAAAAAGTATACACAAGTTTGAGAGTTGCGATTTAAGTTTTTGGGGGGGCAAAATAAGGACTGCAGCTCAGGACACAGCTCCTCAGTTAGTTCTGAGAGATTGCTCCAAGGAGGCAGGAGGAAAAGTCAGGCTATACAGAAGTTTAAAACAAAGGGAGCAGGCAGTCTGAACATCAAAGATCAGGTATCAAGTTAAGGAATTTAGCATTCAATGTCTGGGAAGATGCAAGCCTCTGGGCTCAAGGATTTCATTCCTTTCATTTGCCTCGGCTATCTAGGGCCAAATACTGTTTTCTTGCTCACCTTAAAGAGTGGCAGATGGCTGCTTCCGGCATTCCCCCAACTCCTCAGCAATCACCATGGGGGGTGGCAGCATCTGTTGGATCACAGTTTTGGGAGCCCTCATTCACATTTGGAGGCCAGAAATCAGTGGTGGCTGTGACTTTCTTGTTTATTGATATGACAGGAGATAGTCTCTTTTTGCAGGTGTAACAAGAAAACCTGCAGTCCTGCATCCCGTCACACCCCTGATCTCCACGTTCTGCTCTTTACTAACTATATTCAAATATTGCAGCTGTTTAGCTGATATTTTCCAAGGATTGAAAGCATATTTTCTATCACATTTTGCAATTTTTTTTTCATTTTTAGAGCTTATTTGTATACAACCACTCCATCCCCACCACATTCTCTCAATTTCTTAATAAATCAATATTTTTTACATAGTAGTTACTATTTAAATAATTTTTCAAACCACATTTAAAATATGAAATAGGTAAATTTTGTACTCTGAAGAATAGAAGAAATACAGTCTAATCCTACAGAGAAAGTGAGAAGTGAAAGAATAGTCCTCACTCCAGATCACAGAAGGAATGTGGCTTAGAATAAAGAAAACACATGAAGCATATTAATAATAATTTTTATCTTATCCCTATACTACAGTATGATACGGCCTCCTTTATAATTTGGTTATTTGAGATGGTGATTTTAACTTATGTGCCTCCCTTCCCTCCAATCCCTCTGAATTTTGCCTAGAGAAAGACTTCTTGAAAAGAAGAAAAATCTATAGAGGTACTGAAACTGAAACTTTTTTTTTTTTCTTTCCTGCAAAATGTGGGGCAGATGACATCAGAGTAAAGGAAATGCACACTAGTCTATGATTCAGCACAGGCTTAATGGTGTTTCTGGGAAAGAAAGAAAGAAACCAATATGAAATTCTGCAGATAGAGACTACAAAATCTTCAATGATGCAAAAGGAGAGACTGAGACCAAGGAGGAGCATGCAGCAGTCAGTGAAGGTCAAGTCCAAGAACAGCAGGGGCCATGGCAAGTGACCCAGTGTAGAGAGCTCCCAGTGAGATGCATCTCATCTCCATGAGGCAGACGGGCTGGTCAATGGGGAGTCTGGGACACAGCAATTTCCAAATGAGAGGAACTGTGTTTGGTTACAGGAAGGATGGAGAGAGCCTAACTTCAGAACACTGCAACAGTCAGGAAGACAGAGAAGCCTTCATTCATGCCCACAATTTAGTCAGAAGTGGAGAAAGAATCCCCAGAGAGGGAATTCTCAAATGAGACAAGACAGCTACACCAGGGTTAGAGTCCTGATGGGGAAAAATGGGACCTGGAAATTGAGATAGGAACTTCTATAGAAAATCTCAAATTCTCTGGAATTCAGTATGTAGAAATGGACTTTTTGTTTTGTTTTTATTCAGTTGCTAAGTCGGGTCATGCTCTTTGTGACCCCAAAGAAAATAAAGACAGATCTAAAATCCATCTTGACTGAAGTCGAGCTTGACTGACTTAGATAATGGTCTTAGATAATTTTGCTTCATTCTTCAGTGTATTATGTTTACATTGGGAGTTCTGAAAATAAATTACTTGCAAAAAAAAAAAAGTGGGGGTAAGACACTTTCTGATAATAAGGACTTACTGCTTGAGGGCAAACAAAGGTCTTTTCTCCAGGCAAGACATGTGTCCCTCAGGACATGTCCCCTCCTGCACTCCTGTTGGTTAAACCAATATCTAGGGTTAAGTCACAACACTGCCAGGTCATAGAATTGCTAAGCTTGCTGAGAGAATAAGGGTCTAAATCTCCAACAAAATGAGATAAGGTGCCAGCAGTCAAGAGGTTGGTTCTATTAGAACTAGACTCCAGAGAATAAGATCAAGGATGGACATAAAAAGCTGGGTAAGGGAAATTATATTAAGGAAACAATCTATTAGTATACAGAATTTAGCCTCTTGGCAAGAACCCTAAAATCATGGAGGCTGACTGGTGGTGCAGAAAAGCACAAGCATTTTAATAAGCATCAAGGTTATAATAGCTATAGGGGCTTGACCAGCAAAGAGCTATGGAGATGTGACTAGACCCAAAGAAGCCACCAGACTCACAAGATGCATAGCCAACAAAGGCATTTTTCAATCAATGCAGCCAAAAAGAACAGAAGGAATGGAGGAAGAAAGGGAGAAAGGGGAAAAAAAGAAAGGAGGGAGAGAAAGAAAAGAAAAATGAGATAGAAGAAGGGAGAGAGGGAGGAAGGGGAAAAAATGAGCTGAGAGTTGCCAAACAGATTTTTAAAACTGCAGTATCTTGCCACGTTCCCAGACTTGGGTCTATTTTCTAATCCAGCGTCCATGGACTGAAAAAGAATCCCCAAGACAAAAAGGTCCTGTATCTCTACAGCAGGTGCATATTTTAAGGATTCCCTCAGTCCTTTTCCAAACAGACCTATGGCCCTTTACTAAACATTCACTGGAGGAAGGAAAATAGATAAGCTTTTTGGAATTGTTGCAAGAGGCTCTTGCTTGACACTGATACGTGGAAACCTGAAACATCTTCATAGACCCTGCTTAGAATTTCGGTAGCATAGGGAAGCTAGATAATAAATAGAGCCATGGCCCAGGATCAGCTCACCATGAGAGGAGTAGATTGGTTCAACATAACTCACTGGAATTCTGTTACAGATATTCCCTTCCCTAGATTTCTGGGTTAGTTTAGGCCACAAGAGAAAATCTGTTTGTATGAACTGGGAAAATAAAAGTGAAGAAGCAGCCATGTCTGTCTATGCTCAAAAGAATAGTACAGGCACCAGGTTTGCTTAAACATCTGTCACTTAATTACTGGCTGACCTTGTTGGTGTGGAGAAGTAGCCATTCTCACTCCCCTTAGTTCTGGCTGATTTTGCTGCCATTGTTTCTCTGACTCCCAGGCCTTGAGCAAGGTTAGTTCCTGGAGAAATGACACCAGGCAGGTCATTCACTTGAATGAAGCTGGATTTTTGGAGGCATTGAGTGATCAGTAAGAGTTCTAATCTCCCTCGTGTATTTCAACTCATCTTCATGCACTTTAGTCTGTCCATGCTTTTACCATATTTGTGTCCATATTTCCTTTCCAACTAATATCCTGTTGACTTCAGGCCATAGAACTATTTACAGAAGCAACAGAGTACTAAACCAGCCCTAAAACCATGTAATAGCAAACCCAGAAGATAAATTCATGATTGAATATAACCTATGGTGTTTCTGTTTCTATGATTGAATCTTGACTGATACAGTGAGTCCAAAAGTCAATCTGATAATCATTTCTCTAGTCCCTCAGTAGATTGGACATACTTTGAGATTGTTGGAATCCAACCATCTGTTCCTTGTCCTGATGAATTAAAAACTATCTTAGAGAGGAAAGCCAGGAGTAAGCCTAGGAAAATGTTCCCACTCTGCAGACAACATCAGTAACTAAAAGATTATCTTATTTGAAGCAGGTATGGGAGATGGGGAGAAAGCAAGTATTATCCTTTAAAAACCTATAAAGGGCAAGAATAGTGGTCTTTGTTATATGTCCATTTGATTCATCAGTAATGGATCCTATAAAGACAGTGAAATCCTGGAGAATAAGGGATTCTTATCTACTGCAAATTTCAGTGAAATAACCGCCTCAGTAACAGTGGATTAACGTGGCTCCAGGTATGAGGTATGTGGCTACTGATCTAATGAATGCATTCTTTTTCATTCTTGTCCAAAAGAAGACTCAGGCGTGAGAGGAAGTGATGTACATGCTCAGTCACAGTTGATCTTTGTGACTTCATGGACTACAGGCTCCTCTGTCCCAAGGAATTTTTCAGGCAAGAATACAGGAATGGGTTGCCAGTTCCTACTCCAGGAGATCTTCCTGACCCAGGGATGGAACCCACATCTCTTGCGTCTCCTGCTTTGGCAGGTGGATCTTTACTGCTGTGGCATTTGGGGAGCCTGGGAGGAGGTGGTGCTGTGGTCCACCAGTCTATGGGTCTGTGGGTCTGTGGGTCTGCCCAGCTGCCTGGCTCTGCCCTGCCCCCCTGGTGGCTTGGCTCCATGGCTGCCAGAATGGGAAGCAATTTCCTATCATCTGGAACAGACAGAGCTCTACATTGAAAGAGTTGATCCAAGCCTATGTTGACTTTACTGCCTTTTGCCATAATATTGTCTGAAGATATCTAGATCAGCATCAGTTTTGTCAAGCATCATACTGATTCCTATTCAGTCAGAAGCAATTGTCTTCTGAAATGTCATTTCAAGAAATGACTCCTTGAAAGCCCATAAGAGGAACTAGCTTGGCGATACAAAATTTTGAAGATAGATTCCTTCAGGACACATTATATATTCTAACTTCGCCCCCAAAGGTAAAATAATTAGATCTGGAAATCAAATGGAAAAAATGGTCCTATTTACTGCCATTTATAGCCCACTTAGGTAGTTTGTGCTCTTTGTCCCCACAACTGTAGGCCCTCAGTGATTAGAAGTATTGGTTCTAAAAAGGTAACTCTGAAGAAGACTTCAAATATTTTCCATTTTATATGGAAAGAGACCAGGATATATAAGAGAAGAATCACTATCCTGATAGGGGTGAAAAGTGAAAGTGTTAGTCGCTCAGTCATTTCCGACTTTTTGAAACCCCATGGACTTTAGCTCACCAAGCTCCTCTGTCCATGGGTTCTCCAGGCAAGAACACTGGAGTGGGTTGCCATGCCCTTCTCCAGGGGTTCTTCCTGACTCAGGGATCAAACCCGGCTCTCCTGCAGGCAGACAGATTCTTTGCCATCTGAGCCGCTAGAGAAACCTAACAGGGGTATTGCCCCTAATTATCAGGAGGAGGTAGAGCTGGTGCGGCCAGAGAGCAGGTGATCTGTTGGCCGTCTCTTAGTACTCCGGTGCCCAGTTGTGAAGAAAAATGGGCAAGAGCATCAGCTAACACCTAAGAAGAGCTTGGTAACTAAAGGCTCAGATCCCTGAGATGAAGATCTGGACCATGCCAACATGCAAGCTGCTGTTAACTTTTCCCACCAGATGAGGGTTTCAGTATCTGCAAAACAGCTTAAAGTTATTATTACGTATATCACTTTAGGGGGAACCAGGACCTTGCCCCAAGGCTGAGTTATTGTTTTTTTTGTTTTTGTTTTTGACTATTTCCCCTCCTCTCCCTAATTAGCAACTATTTGAATGCACCCTTTGGAACTCCCGTACAAGGCGGCTGAATGAAGCCTGTTTCCTGTAATCAAGAAATAGGGGACTCAAAAGGCTTTAGTGCCCAGGAACCCCACAGGGTTCTGCTCAGTATCATTATCAAGTATCATTTACCTTTCTTTAAAAATTGTTTAATATTTACATTTAATATCTATTTTTATTTATTTGGCTATGCTGGGTCCTGGCATGTAGGATCTTTAGTTGCAACATGGGAACTCCCAGTTGTGGCATGTGTGACTTGGTTCCCTGTCCAGGGACCAAACTCGGGCCCCTGCCTTGGGAGAGTAGAGTCTTAGCCACTGGACCACCAGGAAAATCCCTTATCTTTCTTTCTTAATTTTCTCCCAGAAAAGGAGATCCTTAAAGCCTTTCCTAATAAACACCAGACATACTAATTTCAGAGTCTGATTCCTAGTGTTAGGTAGTTAGAATAGGAAAAAGGAGCCCAAGATGGTGGTGGCTAAAAGAGAAAGGAAAAAGCCCATGAAGATGGAACAAAAGAAAATCTGAGGGCTGGAATGAGAAATTCAGGTAAAACAAACAGCCCTTCTGGCTGGCCCAGTTTACACAGAGCAGGCTCAGGGGAAGGAGACAAAATATATAAAAAGAGGAGCCAAGACTGAGCCTCTCCTTTGGGATCAGCCCACCCTCGTCCTCGAGGGTGTACTATCCTTTGCTTGTCGAATAAAACTGAGCTGTAACTGAACTGTAACACTGCTCTGCTGTTTCAAATCTTTGCTGTGGCAAGAAAGAACCAAGGAAATTACACACTCTCCCAACAGGAGGGAATCTAACTTGAAACAACATATTGAATTAATTTGTATTTATATGCTATTGTTGTTGTTCAGTTGCTAAGTAATGGAAGACTCTTTTGTGACCCCATAGACTGTAGTACACCAGGCTCCTCTATCCATGTATTTCCCATGCAAGAATACTGGAGTTGATTGCCACTCCTTCTCCAGGGGTTCCTTCTGATCCAGGTATTGAACCTTCATCTCCTGCATCAGCAGGTAGACTTTTTACTGCTGGGCTACCAGGGAAGACATATACTATCGTAGGCAACTGTGAAATAAAATTAATTAACCATCAGTTCAGTTGCTCAGTCATGTCCAACTCTCTGTGACTCCACGGACTGCAGCATGCCAGGCTTCTCTGTCCATCACTAACTCCCGGAGCTTGTTCAAACTCACGTCCATCAATTCGGCGATGCCATCCAACCATTTCATCCTCTGTCATCCCCTTCTCCCCCTGCCTTCAATCTTTCCCATCAGCAGGGTCTTTTCCAATGTAATTTTCTAAAAGTAATTTCCAGGAAATTTTCCAAAGGTAATTTCCAATTAATCATAGAAATTAAATATTATCATAAAAATAAAATTTGTAAAAAGTCAGGTTTCTAAAAATCTTGTATAAATTATAATATCACCAGAAATCAAATTTATAAAATAATCTAGTGAAAAAACTTGCACTGAAACACTGAATACTATGAATATTTCTGAGAGTTTATTTTCAAAAACTGAAGCAAAATTATGATCTAATGGAAGTATTAGATATTTGTTTTAAGTATATTTTAACATTGACATATTCCTTCTCTCCAGAGCTTCCCAGGTAGCACTTATGTTAAAGAGCCCACTTGCCAATGTATGGGACGTAAAAGACCAGGGTTCCAACCCTGGGTTGGGAAGATCCCCTGGAAGATGGCATGGCAACCTACTCCAGTATTCTTGCCCAGAAAATCCCGTGGACAGAGGAGCCTGATGGGCTAGCATTCATAGGTTTGCAAAGAGTCAGACATGACTGAAGCAGCTTAGCAATTCACAGCATATCCCTTCCCTTCATTTCTTAAAACACATTTTGGAGGAATTAAACTTTCAAATATCCTTTTGAAAAACATGAGATTTTTATCCAGGCTATTTATGATGAATCATCTTAATAATTCTATTAAGAGCTTAGGTGAATAATCCATTTTTCTAACAAGTTAAATAATGTTTAGGTTATAGTCCTCTTTAAAAAGTGATCCACATGATCTTGTATTGACCATAACTTGAATATGTACAGAAATTTTTAAATGTATTGCATATTACTTCTTTTATTCAGGTAAAGAACTGCAGTAGAGAGTTACACAGACTGTTCAAGGACCTACTGACCAACATTTTATCAACATGACTACAAACATTATAAATACTGAACTCTGAAAAAAATCCAACAAATACCTGTATATGTAGTATCAGAGAACTTTTTGAATTTATAAACAATAATTTAAAGGGAATATACAATATCTACTTAGATACATATTTTTATCATGCTCAGTCATGTCTGACTCTTTGCATCCTCATGGACAGTTGCCCATCAGACTCCTCGGTCCATGGAATTTTCCTGGCAAGAAAATACCAGAGCAGGTTGCCTAGTTTCCTCCTCCAGGTGATCTTCCCAACCCAGGGATCAAACCCACGTCTCTAGCATTTCCTGCATTGGCAGGTGGATTCTTTACCACTAGTGCTACCTGGGAAGCCATAATATATTATGGCTTATCTAATATTTTTATTATTAGATAAGAAATGCCTGGTTGGAAAGGGAATTGTAACCTGCAAGGAAGTGGTTAATTCTTTGCCAGGAAGTGATGGTGCATCTGAACCAGATATCTAGAATGACCTCAAGGACATAACCCAGAAATTCAAGTTTTATGTGGCAATACTTAAGATCTAGACAGCCTGAGTGATAGTCTGTGCTCCTGCTCCTCTATATGCTATAAATAATTACCCAGGTGCTATTGCAAGAGTGCTGTAAATGAGAATCCCTCTAGTTCCTACAGGTTGAGAATTTTCTGTAATTAGAGAAGGCTCAAAGTGCTAGTCGCACATGGATTTTGAGATCTGGTCAAGTATTCACAGCAATTCATTCAGGGCCAAGACTGTCTCCTAACTTCCAGGAGGATTCAGATAAAATCAGACACAGAAAAGTCTTCCTTAGAAAAATCTTTGAAAACATACAAAATAATTTCTTCAACTTGTACATTTTAACAGCTAAAAAACAATAAAACTTTAATAGCAATAAATATTTAAAAACTATTTACTTAAAGGTATATTTCAATGAATGAAATTACAATTATGACATATGAAAATATTTTGGCTTATTCAAAAATATCTTTTGAAGGAGATAGTAATTTTTTTCCTAATAATTTAGCACAGAAAGGTGTCCTGATAAATTGTAAAACTGAGCACAAATGTTAGGTTAGAATGAGAAAGATGTTATATTGGAAGTTTGGATTTGTGTGCCATAATTAACAATAAATAATCATAGCAGTGCCCCTTTTTAACCTCTAATGGTTTCCCATTACTCTTTGAGTAAAAATTCAATTCCATACCATGCTCCACCAAGCCCTATATAATATATACACCCTATCTCTCCAATATAATAATTTCCTATTTAGTCCTCTTTACTCACTATGCTGGACTTGCATCACCATCATCATCATCATTTACTTAAGCGTAAGCTAGCACCTTTGACCATGCTGTTTTTCCTATTCAGAATACTCTTCACACGGTTATCACATTGTTAACAGTTCATGCTTCAGCTAGTATATCACCTCTTCAGAGAAACTTTACTCTGTTTTTTGAGTTATCTTTTTTCTCATTATGAGAGGCCTTTAAACATATATCTCAACTAGCAATTATTTTACTTTTTTTTTTTTTGGTTCATTTGCCAAGTCTTTCTCCCCCCACCAACCCATTTAGAATTTAAGCTATTGGGGTAAGAAACCATGTCAAATTCATTATCATTGTAGTCTTAATAGAATAACATAGAATGTAGCTTACTTGAATTAATTAATTAAAACACAGACTTTCAAAATCAGAGACAAACCTGTAGACCTACTTTGCAAAATGTGTAAAAGAGAAGTTATTTAGAAAGAAGGAAAATTATATATGTCAGAAACTCAGATTTCCATAAAGAAGGATGAACATCAGAGAAGTAATAAAGGAAAACAAGTTAAAAGCTTTAATTCTTTTTATTCTTAATTGATATAATAATAGTCTGTTCAAGAAAATAATAACAATGCTGTATTCCATTATTATAGCTAATTGATAAGTTGAATGAATTGGGAGCACTGATATAAGAGACAGAAGGGAGGAATTAGGAATTTTGGAGTTCCTGTAAAGTACTTGTACTACCTGTGCAATGGTATTATATTACTTTAGAGTTGACTTAGATTCATTTCAAATGCATACTGAAAATACTAAGACAATTTCTGAAGAAAATAAAAAAAGAAAGTATGACTAATATGCTGAGAGAAGATGGAATCATATGAATTGCTCATTAAACCCACAAAATGCAAAAAAAGAAGGTGAAAGTAGAAATAAAAATAAGGGCAATACCTAGAAAACAATAATGAAGATGCTAGTTATTAATCCAATCATATCAATAGCCATTTTAAATATCAATGGTCTAAATAAGCCAATTAAAACAGAGAAATCGTCAGAATAGATCAAAGAACAAAACTCAAGTATATGGTGCCTTCAAGAAAACTATGTTAAATATAAAGTCTGACATAGATCAAAAATAAAGGGGTGGAAAAACACATGCCATGCTGATGCTGAACCAAATAAAGCAGGAATAGCAGTAGGAATATTAATTTCAGATTATATATACTACAGAGCAAGGGAAATGATGGGGCATAAAAAGAGGCACTGCATGATGAAAATTGAGACAGTTTTCCATGAAAATAAAGCAATCCTTAATGTCTATGTACCTAACAAGAGAGCATCCGTGGAGGAGGGGCATAGCAACCCACTCTAGTATTCTTGCCTGGAGAAGCCCATGGACAGAGAAGCCTGGTGGGCTATAGTCCAAGGGCTTGCAGAGTCGACATGACTGAAGCGACTTAGAATGCAGAGTGCCAAAACACACATGATAAAGACCTCTAGAGCTGCAAGAGGAAATGAATGAATGTACTGTTACAGTTGGAAACTTTCAATATTCCTCTATCTGATGTGGACAGATCCAGCAGGCAGAAAATCAGTAAGGACATAACTGAACTCAATAGCATCATCGATCAGCTGGACATAATTGATATCTATAGAGCACTTCACCAACAGCAGTAGAATGCATATTCTTCTCAAGCTCACATAGAACGTTCACCACGATAGACACGTTGTGAGCCAACACAATATTGAAGGAAATAGCCAAAGTTGGAGGAATGACACTACCCTACAAGATTTGCTACAAAGCTACAGTAATCCAGGGAGGGAGGGTCATGCTGGTGAAAAAAAATACAGATCAGAAAAAGGATAGAGATCTCAGGAAAAAATCCATATAAATACAGTCACCTGGTCTTTGACAAAGGAGCCAAAGTAAATACAACGGAGAAAAGACAGTCTTTTCAACAAACGATGCTGGGAAAACAGGGCATCCACATGCAAAAAATACGAATTTAGACATAGATAGCACACCCTTCACAAAAATCAATTCAAAATGGATCATAGACCTACATGTTAAACTCAAAACTATAAATTTTGAGATGTTAATATAGGAGACAGTGAAAGTGAAAGTCGCTCAGTCGTGTCTGACTCTTTGAAACCCCATGGACTGTACAGTCCATGGAATTCTCCAGGCCAGAATACTGGAGTGGGTAGCCTTTTCCTTCTCCAGGGGATCTTCCCAACCCAGGGATCAAATGTAGGAGAACATCTAGATACATTTGGATATGTTAATGACTTTTTAAATACAAAACAAATAGCATAATTCATGAAAGAAATAATTAATAAACTGGATTTAATTGAATTTCTAAACTTCTGTTATGTGAGAGACACTGCCAAGACTAGAAAGAAAAATTACAAACTAGGAGAAAATATTTGTAAAACATGGTAACAAAAGATTCACCAAGAATATAGACAAAGATTCTTAAAATTCACCCCCCATCAAATCCAACTAAAAATAAGCAAAAGTCCAGGACAGACATCTTACCAAAGAAAATACACAAATGACAGATAAGCATTTGATGTCTTTTCTTAATGATATATCATTTATATGTCATTAGGGAAAGGCGTTTTAAAACAACAATTGGATATCACTAGACACCTACTAGAGTAGCCAAAATCTGGCTCACTGACAATACCAAATACTGACAAGAATATAACGTGAAGGGAATGCTCATTCATTGTGGTAATATATAAATCTGGACAGCCAGTTTTACAGTTTGGCAGTTTCTTACAAAACTAAGCATACTCTTTCCATATGATCCAGCAATCATGCTCCTGGTATTTATCCAAAGAAGCTGAAAACATTTGTCCACACAGCAATTTGCACAAAGATACTTACAGCAACTTTATTCAAAATTTCCAAAATTTGGAAGCAACCAAGCTATCCTTCAAGTCAGAGAATGAATAAACTTTGGTGTGTGTGTACGCGTGCATGCTAAGTCGCTTCAGTTGTGTCTGACTCTGCAACCTTATAGGCTGTATCCCATTAGGTTCCTCCATCCATGGGATTCTCCAGGCAAGAATATGGAGTGGGTTGCAATGACCTCCTCAAGGGGTTCTTCCCAACTTAGGGATTGGACTTGCCTCTCTTACATCTCCTGCATTGGCCAGCGGTTTCTTTACCACTAGCACCACCTGGGAAGCCCCACAGTTTGGTACATGAAAGCAATGGAATATTTTCAGCATTAAGAAATGAGTTATCAAGCCATGAAAGGACATGGAGGAATTTTAAATGCATATTATCATGTGCAAGAAACCAATCTAAAAAGGCTACATACTGTAGAGTTCCAACTACATGATATTCTGGAAAAGGCAATACATACTATGGAAATAGTAAAAATATGAGTGGTGCCAGGGGTTGGTAGGAGAAAAGGATGAATAAACAAAGCAGGGAGGATTTTGGAGCAGGGAGGATTTTGGGGGCAATGAAATTATTCTGTATGATACTATGATTGTGGATACATTTTATTTCACGTTTGTGAAACCCATAGAAAACACCAAGAGTGACCCTTAATGTAAAATATGAACTTTGGGTGATAACAATGTATCAACACAGGTTCACTAATTGTATCAAACCATTGAACCATTGTAGTGGGAGATGTTGAAAGTGTAGGGAGATTGCTCAGCATGGGGATAAAATGTATGTAGGAATTCTGAACTTTCTGTTCCATCTTTCTGTGCATCTAAAATTGCACTAAAAAATAAAGTTGACAATCCTGCTTTAAAATACAATAAAATAAAAGCTTTTTAAAAATATATAACAATCAAGGTGTCCATGATGGAACTATGCAGGTAAAAAGGCAAATAATAATTGATAATTTTCTGCCCGTGTGCTTCCAGTAACTCAGTTTGAGACCATAGCAAGGCAATATCTTAATTCCCACTGTACTCCTATCTGTAGTTTAAATTTGAGTTCTTCATATATGATGTGTCATCACTGACAAGATAGTTTTGAACGATATCAACTGAAATGGACACAAAAAATCTCGTCCAGTTTCATGGTCTACATCACTTACAGTAATGCTTATGACAAAAATATTAATTATAAAAGTTGACTAATTGACATTGTCTTTTAAAATGTTATTTTGTAGGTTTTACCAACAATTACTACTTTTTATTATTTATTTTTATTGGAGTATAGTTGCTTTATAATGTTGTCTTAGTTCCTACTGTACAGTAAATTGAATCAGCTCTATGTATATACATGTCTCCTCTTGCTGGATTTCCTTCCCATTTAGGCCATCACATCACAGAGCACTAGTTTCCTGGGCTCTGCAGTAGGTTGTCATTAGTTATTTATTTTATATACAGTAGTAGTGTATATGTCAATCCCATTCTCCCATTTCATCCTAACCTCCCCTTTTTCCCATTGGTGTCCACATATTTGTTCTCTACATCTATGTTTTTATTTCTGCAAATGCTACTTTTTAATAAACATCAAAACTTGATATTGTCGACCTCTTCCTCTTTGTGATACCTATTTTATGTAAATACTAAATCTATTATCATTCAATTGCAATTAGTTTTAAAAATATACTTTTGATTGCTTTATTATGGCAAATACACACAAAAAGGAAATCTTGTTAGTTCAAATGTGAAAATTTCAGAAACTTCTTAAATAAATCTGATGAAACAGATATTCGAAATCATAGTCACATTCTGTGATTCTTTGTTCTTTTATTAACTATAGGGAAAACTACAGTAAAGAATGTAGGAATACTAGTAAATTTAAGTCTAATGTACCAGGAATTTCATTAATAGTTAATTTATTTCTTATTGTCATAGAACTGTATTTCTCAAATGAACATATACAAAGAAGCATAATGCTCAGAATAATGTATCAGGTCAGCTTCCTTCCATCTTAAGGAAGTTTAATTCCACATAAGCAACGTGCTCATAACACTATTTCAGCTTTGGCAGACACAGAAGTTGCCACAACAATCTTGGATACACATCCTCAAAACTGTGACGGTACCTAACAAATCACAGTAAAACCGGTGCTCAAGCCTAGAGGGGAGAAAAACAAAAACAAAAAAAACTACAGACTCTGAAACTGGCAGTCTTTCAATTTGGAAATGTTTGATACTTTCAACATCAGTGTGAGTTTAACTGAAGGGCAGTGTTAGGAAACAAGGAAATCACAATGGCTTGAAATAACTGCAAATGTTAAACTCTATCTAACTGAAAAAGCTAGGGATGTTACAATTCAGAAAGAAAATTTATTCTTAATTCAGTTCAGTTGCTCAGTTGTGTCTGACTCTTTGCAACCCCATGAACCGCAGCACGCCAGGCCTCTCTGTCCATCACTAACTCCCGAGTCCAGCCAAATCCATGTCCATTGAGTCGGTGATGCCATCCAGCCATCTCATCCTCTGTAGTCCCATTCTCCTCCTGCCCTCAATCTTTCCCAGCATCAGGGTCTTTTCCAATGAGTCAGCTCTTTGCATCAGGGGGCCAAAGTATTGGAGTTTCAGCTTCAACATCAGTCCTTCCAGTGAACACCCAGGACTGATCTCCTTTAGAAAGGACTGGTTGGATCTCCTTGCAGTCCAAGGGACTCTTGAGTCGTCTCCAACACCACAATTCAAAAGCATCAATTCTTCTGCGCTCAGCTTTCTTTATAGTCCAACTCTCACATCCATACATGACCACTGGAAAAACCATAGCCTTGACTAGATGCCCCTTTGTTGACAAAGTAATGTCTCTGCTTTTTAATATGCTGTCTAGGTTGGTCATAACTATCCTTCCAAGGAGTAAGTGTCTTTTAAATTCATGGATACAGTCACCATCTGCAGTGATTTTGGAGACTAAAAAATTAAGTCTGTCACTGTTTCCACTGTTTCCCCATCTATTTCCCATGAAGTGATGGGACCAGACGCCATGATCTTAGTTTTCTGAATGTTGAGTTTTAAGTCAACTTTTTCACTCTCCTCTTTCACTTTCATCAAGAGGCTCTTTAGTTCTTTGCTTTCTGCCATAAGGGTGATGTCATTTGCATATCTGAGGTTATTGATATTTCTCCTGGAAATCTTGATTCCAGCTTGTGCTTCTTCCAGCCCAGCGTTTCTCATGATGTACTCTGCATATAAATTAAATAAGCAGGGTCACAATATACAGCCTTGACATACTCCTTTTCCTGTTTGGAACCAGTCTGTTGTTCCATGTCCAATTCTAACTGTTGCTTCCTGACCTGCATACAGGTTTCTCAAGAGGCAGGTCAGGTGGTCTGGTATTCCCATCTCTTTCCAAATTTTCCATAGTTTATTGTGATCCACACAGTCAAAGGCTTTGGCATAGTCAATAAAGCAGAAATAGATGTTTTCTGGAACTCTCTTGCTTTTTCGATGATCCAGTGGATGTTGGCAATTTGATCTCTGGTTCCTCTGCCTTTTCTAAAACCAGCTTGAATATCTGGAAGTTCACAGTTCATGTGTATTATTCTTAATAGCATATTCTAAAATATAATATCTGAAGATATTGACTAACAGTAGTTATTTTTTTTGGCTAATTAAGAATTTGTTAAATATTATCTTTTTGTCTTTCTAAGACTATTTTTAAAATCTATAATTTTCTCTCTTGTACTATTGTCCACTTTCACTTTCAGATGTATATTATAAACTTTTCACATTTCAGATGTATGTATTATAAGCTTTCACTTTCAGATGTATCTTGTATTTCCATCACTGAATGAAGTACAGAGTCATACACTTGAATCCAACTGACTGTTGAAGTACAGTATAGGTCTTCTGTAGCTCTAGTAAGATGTTTTCAAACTCTTTATACTTCTACATAAATCTTTTTTTGGAGCTTGTGGCTAAACCTATCATACCAATAGTCCGATAAAGAGAGTTATCAATGTTTGTTCTTATAATACTGCATGGTGAAAGAATTTCCTTTCTAATTTGGAGGGTAAAGGATTTTCTAATTTGGAGGGTAAAATATTACAGAAACTAAGAACAGGAAGGGAAATGGACTGAGATGGTTGAGGGGGGCTCTAGAGTAGGAACTGGATATATGATTACATAAACCAATTAGAAAACCTAGATAATCACTGCAGCAATTAAAACCTGTGACTGATTTCATTGAAAATATCTACAATAATAAAAATATTTTCCTTTGTTAATCAGATGCTTGCCTTATTTTAATGTATAGACGTAATACAGTTTAAGCAGTGCATTTACTATTTTAGAACAAAAATAGGATCACTGGCTTACTAACAGACTTCCAATGATATTACTTGGTATTCGGTTTGACTCATATGTCAAGTTTGGACTTTGGACTTGGGAGTGCCCAATCGTGAAACCTTTGGGTTACATCGTGTTCAATTAAGTTAAAGTTTTATTTATGAGACTAAATATGTGAGATATCTATAAGTCATGTGTATGATTATATAAATAACTATATATATTATTTTATTTATATAAGTTTATAGATATAATTATGCATTATACATGCATTATGATTATTTACATAATAATTGTATAGATGATATTCCAACACTGAGGTAATATGTATACAGGAAGAACAAAATAAAAATGAGAATTGAAGTTAGATCCTGGATGGTGTGGAGTAAAGGGAAAAGTTTAAAGAGTAGAAATGATCTCCATAGAGATCTGGATGTTTCAAATTCAACTTTATGAACATTTTCTTCCATAACAAGTGTTAGACATTTGCTGCTGCTGCTATTGCTATTTAGGTCCCACTAATAAAATCCTGCAGTGCAGTTAATCTTTAAGCTTCATACCAGTGTTGTTCATAATTCTGTTACCTTGAATTATATTAGGAAGAATGAGTCAAATATGCAAAAAGTTGTGTATTAATCATCAGTTTCAAAACCACTGTGTGATAAAATCTTTTTTACTTTTGCCCACTGAAATATGCTATTACAGCTTTTTGAGATTCCTTATCCCTATAATATACATGCCCTTTTATTAGCCTCCTAACAAGTACAAGATTTTAATTTACCACCTTCAAGAAAAATTGATAAAAATTAGCAAGTCCTATTAGATCAAAGCCACACAAATGAATCCCAACATAACGGTAATCCAATGGAAGAAGAAGGCCTAAAGTAGCCTAGTTTATATCCAGTTACCCTTCCTGCTGTAGTGAATAAACTTCAAGGTCTCAACAGTACTCCTAGAGTATTTTCCTGGCCCCTTTTGCTTATAGGACCTTGAACTCAATGTTCAGCCCCACCATCTATGAATCTAACAAAAATTCTGCTTAGCTTCTCAGCTACCACCTCTGGAATTAGTAATTAACTGGAGGGAAAAAATAATCCCTCTCTGGCTTCCTTTCTCTCTCAGCCTGTAGTCATACAATTCCTCACTACTTCAATGCCTTAAAATAAAACTTTTAAAATGTATCTCTTTTCCTTCTATTTTTCCTAGTGTTGTCAGGGGAAGATTTAGTTTGAAAATACCTAGTGCAATATTGCCAACAATAGACACTCTAGATACATATTTTTAGCCTAATTTCAAATGAGGAAAGTGATGCTAGGTAGAGTAATTTGTTTCAGTTAAGTTCAGTTGCTCAGCTGTGTGAGACTCTTTGTGACTAAGTCCAGCCTGAAGAGAAGAGAGAGAGAAGAGAGCCCAGGCTGAAGGAAGCCCGAAGAGTCCAGGCTTCCTTGTCCATCACCAACTCCTGGAGCTTACTCAAACACGTGTCCATCAAGCCAGTGATGCCATCCAACCATTTTATCCTCTGTCGTCCCCCTCTCCTGCCTTCAGTCTTTTCCAACATCAGGGTCTTTTCCAACGAGTCAGTTCTTTGCATCAGGTGGCCAAAGTGTTGGAGCTTCAGCTTCAGCATCAGTCCTTCCAATGAATATTCAGGGTTGATTTCCTTTAGGATTGCCTGGTTTGATCTCCTTGCAGTCCAAGGGATGCTCAAGAGTGTTCTCCAACACCACAGTTCAAAAGCATCAATCTTGAGGAGTAGCCAAGATGGCGGAGGAATAGGATGGGGAGACCACTTTCTCCCCTACAAATTCATCGAAAGAACAATTGAACACTGAGCAAATTTCACAAAACATCTGATCGCTAGCAGAGGACATCAGGCGCCCAGAAAAGCAGCCCATTGTCTTCGAAGGGAGGTAGGACAAAATATAAAAGATAAAAAGGCAGACAAAAGAGCTACGGACGGAGACCCGTCCCGGGAAGGGAGTCTTAATAGAGGAAGTTTCCAGTCACCAGGAAACCCTCGCACTGGCGGGACTGGGGGAAGTTTTCGGCAATCTAACTGGGAGGAAAAATTAAACAAGGCCCACACATTACGTGCCTAAAAGCAACTCCCAGCGGAAAAGTACCCCAGACGCCCGTACCCGCCAGCAACAAGCGGGGGTGGAATGGAGAGGAGCGGGCGGCATTGCTTAGGGTAAGGACCGGCCCGAAGACCCTGAGAGCAATCGGAGGGAGCTTTTTTAAACTGTGGGATAGCAAGGGTCAAAATTAACCGGCCCGAACACACTGCCGCCGGTTCGCAAAACAAAGGGACTGAGAAACTCCAGAGAAGAGCCGGCCCTACGCCGCTGGAGGTAGGAGGCAGGGGGGAGGGGAAAAGGGCAAACTCAGCCCCAGAGAAGCCACCCCCTCCCACACTGCAAACAGGCCCCCGGCTCCTATCTAAAGACTTCCTGAGACCTGACTGGCGCTGGGGCCGCGGAGGGAAAAAGATTGCGCCCAAGCCTCTGGCTGCCTGGGCCGCTCGCCACAGAGGGAAAAGGCGCGCCGCATCCGGGGAGAGTGCGCCCAAGCCTCTGGCTGCCTGGGTTGCTCGACGCGGAGGGAAAAGGCGCGCTGCACCCGGGGAGAGTACGCCCAAGCCTCTGGCTGCCTGAACCGCTCAGGCCGGGGAAGGCACAAAACGCAGGCGCAACCGAATCCACGCTTTTGTGGAGTACCCGAAAACTGGAACCGCACTCAACGCAGGGCCCGCTCCATATAGAGCAGCCGGGAGCCTGAGCAGTGTAGACGGCGAAAGCACTGACACCCGTGAGCGGGGCAAACCCAGTGTGGCCGGAACACGGTGAGCGCTATCCACACAGAGCGGTATCTGTCTGCAGCACCCCGCCCTCCCCGTAGCAGGACTGAACTGAACTAGCGAACCTAAATAAGAGATCACCTCCGCCCGCCTGTGTCAGGGCGGAAATTAGACACCGAAGAGACAGCAAACAGAAGCCAAATAAACAAAGGGAACCGCTTCAGAAAGGACCGGTGCAACAGATTAAAATCCCTGAAGGTAACACCGACTACACGGGAAGGGGCCTACAGATATCGAGAAGTGTAAGCTGGAAAGAGGCGCTATCTGAAATTGAACTGAACCTACACTGACCGCAACAACTCCAGAGAAATTCCTAGATATATATGTATATATTTTTTTTAATTAAAAAAAATTTTTTTTCCGTTTTTTTTATTTTTTATTTTTTCTCTTTTATTTCCTTTTAAAATTCCCTATTACTCCCCCATTACTCCTCAACTTTCATTTTCATATATTTTTACGATTTTTTTAATTAGGGAAAAAAATTTTTTTTTCTTTTTTATTTTTCTTTTTCTTGTTTTTCTCTCCTATTTCCTTTTAAAGTCCTCTAATACACCTCTATTATTCCTTAATTTTCATTTTCATTTCACTATAACCTTGCCAAAAAAAAAAAAAAAGAGAGAGAGAAACCCTATTTTTAAACCGAACTTCATATACATTTCTAAATTTTTTTGTGTGTTTTTGTTTTTAAATATTGTATTTCAAAGAGTCTAACCTCTACACTAGATTTTTAATCTTTTTTTTTTTAGTAGTATGTGATATAAATTTCGGTCATTTAAGAATCCAATATTCAGTTCCCATTTCTATTCAGGAGTGTGGTGATTACTCTCCCACTTTTGACTCTCTGTTTTCTACCTCAGAACACCTCTATTTCCTCCTTTCCCCTTCTCTTCCCAATCCAACTCTGTGAATCTTTGTGGGTGTCTGGGCTACGGAGAACACTTTGGGAACAGATAACTGCGTAGATCTGTCTCTCTCCTCTTGAGTCCCCTTTTTCTCCTCCTGCTCACCTCTATCTCCTCCCTCCCTCTCCTATTCTTCATGTAACTCTGTGAACCTCTCTGGTTGTCTCTCACAGTGGAGAATCTTTTCACCATTAACCTAGAAGTTTTATTATCAGTGCTGTATAGTTGGAGAAGTCTTGAGACTATTGGAAGAATAAAACTGAAATCCAGAGGCAGGAGACTTAAGCCCAAATCCTGAGAAAACCAGAAAACTCCTGACTACACGGAACATTAAGGAATAAGAGACAATCCAAAAGCTTCCATACCTACATCAAAACCAACCACCACCCAAGAGCCAATAAGCTCCAGTACAAGACATACCACGCAAATTCTTTAGCAACGCAGGAACATAGACCTGAGTGTCAACATACAGGCTCTCCAAAGTCACACCTAACACATAGACCCATCACAAAACTCATTACTGGACACTCCATTGCACTCCAGAGAGAAGAAATCCAGTTCCACGCACCAGAACGCTGACACAAGCTTCCCTAACCAGGAAACCCTGACAAACGAATCGTCCAACCCCACCCACTGGGTGAAACCTCCACAATAAAAAGGAACGTCAGACCACAAGAATACAGAAAGCCCACTCCAGACACAGCAATCTAAACAAGATGAAAAGACAGAGAAATACCCAACAGCTAAAGGAACATGAAAAAAGCCCACCAAGTCGAACAAAAGAGGAGGAAATAGGGAATCTACCTGAAAAAGAATTTAGAATAATGATAATAAAAATGATCCAAAATCTTGAAAACCAAATGGAGTTACAAATAAATAGCCTGGAGACAAAGATTGAGAAGATGCAAGAAATGTTTAACAAGGACCTAGAAGAAATAAAAAAAAGTCAATTAAAAATTAATAATGAAATAAATGAGATCAAAAACACTCTGGAGGGAACCATGAGTAGAATAACAGAGACAGAAGATAGGATAAGTGAGTTAGAAGATAAAATGGTGGAAATAAATGAAGCAGAGAGGAAAAAAGAAAAAATAATCAAAAGAAATGAGGACAACCTCAGGGACCTCTGGGACAATGTGAAACGCCCCAACATTCGAATCATAGGAGTCCCAGAAGAAGACAAAAAGAAAGGCCATGAGAAGATACTTGAGGAGATAATAGCTGAAAACTTCCCTAAAATGGGGAAGGAAATAGCCACCCAAGTCCAAGAAACCCAGAGAGTCCCAAACAGGATAAACCCAAGGCGAAACACCCCAAGACACATATTAATCAAATTAACAAAGATCAAACACAAAGAACAAATATTAAAAGCAGCAAGGGAGAAACAACAAATAACACACAAAGGGATTCCCATAAGGATAACAGCTGATCTATCAATAGAAACCCTTCAGGCCAGAAGGGAATGGCAGGACATACTTAAAGTAACGAAAGAGAATAACCCACAACCTAGATTATTCTACCCAGCAAGGATCTCATTCAGATATGAAGGAGAACTCAAAAGCTTTACAGACAAGCAAAAGCTGAGAGAATTCAGCACCACCAAACCAGCTCTTCAACAAATACTAAAGGATCTTCTCTAGACAGGAAACACAGAAAGGTGGTACAAACATGAGCCCCAAACAACAAAATAAATGGCAACGGGACCATACCTATCAATAATTACCTTAAATGTAAATCGGTTGAATGCCCCAACCAAAAGACAAAGGCTGGCTGAATGGATACAAAAGCAAGACCCCTATATATGCTGTCTACAAGAGACCCACCTCAAAGCAAGGGACACATACAGACTAAAAGTGAAGGGCTGGAAAAAAATATTCCACGCAAACGGAGACCAAAAGAAAGCAGGAGTCGCAATACTCATATCAGATAAAATAGACTTTCAAATAAAGGCTGTGAAAAGAGACAAAGATGGACCCTACATAATGATCAAAGGATCAATCCAAGAAGAAGATATAACAATTATAAATATATATGCACCCAACATAGGAGCACCGCAATATGTAAGGCAAACGCTAACGAGTATGAAAGAGGAAATTAATAGTAACACAATAATAGTAGGAGACTTTAATACCCCACTCACAACTATGGATAGAGCAACTAAACAGAAAATGAACAAGGAAGCACAAACTTTAAAGGACACAATGGACCAGCTAGACCTAATTGGCATCTATAGGACGTTTCACCCCAAAACAATCAACTTCACCTTCTTCTCAAGTGCACACAGAACCTTCTCCAGAATCGATCACATCCTGGGCCATAAATCTAGTCTTGGTAAATTCAGAAAGATTGAAATCATTCCAGTCATCTTTTCTGACCACAGTGCAGTAAGATTAGATCTCAATTACAGGAAAAAAATTATTAAAAATTCAAACATATGGAGGCTAAACAACACACTTCTGAATAACCAACAAATCATAGAAGAAATCAAAAAAGAAATCAAAATATGCATAGAAATGAATGAAAATGAAAACACAACAACCCAAAACCTATGGGACACTGTAAAAGCAGTGCTAAGGGGAAGATTCATAGCATTACAGGCCTACCTCAAGAAACAAGAAAAAAGTCAAATAAATAACCTAACTCTACACCTAAAGCAACTAGAGGAGGAAGAAATGAAGAACCCCAGGGTTAGTAGAAGGAAAGAAATCTTAAAAATTAGGGCAGAAATAAATGCAAAAGAAACTAAAGCGATCATAGCAAAAATTAACAAAGCTAAAAGCTGGTTTTTTGAAAAAATAATCAAAATTGACAAACCATTAGCAAGACTAATTAAGAAACAAAGGGAGAAGAACCAAATTAACAAAATTAGAAACGAAAATGGAGAGATCACAACAGACAACACTGAAATACAAAGGATCATAAGAGACTACTACCAGCAGCTCTATGCCAATAAAATGGACAACTTGGAAGAAATGGACAAGTTCTTAGAGAAGTATAACTTTCCAAAACTGAACCAGGAAGAAATAGAAGATCTTAACAAACCCATCACAAGCAAGGAAATCGAAACTGTAATCAGAAATCTTCCAGCAAACAAAAGCCCAGGACCAGATGGCTTCACAGCTGAATTCTACCAAAAATTTAGAGAAGAGCTAACACCTATCTTACTCAAACTCTTCCAGAAAATTGCAGAAGAAGGTAAACTTCCAAACTCATTCTATGAGGCCACCATCACCCTAATTCCAAAACCAGACAAAGATGCCACAAAAAAAGAAAACTACAGGCCAATATCACTGATGAACATAGATGCAAAAATCCTTAACAAAATTCTAGCAAACAGAATCCAACAACATATTAAAAAAATCATACATCATGACCAAGTGGGCTTTATCCTAGGAATGCAAGGATTCTTTAATATCCGCAAATCAATCAATGTAATACACCACATTAACAAATTGAAAGATAAAAACCATATGATTATCTCAATAGATGCAGAAAAAGCCTTTGACAAAATTCAACATCCATTTATGATTAAAACTCTCCAGAAAGCAGGAATAGAAGGAACATACCTCAACATAATAAAAGCTATATATGACAAACCCACAGCAAGCATCACCCTCAATGGTGAAAAATTGAAAGCATTTCCCCTGAAATCAGGAACAAGACAAGGGTTCCCACTCTCACCACTACTATTCAACATAGTTTTGGAAGTGTTGGCCACAGCAATCAGGGCAGAAAAAGAAGTAAAAGGAATCCAGATAGGAAAAGAAGAAGTGAAACTCTCTCTGTTTGCAGATGACATGATCCTCTACATAGAAAACCCTAAAGACTCTACCAGAACATTACAAGAGCTAATCAACAAATACAGTAAAATTGCAGGATATAAAATTAACACACAGAAATCTCTTGCATTCCTATACACTAACAATGAGAAAACAGCAAGAGAAATTAAGGAAACAATACCATTCACCATTGCAACAAAAAGAATAAAATACTTAGGAGTATATCTACCTAAAGAAACAAAAGACCTATACATAGAAAACTATAAAACACTGATGAAAGAAATCAAAGAGGACACAAACAGATGGAGAAATATACCATGTTCATGGATTGGAAGAATCAATATTGTCAAAATGGCTATACTACCCAAAGTAATCTATAGATTCAATGCAATCCCTATCAAACTACCAACGGTATTTTTCACAGAACTAGAACAAATAATTTCACAATTTGTATGGAAATACAAAAAACCTCGAATAGCCAAAGTAATCCTGAGAAAGAAGAATGGAACTGGAGGAGTCAATCTGCCTGACTTCAGACTCTACTACAAAGCCACAGTCATCAAGACAGTATGGTACTGGCACAAAGACAGAAATATAGATCAATGGAACAGAATAGAAAGCCCAGAGATAAATCCACGAACCTATGGTCACCTTATCTTCGACAAAGGAGGCAAGGATATACAATGGAAAAAAGACAACCTCTTTAACAAGTGGCGCTGGGAAAACTGGTCAACCACCTGTAAGAGAATGAAACTAGAACACTTTCTAACACCATACACAAAAATAAACTCAAAATGGATTAAAGATCTAAATGCAAGACCAGAAACTATAAAACTCCTAGAGGAGAACATAGGAAAAACACTCTCTGACATAAATCACAGCAGGATCCTCTATGACCCACATCCCAGAATTTTAGAAACAAAAGCAAAAATAAACAAATGGGACCTAATGAAACTTAAAAGCTTTTGCACAACAAAGGAAACTGTAAGCAAGGTGAAAAGACAGCCCTCAGATTGGGAGAAAAGAATAGCAAACAAAGCAACAGACAAAGGATTAATCTCAAAAATATACAAGCAACTCCTCCAGCTCAACTCCAGAAAAATAAATGACCCAATCAAAAAATGGGCCAAAGAACTAAACAGACATTTCTCCAAGGAAGACATACAGATGGCTAACAAACACATGAAAAGATGCTCAACATCACTCATTATCAGAGAAATGCAAATCAAAACCACAATGAGGTACCATTATACGCCAGTCAGGATGGCTGCTATCCAAAAGTCTACAAGCAATAAATGCTGGAGAGGGTGTGGAGAAAAGGGAACTCTCTTACACTGTTGGTGAGAATGCAAATTAGTACAGCCACTATGGAAAACAGTGTGGAGATTTCTTAAAAAGCTGGAAATAGAACTGCCATATGACCCAGCAATCCCACTTCTGGGCATACACACCTAGGAAACCAGATCTGAAAGAAGACACGTGCACCCCAATGTTCATCGCAGCACTGTTTATAATAGCCAGGACATGGAAGCAACCTAGATGCCCATCAGCAGACGAATGGATGAGGAAGCTGTGGTACATATACACCATGGTATATTACTCAGCCATTAAAAAGAATTCATTTGAATCAGTTCTAATGAGATGGATGAAACTGGAGCCCATTATACAGAGCGAAGTAAGCCAGAAAGATAAAGACCATTACAGT
This sequence comes from Odocoileus virginianus, assembly GCF_023699985.2. Lineage (NCBI taxonomy): Eukaryota > Metazoa > Chordata > Mammalia > Artiodactyla > Cervidae > Odocoileus > Odocoileus virginianus. The sequence goes on from NC_069688.1 coordinate 25,986,826, forward strand.
ATACTAACACATATATATGGAATTTAGAAAGATGGTAACGATAACCCTATATGCAAAACAGAAAAAGAGACTCAGATGTATAGAACAGACTTGTGGACTCTGGGAGAAGGCGAGGGTGGGATGTTTCAAGAGAACAGCATTGAAACATGTATATTATCTAGGGTGAAACAGATCACCAGCCCAGGTTGGGTGCATGAGACAAGTGCTCAGGCCTGGTACACTGGGAAGACCCAGAGGAATTGGGTGGAGAGGGAGGTGGGAGGGGGGACCGGGATGGGGAATACATGTAAATCCATGGCTAATTCAATGTATGACAAAAACCACTGCAATGATGTAAAGTAATTAGCCTCCAACTAATAAAAATAAATGGAGAAATAAAATAAAAAAAAGTCCATTAGACTTAAAAAAAAAAAAACAAAAAACAAAAGCATCTATCTTTCAGTGCTCAGCTTTTTAAATGTCCAGCTCTGACATCGATACATGACTACTAAAAAAACCATAGCTTTGATGAGATGGACCTTTGTCAGCAAGGTAAAATCTCTGCTTTTTAATATGCTGTCTAGGTTGGTTATATCTTTTCTTACAAGGATCAAGTGTCTTTTAATTTCATGGCTACAGTCACCATCTGCAGTGATTTTGGAACCCAAGAAAATAAAGTCTGCCCCTGTTTCCCCATCTACTTGCCATGAAGTGATGGGACCAGATGCCATGACCTTAGTTTTCTGAATGTTGAGTTTTAAGTCAATTTTTTCACTCTCCTCTTTCACTTTCAAGAGGATTTTTAGTTCTTCTTTGTTTTCTGTCATAAGGGTGGTGTCCTCTGCATATCTGAGGTTATTGATATTTCTCCTGGCAATCTTGATTCCAGCTTGTGCTTATCCAGCCCAACATTTCACATGATGTACTCTGCATATAAGTTAAATAAGCAGGATGACAGTATACAGCTTTGATGCTCTCCTTTCCCAATTTGGAACAATTGCTCCATATCTGGTTCTAACTTGCTACTTGACTTGCATACAGATTTTTCAAGTCACTCATTAAGTGGAGAAACAGAATTTGAATCTAGAATTATCTGAAATAGAAATAAATTTATGTTTATTTCACCCCCAAAATTGTCTTACAGCAAGACTGAAAACAGAAGGACTTTCAGTTTCATCTCCAACATAAAAAGAGATTGGAAGTCATCATTCCCCTTCTCACAAGAAAAAACTGGGCAAACTCAGTTATCAACTTTTCCTGGACTCATCAGAGGAAGAATGTAGAAAATAACTGACACCAAAAAATCAGTCCATAAGTTGGCAATAGTTTCTCTGCCCAACATTCCAGGATGCTGTAGATTCCCACACAGCTTTTCCTCTAAAGGTGAGTGGACTGCATCACACTGCGGAGGCAGAAGCTGGGTAACAGCGGAGGTGGCACCTGCGATCCCAGCCCCTCGGCCGCAACGGCCGAGCCTGCAGCCCCAGAGAACATGGTTGCAGCAGGAGAGGTAATACACACAGCTTTGGCCTCCGGGCAGCGGCAGGGCCCGCAGTGCCTGCTCTCCAGCCGTGGAGTCACCTGCCACGTTGCCACCACCACTTGCAGTGGCAGCACCTGCAAATCCAGCAACCTCAGATGCAGCAGGAGCAACCCGCTATCCTGACGCCCCGGCCTACATGGAAGCAGTGGCACTGGGCATGGCAGACGTGCCCAGCTTCCCAGTGCCCGGCGACAACGCCAACAACAGCAGTAACACCGGCAACAGCAAGGAACCCGGGACGCATAAAAAGCGACAAAGGCGCACTCAGCAATAATACCTCTGGCAGAGGCTGTGGAGGGCAGGTTCTCCAAGACAGCCGGGTAAGGGAAACCAAAACGTGTGCTCTAGCGCCACCTACTGAAAAACAACAGAAAGCAATTAGTAACCTGTTGACTTGCAATTTTATTCCTGAGCTCATTGAACTGCGTTTCTGACTTTTCTTCCAGTTCACTGTTTCATTGTGACAGCTATTTTAAATTCTCTGTCAGTTAGATCACAGTATTCTGTTACTTTAACCTTGGTTTCTGGATACCCATCGTTTTCTTTTGTGATAATATGCTACCTTTTTTTTTTTTAATTGTCCTCCATATGTTGTTTCATTGTTGGCGCATCTGAAGTATTGACACTTCTGTTCTGTAGGTAAAGCTTTTTAAACATGATTCTAACAATTCAGCAGGTCCATAATCAGCCTCCAGAAATTCATCAAATTTTATTTTTGATACACCTACCAGTTTATGGCTCTAGCAGCTTCTGTTCCATGTAAATCAATCTCAATTGCTATATTTCTCTAGATGAACTTGTCTCTCCAGATTTTATGAATGGAAAGAATACTTTACTAAGAAAATTGAAACTCTAAAAATGAACCCAACAGAAAATGAACCAAATAGCTCCAGCTCTTTTGGAGCTGAAGAACTCAATAAATAAGATGAAGAATGCATTAGAAAGCATTAGAAATAGAAGAGACAATATGGAAGACAGAATATGTGAGCTCAAAGATAAGCATCTAGAAGTAATACAGGTAGAAGAGAAGAGAGAAATAAGATCTAAAAAATCAAAGAAATTCTTCGAGGACTGTCTAACTGCTTCAGGCAAGGCAACATAAGGATAATGGTTATCCCAGAAGAGAAGAAAAGAAGGAAACAGAGTTTATTTAAAGAAATAATAGCTGACAACTTCCCATATATGGGAAAGAAACTGGATATACAAGTCCATGAAGCTAAGAGAACACCCAGTTACCTTAATGCAAAAAGACCTTCTGCAAGACATATTAAAACTGTCAAAAAATCAATGACAAAGAAAGAATTTTAAACGCTGTCTGGGAAGAAATGATGGTAACCTGCAAAGGACTCCCCCATCATTCTATCAACAAATTTCTCTGCAGAAACTCTATAGGCCAGGAAAGAGTAGAATGACACATTCAAAAAGTTTGTTGACACATTCAAAATTTTGAAAAATGAAAACTGTCAGCCAAGAATTCAGCAGTTATCCTTCAGATATGTAGATGAAATAAAGACTTTTCCCTATTAAACAAAAGCAGAGGGAATTCATCACCAGTAGACCTGCCTTACAATAATTGTTAAAAAGCACTCTTCTATCTAAAGAAAAAGAAAATATACAGAATTTTGAGTCAGGTGACAAATAGAATCAGAAAATTGCACCTCTATATCAGAATAAGTTGTTAAATAATTAAAGCATGAAGGGTAAAGGGAAAAATTTATATAATAACTGTAATAGCTCTAGCTATTTCAATTTGGTAATAAACTCACAGCATAAAAAGAGATTTCTGCTTCTTGCTATGAGGAGTCAATGAGAACAGGCTGTAAAACACTTTCACTTTACTCTTTCACTGTAAAACAAACAAACAAAAAACAGCAAACTGGGCAAAATAAATCAAACTATTGTTTTTAGTAGTTTCATTGGAGGATCAAAAGTGTAAGACTGTGATCACTTTGAAAGGACACGGTGTCTTACAACCAACCTGTCTCTTTGTATGGAGGAAGAGTAGCGAAATCCATAGAGCAGGCAGAGTGGTCTCATTGAGTTGGAAACCAGGAGACAGAGATCAAAGATCAGCATGGCCAAGGTGGCTAAAATTTGCTGATTAGCCTGTCCTATTTTCCCATACATTTTTAGAAGAAAAACACTTGACTTGTGTTTTCGATGACCTCATTCACAGTACATGTTCAATGCTGAGCACTCAAATTATTCTAGCTGATCCATATCAATATAGGTAAATTATATTTCATAATTATCAATAATTTTATCAAACAATAAAAAATAATTTAACATGGAAAATTTTCATTTACCTTGGACTAAAAAGGAACGTGTTTTAAGGTATCTAAAACTGGAAAGTAAGTATATTAGGATTTTTCTCTTTAGGTTCCAGAGCACATAGACCAGACAAACAATCCCCTGACTCCTATATACCTCGTGTACAGTGGGCCTTAGAACGCAATGGCTTTTCTCTTAATCTGAAGGGATCAGTATAACCTGGAACATATAAATTAGCTGAGCCTCTGAGAAGCCTTTTAATGACCTCAGTCATTTTGTTCAGCAGTTCTTCAACAGCAGGCCAGGGACTCACTAGTGAGCATGCTTGCAATACTGATGTTTGTACTGTGGAAAATTTTCAGAAGGGAATTCTATTTCCCTGAGCAAGTTTCCAAGCACTAAACTCTCTTTCAGATAATAAAAGAGGTTAGAGACTAACTTAGGGAACAGATTCAATTTTTCAATGTGGTGTTAATAGGAACAAAGCAAAGAGACAGATTACATTGACAAGGAAACAAAAATGGATAATGGATTTAATAGCTTGAGTTCTAATGGAAAAACTAACATTCTCTATGAGATTGTCATATTTTTAAAAAATGTGGCTACCCATTAATAGTTCCTACTTGGACCAAAAAAAAAAAAAATTTACATGGCATTACATAAATCATTAAAATTTTCCAGCAAAATTAAGGTGAAAAATATTTCTGCTTCCTTTTTTTATTGTTTTCATTATTTATATTCTCAGGGATTTCTTATATACTCAATATCATTGATAGTAAGATTTGCTGTATTGAATTTTCATTTGTGATTTTTAATTTTTTAAATAAAAATACCAATAAGAAGGTAATTTCCATGTCAGAATAATAATTCGTGGAATAATTTTGGTAGGTGTATATAATGAAAACTGGTAGTATCAGTAGATGATCAGATGGCTAATCAAGGGACATTTCAGCTCAAAATTTTGTTATTTATCCCAGAAAAAGTTTCCAAGCACTAAACTTGCTTTCAAATAATAAAAGAAGTTAGAGACTAACCTAGTGAACAGATTCAATTTTTCATTGTGGTGTTAATAGAAGCAAAGCAAAGAGACAGATAGCAGACCACCTTCCCTGCCTCCTGAGAAACTTGTATGCAGGTCAGGAAGCAACAGTTAGAATTGGACATGGAACAACAGACTGGTACCAAATTGGGAAAGGAGTGTGTCAAGGTTGTATATTGTCACCCTGCTTCTTTAACTTGTATGCAGAGTACATCTTGTGAAATGCCAGGCTGGATGAAGCTTAAACTGAGATCAAGATTGCAGGGAGAAATATCAATAACCTCAGATACCCAGATGACACCACCCTTAACAGCAGAAAGCAATGAGGAACTAAAGAGACTCTTGACAAAAGTGAAAGAGGAGAGTGAAAAAATTGGCTTAAATCTCAGCATTCAAGAAATGAAGATCAATACATCTGGTCCCATAACTTCATGGCAAATAGATGGGGAATCAATGGAAACAGTGACTGATTTTATTTTTTTGGGCTCCAAAATCACTGCAGATGGTGACTGCAACTATGAAATTAAAAGACATTTGTTCCTCGGAAGAAAAGCTATGACCAACCTAGACAGTATATTAAAAATCATAGACATAATTTTACTGACAAAGGTCTGTCTAGTCAAGGCTATGGTTTTTCAAGGCTGGGCACTGAAGGATTGATGCTTCTGAACTGTGTCTTTAGAGTCCTTTGGCCTGCGAGGAGATCAAACCAGGCAATCCTGAAGGGAATCAACCCTGAATATTCATTGGAAGGACTGATGCTGAAGCTGAAGCTCCAACACTTCGGCCACCTGATGTGAAGAACTGACTCACTGGAAAAGACCCTGATGCTGGGAAAGATTGAAGGCAGGAGGAGAAGGAGACAACAGAGGATGAGATGGTTGGATGGCATCACTAACTCAATGGATATGAGTTTGAGCAAGTTCTGGGAGATGGTGAAGGACAGGGAAGCCTGGCGTGCTGCAGTTTATGGGGTCACAAAGAGTCAGACATAACTGAGTGACCTAACAAGACAATTCCCTGTTATATAAGATATTCATCAAAGACCATAAGATCTTTGAAAATCCTATGATTTATGGACTCATATTAATGTATATATGATCATAAGCCCAAATTTTGTCTATAATTTTAATTATAAAAGGAAATTTGAAAATATTTGATAAAAACACTTGATTAAGTTATCATGTGATAAAGTAAATAGAGGGAATGATACGAATGAAATGATAGGTACAGTTGATATTTTATTTGATCAAAATGCAAAGAGAACACACCTTAAGTGTGGCAGTTGATCCCAGCAGAGAAAAAAGCATAAGAACTCAAAAGGCTAGGATATAATAATAATTTGATATTTTGAAATAAGGGCTTCCCAGGTGGCTCAGTGGTAAAGAATCTGCTTGCCAACACAGGATAGGCATGCTTGATCCCTGGGTCAGGAAGATCCTCTTGAGAATGAAATGGCAACCCACTCTAGTATTCTTGCCTGGGAAATCCCATGAACAAAGGATCCTAGGGGATTACAGTCCATGGGGTCGCAAAAGAATCAGGCATGACTTAGCGACTAAGCAACAACAGCAAATTTGTAAATACATTCAGTTTTGTCAAGGTATAATTGGAATTATGATTATTGTTTGAGAGAGAGAAAGAGAGAGTGTGTGCTAAAAGGAAGGGAAACAAAAAAGTAATGTTAGAATGCCTAATGAGAGGAGACAGACAATGGGAAATTATAAAATAGAAAATTATTTTCAATCCTACTTCATTTCAATTTTATTTCAATATTTGTTCAAGTGCCTGATGAACTATGTATCAGCTCTGTAGAGTGATCTATCAGCTGGTTTCAATGAGTTTGCCACAGTGGTACAGTCCTTCAAAAACAATTAGGCAAATTAATGAGTATATCAATGAAAATAATTAAATGTGACAAGTCAAACATAAGGAAGGAGAGAAAAAACATCTCGGGTGTTAACTCTGTCTCAGTCTTAATAGGTACGTGTTACTGTATCTAGTTTGAATTTTCCATTATAAGGGTTTATGTCAGTTTGTGATCCTGAGATATTAAACATCCCCTGAAGAGCAAAGCACTAATCAAAGAAATGTTTTAAATATTTATTATCTTATTATTAGAATGCTATTTGAGAAACAAATAACAAATAGTGGATCTTCCCCACCCAGAAATTGAACCGGGGTCTCCTGCATTGCAGGCAGATTCTTTACCAGCTGAGTTACCAGGGAAGCCAAAACAAAGAAAGAACATTCTAGTCATAGAAACCTCTTATATCCTAATGTAACATATACTTCAGAGAGAGAGATTTTTCAGGGAATCTTGGAAATGCATATGCTGTTTTTTATAATAGCTTACTAAAATAGGTAACTGTCTCCCTAAATATACCTCATAGATGTTTCCCAACTTTGCTGAAAAAAATTTTTTTAAATGAAGCAAATGGTGCTGCATTTCTATAGAGGAGTAAATGTGCTAAGACTATTAAATGACTTTCTGAGAGTATAACTAAAACTTGTGACAAGAAGCAAAAAAAAAAAAAAAAAAGCCACCAGTAAATAGTAAATACTATATATACTATAGTGGAATATATGTATAAAAATATGTGATAAATAAATTTATATGTATGCATATATATGATATATGTACATTTATATATCACAATCCTTAATCTATTTATGCATGAATGAAAACTTAAGTTGTTTCCGTATATGGTTATTATGATTTCATATCTGGTTATTGTGAATTATGTTGCAATGGATATGGAAGTGCAAATACATTTTTAAAATACTGATTTTGTTTCCTTTGGATATATATTTAGAAGAGGATTGCTGGATCATATGGTAGTTCTCCTTTAACTTTTTGAGAAATTTCAGTACTATTTTCCATAATGGCTACTTCATTTTACATTACCACCAACAATATACAAAGGTTTCTTTTATTCAACATTCTTGCCAGCACTCATTATCTGTTGTCATTTTGATAAAAACATTCCCGATGGATGTCAGGTGATATCTCATAGTTTTAATAGTTTTGATTTGCATTTTCCTGATGAGTAATGATGTTGAACACCTTTTGATGTACCTATTGGTCTTTTACATGTCTTCGTTGGGAAAATGTCTATTCAGGTCTTTTGTCTATTATAAAAAGGGATTATTTGATTTTCTTGGCCTTATGGTATGTGATTTCCATATATACATTTCATATATTAGCCCCTTTCATATATATTTTTGCAAATATTTTCACCCATTCCATAGGTTGTATTTTCATTTTATTATCTCCTTTGTTTTGCAGAAGCTTTTTAATTTGATGTAGTCCTACTAGTTTTGTCTTTTTCTTTTTTTGCTTCCTGTGCTTTTGCTGTCATATACAAAAAAATAATTGCCAAGACCAGTATTGAGGAGCCTCTTTTCTATGTTTTCCTCCAGGAGTTTTCAGTTTCAAGTCTTATATTTAAACCTTTGATGCATTTCAAATTTATTTTTGGTGGTGATATAAAAGTTCAGTTTTATTCTTTTGACAGTGCATATCCAGTTTTCCCAATACCATTTACTGAAGGAACTATTCTTTCCCTATTTTTTGTAGTACTTTGTCAAAAATTTGTTGACTGTGTACATTTGGGTTTGTATCTGGGCTCTCTAGTCTATTGGTCTACGTTTCTCTTTTTATGCCAGTCCCATACTGTTTTGGGTACTATAGATTTGTAATGTAGTTTGTACCCTGCAACTTTACTGAATTAATCTCTTAGTTTCAAGTTTTGTGTGTGTGTATGTGTGTGTGTGTGTGTGTGTGTGGAGTCTTTGGTTTTTCTATAAGATTATGTCATATGCAAACAGAGATAATTTTACTTCTTTCTTTTCAACTTGGCTACCTCTTCTATTTCTTGCCTAACTTAGGAAACCTAAATAGACTTCCACTACTATATTGAATATAAGTGATGAAAGTAGGCACCTTTATTTTGTTCCTGATGTTAGTATACTGTTAGCTGTGGGCTTATTATATACACCTTTATTATATAATGGAGAAAGGAAAGACTACCCACTCCACTATTCTGGCCTGGAGAACTCCATGGACTGTACATACAGTCCTTGGGGTCACAGAGAGTTGGACACAACTGAGTGACTTTCACTTTATTATATAGAGATGCATTTCTTCTACACCCAATTTGAGAGTTTTTAAAATAAAAGAATGCTGAATTCTGTCAAATGTATTTCTGAATCCATTGAGATAATCATATGATTTTTGTTTTTTGTTCTATTAATGTGGTGTGTCTTATTCATTGATTTGTATATATTGAGCTGCCCTTGCATCTCAGGGATAAATCCTACCTGATAAATTTCACTTGATCATGATGTATGATCATTTTACTATGCTGTCGAATTCTGTTTGCTAGTATTTAGTTATAGATATTTGCATCTGTGAATATATTCATTAGGGATATTGGCTTGTAATTTGAGTTTCTTGTAGTGTCTTTTTCTGACTTTTGGTAATGCTGGCTTCATAAAATGAATTTGGTATTATTTCCTTCTCTTCAAATTTTTGAAAACATTTAGAATGATTGGCCTTAATTCTTCTTTAAATGTTTGGTAGAATTTACCAGTAAAACATACATATCCTAGAGTTTTCCTTGTTGGCAAGTTTGTGATTGCTGATTCAATCTCCTTATTCATTTGTTGTCTGTTCAGGCTTTCTATTTTTTCATGGTTCAGTGTTGGTCGATTTTAAGTTTCTAGCAATTTATCCATTTCTTCCAAGTTATCCAGTTTGTTCATAGTATTTTCTTATGATCCTTTGTATTTTTGTTTTCAGTTATAATGTCTCCTCTTTAATGTCTTATTTTATTCAGTCTTATTTTTATTATTAGCCTAGTAAATGAGATAAATCTAGTAAAATTTTTTTCAGTTTTTAAAAACTATCTTCAGAAAGCTAGTTTTTAGTTTCAATGATTTTTTTTTCTGTTTTGTTTTACTGGTCTCTATCTCATTTATTTCTATTCTGATATTTGTTACGTCCTTCCTTCTGCAATTGTTGGTTTTAGTTTCTTCTTTTTTTCCCCTGGTTCCTTCATATATAAAGTTAGGTTGTTTATTTGAGGTTTTTTTCCTTTTTTTTTGTAATATGTGTTGGTCCTTTAATGGACTGGAACCTGGTGGTCCAGAGTCGACGATAAGAAAGTAAGAGAGAGAAAGAGGCTGATAGCGCTTGTTGGTCCTTCAATGGACCGGAACCTGGTGGTCCGGAGAGTAAGAGAGAGAGAGAGGCTGATATCCCCTGGTTTACGCTGAATCCTGTTCCCAGGGCTCGCGCTGCTGCACGGAGGCACCTGGCACCCGGCACCCTCTCCAGTGGGTGAAGGCGCAGTGCGCCTTCTCGAGAGGGTCTTAGAAGCCCGGGCAAGAAAGTGAGCTCAGCCGGCCTCCGCACTCCAAGGAATTAGCCAGAAATAGAGAGAGAAAGACAGAAAGAAGGAATAGAAAGAAAGAAAGACATGGGGACCAAAGCTCTGATGGAGCAAAGGTGTTTTAATCAACATGGTGTGTGCATATATACTGTCTTACAAGGTGGTTATTCTCAGCAAAGATAAAGATTAAAATTCCAGACTTACAAAACATAAGACGATCCCTATAAGAGAGAGTTGCAAACAATCACCTTTTACCGTATGGCTCATAAAAAGGAAGAGGGTGCATATCACTGTAGTGAGAAATGCCTGGGTTCCTCAGCCCCGGGAAAGGCATGCCTCTCCTCTTAATTCCTGAATATTCAGGAATTAATAAGGGCCAGAGTGTTCCTGACAGATCCAAAACAGCACACAGGAAGCCTCTTGTTAAATGCTTCCTGACAATATGGATGTTTATTGCTATAAATTTCCTTTAGAACTGTTTTGCTATGTCTCATTTAGTAGGTTTTAGTTTGTTGTGTTTTCATTTTCATTTTCCTCAAGATGCTTTTAAATTTCTCTCTTCATTTTTTTTCTTTGACCCATTGGTTGTTCAGGGGGGTGTTATTTAATTTTTACCTATTCGTGAATTTTCCAGTTTTCCTTCTGTTATTGATATGTGGTTTCCACATTGTGTATATCATACATAACTTTTTATGATATTAATCTTCCTAAATTTTCTAAGACTTGTTTTGTGACCTAACATATAATCTTTCTTTAATGATGTTCTGGGTGATCGTTAGAGGAATATGTATTCTGCTGCTGTTGAATACAATGTTCTATACATTTCTGCTATGTCTGTTTGTACTAAAGTAGAGTTCAAGTCCAGTATTTTCTTATTGCTTTTTAGTCTCTATGATCTCTCCATTGTTATAAGCAGAATATTGACATCCCCTGTTACTATTGTATTACTGTCCATTTCTCCTGACATCTGTTAGTATTTAGTTGTTCCTGCGTTGAGTGCATATATATTTATAATTGTTATGACCTCTGAATGGATTAACTTTTTCATCATTATGTATTGACATTGTCTTTTGTTACAGTTTTTGACCTAAAGCCTTTTTTTGTCATATAACTATAGCTATTCCTGCTCTTTTTTGTTTTGATTTGCATTAAATATCTTCTACCATCCCTTCACTTTGAGCCTATGTTTGCTTTAAGTCTCAAGCGGTTCTCTTACAGACAACGTTACTTGAGCCTTGTTTTTTTAAAATCCATTTCACTACTCTATGTCTTTTGATTGGAGAGTTTCACCTATATATATTTAGAGTAACAAGTTATTGATAGTGATTTCCTAATGCCATCTTGATTATTTTCTGGCTGTTTTATAGTTTCTTTCTTCCTCTTTTGTTGTCTTCCCTTGTAAATTGATGATTTTCTGTGTGCTATGGTTTTGGTTGCCTTTTCTTTCTCCTTTTAATCAACTAAAGGTTTTTCTTTGTGGTTTCCATGATGCTTACATAAAGCATCTTACAGTAATAATAGTGTAGTTTAAGCTGATAACTGAAATCACCTACAAAAGTTTACCCTTTACTTCTTTGCCTATTTTTTTTTTTTGCTTTTGACATTATAACTTATATGTTTTTAGAATTGTTTACATTAGAAAATTATTTATAGCTATAGTTATGCTTTAATACATTTATCCTTTAAGATTTATAGTAGGGTTAAACAATTAACATACCACTGTATTAAAATGAGAGAGTATTCTGAATGAGACTACATACTTAACCTTTATCAATATGTTTTATGTTTTCGTAAGCCTTTATGTTACTAACTCACTTCATTTCTTTTCAGCTTGGTGAATTACTTTCAGCATTTCTATTAATATGGATCTAGTGGGGATGAACTCCTTCAGCTTTGTTTGTCTGGGAAAGTTGATATCTCTCCTTCATTTCTGAATGACAGCCTTGTTAATATATTCTTAGTTAACCTTTTTTTCCTTCAGCCCTTTGAATATGTCATCCTATTTTCTTCTGCCCTGGAGGATTAATGAACGATTCCATGCTGGTAGTGTGAGTGCATCACAAACCATACAGAATTGGGAATCAGGATAACTGGCTGTAATGCTACAGGCACAAGTAAGATATAGGATATAGGCATAGGATAATTACCTTCTGTTGTGCAGTTTCCTTATATCTGTAAAATGGGAAGACTATGACATTCAGTCTCTAAAATGCATTTCAAAATGTTAATCAAATGTTTAGCCACATACATGGAAGTGTGGCTTGTTTTTTATTCATATCTAGATTATTCATAAACTATAAATTACTTGAATTTCTAAGTGCAGTGAAGTGTGAAGTTTTAGTCTCTCGGTCGTGTCTATTTGTGACCCCATGGACTATATCCCACCAGGCTCCTCTGACCACAGAATTCTCTAGGCAAGAATACTGGAGTGGGTTGCCATGCCCTTCTCCAGGGAATCTTCCTGACCCAGGGATAAGGCCATTAATAATTGGTAGTTCCATAATGCTTCCATTTTGAACTGCATATAAGAAACTATAAATAATGTCATGGAAATGAAATGTGTCAAGAATGTGTAAAACAAAATTGCAACTGTCACTCATTTTTTTAAGAAAAAATTGTGTTCTAAAAGTTTCCTCTGTTTAGAAAAACTACATCTTATCTATATAATCTGTAAAACAATTTTTAGAATACATATTTTCATTTGAAACAAAATATTTAAATTTAACATAAAATTAAACCTCATCCTTCATTTATCCTTACTCAGTTGTACCAAGAACTCTCCAGAATTGATTCTTCTGAGCCAAGTCACAATTATATTCAAATATTACATATATTCATGTGAGAGGTGAAAATTAGTGAACTGACATAATTATGGTTGAGCCACATTTACATTCTACAAACAAGCTTTTCTTTCTAATGGAATAGCTTGACAATTCTTGAAAACACCAACTACTTGAGTGAAAATTCAATAAGTGAGTTAAGAATACCAAATGGTAACCAGGCCTTGGGGAAGCTATAGAATTGAAACACAACTTTTTTTTTTTTTTTGACAGTTTGTAGTATAGCTCTGGTGGTCTGCTTCAAAATCTGTCAAAAAGATGATAACTGGACTTAAGAGTTCAGTTTGATTTTTAAACCAAATAATCGGACAGCCTGTTTGGTATTACTGCCTTTGGCCATTTAGAAAAACAATCTGAGTTTTGAAAGAGCACAGACATTAAAATCATCAAATTGTTGCTGTTTATTGGCATTTTCTAAGTTTCAGTGCATGAACATCTAGTCAGGGCAACCAGATAATGAAGGCATCTTCACTGATGTCAATAGGTCTCAACAGCAAACACACCCTCAAAGAAATGGTCTTTAACAATTATGTCATCTAAAGTGATGGCAGATCATCAACCTTCATTTGTTTCAATGATGATTTTAGTTTCACTTACTCAGTCAATAAGACAGTCACCCCCACATTTATTATATTGGATACTCAAGTAAAAAAAATTAAGAAAATTGCCACTAGAGTCGCTTTTCAGTTCTATCAGGTTGCTGTTTAAAAATATACAAAATAAAAAAGGGACAGCTGAAAAGTGCATTGATAATATTGTATTTTAGAATTTTATATTACTGAACACATTAAAAAGTATAATTCGTAGCTATATGAATCAGTTCATTACACCACAGGGTATAAAGATACTTTAAATATAATGTATACACTCTTCTACTTATGTATTCTGTAATGTCTGAACACAGACTATATAAAATTAAGCCAGTAAACCAAAAGGATCCTAATTATTTTAATGATTACTTGGATAAATAATACCAATAATACAGATAATATTATTACATGCCTCTATTTCCCACACACTGTACTAACTACTTTATGTGCATGTTTCTCATTTGACTCTCAAACTCATGTTTGAATTAATATTAATAGATACTATTAACATTTCCATTTTATGGTGAGAAGATTGAGACTTAAAGTGTCTTCCTGACCTTCCCAGAGCAGTCAGTAAATGATGTTCGCAGGTGATTCTGAATCCTAATCTACCTGGATTTAAATAGACATGTTTGAGCAGGTGTTTAGATTCATTACCTAAATAAATAATTACCTAGAGTATTTGTAAGTTTCCTACCTGACCTTATTCAAGGGCTTTGAAATGGTCTACCCATTGGGAGGAAAAAAAACCTCACTGTTGGCCTAGTTTAAATTTATGTTAATTAATTCAATAATACAAATTACCAAGAAATCCATCTGTAACTCACTGTGTCACCATCCATCATATACATGGGTATTACTTAGAAGACATGGCATCAAAACATAGGTTTCAGGGGAATAGATAAGGCTGTGACAAATTCTAGCTGAAAGAATTAGCATGTGGAAATGAGCCAGATAAAGAAATTTTGATATGGGATTTTATGTAAGGAAAAAAAGGAAGATTGCTGAAAGAGAAATGAGGGAGGGAACGAATAAGGGAAGGAGGGAGAAATGGAAACTCTCTGATGAGTATAAGAAGCTTTATTTCCCTTTCTGTTCAGAATTGTCCTGCTTATGTATCTCCTCAGTCTCTAATGAGACTTCCCCATTTATTTTTAGACAAAGTAAAGCCATTTAAAAAATGTATCAAATCTATAATGCTTATGATACAGAGAGGTAATAATTGTGTCAAAATTAGACAACTATGGTAAAACTGAAAATGTCAGAACTGTTTTAAGAACTGCTCAATGTCCTAGCCTAGATGGTTAAACACCTCCGACATCTCCAGAAACGTAAAAGGATGAAGAAGGTTGTGTTTCCTAAAACTGTCTTCAGGAAAAGTTCTGTAAATAATTGGAAGATAGAATACTTCCCTGATTCCCCTTGTCATGTGAAGCACTTGACTTAGGAAATAACTGTCTAGTCTTCTGCAAAGTGGAAAATACATGTATGTTTGTAACTTGGAGTTTGGATATGAATCACTCAAGGCAGCATGATATGGCCATCTGCAATTCTTTGTTTTCCCTGCTCCTTCTTGATACATCCCAGCATCTCCTTGATTTTAAAAAATGTTGAATAGTAGTTTGACAATATTTGTTTGAAGGGATATCAAATTATTAGCCTTATTAGGGTGCTCGTGTGTCTCAGACTAGCTATCCCTCCTTACTGCAGACTCGAACAGACTTTGAAAGAATATAAGCCATAACTGACTGCAGGCTAAAACTATAAAAAAGTTTGTTATCCTTTGCAACCCCATGGCTCCAGGCTCCTCTGTTCATGAGGATTCTCCAGGCAGGAATACTGGAGTGGGTTGCCATCCCCTCCTCCCAGGAATCTTCCCCACCCAGGGATCTGGCCCAGGTCTCCTGCATTGCAGGCAGATTCCTTACCATCTAAGCCACCAGGGAAGCCCCATTATCCTTTCAGAGAGAACTAAATATCTAAAAGACTGACTGCTGTTCAATTCATATGTGACTCTTCTGATTCTTTCTGGATAATGGTGGGAATACTTATATAGTAGTCTGGGGAATACATTTAGTAATATCTTTTCTGAGCACTACAAAGTAAATTAATTTGTACATTCACAATGTTAAATGGTTCAAAACACAAACCCATAAGTGACATTTGAACTCTTTTACAGAATCATTGTAGTCACTGGAAAGAATGCTGCTGATGCAATACAGATTGTAACTAACGGACTGCCAAGGTTTGAAAAAAGGCTCTTCCACAAATATTGTATATTAACACATATATGTTCAATCTAAAATAATGGTATAGATGTCCTATTTGCAAAGCAGAAATGGGATACAGAGTTAGAGAACAAGTGTATGGATACCAAGGGGAAAAGGAATTAGAAGATTGAGTATGCACATAATAGACTCTTGATATTATGTGTAAAATAGATAACTAATGAGAACCTACTGTGTAAACAGCAAACACTACTTAATGCACTGTGGTAATCTGAGTGGGAAGGAAGTCCAAGAGGGAATGGAAATATGTATATGTATGACCGATTCATTTTGCTCTATGGTAGAAGCTAACATAAAATTGTAAAGCAACTATACTCCAAAAAAAAAAAAAAATAAAAAAAAAAAGTTTTTCCAAATGACACCAGCTTTAGGTTTGGGGACATAAAACCTCAGTCACCTGCACTAGACATCCTGAAACTTAGAACCTTTCAGAGGTGTTCAGTAGAGAGTAGAAATAGAAATAGCTAAAGTTTTAAAAATAAAAATATTGCTTATAACAAATATTTTGCTATAAAATTATCTTTAAACATTTATAAACTTAGAAAGTTATCCTTTGCAAGTTTATTTTACTGCTATTGTTACCAGTGAGGCATGCAGAATCACACAGTAGGTGACTGGAAGTTGGAACAACACAATGTGAGGACCCAGCCCAGAATCAGAACAGAGACATTCAACAGAACTACAACTGACTGATAAATTTATCAATTTTTATGAAAAAGATTTAGCAGTTATCACCAGAGAACCAGATCAATTCCATAGTTCATATATATTTATATATGTATTGTGTGCATATAAGTTGCTTTCTCTATGCTCAAATGGACATATATTGAGAGTATGAGTATGTTGTAGTCAATTTTTTCATTAAGGTCCCAAATTAAAAAAACAAAACAAAACAAAAAACCTTTACAAGTAAGTGAGGGAACATTCAGGTATATGAAACAATTATTTAAATAATGGTTAAAATCCAAGAAATGCTTTCCAATATATTATAAAATGAAAAAAATCAGTTTGCAAATCACATATGTGGTAAGACAGACATTGTTAAATACGTCCAAAATATGAGAAGATATCATGATACTGTTTATTTTGGAATAATATTACAATTAATTTCTTTCAATATTTTTTTTCAGTTTTTAGATGAATATACATTAATGGCTCACTTGGTAAAGAATCTGCCTGCAATGCAGGAGACCCAGGTTCGATCCCTGGGTCAGGAAGATCCCCCGGAGAAGGAAATGGCTGGATATCCTTTCCAGTGTTCTTGCTTGGGAAATCCCATGGAGAGAGGAGTGTGGAAGGCTACAGTCCAAGTGGTCATAAGAGTCGAACTTGACTTAGCAACTAAATCATCAATTAAACTTTTTAAAAAAGTTTTCATTTCTTTGAAACTAGTTTAGATACTAAGTTAGTAAGAGTGAGTGGATCAAACAATTCCAGTCACTGTAATTGAAATGAGGTCAACAGCACCATATGCAGAAAAGTGTCAAGATGGGATCTGCTGAATTTGAGGTGTATGTAGCCCTCGATTTAAAAACTACAACAATGAGAAGAACAAGCTTTGTTGCACTTAAATAAATATATTTTGCTTCTTATTGTTATAGAAAAAAATAGTGCTGATAGTGACTGCATGCTGAATTATGAGATTGCTCTTATCCTTTCCTTCTACATCTCACTACATCAGCTCTTACTTTCAGTTCACAATCGCATGTGAAATTGTACTTGCTAAAGACAGAGACCTAAATCAAATCCCTTATAATTATACAGTGGAAGAGAGAAATAGATTTAAGGGACTAGATCTGATAGACTATGGATGAACTATATAAACTATAGTTCATCCATAGATGAACTATGGACGGAGGTTCATGACACTGTACAAGAGACAGGGATCAAGACCATCCCCAAGAAAAAGAAATGCAAAAAAGCAAAATGGTTGTCTGAGGAGGCCTTACAGATAGCTCTGAAATGAAGAGAAGCGAAAAGCAAAGGAGAAAAGGAAAGATATACCCATTTGAATGCAGAGTTCCAAAGAATAGCAAGGAGAGATAAGAAAGCCTTCCTCAGTGATCAATGCAAAGAAGTAGAGGAAAACAATAGAATAGGAAAGACTAGAGAGTTCTTCAGGAAAATGAGAGATACCAAGGGAACATTTCATGCAAAGATGAGCTTAATAAAGGACATAGATGGTAGGGACCTAACAGAAGCAGAAGATATTAAAAAAAGGTGGCAAGAATACACAATAGAACTATACAAAAAAGATCTTCACGACCCAGATGATCACAATGGTGTGATCACTCACCTAGAGCCAGACATCCTGGAATGTGAAGTCAAATGGGCCTTAGGAAATATCACTACGGACAAAGCTAGTGGAGGTGATGGAATTCCAGTTGACCTATTTCACATCCTGAAAGATGATGCTGTGAAAGTGCTGCACTCCATATGCCAGCACATTAGGAAAACTCAGCAGCGGCCACAGGACTGGAAAAGGTCAGTTTTCATTCCAATCCCAAAGAAAGGCAATGCCAAAGAATGCTCAAACTACCACACAATTGCACTCATCTCACATGCTAGTAAAGTAATGCTCAAAATTCTCCAAGCCAGGCTTCAGCAATACGTGAACTGTGAATTTCCAGATGTTCAAGCTGGTTTTAGAAAAGGCAGAGGAACCAGAGATCAAATTGCCAACATCCAATGGATCATCAAAAAAGCAAGAGAGTTCCAGAAAAACATCTATTTCTTATTGAGTATGCCAAAGACTTTGACTGTGTGGATCACAATAAACTGTGGAAAATTCAGAAAGAGATGGGAATATCAGACCAGCTGACCTGCCTCTTGGGAAACCTGTATGCAGGCCAGGAAGCAACAGTTAGAACTGGACATGGAACAACAGACTGGTTCCAAATAGGAAAAGGAGTACGTCAAGGCTGTATACTGTCACCCTGCTTATTTAACTTATATGCAGAGTATGAGGAACGCTGGGCTGGCGGAAGCACAGACTGGAATCAAGATTGCTGGGAGAAATATCAATAACCTCAGATATGCAGATGACACCACCCTTATGGCAGAAAGTGAAGAAGAACTAAAGAGCCTCTTGATGAAAGTGAAAGAGGAGAGTGAAAAAGTTGGCTTAAAACTCAACATTCAGAAAACTAAGATCATGGCATCTGGTCCTATCACTTCATGGGAAATAGATGGGGAAACAGTGGAAACAGTGGCTGACTTTGTTTTTCTGGGCTCCAAAATCACTGCAGATGGTGACTGCAGCCATGAAATTAAAAGACACCTACTCTTTGGAAGGAAACTTATGACCAACCTAGACAGCATATTAAAAAGCAGAGACATTACTTTGTCAACAAAGGCCCATTTAGTCAAGGCTATGGTTTTTCCAGTAGTCATGTATGGATGTGAGAGTTGGACTATAAAGAAAGCTGAGCACTGAAGAACTGATGCTTTTGAACTGTGGTGTTGGAAAAGACTCTTGAGAATTCCTTGAACTGCAAGGAGATCTAATCAGTCCATCCTAAAGGATATCAGCCCTGGGTGTTCTTTGGAAGGACTGATGTTGAAGCTGAAACTCCAATATTTTGGCCACCTGATGCGAAGAGCTGACTCACTGGAAAGGACCCTGATGTTGGGAAAGATTGAAGGCCAGAGGAGAACAGGATGACAGAGGATGAGATGGTTAGATGGCATCACCGACTGAATGGACATGAGTTTGGGTAAACTCCAGGAGTTGGTGGTGAACAGGGAGGCCTGGTGTGCTGCGGTTCATGGGTCGCAAAGAGTCAGACACGCTTGAGTGACTGAACTGAACTGAGAGAGAGAGAGACAATAGTTTATTCCAGCCAGATACTGTTTCATATATAAATAACTGTGAAGGGTTATTATGTTGATTCAAGGGGTACTGTGCAAGTAAAAAGCATTGAATCTAAATAACTAGATGGATATAATTGGCTGAATGTTGAAAATACAAACCTCTTAAAATAGAATTACTTAAGAGTGCTTTCTATCATATACAAACATTACCTTGTCCTTAGCGCTTTTTGGAAATATACCTCCTTCTATTCCACACCAGCCAAATTTCATTAAATTTATCCAAGCAATTTAAAAGAAAATAATTTTATTGATTGATTTATTTTTGGCTGTGCTGGGTCTGCATTGCTGCGCTGGCTTGTTCTCTAGCTGAGTGAGTGGAAGCTAGTCTCTAGTTGCAGCGCCTGGGCTTCTCACTGCAGTGACTTCCCTTGTTATGCAGCACGGGCTCTCGGCGGCACCGGCTGCAGTAGTTGTGGCAAATGGGCTCAGTAGTTGCAGCTTCCAGGCTCTAGAGCATGGGATCAGTAGTTGTGGTGCATGGGCTTCGTTGCTCCCTGGCATGTGGGATCTTCCTGGACATGGGATTGAACCTATGTGTCCTGCACTGGCAAGTGGATTCTTGACCACTAAGCCACCAGGAAGCCCCAAGCAATTTTTAAAAGAAAAATATACTTCTTACACTAACTCTCCAGTCTTTGTATTTCTTAACCGCACTTTTTTCTCACTATTCAGAGGTGTGTGTACCTATGCACGCACACACACACACACATACACACAAACATATACATGCTCATGGTCGCATGCACACCCACCTACAAAAAAATTCTTTTCATCTATTTATCTATATCTATACTCCATTGGGTAACTGAGTCACTTTAAAACATCTGCTTCCTACTTCTCTCAGTCTTAATCAGCTTAATCTTGTCCTTTAAAAAATTTACCTTTAACCAATTCCTTGCAACCATAATTCCTTCTACTCTATGTATTCTTTAACATACTGCTGTCAGTCTCTCCTGTCACCTCTGAAATAAAATATTAATAATTGTTCCTTCCATCTTTTTGTCCCTCAGTGCTAATTTGCACTTCTTCTGACTCTAGGACTTGGCTTTAATATTGCAGTCTTTGCTTCTTCAATTCCCCTGGATCCTCAGATTCAGGAAAAGAACACTCCTCACTCCCCATTTCAACTATTATTTCATTTTAGAATGCACTGCCTGATATGTGAAATCTTAGTTCCCTCATCTGGGATTGAACCTGTGGCCCTGAAGTGGAAGTGTGGAGTCTTAACCACTGGACTGACAGGGAATCTCCCATTCCCACTTCCAGAACTTTGGCTGCACCAGACCTCAGCAACTTAACTCTGTTGACATTTATCCCATCCATTTAACCTACATCCTCATAGCTACTTACTTTAATCCCTAAGACATTCTCCTGCACAGTGACTAGTACCTAGTAGAAGCTCAATAAGTGTTATTTAAATGAGTTTATTCAGAAAATTTAGAACCAGACATTTTATTTTCTTCACTCTATTCCCTCTCAATAATCTCTGTGATTTTAATATCTATGTTAATACTTTATTATTAATACTTTTCCATTTTCCAAAATCTTTATATTCCAGTGAATTTTCTCAACTACTTCAATCATCTGTCAGCACATACATAATTGAGACCTTATTATCATACAGAAAGTGTCATCTCCACAGTCTTTTCCTAGGTACCTTTCCCACACATTCATTTCTATGTAAATACATTTTCATTCCTTTTTTGATCGTTGGTTTCTTGGCCTCTATAAAAAGTTTATAAATTTATAAGTAAATTCTCACACTTTCTCTTAATTTATCATTCTTATAGTCTCCTTAAAAGTCACATATGTGGGTAGAGTAAAAGTTACTCATTTGGATTATTTTATGCCTTTAAGTTTTTTTTTTTTTTTGCCCAAAATAGTCACACTACTCTTGCAAGTTAGTATATATTCTTCAAATTGTGTACTTTTTATTGGTTTGTTTCAAAGTTATTGGCCTTTTACTCTATCATCTCCATTCTGCTGTTAAGCCCATCTAGTGCATTTTGAAACTTTCTATATAGCATTTTACAATTTTTTCTCTTTTATTTTTCATCTTGTATTGGAATATAATTGCTTTACAATGTTGTGTTCATTTCTGCTGCACATCAGAGTGAATCAGCTACATGTATACATACATCCCCTTGCTCTTGGACCTCCCTCCCCCCTCTCAATCTTACGTATCCAGATCTTCACAGAGCCCCGAGCTGAGCTTCTTGCGGAGAGCAGATTCCCACCAGCTGTCTATTTCACACATGGTAGTGTATGTATGTGAATTGTATTTTTAAATTGCAGTTAAAAATTTTCCAATTGCATTTGTTTTTCAGGGCTGCTATAACTGATTACCCCAAACTGGGTGACTTTAAACAATAGAAATGTCTTCTCTCCAAGTTCTGGAGGCTGAAAGCCTCGAACTAAGGTGTCATCAGGGCCATGCTCCACCTAAAGACTTTTGGAAAGACTTTTTTCCTCACTTCTGGCAATCCCTAGCATTCCTTTGCTTGTGGCAGCAAAACTCCAATCTCGACCTCCGCCTTTGCAAGGCATCCTGCCACCTGTCTCTTCTGTGTCTGAGTCTATTTTTACATAAAAATCTAATGACTGGATATAGAGCTCACTCTGTTCCAGGAGGACCTATTTTTACTAGCTCCATCAACAAATGGACGTGAGTTTGAGCAAGTTCCAGGAGATAGTGAAGGACAGGGAAGCTGGATGTGCTGCAGTCCATGGAGTTGCAAAGAGTCAAACTCGGTTTGGCAACTGAACAACAATACATCAATAAAAGCCCTGTTTCCAAATGAGGAAGCACCAGTGATTAGGAGACACAAACACCAGTGGTTAGGACTTCAACATACTTGGGGGGAGGGAGGCATGATTCAGTCCAACCTACAATTCTTTTTATATTTTCTATTTCTGACTGAAAGTTTGCTATCTTTTCTTTGATTGCAGAAATATTTTCCTCCACTCTTTGAGCACAACTATAATAGCTTCTTTGAAATCCTTATCTCATACCAGCGTCTGTTTCCTCTCACAGCTGGTGATGTTGATGACCTTTGTTCAACAGGCAAGTTTGCACTGTATTCCTTGAATTTTGAATATTACATTGTGGGGTCTCTGGATTCTGTTAGCTTCCTCCAACAATTATGATGCTTTTTGATCTAGAACTGAATCCACGTGGTGATGATGCAAACTACAGACTTTTTGCAGTGGGCAGTTCAGTTTGAGGGTTTTTCTTAACTGGACTGTTTACAGACTGCCTTGCATTTGTTGGTGTTAGCTTGGTATCAATGTCTATGATGTGGTAGGCGTTGCACAAGGGACTGGGCTCTCCTTTTCTGTCTCTTGTGCGTGTTTCCCTCACATTCTGACTTCCCTGGCTGTCCTGTCTTGCTAGTTTTTAGGCCTGAAAGATAGTAGGTTTTCTAAAGGAGCTTGGGTCCACCTGTGCTCTGTTGCAAACTGAGCCTGCCCTAAAGCTAAAGCCACAGGATATCACCTCTTCAGTGTTTATATTTCTAGTCATCTGGTCTCATTCAAAATAGGCCTCCTTTTGTGGACTCTTCAAACCCATAAGGTAGCTGTTTGATGGTATTTTGCCCAGAGTTTAAAACAATAAATATCTGTAAGAAGGTCAGTCCCTTGCAAACTTATTCCATTGTATCAAAAGTGAGACTTAACAACATCTATTGGATATATTTAGTGGCTTTGCTTTCTCGCCTTGAAATTTCAAAGTCAGGTTCATATTTGTTTTTCTCTTTCTGTATTGCATTCAGGTAAATGCATTAAATCTATCTTCTAATTTATTAAATATCTATTCTGATTGCAAGTTTAAGGAATTCTTTTTTTACTTTCAGTTTACATTAGGTAGCAGCAAATAATCAAGAAATTGATGGAACAATAATAAAGTCAATTGATGATAATAATTCTTTGAGAGTACTAATGCAGTCACCTACATTTTGTCTAATTTCATTCATTATGTCCCTTTTGGTAATATTCTCTCTCTTTTTATTCTGAAAGGATTTTTTCTAACTTTTCCTGTACTCTCTTCTTGACTTCCTATCTATGTCTAAAACAGTGCAAGATAGCATACTTTATCTTTGTAAATTGCTTTCAAAAATCATTGTCGTCTTACTAATTTTATTGTCTGCAAAATTTGCATTGACTGTAGTCACATTTGCCACAGATATAACTCCATTTCCTGGATCCCTGACCAAACACCAGTTTCAGCCAAAGTCGTCTGCATATGTCCATATAAATCACTTCATAAATTAGAGTCTGCATTCTTTACAGAACATGGACTCATTTTGAAACCAGACAAAATAAATCAAAAAGGAGAAGCATGGAGTTAGAATTACAGCCTAATTTTCATTAAAGGCCTTCAATTAATATAGCTTAAAGCTTCAAATTCACAATCAGAATATTAAACAATTATATTTACCCTAATTGTTTTTTCTTCCTCTTATCCAAATACACAATTCAGTCAAACAGTATTTTTCTTTTTTTTCTTTTCAGGGTCTTCATGCTTTTATCTGCTGATTAACTTCACCTATGAATTTCAGGGTCCTTTATAGGATTCTGGAGAAAGTCAACAGCTATTGCTTTTTAATATTTTGATGTTAAAGAAGATGGATTCTGGATATGGTGACATAATATCAACATTTCAACTGTCATCATATTTATTCATTCCTTTAATATTAATTAATCCATTAAGCCATTTAACATTGATTGAATGCCTACCATGAGTGAAGCATTTGATGGTGACAAATGTTATGTTTTCTGCTTTTAATCTCATAGTCAAGTGATGGAGACTGATATATTTGAGATAAGTGCTACGAAGTATGGACATAGGAAAAACGTTTTCACCAGTTATTGCCAGCTAAATGTCTAGTACAAACCTAAATTAGATGGAGTGCTATCAGGAATCATTGTTCATATTATTGAAGTTATCACTTCTATAGCTGTTCAAATTCTTTGTTTTTTTATCGGCTAGGGATTATGTAAATTGTTTTCTCTACATGTTAAAAATGTAAGGATGATTGTTTTCTGTATAAATTTTTAAACTTGCCCAAGCATTGTAAGTAGTGTAAAAGGTGAAAAGTGGGAATGTCACATGTCACAGTGTATCAGGGTAATGAGATGTCTAACAAAGACTCATAGACACACAGCCTGCAAAGCACTTCTTCGTATTCATGTTCTTGGTAATTTCACGTTTATAATATAACGTAAGCAAAAAACCTATTTCTTTCAATAGAACCGTGGGTCAACTCAAGGTAAGCCATTATTCTATAAAAACATTGTTCAGAAATAACCTAATTAGGTCTTATAACCACATTTCTAAGGGCTACTGTTCTGTTATTATGTGTAAAATATAGGAACACTTCCCAATAAAGTGAAAATGAGGAAAACTGATATGAAATCTACAGGAGTAAGCTAACAATTTTCCAGACAACAGAGTTATATATTTTGCATTATTGTTCTGAAGACCTATAGGCTTTGATTACTTGGCAGTGCTCTTTTTTCCCCCCCACTCTTCCTAGCAGAGCTGCAGATTTAATTTTATCGGTATGAGAAATATGAAGCTAGGGAATTTAATAATTGTTTCACTAGGTAAGGGATGAAGCAAATTCCATTGCCTTTCGTTTGATTACAATCTTCCCTGCTGGTTTAATTAAAAACATCCATGTGAGGAAGGAGAAACATGGGAGAGGATCTAATTGTTTTATTGTATTGGATGTAGAGTAGGAACAATGAAATAGAGAGGTTTATAGTTGTAAAACTTAAATGTTTCATGTAAATCTAAAATGCAGACCCAGGTCAACTACAGACAAATGTCAGTAGACTAGATTCAAAATGCACTGCAGGCAGAAAAGATGACATTTATCAGTCATCCATACATCAGTAAGTAAAACAATTTTAGGGTTGTCTAGACAGGCATCTATTATTTCTTAAATTTAAATCTTTAGTAGAAGGAAAACAGCAGACATAGGATCTATATTTAGTTTCACAAGAAATGAAACAAAGGCCTGGGAAAAATTTCAAAAACATTTGCAGGGATGTATCTGTAGAAAAGAGTCTCATTTCGGTTATTATATGCTGGAAGCAGCTATATTAGTAAATTAGCTTTCTCAGTTACCATGATACAGACTTAAAATATTATGTCAAATACTGATATACATAATTCAATTTCTGATCTTTGGATCAGAAACATGCCAGTCAAATTTTAAAGAGAAAATCTTCATGAAAAAAATTTTTATAAGTTTTTGTTCTTTTACTTGTTACTAAATGAGAAAATTGTTTTTAACACCAGTTTTGAAAATGGTAGAGTTAGGTAGCAAGATATTAAATGTGCTAGCATTGTGAAAATGTTATCCAAAAACTGTTCAAATACTTAGAAATACATGATATTTCAGATCTGAAAACTTAAAAGCAAAGGAGAAATATAAAGAAACAACAAGCAAAAAACAGCACAAATGAAATCAATCTTAGCATATCAGTTGAGGGACTATTTTGAAATTTTCCTGTTCCTGCTGCTATTTTATTCTCCTTTTTACCTGCGACTATAATTTTTAGTGGTATAACTTTATTGCTGAATAATTTTTTCTAGGATTAATAATATCCTTTCTAGATATGTAGAATATCTAATCCATAAATCACAAGTCTTCATCCCTGTCTACCATGGAGAATATATAAACTCTACTACTTTTTACTGTTTAATTTTAAACAGTTTTTTTTCCCTACATTATTTTTTTAAATAAATTTATGATTTTTAAAAGTCATCCCTAGTTTTGATCCAACAATTTCTTTAGAACTATCAATGATCTTGGTTTACTAGCAGTGATGTATTTTAATGTACTTTTTGAGTGTTGAGAAATCATGGCATTTTACTGCCATCTATTCACTGGCTTTCCAGTAAGAGCATTTTCACCCTCCCCTCAAAACATACACCAGATATACGTCTTTGTGATGAACATTATTGTGCTAAACATATTACATGGTGAAGATTATTTCAGTCCACTGCTTTTAGATCTTATAGCTGTAAATCACAGCTTTTAAATATTTATAACATTCCCTTGAACACTTAAGGGAGAGAGACAAAATAAAATTTTTCATTGGGTCCTACAGTAAAAATGTTTGTGCTGGTTAAAAAATGCTACAGCTTTTTTTTTTTTTTTTAAAGAAATTAAATTGCACCAAATAACCTCTCTGTAAAGCTTTAGTTTTGAATGAGTTTGTCTGAACTTTTCCCTCATTAACGTCAAAATAATTGCTAATAGGCAGGTCCTTAATATAATGCAAAGATCTCTTTATAATTTTAAATTTTGCTTTATCTAGAATATCCTTTAGCTTCTAGAGATAATCATCAAGCTCATTGTTCTTCAGACAAAAATTTAAGAGGCAATATATACTGCCAAAACACATCAAATCAAACAAATTAATCTTCAGTTCTATTTAAAGTACACATTTCTCTAAGACTAACTCCAACGCATGGTTCAAATGCATAAGATACAGTTGACTTAATGCAGCCCAGTGAAGACAGCTTGCCTATGAAAGAGAAGCGGACACCGTTTTCTGAAATCCAGAGAGACAGAATAACACTGTTCTATGTTCTAGACAAAACATTGAAAACAGGAGTACCCTAGTATTCCTAAAATCCACCAAGACATCACAAATTAATTTGGGGTTCATTTTCGAGATTTTTATAACAAGCCTGATTTGCTGCTTTTTATTATGTGGTGGGAATTTTTTTAGCTTTTACTTCTTACACCTGCTATGCGAGTAGTATCCACTAGGTGGCGATATAATTATATTTTTTTCTTTAGGTTGAGGACAACTTGAGCGTTTATGATGTTCTGTGAAAGGAATATTCATCGTCGCAATTAGAACATGCATCTTTTAATTGGTGCTTCATAAATACTGTGATGTCAATCTATATTTGCCTGAAAAATATTTGTGCATCAATCTGCATTTCCTTTTTGTTGTTTTTGTTTCTATGTTTTATTATAAAATATAAACTATTGATTGGTTTCATTTTTGTAATGTCTTCTCTATATGGAAATACACAATTGAATGGGTATTCTCAATTTCAGAGTATAGTTCAGCGTAATCCCCCGCATTATGTAGAGATGCTTTGAGACTAAGTACAGGTTGTTGGCAGGGATTTAATTGGAGGGGTTAGAGAAAAAGAGGCAAGAAATTTTCCTTTTTTCTCTAAGCCTGGTGAGAATACTCCACTCAGCTCTATAGCTGCTAAGAAGCAAAGGGTATGAAAGCAAATGAAGTGGTTCTCAGATCCTGCAAGATCCCCTCTTCATAAAAATCTGTCTCTCTCTCTCCTTTTTTCCCCCTCCTTCGTTCTTGCTCTTTCCTTCCCTTCTCTTTGCTTTCTTTTGTTCTCTTTCTTCTCTTTATGTATATTTATATTTAAATCTTTATCTGTCCATCTAGGTGGATATATATTTGTATCTATCCATATGGATATTCAAATCTATCTAGATGGATATAAATACATGTACACATATATGTATATACATTTATATGAGGTTTTATATAATGCAATTTATGCCACTTGTACATCACCTACAAAAATACATAGTTAAGGATTTCGTTTTAAAAACCAAGAAATGAGGAGTATCCTTTTTTAAGAGGACTCCATTTGTTTCCATATTTCATATTCCATTTGCTTGCTTTATGGAGAATGGTTTGCTAATTATATATTGCTAGAAATAAAGCACTGCATTTTCTCCTAGTTTCTTGTTTTGCAAGAGGATGCAGTGTTTCCTGTGAATCTTGTTCAAGTACCTTTTTTGTAACTGGGGACTTTAAACTCTTCGGGCAGAAAACTGAAGGATATTCTTCCCCACTCAAGAACAAACTAGACATAAAACAAAGGACCTATATTAACTGCTTTAAATCTGCGGGGGTGGAGGGGGTGGTAAAATTTCAAAAGCTAGTTTAAAGAGAAGTTCTGAGTTAGCAAGCACAGTAACTAATGCTTAGAGAATAGCCTCCCTCACTCTCTTCCCGGAAAATACAATCCTCATGTTTAAGGATCTTTCTGCCAATACCTCTTCACAACTATTGTGACATGTGCTCACAAAGGTGCATTTGTAAACGACAGCATCTGTACCAAAGACATGTTGAAATACACACACACATACAGGGAACTGGATTCATCAAGCCCATATATTTGATAGAATGTAAATGCACCCAGTGTCTTAGATTTGATGACACATTATTCTCTCATTCTCTGGGATTGTCTGTGCTTCTTATCCTTTAATTCTATATTACCTTGATCACTGTAACTTTAATTCTATGCTACCATGCTCACTGTAACTTTAGCTAGTCAGATTTCAAGCAACCTTTTTTTTTTAAATAAAATAACATTTCATCTATGGAAAGTAAATAAATCATGCTCAGAGCAATACCACCTTTTTCAGTTTGAGTCAGTGACCTATTTACGTTGTTAAAATCAGTGATATAATTGCTCTTAGATTCTAAAATCTTTTTTAAGTCCAAGCATTTAAGGCAAGTTATTGTCTCAAAATCTCCAGTTGCTTCCATTTGGTAGTATTGTTGTAATGATAACAATTTGGTGGTTTCAGACTTTTCATTTCGTTTCTAATTGAAACAGAGACAATGTTACTGATTACAAACTTGCTACATTTAATAATCAAGCTTAGTAAATCATCAAAACACAAATAGAGTCAATCTTTGCACTTATATAAAGAAATGAAAAATAATAACAATTTAACTATTGTTGCTTCAAAGGGCAGGCATGTGTTAAGAATTCATATATTTTTTTTACCACTCCTCAATGTTTTGGCAATATTTTTAAGAAATGCAGGAAAAAGCAAAGAAAAAAATTGGATGGTGCATTTTTGTTTATAGTTTAGATGATCAGAAATATTTTTTTGTGTACTAATGCTGACCTGTTTTGATACTGATACCATTATAGGTGGTATTGATACTGGTTTTCAAACAGCAGTTAATATCAGTGTTCATCTTCTACAGAAATGATAAATGCAAAAGAGTGACTAATTTACCTGAAAGAAACAAAAATTATCATGAACTTGCAAATGATCTTTCCCACCTCTTTTGCTGCTTGCAGACCTCTTGTCTCATATAGACTTTCCATTCTTTTCAAACTATATTTAAAAATGCAAGAATAATACACAAGTTTTAATACTAAATTTTATTTCTAGGACTCTTTAGGATATCTGAGTGGGGAGTAATTTTTACTACTAAGCTACAGTTTTTGTTGTTGTTATTCAACACCTTTTCTGAACCAAGTACAACCCTAATCTCTGATGATGACCTGAATTGTGTGAGTTGAAATGGTGACTAGGTTACCTAGTAATCTGACTTTGATCAAATTAAGGTATTCCCCAATTAAGCTCTTGTATAAAATTAAAATGATAAATTTTTCATTTTGAAATTAATTGAATTAATGCATGTGAAGTCCTTAAAAACTATCTGAAACTTAAATGTAAAATGTTACCTACTATTAGAAATACAGGGCGTCTAGAAATGTTTAAGCACTTCTTGATATTAGTAGGCTTATTTTCAAATATTCCTGCAGGGCATTTGACACTCTTTTTTTATATTAGCATTTATTCCTTTCTTTAAAAAATACCAAAGATTTTTTGTTTCCTAGGGGTATTGAAAGCTTGTGGCTAAAAGAAATAACTTGACTTTCCCAGAGTTTTGAACCTTATAAAAAAATAGAGCTTGGGTTATGGAGACAGTGTGCTATGCCACGCTTTATTCACCAAACATGCTACCTAATAAAATACTGTGCAAGAAAAATGAGAATTGTCTCCATTCATAATTAAGACAGAAATAGCAATACTATTTTAATAGCTACTATTTGCATGCAGTGACTTTGGAATTTGCAATTCTTTTCCCTTACTTTGTTTTATTTGCACCCCACAATAACTGTGTAAAGTAGGCATCATTAGCCCCAAATGAAAAAAAAGAAAGCAATGGAGGCGCAGAGACTTAAATAACTTGCCAAGACTCACTTAGCACGAAATAGTGGAACTGTATCTGGGAGGCAGGTTTTCTATCTCCAGAGCTCCACTCCTAAATAGATCATTAGGACTTAAATGGACCTTCAAATTTTCTAGTCTAAATCGTTATTTATTCAATGAGAAGATGGAGGACAGAGAGGTGACAGACTGGACAAAGTGACAGAGGCAGAGTAAGGACCAGAGTCCTTCTTGTCATTTCTAATGTAATTTTAAAAGCATTACAATATCCTATTATCTACATTTTTAAACAGCTTTTTTAACTACAAAATTTGAGAACGTCTAAAATTAAAAAAAAAAAAACTTATAATAGTTAAACATTTGACCCAATTTATTGCCTTAGTCTGTCTTGTTGAGAAAGGCAGAGTTTCATCCCACAAAATCTCCAATTCTGTTATTTGTATAGTGAGTGGTGGCAAATGTGGTTAGTGATGCTTTATGATAGTAATTCTCACAAATGTGTATCTCTCACACAACTAATCAGAAGCCTTGTAGTTTGCTTTACATGAGATCTAGGCTCTTTCCAACCTCAGTAGAATCTAGACTATAAAAGAAAATAACAGAGGCAAGCAGGGAAGGCAAAACTTCCTCAATGATGAATAGAAGAGATTCTTCTTCATGAACTATGCATTTGTTCTCTATTAGTAACAGGAATTAATATCTAACCTTGTATACACAACTAGAATAGAAAAATATTTTCTTAATGGCATCTTTGTTTGGATGTCAAATGTGTGGGGGTAATGCTGAACCTGAAGCAATTGCAATTTATCTCAATCTGGAACGGATTCAAAGTACCGTTGAGATTGTTGTATTCATCTACCAGTGGCCTTGAAAATAAAAATTATCAGGTAAATACAAAGAAAAATTTCCGGAAGGATACACACAGCCTTCTCAGACTGAATTGTGATTCTCTGCAAAACTTAGATTTCTTTCACTTGTTCGTTTATTCATTTTCATTAATTTATTTAATAATATACTCATGCAACAAACATTTACTAATATACAGGTCTGTGCTAAATGCAACTAAGGAAGAAACAAACCAAAAAGGTATGGACTGCCTTCTAAGACACAAGGTGGGAACTAAAGTACTAATGAAAATGGCTGAATTACCAAGCTGGGAGTAGTAAGTGTCAGGAGAGTTAATTGTAAATGAGATTTAATGGCAGTATTAGGAAACAGGGGTGTGTCCTTGCCAAATGAAGAATTAGAGGATGGTTCATGAAGGAGAAGGATTTGGTTCATTGAAAAGAAGATAACAAGTTTGTGGAAAGAGTGTCAAGGACATTTTAAGAGAAGTGCACAAAATGAACATGAAAAGCAGTAGAAAGGCAGGCAAGTCACTAGGTAGTGAGGATTATTGAATTATTTTGACTAGAATATAGACTAATTCAGAGAGAAAAGGTTAAGTGATTTTTTAAATTCTGTTTTTAAGTGAGCAATTTCGCCCCTAGAAACACACGTGTGTGTGTGTTGTGCTCAGTTGCACTGTCGTGTCCGACTCTCTGCAACCCCATAGACTGTTGCCTGCCAGGCTCCTCTGTCCATGGAATTCTCCAGGAAGAACACTGGAGTGAGGTGCCATTTCCTACTATAGGGAATCTTCTGGACTTGGGGATCGAGCCCTCAGCTCTGGTGCCTCCTGCATTACAGGCAAAGTCTTTAACCGCTGCACCACCCGGGAAGCCCATCTTAAACTTGCCAAATGAATTATGTAGAGGGTATTCGTGACAGTGTTACTGAAATATCAAATTTTGAGACATCTCTATGCTAATTTACAGGTAAGTAAATGATAGTAGTCACATGCAGTGACTACTGAGTGGCTCTTAAAACTAACAAACAAATAATCAAAATAAATAAAAAAATAAACCTAGGGGTTTTCATATGTACAGCTATTCTGCAGCCTTCAAGGTATATTAAGATCAGGTTTAAAAAAAAAGCAACACATGGAACAAGATGCATTGCATTTAATCAGTTGTGTAAAAAACAAACAGGACATAAACATATGCTTAAACATGTTTAGGCCACCTTCGGAAGAACACAGTGATAAAAATGATTGCCTCTGGGAAAGAGAGCTGGGTGCTAGTGGAAGCTGGGAAGAAGAGTGATTTTTCAATATTTAATAGATTTCAACTTTTATAGATATTCAAGTATTTATAATATGTATTGTTTAAAGTTTATCTAGAGAGAGGCTGTGGAAAGTTAAGCTTTAAAAAATGCAATGGAAAGAAAAATAAAATAAATACTAGTTGGAAGCTACAGTGTTGAATTTTTTTTTTTTTTTGCTTTTAATAGCAAATGTCCTGGGTGTGCTTGAAGGCAGAAGTGAGGAGATGGATGGATGGAGAGGAAATGAAACAGAAGGTAAGTGAAAATTACAGGATTTAGGGCAGAAGTGGAGAGGCTGGTGTCTGAAAAGACAAATGTGCTTTCTATGAGGTGTCTAAACAGAGCCACTGAATCACAATTTTTGGACAAAAGCCAATAGGTCATTCTTTTGTTTGTATTTGTATCAATAGCAGTGATTGGGGAAACGTATGAGCTCAGTGTTTTACCTGGTGAATGTACAAGATGAAGGCATGGATACTTGCTTTAAGGTAAACATTGGGTGGTTGGGATGTATGAGTTCATAACCACTTCTCTTGCTGCTGAAGTGAAAGGGAGTGAGTTGCTCAGTCATGTCTGATTCTTTGTGAGCCCATGGACTGTAGCCCACCAGGCTCCTCTGTCCGTGGGGTTCTCTGGCAAGAATACTGGAGTGGGTAGCCATGCCCTTCTCCAGGGGGTCTTCCAACACAGGGATTGAACCTGGGTCTCCTGCAATGCAGACAGATTCTTTACCGTTAGGCACCAGGGAAGCCCTAGCCACTTCTTTTTTCATTATAGACCCACTTGTCCATGGCCAACCAGGAGATGGGTGTGTAATCAAAGCGGGAAGGATTGGAATGGAGACAGAAATAAGCATGTTTGTCATTCTTAAGGGGTCACATGTTTCTCTCATCTGTCTATGACCTCATTGATGAATCTGGTGTGATGCTATAACCTACTCAGTTGATTTGTTTGTTAGGCATATATGGACAATATTTTTTAAGTATAAAATATTGTTCAATGACAAGGTAATAACAAATACAGGTGTAAACAAATTTGTTTATTTTTTTAGTCTCTTTTTTGCAATAAGTTTCACTGGTGGCAAAGTTCGAAATTAGGCTGTAGCCTATTCAGTCAGTGTTAGATAAATATTTTAATATTTAGTATAAATGTAGGCACTTTATTGCATTCACGCTGAAGATGGGCAAGTAAAAAATATAATTTGATTTTGTTGTACATCAAGACTCATGTTGTCTTCATTTATGTTAATCTAAGCATGATGTTCGATCCATATTTAGTGAAAGAAAGATCACTGATATCCAGAGGCATTTTGGAAAGTTGCTATAACTTTCATCTTCTCCTGTCCTTAATTGTGGGGACCAATCTAAATGTAACTGATAAAGTTTCCAAAACTGTTAAATAATGCAATTCTATTATAGTGGCATGAAGATCAGTTTTAGTCACGCATTTTGAAATTTGGGGAGGAGCAAAGAACAAGAATTTTGGATTGAACAACCATAGAATAAATAAAAACTTCTTTGAGGCAGGAATTAGCGTGGAATTTATTCTCTTTATTTCAAATTCACAGTAGTCTAGAAAAACTGACTAAATCTGAAAGAACATAGAAGTCTACATGTTGAGAGGGGAATATTAAAGGGAAGCCAGCAAAAGAGCATCATCGTTGAAAATACGACTACCTATACTTATAACTTTACCTCTGTCATCTATCCATGTATGTATCTATCTTCTGCTATGTATGTGTGTGGAAAAATGCATGAAGTATTAAGTAAGACAATTAGAGCAATATCACTTTTCTTATTAGGGTCAGTATTCAACTTGGAACACTTAGTACAGTGGAAAGTCACAATGAATTTAAATCAGTGTATCAGATCTGGTAAAATAACTTTAACAGCCCAATTGAGAGTAGCATATATTTTCCAAAAATTATACAAATTTGAGACAAATAAAACAGGACCTGAATCATAACAGTCTCCCAGCCGTTTTTTTATTAAACACATCACCATTACTCTAGGGAAATATTTCACAAATTTCATTTTTCCAGTCAAACACCACCTTTATAATTCTTGGTAGGACAACTGGCCACGTCAGAAGTATTTTCTTTGCAATATTTTTATTTCTATTGATTTTAATTTGAATTAGATTTTATGATAGTGGTTTCTTCTTATATGATGGATTTCTTTGAAACATTGAGTTTGATATTATAGTTTTATTGCTTCTAATTCACGTAAAATAAATTTACAACTAATAAACAATGTTCACCTGCTTATCTCATAGCACTGAATTGAGCTCTATAATTTTTACCACTTTTATTAACTCTAGCAAGGTAAGAAAGATCAGTAATTACAAAAACCATCACTGTGGAGGTTGCTAATATAATTAGAAAAAGAAACTGTGAGCAGTATATGTATAAAGTAAAAAGTAAAAATATAAAGAAGTGCTACCAAAATACTCCTGAAAGGGAAAAAAATAACTTGCAGTGACTTGAGGGGAAATAATGAAGTTTTCAGTGTCTGAGCAATAATTTGTTTCTCAAAGAGTGGGATGAAAAAGAGCAGAAAGAAAGATGGATTGCAGCAGGACAGACAGTATGCCTCAGGGAATGGGTTTAGGTAAAGGTGGCATGGAATCTGTTATCATGCAGAAATACTTTATACCCCAGAGAATATAGTAGCCAGGTAATATTTTGACATAGGATTGCCTAATGCTCTGTGGAAGAACAATAACTTCTCCTTGTCATGTAAACTGTTTCTCACCTTCCACCCTCCCCAGTTTTCACTAGTTACTATACTTACTGCTAATTGGTGTGAGTGGGAATTTTATATAAATTAAATAGACTTGCATAGAAGCATGGTCCAAGAGGCAAGTGTGACTGTGAGCATTTACATTCCTTTCTGGGCTCAGATGGTAAAGTCTGCCTGCTATGCAGGGGACCCAGGTTTGATCCCTGGATCCGGAAGATCCCCTGGAGAAGGGAACCTGGCGGGCTATAGTCCATGGGGTCGCAGAGTTGGATATGACTGGGTGACTAACATTTAAGTTACTTTTATTGGTAATTTCAGAAAATTCCAGAAGGACTTTTGGACTCTGTCAATGTGGAATGCAGAGATATGAGATGGCTTTGACTCAAGTATCAACTATAATGCCACATGAGTTAAAGCTTCCATTACATACAGTGTGGATTCAGTTCTCATTTTTTGTTTATGTTAGTCTCATATTGTTCACAGCAAAGGCAATGGAATCAGTTGGGGCTCATAATTGCCGTCACAAGCCTAGAATTCAGAGCACTTCAGAAGAAGCTGTTTACGTGCGGGTTCATCACAGCCCACATGAACTTCCTCCTTTCCACTCTAAGGAGTCGCAGTTGTCTTAGGTTGGGTTTTCCTATAAGAAGATTTTGAGACAAAGCTTCAAGGGCAAATAGTTCATTTGCAACATGCGTGTGTGTGTGTGTGTGTGTGTGTGTGTGTGTGTGACACATGTGACCATTGTGACCTCAGGGACTGCAGTCTGCCAGGCTCCTCTGTCCATGGAATTCTCCAGGCAAAAATACTGGAGTGGGTTGCCATTTCCTTCTCCAGGGGATCTTCCTGACCCAGGGATCCAACTCTCCTGCATTGCAGGCAGATTTGTTACTGTGAACCACTGGCAGGAAATATCAAAAAGAAAGTAAGGATTTAACTTAATCCAAATCTGAGAAATGCACTCAATGGTCCCACCCAACAGCAAGTGAACTGGAAGGTTTATACCCAACTCTCAAGAGTTGTTTCTTAAAGAATGCGGAGTAGGGTTGGTTTGGATTTCCCCATCCACCTTGCTTCACGTGGGCCAACTGGCCAGACCACAGCCCTCTCAGGCATACAACACTCGCAGGCAGCAGGCTGGCAACTGGAAGTTGGCAGGAGCACACCAAACAAATAAGTTTCAAGGATGTAGCAAAGGAAGTGATAGCATCTGCCACAGTAATTAAACAGGCAGATTTTCCCTCTAGGTCTGCCATAAGGCTGTGGCTGATTTTTTTATTGACTATGCCAAAGCCTTTGACTGTGTGGATCCAAACAAACCATGGAAAATTCTTAAAGAGATGGGAATACCAGATCACTTTACCTGCCTCCTGAGAAATCTATATGCAGGTCAAGAAGCAACAGTTAGAAACAGACATGGAACAACTGACTGGTTCCATACTGGGAAAGGAGTATGTCAAGGCTGTATATTGTCACCCTCTTTATTTAACTTATATGCAGAGTACATCATTCACAATCCCAGGCTTTACGTAGCACAAGCTGGAATCAAGATTGACAGGAGAAATATCAGTAACCTCAGATGGAGTATGTCAAGGCTGTATATTGTCACCCTCTTTATTTAACTTATATGCAGAGTACATCATTCACAATCCCAGGCTTTACGTAGCACAAGCTGGAATCAAGATTGACAGGAGAAATATCAGTAACCTCAGATATGCAGCGGACACCACCCTTATGGCAGAAAGCAAAGAGGAACTAAAGAGCCTTTTAATGAAAGTAAAAGAAGAGAGTGAAAAAGCTGGATTAAAACTCAACATTCAAAGACTAAGATCATGGCATCTGGTTCCGTCACTTCATGACAAATAGATGGGGAACCAACAGAAACAGTGAAAGACTCCTGGGCTCCCAGATCACTGCAGATGGTGACTGCAGCCATGAAATAAAAGATGCTTGCTTCTGGGAAGAAAGCTATGATCATCCCAGACAGCATATTAAAAAGCAGAGACATTACTTTGCCAACAAATGTCTGTCTAGTCAAAGCTATGTTTTTTCCAGTAGTCATGTTTGGATGTAAGAGTTGAACCATAAAGAAATCTGAGCACCGAAGAATTGACACTTTGAACCGTGGTGCTGAGAGTCCCTTGGACGGCAAGGAGATCAAACCAGCCAATCCTAAAGGAAATCAGTCATGAGTATTTATTGGAAGAACTGATGGTGAAGCTGAAGCTCCAATAGTTTCACCACCTGATGCAAAGAACTGACTCCTTAGAAAAGACCCTGATGCTGGGAAAGATTGAAGGCAGAAGGAGGAGGAGAAGGCGATGACAGAGGATGAGATGGTTGGATGGCATCACTGGCTCAATGGACATGAGTTTGAATAAGCTCTGGGAGTTGTTGACGGACAGGGAAGCCTGGTGTGCTGCAGTCTTTGGGGTCACAAAGAGTCAGCCATGACTGAGCAACTGAACTAAACTGATACTCAATCTGCCATAGGGCTAAGAAGGAAAGAGATCAGAAAGCCCACACACTTCTTTCCTAAGGCTCCCTACTATGTCATGATCTTGCAAAGTTGTTTTTTGTTTTGTGTTGCTTCAATTTTTATTGAAGTAGGAAGTGGAAACCTGCTTCAGTATTCTTGCCTGGAAAATTCCATGGACTGAGGAGCCTGGTTGGCTACAATCCATAGGTTGCAGATAGACTGAGCAACAGGGCACACACATGCATGTACTTGCTTTACAATGTTGTGTTATTTTCTACTGTACAGCAAAGTGAATCAGCCATAAATATACATATATCTCCTCTTTTTGGGATGGTACAGGTGAACCTGTTTGCAAAGTTTTTTTTGATATCATTATAGCACATGTGTGCATACCAACAGTAGTCCAGTAGTCTTGGTTTTTAGATTTTCTTTAATAATGATCATAATTATGTCTTACTGCAAACTAATTGGCTACCAACTGCACCAGCTGTTTTAAAATTTTATATGAGGTGACTTATTTAATCATTATGTCACTTTAGCTGTGTAATGTTACTAATACTGTTTTAGATGAGTATACTAATTACTCCAGGATAGATAGCAGCAAAACCTGGGTATAAAGGCAAATGGCAAGGCCATTGCCTTTTCCATGTTAAAACACCTCTGCCTTTTAAAAGATTGTGATGCACATCCTTATGCAAGTTAAGGACCAAGGACAATTTGTGATTCAAGGATATGATATAAGTAAGACATGATAAAAAATGGCAAGTGACAAAGTGATTGTCTTAGTCTGTTCGGGCTGCTATGACAACATACCATAAGAGTTTAACAAGACACATTTATTCTCTCTCAGTTCTGGAGAGTGGAAGTCCAAGGTCAGGGTGCTAGCATGGGTTGGGTTCTGATGAAGACTTCCTGGCATGAAGTAGAGCGGCTTCTAATGTGTCCTCACATGCTGTTTCCTAGGTGCATGCGCACATATGAAGGGAACTCTGGGCTTCTTCCTGTTCTTGTATGGGCACTAACTGCATCCCAGGGCCTCCCCTCTAAGGCTTCTTTACCTCGATCACTCAGTCATGTCATGACTGTGACCCCATAGACTGTAGCCCACCAGGCTCCTCTGTCCATGGAATTCTCCAGGCAAGAATACTGAAGTGGGTAGCCAGTCTCTTCTCCAGGGGATCTTCCTGACCCAGTGATCGAACCCAGGTCTCCCGAATTGCAGGCAGATTCTTTAATGTCCGAGCCTTATCTTATTTCCTCCCAAAGTCTCACATCCCAATACCACCACATTGGGGATTAGGGTGTCAGCATATGAATTTTGGAAGGATACAAACATTCAATCCCTTATAGCAATATAGGGAGAAGGAAATGGCAACCCACTCCAGTATTCTTGCCTGGAAAATCCCATGGATAGAGGAGCCTGGTGGGCTACAGTCCATGGGGTCGCAAAGAGTCGGACATGACTGAGCAACTTCACCCACCTAACAATATAAGGAACAATTTCCAAAAGTCTATTTTCAAGATAGGTGTTATATGGAAGAGGAGAGACTGTAGAAGTTGAATTTGGAAATGTGAGATTAAAAAAAGTTATTTTGGTTCATTTATACTTTGAAAAATTTAATGTTTTCCAGAAGGCTATTTTAGATTTTTAATGTGCTAAATCATACTGTGGGAGAAGGCAATGGCAACCCATTCCAGTACTCTTGCCTGGAAAATCCCATGGACGGAGGAGACTGGTAGGCTGCCTCCAGTCCAAGAGACCTGAATTTGATCCCTGGATCGGAAAGATCCCTTGAAGGGAATGGCCAAGAAGAAGATGGAGTACATATTTTCCCCAAGATTGTTTGAAGTAGACTCCTACATTTCATGGAACACAGTCTGAGTAGAGAGAGCAGATTGAAATATATTTATACTTGCAATCTCCCCCACAGATAAATATCATTCAAGTGAATTTATTAATGAAGATGCCATTTTAAGGTTCTTAAGCAGCAATAAGTTAAGCATTATAAGCATTTAAGTCTTCTTTTCAGAGATTAGGTCAGATGTACACATTGCAAAACGTAATTGTAAATGTCAGATATGGGTTCATATGAGGTTCTACTTAGCGATTAAGGTCACACACTGCCCCCTATCATTTTAGCACTTGCAATTATTCATAATTTCAGACTTGTCTCAGCCAGATCAACTAAATTTCCCTTGAAAAATGAAGAAGGAAGCCAGCCTTACTCAGTCACAGTCCAGAAGGAATTCCCTGATTTCAAGGACTCATATGACATGATTTCCTTTTAGTTCCGCACTTTATTTATCTCTTGGTAAATCACCTTCTCCGATTCTTTATTTTAACATTCAAATGAATAAAGTTCCACAGTGAATTCTTTTTCAGTTTCCTCAAAATTTTCTTCAATGACAGAGACGTCTTCAAAATCACAATAAAATATATTTGAGACCTTTCTTCTCTCTCCTAAAGTGACACTATGAAGTTTCACATAATTTCTAGTCTGCATCTCATAAAATACTGGCAAAATTTATTCAATTCAAATTAAATAGATGTAGCACAGCGTAATCTTTCTCTATTAAATATGTCACTTTTTGCAATTGTTTCTTAATATCCCTCACAGCTTCAATCTAAGATTAGCACTTTCTTAGCTGCCAGAGTTTCACTAACCTACTGAATTATTCACTGAAGCATAACCTTCAGATATCAGGTTAGAAAGACCTTGATTATGGCAGGAAGTGAACTGTATAAACCATTTTTCTTTAAAAGAAAATTTCTCAGTATAGCCAAGTCTGAAATGAGATAAGTATTAAATGTGTGTAAAAATTAAGTTCATAATTGATAGGAATTTAGCCAACTGTGACATTCCTGCATTTTGTTTATTATAATGTATAATACAATCCTCAGCCCTGCAAAGCGGCATAAAAACCTATGCATTGCCATAGGGTTTATTTCACCCTAGAAAACACCAGCCTGGCTTCAGATTTCAGGAACACAATTGTTAT
This sequence comes from Odocoileus virginianus, assembly GCF_023699985.2. Classification (NCBI taxonomy): domain Eukaryota; kingdom Metazoa; phylum Chordata; class Mammalia; order Artiodactyla; family Cervidae; genus Odocoileus; species Odocoileus virginianus. Next base: position 26,027,998 of record NC_069688.1, read on the forward strand.
ATGTTAAACCACATCATGTTTTTACACAGTCTCTGAATATTCAGATTAATTTTTTTAAAAAAATTGCACTTTTTCCTATGCTCCATTCACTGTTCTTTCCTGCGCCGTAGCTTTGTTTTCGTGTCCTATAGCACTAGAGTTCATGGTGAAGTCAGCAATTCACTATGAGCCTCCCTGCAGCAAATTCTATTAGTGGCATCCGTTGCTTTATCTCAATTCAGTGCTGAAAGGTCATTAGAATACCGAGGAGGAGACAACACTCTTGGAACACCTTTGCTGGTGTTGAAATCAGAAAACTCAGCACTCACAGATCAGACGCTCATGACCAATCCACTGGGTACCCAACAGCTAAAGTGCAAACGTGATACACAGCAGCGTGATTCTACTAGATGAGAAGAAAATGCACAGAGACGATTACTGGTCTACATTTAGCTACATTTTTATCCCTCAGCCACTGGGAGATTTTTTTTTTCCCCACAATATATTTGACCTAAGACAGCATTCAAATGACTTTCCAAAGACTCAGGTGGAGCATATATATATTTTAAATATCAGTTGACTTATTAATGTTAGGCTTCTCTCACCATTACCAGTGTTGTAAAAGTCAACACAACTTAAGAATGTCAATAGTAAGACATGATGCATTATTAAAGAGTGTGCTTTGATCAGATTTTCTACATAGATTTGCTGTTCAGATGGAGGCAATAAACTAAGACACATTTTTCACCATGAATCAATGTAAGTAGTATAGACAACATTAACAATTTTCTTTTAATGCTGCCCACCCTATGCCCATAAAAGTACCAATCTCATTCTCTTCTAAAATTTTAATCTGGTTGAATGATCATTTGAAAGGCTTTTTATAAGCACTTAGGGAAGTGCCAAGTAAGCCTGTGAAATGACAAGTTACTCAGCACAAATAGTGCACTGGGGGGGACGGGCCGTTGAGGGGTTGGGGAGAAAGACCTAAGAAACCACAAGTAAAGAGAAAATTGTGAAAACACCTTTTCCTTAAGAAACAAAGGAAAATATTATTAGAACAAACATCACAACAATTTGCCATTTTGTGCAGGTGGAATTCAATTATCACAGGTACATATTAATGATTTTACTGAAGGAAACAGAATTTCAGAGTTTTTCTGTGTTTCCCTGGTTACTCAGACAGTAAAGAATCTGCCTGCAATGCAGGAGACCCAGGCTGGATCTCTGGGTTGGGAAGATACCCTGGAGAAACTCCAGTATTCTTGCATGGAAGATTCCATGGACAGAGGAGCCTGGCAGTCTACACTCCATAGGGTCACGAAGAGCCGGACATGACTGAGAGACAAACATTTTCATAAGGAGTTACACATGGCTTAATAGGGCACTAATGTATTTTTTACTCTTTTTTCTTCATTTTATGAAGTTTCATCCTGTAAGTACTTGAGTTGTTGAATAAATACAGTGAAAAGTAGAAAAAAATGTCCCCTTTTTGTCATTTGTGTGTTGTACCTTGCTAATTTCATATAATTTTTTTTTCTTTTTTTACATTTGGCACTTCTGTCTTTTCTGGGTCGAGTACAAATTTAGAAAATAATAACATCAGTATATGAATATGAAAGACATTATATGAATTAGAAAGGCAGCGTTTGATACCCTGTAATAAAGAATAGAAATGGGTCATTTTCCAAGAAAATTCCTTACAAATCCTCTCCCAATTGATTAGAAAATATGGTATAGAATTAAATTACAAAAATTTTTTCTAGCTGATAATTTGCAGTGGAGAGAAGGAGGCAATATAAAATTCCTATCTCATTTATAATGACTCAGCCCCTAAATAATTGTAGAAATTTCAGCCCTCAAGGAATTCGGTTTTATGGAGGAGGCCTCAGTCTAGTCAAAGAGGCTGCTAGGCGCACTCAGCCTAGCACAGAGATGGCAAACAGAGCCCTGCCTCCTCTTCTTATTTTCATGTCCCAGGTATGTTCATTAGTCCTTTTTCTTGCTGATCTCAAATGTGACTCCAGAATCTTTCTCAACACAGTGTACATCATCATTTGTGTTGAAACCACTTCACTATCTCTGATTTAGTGGATGGTCTTTATTCTATGATATTTCTACTGTGTCTGAAGTTATGTATTCAGGATTTACATGGATGTGAAACACAGAATGCATATGTTAATATATCAGGAAAATACCTTAGTAAATCGTTTCGAAGACAGGATTCAGTGGTACTAATTACATGAAAGTCAGGAAATATCCCTGTGAATCAGAATTCAAGAGGCAGTTTAAGGCCATTTCTCCTAGAGGTCTTTTAACAGATTAAAATAGGACACGGTTTGTATGATACTCCAGGTCATAGCTGTCATGAGCTCCAAAATTGCTCTGTAGAGAAGTCACAAATTTCGCTGTAGTTTTTAATAGAATGCCTGCTTCCATATGAGATCATCTGTTGTCTGAGGGCATAGAACATGTCTATCTTGGTCACTGCTTTGTATCTAGTATGTCATAAAGGGATCTCTAGTATACATAAATGTTCAATAAATATTTAATAAATTAATTGGATGACTATCTGAAAGTGCTTGATATGTGAAAGTTCAGGAAGAATTAAAAATATAAATGCAAGATAAACAATATACCATACTCATCAGCCTAAACCCAGGTATTATCTTAGCTTTTCAGAAGTCCCACTGGTAATGGATGTAAACTTTGATATACCCCAAAAACCCAATTCTTGAGTCAGGAGGAGGGATAAACTGGGATACTGGAATTGACATAAACACTCAACTATGTATAAAATAGATAACCAATAAGGACCTACCTTATAGTCCAGGGAAATGTACTCAGTACTCTGTGATGACCTATATGGGAAAACAAGCAAAAAGACTGGATATATGTATGTGTAGGGCTTCCCAACTGGCACAGTGGTCAAGAATCCGCCTGCCAATGCAGGAGATGCAAGAGACGCAGTTTCGATCCCTGGTTCAGGAAGATCCCTTGGAGTAGAAAACGGCAATCTGCTCCAGTGTTCTTGCCTGGAGAATTCCATGGACAGAGGAAGCTGATGGCTACAGTTCACGGGATCACAAAGAGTCAGACACAACTAAATCGGTGTGCTTGCAGGCATGCGCGTGCACACTCACACATACACCCGTTTATATGTATAACTGATTCACTTTGCTATACACCTGAAACTAACACAACATTGTAAATCAACTATACTCTAACAAAAATTAAAATAAAAAAACACCCAGTGCTTAACCAGCTTAATTCATGTTGAAGAAAAAAAAGAAGTGAACATAGACTGCTGGGGAAAGAAATGTGTAACTGAGAAATGAAGAAAGAACTTGGTAGATCTAATAGAAAGTTAATAAGTAAATTAGGCATGTGTTGGGACCAGAGAAGCTTTTGAGAAGGGACAGTGAATACAAGGATCCTCAGTTTTGCATCCAGCTGGGAGCTGTTAAATCCTAGAGCCGAGACTTCATGGAAGGTATCATCTCCCCCCTTTATTCTCATTCACTTTCCATCTTCTCTCTTTGTCTTCACTCCTCTTCAGATTTATAGTAGCAACTGCATTTTGCATAATGATCCGGTGTAAGCAATACTTATTCTGTGACCCTAAGAGAGCTCCTGAGTAACCAAACCAATGCATGTTGATTCTGTTCATCTACTTTCGCTGCATATACATATGAAATTTCATAGTTAAATCCAGGAATTTACCAAAGCAAATTAGGTGACTAATTTTTCCTCCTAAAACAATTCTTTCTCACTAAGATAGATCATGAGATTGCTAATTAGAACTATGATATAAGCATTTTATTTACTATCTTCTTCTAGTTTGCCCGGATATCATGTTCACAGTACTAAACAGAAGTCTGCGGCTGGCATTCTGGAATTCAACAGAGGTTTTTCAAGAGGCTAAATATCATTGTTTCATGGAGACATCTTTTGCTTCCATCCCTAAAGCCCCTTTTGTTACTGTTAAAAACTATATCTGTGCTACCTGGTGAGCAATGGTGTTGGTTTGCCTGTGAAAATAGGCCATGAAGATGGCAAATGGAACTTCTGTTGCTGGTCATTTCAGAGCACTTGCTTCAAAACACACACAGGAATTTTGAGTGATGTCCCCAAGCCATAGAACAAACTAGGTCAGATCACTCTTGGAACAATTACTCATTTCTGTGGCCCCCTTATCACTTCCTTGACTAGCCAAGTGAATATTTCACTAGTGGGCTATTCATGGAAATCCAATCAAGATTTGTGGCAGGGTGATAATTTATTTCAAATTTATGATTGTATTCCCAGTATATATTAAAGGAAGTAGTTTGTGCTTACTTTCTCTATATAGAGTCATATAATGAGGATTCTCTGAGTTAGCTATTTCATAATTAAATCAGGGTTTCAGATAGAATAAGCAACTACATAAGCTGTGTGATTTATAGATTTTTTTTCAAAGTGCCCTCTTCCTGATTTTATTTCTCCCAATGGCTTATCACTATACCCAAATATTTCACTAGAATCACTCCTTATGGATCCCCTCAAGACAAAGCTCTTAGTGACTTTGAGTCATCTGCTTTGAGGAGAAATAAGAGATAGAGGAATTAAGTCAGAACTACCAAACACTGGAATAATCCAGGATTTTATTCTCAGATGACTCCTCTTCTCTGCCTAGCCTCTCTTCCAAAGTGATCTTAACCAATACAGTGACTTAAATATTTGCTTAAAATATTTCTAAATTTTGTCTCAACTTTTTTTCACTGTACCCCAGTATTTTATATCTAATTTCCTTTTAAACACTTCTGCTTGGACATGTAATTGGCATCAAAAATCCCAATTGGAAGAAAATTCTCCTCCCAGCCTCCTCATCTTAGCAAAATCATCGCTACATACCCTATTGCACAAGTCTAGATTCTGGGAGCTATTATTGATTTCTTCATTTCTTTACTTTGCAAATCTAATTTATTAGTGAGTCTAGTCAGTTCTACATTAAAATATATCTGTTTTCTTCACTATGCCTAGAATTACCTTATGAAAATGTAAGCACCATTAAAATACTTTCCTACTTAAATTTCCCCAATATTTTCTCATAAATTTAGAATAAAATTTTAAATCCTTCCCATGAATTGAATATGCTTTATATCGCTCTTGACCCATATAATATTACTCTCTCCAGGTTTATTGTGATATTCACTTGGATTCTTTCTTTTCCTCATACATTAAGCATATTTAAACCCAAGTTCTTTTCTCCAAAATATTTGGCCTAGCTCTTTTATTTTATTCCTGTCTTAAGTCTAAGAGAGAGAGGTCTTCTTGAACTATGCAATTAAATAGTCTCCTAGTCACCTGTCTATCACAATATTAGTATCAAATTTAACAGTGATTATTAACCTCTGAATTACCTAATTTGCTCATTTACTTAATTTTGGTCTGACCCCTTTATCTGAGAACAGGGATCTTATCTGTTTTATTTACTATTCACAAGGCATATCTAAAATAATGATTATAATACTGTAGTAACTCCACACATTGTTTGAAGGAATGTAGAATGGATAAGAAGTAAGATTCTAGACTCCTAATGTATGTTCTATGCATTCTTTCTACTTAATTGGCATATCTGTAATGAATATCAATGCATAGATTAGTTTAAAATGTAGCTTAATGTATAAACTAGATTATGCTTTAGGAAAAATTAATCTATGAGTTTCAATAGGTTAATACATAGCTTTTAGTAATTTTTCATAGGAATTCCAATGCCAGTCACTGGCGATGCTCTTCCATCAGGTGACTCCAGGATCCAGGTTCCCTACAGGTTTTGATGTCAGTCACCCTTTCCCCAGGGAGGTACCATACTATCTTTCATATATTTGGCTTCTAAGTGCATCATGTCACCTCTGATAAATCAGTATTGACTAGAACTATCTTCACGGTGGTGGTGTTTAGTTGCTAAATTGTGTCAGACTCTTTGCTAATCCCATGGACTATAGCTCGCCAGGAGCCTGTCAGCTTCTTCTGTCCATGGAACTTCCCAGGCAAAAATACTGGAGTTGGTTGCCATTTCCTTCTCCAGGGGGATCTTCCTGACCTGGGGCTTGAACTTGCGTCTTCTGCATTGCGGGCAGTCTCATACGTTGCAGACAGATTCTTTACTAGCTGAACCACCAGAGAATCCCTTGGCCTAATTTAATTGCAAGGGAGGCTGGATTATTTAGGGGAGTACAGAGTTTATGGCTGAGAAGCAGTGCTGCCTCTAACACTAGTTATAGTAACAGCTAGTTAGGCAAGCTGAAGAAATAAGATCTGGGGGTATAGGAGAAAAAGATAGGTGATTAAAAATTCAAAAAGAAGGGACTTCCATGGAGGTCCACTGGTTGACTTTCCCTTACAATGCAGGGGGTGTTTTAGATCCCTGGTCATGGAGTTAAGATCCCACATGCCTCATGGCCAAAAAAAACAAAACGTAAAACTGAAGCAATATTGAAACAAGTTCAATAAAGACTTTAAAAAATGGTCCACATCAAAAAATTGTTGAAAAAAATTAAAAAAAAATAAAAATTTAAAAAGAAAATAGAGAATGAGAGAGAGAAGAAAACAACTGAAATATATCAGTGTTACTTTCTGGGCCCTATGCACCTCTAATGGAAGGCCAGTAACAGTCTCCACACTGGTGAATGTACTTTCCCATTTGGTTTGCAGCTGTAGCTAACGTTATTTCCTGTGCCTAGTGTTATTTGAGGTTTGCCTCTTAAACTCATGTTCTTCTTGATTCTTTTCCTCCGAAGTATCTTCCCACCGTCAGATGTCTCCACCCCAGGCCAGCCTTTGTATTCTGCTTCACAGCTAATCATCTTAGATTAATACCAGGAGCAGTTTTGCCTAATGGAGTTTCATCCAGAAAGAGAGAGAGAAAGGGAACCAGGAATAAAGCTCCTGCTAAGTGAATATGTCGACTCATTTTCCCTGTGTTTTACATGCTCTCTGGTATAAAAGAAATCACGGAAGTCAATGGATTAAATGTAAATGTGAAGTAAGGAAATATGTGATAAAAGGGAGGCGGATAAAAACATACTTGAGCCCAATGGGTGGACCATGTGGTGAGCTGATATAATACTTTAATTCTGGCATCCCCGTGGCTAGCCCAGGTTGACAACATTTCAAAGATGACAATTATTTGGAATAAATCCAAGATTATACTTTAAATAAAAATGTTCATAAATCACAGTTCTTCTACTCTGAATAGGACAAGCACATAAGCAATTACTTATAGAAGCAGTATTATCTTGCAATTCAAGCTGTTTCTTAAGTTGATTTGACTAAAAGCTTATTTTTTTCCCCAAAGTGAAAAATGAAAACATTCAACTTGTTTGGCTATGTCCTATATATGAAGTTCAACTAGATGAATCATGTATTCTCTCAAAAAGTTCTATATGTGAAAAATGGAATTTCAAAAAAAAAAAGAAAAAAACGGCAATATGTCTAGAGTGAAAACAACCGGGTAACTGCTGCAGAATGAAATTGGGAGGGAGCGATAAAGTGTGGATCCAGGCCATGCAATGACAACATTGATTGCTGCAAGTGACTCTGGACTTAAGAAAAAAAAAATTATATCCGCTAGTTTCCAAAAATGATAGAACCCACAAAAAACCCCCAGCTTTTCTGCCTGTTTTGTAGTGCTTCAGAGTGAGAAACTCTGACTTCCAGCCAAGGATCTGGACACAAATATACAAAGTTTGTATTCTTGGGTGAATTTTTAAACTACAAGTGTCAGTTTCATCATTTGTGCAATGAGGGTTTAAACCTCACAGGTGGATTTAAATAGAATAAGGCATCACACCAGGCACATATTATATGGAGCCTTGGTGCTGGTAAGGGTATTATAAATAAGGATATGCAGTATGTATGCTGCTGCTGCTAAGTCGCTTCAGTCGTGTCCGACTCTGTGCGACCCCATAGACGGCAGCCCACCAGGCTCCACCTTCCCTGGGATTCTCCATGCAGGAACACTGGAGTGGGTTGCCATTTCCTTCTCCAATGCAAGAAAGTAAAAAGTGAAAGGGAAGTCGCTCAGTTGTGTCCGACTCTTAGCGATCCCATGGACTGCAGCCTACCAGTCTCCTCCGTCCGTGGGATTTTCCAGGCAAGAGTACTGGAGTGGGGTGCCATTGCCTTCTCCGTGGGAAGTCACTAACATTTAATAAATAATAAACATACAGAAAATATGACTTTGTTACATGTATTTGCAGTGAATGTTACATTTTTAGATAGATATAGATAACTCTAGCTATCTGTCTGTTATTGATCTAGCTCTGACATTTCGACAATCATTTATGAATGCTCATTTAGTTTATGAAAGATTATAATCTGATTACTGTTTTCCTGTCAAAGCTCATATAACACCAGGAAACATGTAAAAGCTTTACTCCTTCAGTTTCTCAGCATGCAGAAGTGTTTCACTGTTACCGGTACTTCTCAGTGATATGGCAATTGTGTTTTAAACTCCAGGATTAAAACGGTCCCGGGTAGGCCATGCTGGGTTTCGCCGGTAGCACTAGTGGTAAAGAACCGGCGTGCCAATGCGGCAGATATAAGAGACATGGGTCGGGAAGATTCCCTGGAGAAGGAAATGGCTACCTGCTCCATGTTACTCTTGCCTGGAGAATTCCATGGACAGAGGAGCCTGGTGGGCTACAGTCCATGGGGGTCACAAAAGAGTTGAACACAACTGAAGCAATTTAACACAGAGGGCATGCTACCCATTCATTTGGCATGGGAAAGAGCCCTCACATACATGCTGAGGGAATAAGGTTTTCTTGATGCAAAGAGAAGCTGTAAATTTAGTATGAGTAAATGTTACAATACCAAGTAGTGAATAAAATTCAGGGAGATGCAGAGAAGACATTACAGAAGACAAATCTGTATTAGTTCCAAATTAGACTTCTTTAACATGTTGAAAAATACTAAAATGTAATGGAAATGGATTAAGCTTGCAGATTCCTTTGGACAAAATTACCTTTTAAAATGGAAAGTAAAAATAGTGATGTTTAATATAAAGCCAGTAAATATCATGGAAAAATTTTGGTGGGGGGCATTGGAACTTGAAAATAATTGTTCTAATATTATCTAAAGGATTTACATTGCAGCAGTGACTTTCAACCTTTTCTTTTATTGTAACCTACAGCATGAATCCATGGGTGAGGAAGATTGCCTGAAGAAAATGGCAACGCACACCAGAATTTTTGCCTGCAAAATCCCATGGACAGAGGGGCCTGGCAGGCTACACTTCATTGGGCTGCAAAAGAGTTGGACACAACTTAGTGACTAAACAGCAACAGCAACAATACAGTATCAATCATATTACGATTAGGACATTTCACATGCACACATATACATTCAAACACAGTCCCAGAGGCAATAATAGTTTTGTAAAATAATATTTACTGCAAACACATGTAATGAAGTCTAACATTTTCTGTATTTTTATTATTTATTAAACATTAGTGACTTCCAATAAATTAACTCCCAGAACCTTAAATGAATTATGACCCATTTATATTTAAAATATAGTACTTTACCAAATATGTGATTGTGTGAATTATGCGATTGTGTGGATTGTGTGATTAAGAGTTATAAAAAAAATCTATAAAAGAAGACCTTTTTTGAAAAAAATATTAAAAAATAAATTAAGAAAAGAATCTTTACCTTATATTCATATATATAAGAAAGCTACAGACATGAGTGAAATGACAGAAATTCCTGAATTATATTTATATTTACATGAATAATCTCATGTAAAATAAGAATGCTATTGCAATTAGTGATAAAATCATATATAACACATACAAAATATTGTTAAAATAAACTTTAGTCAAATTGCAAAGATATTAAAGGTATAGGTATACAAAACAAAATTATAAACATAATAAGAGAATTCATGCATGCATGCTAAGTCACTTCAGTCATGTCCAACTCTTTGTGATCCCATGGACTGTAGCCCACTAGGTTCTTCTGTCCAGGCAAGAATACTGGAGTGGGTTTCCATGCCCTCCTCCAGAGGATCTTCCCAACCCAGGGATTGAACCCAAATAGAAAGATTATTTCTGCTATTTTAAGTTGTGGAAGGCCTTTACAATCATGATGAGAAAATCAGAAAATTAAAAAAAATGATAGAATCAATTATATATAATGTATAATTAAAATCCATATGGCAACCTGAGAATAGTTTGAAGCATATGTAATATGAAAACTACATCTAACATATGTATGCCTTATTTGATATTTAAAATAAATAAAAGTAATGTATGAAAAGCATAAAAAATTCATAAAGAAAAAAGGTTAACACCTATAATGAGATTTTAAAAAGTTCAAGTTGACTATTATTAAAGGATTTCAAGCTAAACAATAATAACTTTTGTACATATCAAATTGGCAAATGTGTAGTTTAGTTTCAGTGTCTGCTGTCATTTAGCTGACATTTATTATTTTCCATATGTCAGATACGGTTTTAAAGGTTCAGCATCCTGTTTAATCTTTCCAACAAACCTATAAATAGGTAGATAACTATCAACTCTAGTTACAGAACAATGTCGCTGAGACTGGTTAAGCAACTTGCCTCAAAGGTAGTAAGTGGTTAAGTTGGGTTCTGATCCCAGAAAATCTGACATCAGAGGGTACATTTTACTTAATTATTTATTTAAAAAATTTTAATTTTTATTTATTTATCTTATTTTGTTATTTAAAATTATTTTTATTTATTTATTGGGCTACACTGGGTCTTAGTTGCAGCACATGGGATCTTCAATCTTCAGTTGCATGTGGAATCTTTAGTTGCCACATGTAAACTCTTAGTTATAGCATGTGGGATCTAGTTCCCAGACCAGGGATCGAACCCTGAGCCCCTGCATTGGGAGTTCATAGTCTCAGCCTCTAGACCACTAGGGAAGTCCCCAGAGAGCACATTTTAAATAAACAAGATGAAAAAATTGTAGGACACATAGTGTGGTACTGTATTGTAGAGAGCACTTTAAAAAACTATCCCCAAAGCACTGAATATATACTTGCTATTTAGAGTTTCATTTCTATTTCTGTATATTATAGAAAAATATATTTACCCAATATGGCACTAGTGGTAAAGAATATGCCTCCAATACAAGACACTTAAGAGATGTGGGTTCCATTCCTGGGTCAGGAAGATCCCTTGGAGAAGGGCATGGCAACCCACTCCGGTATTCTTGCCTGGAGAATCCCTTGGACAGGGGAGCCTGGTGGGTTACAGTCCATAGGCTCACAAAGAGTCAGAAATGACTGAAGTGACTCAGCACAGCACAACCAAGATATAGCTACAAAGCTGTGCAAGCAATATATGTGACATAAACTTCCATAAAAACTCTTTTATAATAGTAGAAAATTAACAGAAAAGAGAAATTAAATATTTACTACTTGAGTGCATTATTTATGGCATATGTATGAAACAGAATGATAAACCTAGGCAATGTATTAAAAAGCAGAGACATTACTTTGATGAGCCTCTTGATAAGAGTGAAAGAGGAGAGTGAAAAAGTTGGCTTAAAGCTCAACATTCAGAAAACTAAGATCATGGCATCTGGTCCCATCACTTTACGGCAAATAGATGGAGAAATAGTGGAAACAGTGGTACTTTATTTTTTGGGGTTCTGAAATCAGTGCAGATGGTGACTGCAGCCATGAAATAAAAAGACGCTTACTCCTTGGAAGAAAACTTATGACCAACCTAGACAGCATGTTAAAAAGCAGAGACGTTACTTTGCCAACAAAGGCCCATCTAATCAAGACTATGGTTTTTCCAGAAGTCATGTATGGATGTGAGAGTTGGACTATAAACAAAGCTGAGCACCGAAGAATTGATGCTTTTGAATTGTGGTGTTGCAGAAGACTCTTGAGAGTCCCTTGGAGTGCAACCATTCCATCCTAAAGGAGATCAATCCTGGGTGTTCTTTGGAAGGACTAATGCTGAAGCTGAAACTCCAATACTTTGGTCACCTGATGCAAAGAGCTAACTCATTTGAAACGACCCGGATGTTGGGAAAGATTAAAGGCAGGAGGAGAAGGGGATGACAGAGGATGAGATGGTTGGATGGCATCACCAGCTGAATGGACATGAGTTTGAGTAAACTCCAGGACAAGGATGGACAAGGATGCCTGGTGTGCTGCAGTCCATGGGGTCGCAAACAGCCAGACAAGACTGAGCGACTGAACTGACTGACTAACCCACTCCTGTATTCTTGGGCTTCCCTTGTGGCTCAACTGGTAAAGAATCTGTCTGCAATGGTGAAGACCTGGCTTCGATCCCTGGGTTGGGAAGATGCCCTGGAGAAGGGGAAGGCTACCCACTCCATTATTCTGGCCTGAAGAATTCCATCGACTGTATAGTCCATGGGGTTGCAAAGAGTCCAACACTTGACTGAGCGACTTTCATGTTCACATTCATTTGAAGAACTGATGCTGAAACTGAAGCTCCAATACTTTGACCACCTGATGCGAAGAACGGACTCATTGGAAAAGACCCTGATGCTGGGAAAGATTGAAGGCAGGAGGAGAAAGGGACAACAGAGGATGAGGTGGTTGGATATCATCACTGAGTCAATGTACATGAGTTTGAGCAAGCTCCAGGAGATGGGAAAGGACAGGGAAGATGGCGTGTTGCAGTCCATGGGGTCGCAAAGAGTCAGACATGGCTGAGTGTTTGGACAGCAACAGTGCAATAGAATATCTTCTGGTAATTGAAATGTTACTTTTGAAGACCATTTATGGACAGAGTAAATATAAAAAACAGGTTGTGAAACAACATGTACAACATGAATTTCACTAGAAGGAGATCAGAAGGAGGGAAGAAAATGAGATCAGAGTTAATTTCTGGCTCCCTCCCTGCAATGTTTTTCTTGAAATGTGTCTACTGACTGCGGTCATGATTCCTGACAAGGTGACTGACTACACAACTCTTGATCCTTCTAGGTTCCACTCATTCATTTGTACTTTAGGTTGATAGCAGCTCACCTGTGACAAGCTTTAGGTTATTGTCTTAACTTTAGTGTTTCCTCTATAGCCAAACATTTGTAACTTCCCTTTTTAAAAATAGACCTCCTCAAATTTCTATTAGTGTTCATTGTGAATTCAATCTGAAGAAGATTTATAGAAGAGGTTAAGTAAACATCCTGTTGGTTCCCCAGGTGACACCAGTGATAGAGAATCTGCTTGCAAATGCAGGAGATGCAAAAGATATGGGTTCAATCCTTGGGTCAGGAAGATCCCTTGGAGGAGGAAATGGCAACCCACTCCAGTATTTTTGCCTGGGAAATCCCATGGACAGAGAAGCCTGGTGGGTCATAGTCCATGTGGTCGCAAAGAGTTGGACATGAAAGATAGGGCTCATTTAAATTCAGAACATGAGTATAAACTCTTAAAATATTCTAAAATATTTGTTTACAGTTAGTTCTGTTCACTGAAAAGGTCTCAAGACAATGAATGACTCCATATCAATGCATGCAGACTGTGATTTTGGAATAATGGATATTATTAACACCAGTTTGGGGGTGGGTGGGAATGCAAAAGGTGACTCTGGACTATGTTGCTATAGCAAGCAGGAAAGTTGTCAAAGATTACTGGGACAAATGGGACAATCTGAACTTCATAAACATTGAAATTGATCTAAACTTGTTGGCTATGTCCAAACTTGTTAAAACAAACAAGTTTAAAAAGCATAGTATAAAAAATAATAATTGGTTACTGCTGAAGATAATAGAAAATGAACTGATTCTTTTGAAAGACTGGTTAAATCAGAGTAAATAAATAAACATTATCTTGCTTATTTATATGAACTAAACTATTGGATAACAAATTAGTGGTTGAGGGGAATTGTCTCTGCAAGTATTTTTTAGTTTGGGATATTTGAAAAGACTTATAGGACTCAACGGAACATGCTCATTTAAAGCTATTATCTAAAGTCCAAGAGGATAATCCAAAAAAAGAAAAGGAGCACAGGTAGGCATTGGGGATGCAAGAGATACTCAGGTGAAATCTCCCCATGGTTTTCCTTCACTTTGACTTGCTCTGGGCAATGAATTTTGGTTTTAAAAGGGCTCAAGGCAGAAGCTTCCAGGAGGTCTTTTATGCCCTTCTGGTTACATAATCACCCAGCTGTGTAACCAGTTATGCCAGTAGAAAACTATCCATAAACAAACTGGCTCTGAGGTTTGGGGCTCACCGGGGGAGTTTTGGATTTTAAACCAAACATCATAAATTTCAGTGCACTTATCTTGGTCAAGAGTCAAAGCCAGACATCTAGGCATCCCTGGAGATAAAGAGAGAGTTTTCCAAGACCAGCTGTAGATTAACTCTATCCTATTGAGCCTCCTTATGAAGTTGTTCCATCTAATAAGTAAAGACAAAATGATAGAATCAGAGTATCATGAGTTTGCAATTCCTAATGAATTAGGAGATTTAGGAACTTTGCATTTCATCTGCAAATATCACAGAAAACATTTTGTGTCTCTTGAAAGAACACACCATCCATGGCATCAGTATTAAGATTAATTGAGCCTTTGAATGCAATGCTAATTTTCAGGAACTAAAGCACAGAAGAACTTGTTAAATTGTACCAAGAGTATGCAATCAGCGAATCTAGACTGACAAACTCAGGTCATGTATTTGTATGCTCTTTAAGATACTATCAGTTGTGTGTTCTTCACCTGAAAAATTATATGGAAAGAAAAGGATAGGAGAGGAGAATCTAAAGATTCATTTTTTAATGGGTGAGATATCAAGTTAAAATTTTGGCAAGACTATATTTTATGACTAGGGCTGCACACATAGGTGATGAAACCATAAATGAATGCAAAGAGAGTGGACTTCCACTGGGATGAAGCATGTGGAGCAGTTGCTTGGGTGACAGATTTCTGTTTTTTGACTGAAGTGGGGTCACAAGAGCCCTTGCCTTATAATATTTCATTAAGCCATACTATTTGTGTAAGTGTGGCTTTTCAGATCTGTGTTTTACTTTATGATAAAAAAGTTGAAAGAGATTATAAACTGATGTTGGGGCCTTGAGTGCTAAGGAAAGCAATTTGAATTTAATTTTGATAATGTACAGTTATTCATTGATTGTCTTTAATATCTTAGAAAAAGTGAAAGTGTTAGTCACTCAGTTGTGTCCAACTCTTTGCAACCCCATGGACTGTAGCCAGTTAGGCTCCTCTGTCCATGGGATTCTCCAAGCAAGAATACTGGAGTGGGTAGCCATTTTCTTCTCTAGGGGATCTTCCTGACCCAGGGATCGAACCCAGATCTCCTGCATTATAGGCGGATTCTTTACCATCTGAGCCACCAAGGAAAGTTGGGGCCTTGAGTGCTAAGGAAAGGAGTCTGAATTTGATAATGTGCAATTACTTATTGAGTGTCTTTAATATAATGAACATATTTTGGAGAAATGTAGGCTTTAGTCTGAATTACAAAGGATAATCTGAGAATAGATGTCCCTCTTCTAGGTGAATTTAATGCCACATGTAGGGTGATCTGGCAGTAATATTGGCTATTCTTAGGAATTTTAGATTGTATTTGAAAAAGAAACTCATTCATCAGACACCACAGGTATTGTGGGGTAATAACATAGCATATCTGAGACAGTTTCACAAAAAGCCTGCTGGCTCAGGAAAGAGGGAAAACCTAGGCACACCAGCCCCACTGGGTTCAATGCCAGTGTACACTTTGGCTTATTGTAACAATAGATCTGAGCATTCTGAAGATACTGAAGAGATAGTGAAGGACAAGGAAGCCTAGCATGCTGCTCTCCATGGCATCAGACAAGACAGTGTTGGAACAAAAACAACAATAGATAGTAGAGAATGTGATCTGTGCCCAATAACATGTCTAATTTTTAAAAGAATTACTGATTTTCTTTCTCTTTGTGTGCTAAATTGCTTCAACTGTGTCCAGCTCTTTGTGACCCCATGCACTCTTGCCCGCCAGGCTCCTCTGTCCATGGGATTTCCAGGCAAGAATATTGGAGTGGCTTACCATGCCTTCCTCCAGGGGATCTTCCCGACCCAGTGATTGAACCCAAATCTCCTGTGTCTCTTACATTGACAGGCACTTTCTTTACCACTAGTGCCACCTACACTACTTCAACACAACAGGTAATGATCTTGATTTTAAAAGTAGGAGCTTTTTTGTCTTTAAAATGATTGGATTAGTAAACAAGCAAATACACTATACCCTTCAAAGAATTTATTGAGAGAGAAAGTAATTGGGACTAGAAGACCAAGGTGTTAAAGACTGCAATAGTGGTTATCAGAAGAGAAATCAGCATTAACTTTCCAGTTCTGAGTTTTAGATGATTGCAGACTTTTATGCAAAATGACCTATAGACAATCTAACCATTAACTTTCTTAAAAAAAGAAGTGCTTTGTATATTTCATAACTATCATTCTGTATTGTTGATATAACTAAATGCATCTTTTTTTTCTTGAAATAATGTCCAATATCTAAAGGAATATGAGAAGCAAATAAGGCATACATTGCAAAAATCTATAATTTTGGTCAATAGCAAGGGAAAACACATGCACATACACAGAGTTCTGTATGAATGGCAAAACTGAGTTACCTGAATTATTACATTTATATTTGGAAATATCCTGGGTGGGAGTAATAGGTGGTCAGACTTAGCTCACATGAAAAAAAAAAAAGTTAAATACCAGCCTAGATATGCTTGTGATATACTAAAAATGAATTTCAAGTACTAAAAGCACTGCATAAGAGGAAACTATCAAAAAACTGCCAAGGTTGAGATTTAGAAATGTCACTCACAGCTGTGTTTCCAAACAAAAAGCTTTTATTCTTATGGCAGGTTTTCACAGCTTAACAGATAAGCTTGTGTTAGGTGTTTTCACATTGCTTTTTGGGAAGATATATTTTCTAAAACAACAAAGTCAGCGTTCATGAGGGAAGGAGGAGTTAATGGGTTAAAAACTGTGTAAATGTTACTTCAGTTAAATTACAGCTTGTTGTTCAGATGAATGCTCTCCACTTCTCGTATAGCTTTAAATTATGGACAAATGCTTGCAATTGTGAACTCCCTACATTGTGGCTGCCTGTTCCCAGGCTTCATCAACCGGGGCTGTCCAATGGGATTACTGTAAGCCTTCACGGCAGTCTGCCAGCCACTGATGAGAAACTCATACCCCTGGATGTTAGATTGCTCTCTTTATTCCATCCTTGTGAAGGCTGTGATTGCTGTCATGGTGTTAGGTTAGAAATTAGCATTTTGTGGCCCAAATTTTGCCATCCAGAACACACGCAGAAGAAAAAAAAAAAAATCAGAGAATTGTCATTATTCTGTCAAAAAAAAAAAAAAAAAAAGAAGAAAAGAAAAAAATCAGGGCTACCATGATACAGACATCTATAAAACTCAGGTCAGGAAATGTTGTGTGGTCCTGGGTGGCAAAGCTAATGCAGGGAGTGTGTTGCTGTTGTCACAGGCCTCTGCTTAGAACACGGTGATTTTTATCAATATATTATAAAACTAAGAGTGGCTGAGCAAAATACAGTGTATCCTTAGATGTGTTAGAAAAGTAATCTTGGTCTTTAGCATGAATTTCTTAAAATCTGAATTGATCACAAGGAGATAGTGCTGGGCCAAAAACCTAATTCTTAACATCACTTAACTTCTTATATATAGAAGCAAAGACAAGCTAATATATGCTCTCTTGTAGTAGTTCCTTTTTGATATATATATATCTAAGTAAATTATGAAGAAAATGAAAGATAAAGTAGTTATGATATATAAAGTGGTAAGTATCAATTTTGTTGGTATTTACTGCTTAAATGACAAAGTGACCAAACTAGTGCTATTATAAGTGTTTCATATCATCAATGATTCAGTAACTATCCTTGTATTAATATTTTCTTTTTATCCTTTATATGCTTATACTTGTGTACTTATAAAACCATTATTAAATAACTACTGATTTTTTAGTTTTATGTGAACCTGCATTGTGGTTAGGACTTACATGCAATTCAATTTCTACTCTTTACAATAGAGATTAATTACAGCAAAAAATGAAAGTGATTTAAAATTTAGTAAGAAAAAGTGATATAGTTTCCTTATCTTCGAATTCTTCTTAGGCTATCCACAGACATGCTAATTTTTCCTGTCATTAACAGTGAGCAAGCTAAAAGAAATCTGACATGTGAGGTGTAAAGATTCTGTTAGGAGCCTTGATATTTATCCACCCAAGCTTATCCATCATCTTTAATCATGCAAAAGGCAGAATTACTTAATCATTTCAGTTTATTGGAAAGAAAAAGAAAGATTTACATTAAAATGATGACATGCAAGAAAAAAAATAAATTGAAAATGGTTATGAGGAGAAGGTAATGCAGACACTAAAGCTCCATTGGTTTCGTGATGCTCATTTAAAGCAATGATCTAGTAAAACCAAGACATAAAAGCAATGATGATGTTAGCTGTTGGGGTATAACCATCTTATCTTTGCATTCCTAGTCTGCATTCTTAGAAAATTATGTGGGGAGGCTAAGATGAATAATTAAATGTTAGACCTAAATATCCACCCCTCCCCATTTTTATCCCAGATTGAATTATATTCTAATAATAACCTGATAGACAGGACCATGACCTCAAAATTTAAATTCAACAACTTGAAGATCTTTATACAAAACACTTGTTTTGACTTCAATAGCACAAAATAAGCCAAACCAATCAGACTCCAAGAATTATCAAGCTCAGTGTATATACATTAAATAAAGTAAGCTTATTTTTCTCAAGCAACATGTTTTTGTTCTCAATATATCAGTATTCTTTACTCTTATAGAAAATAGCATGTTCTGTATAAGCAAAATCTCTTATGCACTCTTCTATTACAGGATGAGGTTATTTCAAAACAGTTGCTTGAGATGTTTTCACCATTAGCCCATCCTTTATATTTTATGCTATTTGCTTCTATTTTTTCCAGTTGAAAAACAATAAGTAATTATTCTGAGAATGAGGAATTTTTAAAGGTTTGTGAAGATGTTAATAGACAATTATTTTTAAAGTCTTTTTTTAATATTGTATAAAACAAGGATATTTGAAACAATAGTCAGGTTTCTTCCAATTTTTTTTTCTGACCTTAAAATATATATTGTCTTGTAAAAGTCTGAGTTAAAATATTTCTGAAAACAATCTACTTGAATAGAATGGTACTTAATCAATTATGTTGACTAAGAATAGAAATTATACACAAGGGAGCTAAAATTTAGAAAAATGTGTTTTGATCCTTCTAGAACAAATGATAATTATGTTCATTCTTTTAACTTTGAATAAATAGTTGCTTAACACCTACTAGGGGGCTTCCCTGATGGCTCAGAGGGTAAAGTGTCTGCCTGCAAAGGGGGAGACCAGGGGTCGATACCTGGGTTGGGAAGATCCCCTGGAGAAGGAAATGGCAACCCACTCCAGTATTCATGCCTGGAAAATCCCATGGATGGAGGAGCCTGGAGGGCTGCAGTCCATGGGGTCGCAAAGAGTCGGACATGACTGAGCGACTTCACTTTCAATTTTCACTTTCTTTAACACCTACTATATGCCAAAAACTGTGCTAGCTGTTATGTACAAAATTCCTGGTCTATATCATACTATATCGCATTTTTACCAACAGCATAAATTATTTAAGAATCCAAAAAAGAGACAAATACTTCCTGTTCACTTAGATATAAAATTGGCCATATTTTTACTAAACTTGAGTGTCTTCTGAACATATATCCCAGTGTATCACCACTTAGTCAGTGATATTAAACTGATTCAATATTTCAGCATATTCAGAATTTAAATAGCATTCATGAAGTTTACTTTTAATTTAAATGACACAATTTGAAGTGATTCAAGAATATAGTTTTTATATAAACTTGTACAATTAACAAAACATTTCATTGCAATTGAAAATAAAAATTAAAAGGTATAATTGAAAGATTGAAAAAATTTTTGTTTAATTACAAAGATGATACAAAACTGCGGTAATTATTTTGAAAAGCATAAAATTTGTACAATTAGGTTTTAGAAAAGCATAATTTATTATATCTTCCTTAAAGACTGATAAGCAAATTAAAAATCAACTCTTCCTCTGCTCATCTAAAGTATTTTTAAACTCTATAAATATGACTTTAAATCATAATCCATTTGAGGAGGTAAAGGAAATTCTGCTTTTCTTTTATTTTATTTCACTGATTATTTTGCTACTGGAAAATTCATAACTTCCCTTTACATTTTTTTTAGACAATCTCATCATTTACAAAACCTTACAGTTATTTTTAAAATAAAATAAACAATAAACAAAAAACTCACAATATATCTAAATAAATTTTCATAGTCTTTAAGAATTAAGCATATGAACTTTTTAATTTTACTGATGTCAAAATGTAGTTATATCCAAAAAGATATTCATATACATGTTATTGAGAATAGGTAATTTTATTACATATTAATTTACATGAATGTATGTTTGCAGTGAATTTTGAACTTATTGCAAAATAGAAACAATGAAATGAAATGTGCAAATTTGCAAATTCTTATCTAAATACAAATTAATACTGTGGACAATTTTTTGAAAATAAATTAATTTTTAGCAAAGTAAATTTATCTTCTGTTTCTAAAGATCTGTCTTAAGTGTATTTTAGGATATTTTGTCACACATTAAAAAAGAGATCATTATTTATGCCTGATAATGATGTAAAATTTAATTAAAATACAAATTTCTGATCTATACTACTATAATATTGCTTTTCAAAGACAGACAAAAAAATTCAAGCTTAATTTATTTTTACACTGTTTTTGAACCATTGTGTACTTAAACCTACTAAAGAAAACTGTTTTTTAAATATAGGTTTCCTGAAAGTATCATATATATTTAAATTACATGAAATTGTCTATTATTTTAAAATAAAAATGCAATCTTAGGCTAAAGGAAACAGAAGAAGAATTGTAGTATGAAATACTACGAGAATGATGACAAGCAGAGTTACTTCAATTTTATAGCGATAGGTGGCACTGTTACCTAAATACTCTGATCTGAATTGAAGAACAGTGGAAATGGGTCGTCTCTGTATATAATTTCACATATATAAACAAATGAGAACACAGATGTAAACTTCAAAAATTCTAAGGATATTTTGTTGTCATTATTACTTAGTATTATTTTATGTATACAGCCAGCATATGTCAAATAGTAGAAATGCAGATTAAAATTTATGACCATAAATATGATTAAATAGGTAGACATTTAATAGAATTCATAAAGATGTTGACTTTTTAATACATATAAAAATAAACCACTTAATATTTTCCTTTCAAAATTTTCCTCTTAAATTTCAAATCCTATGGAATTTAGCATTGGAAGTGTTCAGGTGTTCTGAAAACCAAGCAATCATTCAAAATGCTTAAGTAATACAATTTACTTTGTACTGCCATGTTCTTCTGGCATTGTTTTGTGTAGTGATGTAAACAAGGCTATCATGTGACGCGCATATATGTTAAAAATAGTGTTTCTTGACAATATGCAACCCATTAGTCTGATAGGAGAAAAATGGAATTCTTTCACCACTGCCAACACAGTCATTGTTTATATCTGAACGAGAAAAACAAAGGAATAAAGTAGGCTATATTTGTGTTCACAGTGTTTATATGTGAGTGAGAATATCAATAAAGATTGAGCCCTTACTAAAACACCCAGCACCTCTGTAAAAGCTGAATACATTGACCTGATGGTAAGCAGATTGCAATAAGACAATTCCTTCCTCCGGGCAGATGCAGCCTCTCACTAAGGCAAGGCTGGTAAAGTTAGTGCAACCCCTAGGCGTCCTGCCACCCTGGCCATGTGGCCCAGCACAAGCCACAGTCGGAGCCAACCTTGCAAATTGATTGTATTATACCAAGTAATGATGGACATTCCTTCTCCCAGAATTCTCAGAAATGAGGGCCAAACATACAATGGGGTGGTCTTTATGCCTGTGCTGTTTTGTGCTTAGACAATTTCCACTATCTTAAGAGAGAATCACTGTCCTGAGATACACAGTGTGGTGCATGAGGCAAAGTCCCTTCAGAAATGAAGGACTTACTTCCTTCTAGGCAGCAAATGCCCCCTGAACCGGGTCTTGGCTGCCCAGCCCCTAAGGAGCTGAACAGAAGTGTCTGACCCAAGGACATATTGGGTTTCGGGGAGACCCACTCCTAATGAAAAACATAGGGGGAGCTCAGCCTCAACTTGAGACAGCGCTTAAGAGTCTTCCTAGCTCCTGAACTTCCCCTAGAAATGGTTGAAATCCTCATTGAGAATGTATCACATCTCAGCTTCTCTCTCTCCCACTTTTCAATCCTGCTTTCCTAGTTTCCACAGTTTTATTCCTCGGACTTTTGCTGAGAACCTTCTTGCACACTAATCATCTCCAAGCCCATTTCCTGGGAATCCAATCTGTGCCCAAAGCTAAGATCCAATACAAACTGAACTAGAGTCAAGAGGGTCTTGAAATGTTAGGTTTTCTCCTCTGTGCTGGATAGCCAGAAACTAGATCACAACGTGGGTAAGACATTTCACAAATGAGTTTTTACTGTGAAAATGATCTCAAAGGGTGAATAACTGGTTTAAGGAAAAAAAAATACAAACTTTTATATCACCAACTAACACTTCTTAGTACTAGAATAATCGAATATTCAGTAAATGTTTGAATGGAAGTTAGAGCAGCTAAACGGTATAATTTTATCCATGTTTATGGCATATTATTCACGTGTTAGGCTCTAGGGAGGGACACAAGGTGAACTAAGACATTGCCTCTGCTCTCAAGGAGTTACTGAATCCACAGCATTTCCACTCTGTTCACAACCCACATTCACTTCTGCCCTGTTATTTAGGAGATTCAGACATCTATTGTGTGGAGCAAACAATTTGCCAAGCATACAACACTTTTCAAGTGATGTAAACCAAATCATATTGAGTAATTTGGATTTTTTTGATAAAAAATTTATACTTAAAAAACAGAGTCATACTTATTCCTTTATCAGGTCAAATGTATTTCAGTTGAATGCCATATTTATATATTAAGATTTATTTTAAAAAGGATGCACCTGAAAGTGTTATTATAAATGATTTTCACAGTGGCCATAAGTAAGTAATATTTTTTTAGAGCTATAAAGAATCTTATTTATTTATATAATTATGCAGTCATAAAAACACATGATCTATCACTGCCTTCATCCTGTTTCACTGCATCATTCTCCCCTTGGCAAGATAGAAATGGAGTCTAAAAATGAGTCTCCATACAACTTGAGGGAGTTGCTGTTAATTAATCAGAGTTGACATTGGGCCCTCCTTCCTCTCCAAATCTAGTCAAATTATATCACTTTGTAGTAGAAGGTGCTAAATTGAGATTTAGAAAAATGAAAACCCTTGCCTAGAAAAACCCCAACAAACAGGTTTTGGTGTTCTGATCTTTCAATCTGTTTCCTTCCTTTTACCTCTCTTTGTACAAGTACTTGGGCTGCTGTGCTATCAAGCCACTGCATTACCAAAATTCTTTTTAAATGAAAATGATTATACTTCCAGATTAGTTTGTGGTGTACTATGCTCCTAGGTATATATTGTTGAAGCCAAATTGTCTGGCTTCAGCATCATTGTATTCCATGTTGTGCTAACTAATCATATAGAATCTACAACAAAATTCAAGTGAATAAATTTATTAAGATAGTTTTTTTTCTAATTTCTTGTAATAGTAAGCCAATTATTGACAGCCAGTAGCAAATTTCAAGTTTTTACCAAATGTTGCCAAAGGTATTATTAAACTTTCTAATGTTTATATTCAAGAAACAGATAAAGCATAAGTGTCATGTTATATGTCTGAGAGTGTCTTACCTTTTAAATTATAAAGCATAACTATCTTTTTGGATAGTGAAAGTAATGTATTAGAATCGGCCTTGACCTCCAATTCACCTTGCCACATTTTGCAGTGGAATAGGTCTGATGGTTATGCCAATTTCTACTGTGGTTTCACTCAGCTCATGAGTTTCATGGAGGCGTGACACTTGGCAAAGTAAAACAAAGCAAAAAAAACCCCCCAAACTCCTATTTTTCCCAATCACTGCAAGTGGAAATTTTAATAGTCTATAAATTAGCACAATGGATACAATGTAATATGAAAAAGGCTATTACATATTTCAAACATGTAATATGAAACAGGATAGTCCAATGATAACCAAAGAAGAAAACACAGAGTAAATCAATGCCTTAAGAGACAGACTTTGAAAATAATAATAGCACTCTACAATTGATGTTTTTACGTGCAGGCACACATTTAAGTGCTTTATAGGTACTTTTCCATGCTTAATATGTTCTATGATCATTAGTATTCATAGTTGGAAGATAAGGTACCAACAACAGAGAAGTCAAGTGCCTTATCCATAAACCCAGTACTGGGAGAGATGAATTCAAATATCCATGAGGTCTAACTTCCAAACTGTGGCTCTGTGATATTGTATGATGGCTGTCTCTTGGGAATTTTAAATCAGTATTAATAATGAATATGTCAAAATTATTTACATGAGACAATTTTATTTATTCCTTTAAAAAGTAACAAAGTCATCTAAAACAAATCTGCAAAGACATGTTTGCTAAGTCATAGCAGTGAGAGCAGCAGGTGGGAAATTCTGTGATTAGACACCAGAGCTGTACCAAACCCCGGAAATGACACACAAGATGCTACAGGTATGTGCACACAGATTTATCTGTGGGGAGTGGGTATGTTAGAATCTGAGACAACGTGATCAGATTGATGACATGAAAACTTTTACAATGACTTCCTTAGTATGTTATTTGACTTTAGTTCCAAAGACATATATGTATATAAACCTGTACATGGGCTTTCCTGGTGGCTCAGTTGGTGAAGAATCCACCTGCAATGCAGGAGACTGCCTGTAATGCAGTAGACTGAGGTTTGATCCCTGGGTTGGAAAGATCTGCTGAAGAAGGAAATGGCTACCAACTCCAGTATTCTTGCCTGGGAAATCCCATGAACAGAGGAGCCTGGCAGGCTACAGTCCATAAGGTCACAAAGCAAGGACACAACTTAGCAACTAAACCACCACCACATATCTACACATACATGTGTACATAATAGGTCTGTATATAAAGGCACCTGCATATTCATGAGTAGATGTAAACAAACATACAGAATCCTAGTACATGTTATTTTGCAGAATTTTAACAGGAGACATTGATTTAATGTTCTTTTTACCCCAAATGCTTTTATCACAAGGTGAGACAAGCTTATCTCGAAAGATTGTGTCAGTGCAAATAATTTCTCAAGAAATGCTTTCATTTAGTTTTCTTTAAGGACTGTATTTAAAAGAACTAGAAAATTTTGATCACCTGTTGACTTGGGCAAAATTCTACTGAAGCAAGGGCTGAGGCATTTGTTTGTATGCATGGTGTGGCTTAGATTTCCTGTATACATACATAATGAGGACAACCTTTGAAAAATTTGGTTCTAAATGTCAGGAACCAAAAAGAACTCTATCATGTGTGTTATTAATATGTTTCACTATCTAAAAGAATATTCCATCATGTAGTAGGAATGTCACATTACCATAATTTTCTTATATCAAATGCATGCATTTAGCAAGTACATTATGATAGTGTCTGCCTTGAAAGAAGAAAATCCGTTTTGTACTGAGCTTCATGATGTACCAGTGCTGAACTGTCCAATCTACTTTAAAAATAGATCAATATTTTAGAAGTAATTTTTGTACCCTTCGTTTAGCATTTTGATACATTTAAATGAACTGGCTTTGTTTCCAAGGAGTACAAAGTAAAACAGAGTTTGGAAGAATCTTGTTAATAGGATCAATGCAGACACCACGTTAAGTGGACAAAGGTATACCTTTTTGTTTTTACTGCTTGTCAAAATGTGTATTTTGTCCAAATTGTCAAATAGTTACCAGATCTTTATTTAATTTTAGGTTATGTAGTAGAATAATCATTGTATGATCTTTTCCTTATGTTTATAAATAAAATATAGGGAATTTTTTGAGATTCAAATACAACAGAAAATAGAATATTTTTAAGTCAAAATAAGTAAAATCAGCAAATTTATCCTGGATAATTATAACTTTTTAAAGTTGAATTTTAAAAATTAGAAACCTGTTTAAGATATGAGTGAAAATTATAAGTAGAATATATAAATTTAGCAATATTCCACTCTTTGGGGTTTTCAATTTTCATATGCTTCAAGTTAACATATCAGGGGATAACAATGTCATTACTATCCTATGACATGTTTATAAAAATGCAGCTTTTCTTTGGAAATGA
Organism: Odocoileus virginianus; assembly: GCF_023699985.2. Lineage (NCBI taxonomy): Eukaryota > Metazoa > Chordata > Mammalia > Artiodactyla > Cervidae > Odocoileus > Odocoileus virginianus. The sequence continues at coordinate 26,054,349 of NC_069688.1, forward strand.
TATAATATTTATTTCAATAACATACTTTACAGCTACAGTTACAATATTAGTTCTGCCTCACATCTGCAAGTATATATTGACTATTTAAATTAGATAAATAATCATATTTTCATTGTGTTCAGTTGCTTAGTCATGTCCAACTTTTTGTGTCCTCATGGCCCATAGCCCTCCAAGCTCCTCTGTCCATGGAATTTTCCAGGCAAGACTACTGGAGTAAGTTGCCATTTCCTACTCCAAGGAATCTTCCCAAATCAGGGACTGAACTAGCATTTCTTATGTCTTCTGCATTGACAGGCAGATTCTTTACCACTACTGTCAACGGGGAAGTCCACGTTTTCATTAGAAGCCCTGGTTTCAACAGCTAGAATGCATACTTATTGTACTACATACAAACCTGTAGTAGACGCTGTCATAGATCACGTGGGATCTTAGGTCACAGTCTGTGGTCTAGCAGAGATCAGAATTTTGTTCAAAGTGAAAGTGAAAATCTCTCGGTCGTGTCTGACTGTTTGGGACCCCATGGGCTGCAGTACACGGAATTCTCCAGATCAGAAGACTGGAATGGGTAGCCTCTCACTTCTCCAGGAGATCTTCCCAACCCAGGGATCGAACCCAGGTCTCCCACATTGTAGGCGGATTCTTTACCAGCTGAACCACAGGGAAAGCCCGAGAATACTGGAGTGGGTAGCCTATCCCTTCTGCAGGGAAATCTTCCAGACCCAGTAATCAAACTGGGGTCTTCGCCAATGCAGGTGGATTCTTTACCAACTGTGCTATCAGGAAAGCCCTCTATGACAGACTATTTTCAGAGCTTTGTTTTCACATTGCTGCATGATCATCAAGTAACTCATATTAAGTATCACTCTGCACTTATTGTGACACTAGTTGGCATATCTCTCTCCACTTCCTTCCCTTTGAGTTTACAGCATGTCATATTGTACTTTCAAATAGTCCGTCTCTGTCGACTGTATAAACTATGCACCTTAAGAGAGTTTAACTCTCTTAAACTCCAGAGTTCATTTGTAAATTTGACGCATATGTATAACTGAATATGTATCTTTTTAAAGACTGAATTCATATTTTCCTCTAAAATGGCTTTCCAAAGTTGGCATCTAAAGAACTCTGTCATCTTCTCAACTTAATACACTATTGATACTATGCATAAAAAAGATAACTAATGAGAACTTACTATATAGCACAGGAAATGACTTGATGCTCTGTGGTGAACTTAGTGGGAAGAAAATCCAAAAAAGAAAGGATATATGTATATGTACAGCTGATTCACTTTGCTATAATACAACATTGTAGAAACATTAGAAGAAACATTGTAGAACATTTCTACATTGTAGAACAGTAGAAACATTGTAAAACAACTATAATCAAATAAAAATTAATTAAAAAAAGAGCTTTATCATCTTCTCAACTCAGAAGAGCTCTAGGATAATTTCTGACTCCCCTTTTTTCTTCTTAGTAAGTGAAATTAGTGCCTATTGGTTCTTCAAGATAGCTCATCTCTCCGTCCCGACTGCTTCTCGGCTGATTCTGTAAATTATCACTGCACACTAGAGCCTACTGTAATAGCCTCTTGATTTGTCTTGCTGCTAGTTTTCTGCAACCCAAACCATCCTCTACATGATCACTAGATAAGTGGATCCATTACTATCTATTTCCAAAATCTTTCATAGCTCTTAATTTTTTCCCAGATGAAGGTGAGATGATTTGGCTTGTTACTCGTGGTTCCGAATAATTTGAATCCTGCCTTCTCTCCAATGCGTGCCTTCTGGCATCTCCCCAACCTCTTTCTTAAATTATTCTCTTTAGTAAACATTTTACTCATGATGGTCCTTTTTGGTCATCTATCTCATTACTTGCACTTGTATTGCATGCACTAGAATATTCTCTTTCCAGCCTACTTAGCAGCTCTACCCATCTAAACTGTCCTAACAGTTATTCTCTAATTTATGAAGAGATTACTCTGTGCAGCCTTTTGAGAATCTTTCTTTTATTATCTTTAATTACAAATTATAAATTTATTCTTATTTATTTTTCATGTTTTCTTTCCCCAACTAGAGTGTGAACATCCCAAAGGCAAATCATTACCTAACATGTTCCATCTTTCATTGTGTCTTAGTGTTTAGCATCATTCCAAATGTTTAATGTATGTCCCCAAAATACTTTCCACCTTTACAGAGTATAAAATATTAAACAACAATTGCCCAATTTGGGTTTCTGAAAAACAATCAGAAAGAACATGATAAGTTTACAAATAGGAAGGAGAGCTGCTTGCGAGGAGCACAGGATGTGTCTGAGAAGAGGCGGCACCATCTCATCAGGTCAGGGAATTAGGATGTAGAGAAGAGCATGTGCTGTCAGAGGAGGTGAATGGCAGAGGGATGAGAGGAAGGTGGTTTATGATTGGGAATATTTTAAAAGAGCTTAGCAGAGACTAAAATGAAGGTCCGTGGACATCTGGTTTTACAATCATATTTCCAATTCACTTGAAGACTATTTCTTTTTAGGTTACAGTGCCTGATTTTCACTTTTTACATTTATAAATGCTATTAAATCTGATATGGTGCTTAATGCTTTCACAATTTAAATAGGATCTGTTAGGAACTATGGTGCAGAGAAAGTTGAAACCACATAGAAAACTGTACTGGGGAAATCAGCCTAATCACTGGCAGCTAAAGGAACACAACTCAACGTGATGACAAATTTATATAGGATTAGTGGGCGTAACACCCACAGGAGGTAAATCCACTGGGCAAGGTATGAAAGCAGGAGGTCTCAGCTGAACTCTGGTGTTAGTGCTAGTTATGTTAATAATGGCTGAAATGATAAAAATAGCAAGATGGTGGTGGGCACCACAACCCTATGGCATCACATATGTTGGTGATGTGTTTTGATGCTGGATTATATTAATTAATAGAGTGTAAATTAAAGAATTCAAGGTAGAATGTTAGTTCTTTAAGACCAGATCTAAAATTACAAGGTAGCTACAACCATTGTACTGTAGATGCCAAATAAACACCCTTGGGTCACAGCCTTTACTGTAATAATAAATCCTGCTGCTCCAAATCACTGGGGGAATAAGGCATAGATTAATAAAAATGAAAATACTATATAATTTCTGACTTGTGCTAGTCGATGCTGGCTCTGGGCTATAGTGATCGACTCTTTCTGGGTGCCATCTTGTTCAATATGGTGCTCCTGTGAAGTTATGCAGTGTCACAGCTCTGTCTGGGCCTGGTTGTATCCATACACATAACTTATTGATCCAATGAAAATGTCAGATATCAACTTATCATCTCATTCACGCAAGAATCAAATTGCTTACAAAAATGTTGTTTGCATTTTCAGGTTCTAGTAAAATGGTTTTATTTTTATGAATTCAAAATGTTGTAAAATAAAATTCATGGATATAGCCATCATTACAAATGCCTTATTTGTTTTCTGAAACAAGCAAAGCTAGGCACATAACAATAACAAATAAAACCAACAAAACATAAACAAAATCATGATGCTTTGTCAAAAGGGCAATGATCAATCATTTATCTAAAGTTTTATTATATCGACAACTTAATCATAGTGGATTATATGAACAGATTTAATTTGATTATGTCAGATGGCAACTTTTTAAAACCTTAACAGTGGGGAGAGAGTTAAGATGCTTTCTGGAAAATATTATTTATAATTAAAGATAATGTATTGACATCTCAGAATTCATTTTTATGTTAAGCTAAAAATCTAGATTGTTTGCAGATTTTTCTTTCTCTGAAATTGAGATATTCCAAATGATCTTCTAGATCCCAGAAACAGCAATAACTGGACCATTCTGTCAATAAGATTAGATACTATAATAGAATTTAAAAAAAACCAACACACTTGTCCCTTAAGTCCCAGCACACTCTGTAAATGAATTTAATAATTTATATTGAAATATGTCAGGCAAGTGGAAAAAATATTAAAATGTAATAATACTTGAGTTTTCTATTAACATTCCCCTTAATGCTGGCAGAGAATTTACTGATTAAATACAGATCTTTTCCTTGCAACTATAAGTTAGTTTATATCTGTAAGAAGTCCTCAAGTGACAAATAATGTCATTTCCATATTTGTGTCCTAGGAATCTAGTACAGGATTTGGTTCAAACCAGATGCTGATTCCATGGCTAGTGAATAGATGAGTGAATTAAATTTCAAATGAAAGCAGGAAGTGAACATAGGAAGAATATAAAGGGCTTAAACCATCTGAGTACAATATTTAAGAGCCTTTGTCATGCCTCTGGTACATAATCTACACTCTTAAAAGGGCTTTTTCTTTCTATTTTTCTTGGTAGCTACATCAAGGTGTTCACAAATGTTGATGGAGTCATCAACGCCACTGTTTGGCAAACAGTGATAAATTTGGGCTTGCTTCAACTAATTCCATCTCTAGACCTTTTTGTTTTTGTTTTGGCTGCTCTGGGTCTTTGCAGCATTCGGGCTTCTCTCTTTGCTGTGTGGGCTTAACTGGCCAGCGGCATGTAGGATCTTGGTCCTTGATCAGGGATGGAAACCGTGTTCCCTGCCTGCATTGGAAGGTGGACTCTCAACCACTGGACCAGCAGGGAAGTCCCTCTAGACCATTTTATCTTTCTTATTTCCTTTTTCAAATTAGTTTTCAACCCTAGATGGTCAGTTATTTAAGTACTTTTCTTTTTAAATACTAACTCACCCACCCCTAAAACCTAACATTAGGAAAACTTGAAAATCCTTTAAGAAGGCAGCCCTCTCACAGATATCTTTAAGAAAGAAAACCAGGGGTCAGAGAAGGGGCTGGATTGCACAAGTCTATGAAATGACTATGTGCAGAGTCAGTAACTGAACAGCTATGCTCTGTTTCATGGTACATGGAAACTTGGTCCATCTGGGGTGATATTGTCTGGTTATCTCTGTCTCCCCTTCTAGAACTTCTGGATCCCATCTTGTCCCTCCCTGAATCTACTTTCTTCCCTAGGGTGTGATACCTGTTTTGCATAACCTAGTCTTCCTCACCTACTGACTTTTGGTTGTTTCAGCTTATGGGAAGAATCGGAATGAGATGGGAGGATGAGGGAGAGAAGATGAAGAGAAGTCTGGGTGTTTTTTCTTGCTCCTCTGGCTCTGAGCAGCAGTTTTGTTACTTACTTGGTCTCTCCCTAGCATAGGGCTCCTGCTTATGCCTTCAGTTCCCACTGGGTTCCAGTAACTCAATTTTCTCCCCCTGCTTTTTCAGGACTAGACTGACCTCTTTGTTCTCTTAAACCCAATTACACCTCTGTTAATAGATCCTCCTCTAAAATCTCTTCCAGCATCTGAGTTGTACTCTTTCTTACCAGGAAAGAGAAATGAACAATAGATAAAACGATCGCTTAAAAACTGGGAAGTCTTTTTGATGAAGGTTTAAAATCTAAATTCAAATGCCCAGCTAAGTCTACTTTTTTTTCTCAAATCTTATGTAATATTTTTCTTGCATTTTCTGCATGAAGTTAAAGTTATGAGTTACAATGCAAACTTCTCCTAACTCTTTTAAGATGCAGAATGAAAGAAAATGGATTGTTTTTTAAAATCAATTTTCTTGGATTAAAAATTACATATTTGGAATTGTTATTACTTCTTTTGAGACAATAAAGTGCTTCTGGTAAGGAGTCGCTTTTGTCCTTTTTCTTTAAATGGCAGTGAGTTTGCTGGAAGATTTTTGTGTGATGGTGTAATGTTTAAATTAAATATAGATTTGGGGTTCTGAGCCTGCTGAGATGAGTGTGCTGAAAATATGACCAATCACAACAAACTGGAAGGATGGTCGTTGAACTGGTTGGCACTTGTTTATTCTCTAGACAAACGATTTGACTTTTTCTCAGCCTGAATTGAAACAAATGGCTTTGGTGGTGTCAAGATTAGATGATGTAGTCTAATCATCAGGTTTATAGCTTAAGCAAGTCAATTCCTGGTTTCCATTAGAGTTACAATAAAAGTGGCACTACAAATAAACTTTGCCATTGCCACTTGCTTTTCCTCTGGAATTTTGTAGCACAGTGAACCAAGCGATATCCTTCAGTCTATTTTTAGTATTGTCACCTTCAAGTCCAAAACTAATTTTGTCAGTCCACACAGCTACTTCCAGTCTTCAAAGATGTCCATCAAAAACATTATTGCTTGTCTAGACTGTGTGTTCAGAGACTCCAGTCTTTTATACCTCCAGGACACTGAGTTTGTCACATCTACACAACTAAACTTCTGGCAGAAGAATCCAGACCATTGTGGTTCAGCACTTGTAAATTTAAAGTACTTTCTTGTCTTACAGTTCTTTATTTTCGAACATAGGTTGATATCGCATACAGCCGTATTTTATCTAGAACTTTATTAACTTTAAATAGAGATATGAAAATACACGATCTAATCTATGATTAGTTATTTTACAATACAGTAGTTAAGAAGTACATCTGCCTAAAACTATGATACCATGAATAAATTTAATAAGGGAAGTACAAATAAAATACCTTGAGAATTCAGAAAAAAATGGATTATTAACATAATTTTTGACACTACTAAATTTGTTTTATATATATATAAATATATAAGCTTGTAAATATATAAGCTATGTTACCCTTACTATATATTATATTGTATATCACATATTATATAAAGATATTATACTAGCTGTTCTATCCTGGTGCCTCAGAAGGTAAAGAATCTGCCTGAAAAGCAGGAGACCTGAGTTCGACTCCTGGATTGGGAAGATCCCCTAGAGGAGGAAATGGCAACCCACTCCAGTATTCTTGCCTAGAGAATTCCATGGACAGAGGAGCCTGGTGGGCTACAGTCCATGGGGTTACAGAGTTGGACATTACTGAGTGACTGACACTTTCACACTTTTCACTAGCTACACTAAAAATTACTTGACGGTAGAGATCAAGAATTTGTACCTCATCAGGGACGAAGTACAACTTCTTGCGCACAAAGAGAGTTCAATAGCTGCTATTGAATATTGAAATAGTGATAATATTCTGATTTTAGACAATTCAAAATGGCACGACACTTCTTGTTCAAATATTCTGAGAAAGCAACTGTTTCTGAAAAGGAAACGAAATTTGAAGTAGAAATCATAAAAATAAACAACAAAGGCACGCCACATAGCAGAATCGCTGAACTCCCAGTTCTCTGAAAGATATAGATAAAGGTCTAACACACACTCCTGTTATTTTTACAGGAAGCAGAACCCCCATCAGATGAAAACTACAGACCAGAATCATGTAGATCCCAGACCAGTTACAGTCAGAGGATTGCTGATTCCTGAAACTTTACCTTGATGTCAACCAATCTGAGAATCGTGCACAAGCTGTTCCAGCACCCTGCAGCCCCCTCCCTCACACTGCCTTTAAAACCTCTCTCTCCAAACCAGCCACTTGGAGATGGTCTTAGGGCATTGGTGCACCATCTCCCCAGGTTGCTGACTTCCTGAATAAATCTACTTTTCCTTTTCCACCAACCAAACAACAACAAAAAACAATGTATGGCAAAAACCACCACAAAATTTTAAAGTAATTAGCTTCTGATTAAAATAAATTAAACAAACTACATAGGCACAGAAGATGGGACCCTGCCTCTCTGCATCCAATGCCCTCAAACAATGGGTAATCCCAGAATACCAAGACCACAAGCTTCTCTTCATTTCCCTGGCAATTGCTATGCTTTGTTACCAATTCCCAAGACCTAGAAAAATAGGGAAGAGTCACACTGAGGACACTAGACCTCCTGTCCATTTCTGTTAAGTTCTAAGAGTACTGAGTGTTCAGTCTTGTTTTCAGTGACTCTCTGCCCAACATCACTTTTTCTACTTATCTGATGACCATCCGTACTATCCCTTTATTGGAAACCACTCTCCTCCTGAAATCCAATTCCACATCTCCAAATTTCTAATCTAGCTTGTATTCCCACTGCACTGGGTTTTAGATCATTTGGGAGAGTCGTTTTTGTAACCCATTGATTGCTTCAATAGCTAAGATTTATTGAATGTTTTATATGTATTGGGCTCTAGGCACAGCATTAGCTCATGGTTTTCCCCTCACACTAAACTGGAAAATTCCCAATTCTGAATCAGTCCAAAGATCTGTCTTTTCCACATCTGCACCCAGCCTGTTTAGCCCTGTTGGGGGAAATAACACAATACTGCAAGTTGTTGTCACTTGTATTCATGTGGAACACTGCTGAAAAAAATTCATCTCTTAACCTCCATGACAACTGTTTCAAATACCTTCTTTTTTTTTTTTTTTTTCCCAAGCTGAGTATTCTTCCTTTGATTCTTAGGGAAAAAAATTGAATTCCATTCAACTTTTCAGATAAACTGGAAACTATCAGATAGGATCTCCCTCACTTTTCATCATAAAAATATACAAAATGTTGGCCTCTGCACCATCCTTTCTCCGTTTCCTCCAGGTGTGATGGAAAAGGAGTTTGTTCGCCCACCTAGGGGCAGTCCTTCCCGCTACGTGCTCGTTCTCATGGACTGTCACCGCTCGCCCATCATGATCTCTCTTCTCTGATTCTGGCTCCGCCTCATTTTACTCCCCCTGAAGTTCTCATAGCCTCCCCCACACCCCCATCACACACAACTGAAACGGCCTTTCTGGATCTGCTCTCATCAACTTAGCCGCGTCTTACCCCTCTTTCAAAGTCATACTTCTCACAAAGTTTTAAACACTCATTTGCCATTTTTTTTTCTCCTAGGATTTCAGTCTTTTGCCTCAAATCTACCACCTTCTGTAAGATTACCATTGCCCTTACTATATCTAAATTTAATGTGTTAACAACTCTTGTGTTATCTCTAAATCCCACTTTAAAATATATTGATTCTTAAGAAATATATGTGAAAAATAACACCCAAGACTGATTTCCTGTAAAAGAATGTGATCTTTTACAAAATCCCATGGAAATTGGCTACATCCCCATACTTAAGGGAATCAAACTTCACCAACCCCAAGGTTAGGACCACGGCTCCTTAATTATGCCGGAAAAGAAGTTGCTGCTTCTCTAAGCAAGAATGCTGATGTGGCAAATTTGGCAACCAGTTTGCTGTGTCAGTTTTGGATTTCCCTGGTGGCCCAGATGGTAAAGAGTCCTCCTGCCAATGCAGGAGATCCGGGTTCGATCCCTTGATTGGGAAGATCCCTTGGAGGAGGGAATGGCAACCCACTCCAGTATTCTTGTCTGGACAATTCCATGGACAGAGGAGCCTGGCAGGTTATCCATGGGGGCACAAAGAGTCAGACATGACTGAGCGACTTACACTTTCAATGTCATTTAGCTGCAATGGGGAGGCTTGAACCCTAACCTGCAGTCAGGCCAAAGAGGGACCAGTGGTACTCTCACTGCAAGTAACTAGTTTCTGGGCTAGTGCTGGATTAAAGATTCTGCCACAGCACATTTCTCTTATATCCTGGCCCCTGGGTGACCAGGTAAGGGACTTTGGCTTCCCTACACTGGCAGCTAAAAAGTCACACATCCCAAGTGTTAGGGTACTTCACTGGAGTCTGATGGAGACCTTTAATGGAACTCTGTCCAGTGTAATACACATGGGAATTGAGAAACTGCTTACCTGATAGTCTTCTGTTCTTGGCAATTCTCTCCATTGACTGTTGTTCCAGCAAGAAGAGATATGTGTTGCATGGTTATTTGACGTTGCTTGCATGACAATTTGTAGACATTTTCCTTTAAAATTTAAATACAGTAAAATTTATGTCATACAAATGTAATATTTTCCTTCTTCCCAGATCCCACTCATTGTCCCTATGATAACCACTACTAACTCACTGACAAATTAGTATATATAGATTCAGAGTTTTTCTATGGAGGTAAAATATACAAATATAATGGATATATAGATACAAGGAGATAAAGATTGAAAAAATAAATGAGAATATTTGTTGAGAAGTACATGCAGTTATTTAATCAATTATTCTGCAACTTGCCTTTTTCACTTGATGGAATAATTTGGAGCTTTTTCTCTGCTGGTATTCATAGCTTTGCCTTTCTTCCTAACAGAAGCTTATTATCCATAACATAGAGAAATCATAATTAGTTTAGCCCTTCTTATGTTGATGGACATTTCAGTGCATTCCAGGTTATCATTATTATAAATAAAACCACAATGGACATCCTTATAAATTTTACTTTATGAGCATTTGTGATTATTTTTAAGATGTATAAGTTGTAAGAAATTACTTAAAAACTAGTATTCTGATGCTCGATTTGGTGTAAACACAGTAACATCATGGAGAAGCATATGAAAGCGGGAAATCTCACGGATCCTTGAGGGAGGCGCCGCTTGCCATCCAGAGGGCCACTAGGAGGCGCTGTGGGGAGTGAGCTCGTGTACTAAGGCGCAGAGCTGAGGCTGAGGACCTACGGGCAGGTGCCTTTGTTAAGGGTCTCGCAGGAGCACACAGTCAGAGACATAGGGTTTCGTTGGTGTTTTGCATGTCACTTGGTCATAGTCAGCGGAGGATAAGCAGGGGGACGTGACAGGACCATCACTGCCCCACTGGGACGCAAAGTTGCCTGGACAGGACGCTCACCATCTGTTTGTAGGGGTGTTGAGGCATCAGGAAAATATGAAGTCTTTCCTGGGGCCTCCGCAGTGAGAGCACCAAGTTCTAAGCCCTGGTGCATGCTGTCGTGTCCGACTCTTTCCAGCCCCACGGACTGCAGCCCTACAGGCTTCTGCGTCCATGACTTTGTCAAACAAGAACACTGGAGTGGGTTGCCATTTCCTTTACAGGGCGATCTTCCCTTTCCAGGGGTCGAACTCACATCTCGGGCGTCTCCTGCATTAGCAGGCAAATTCTTTACCACTGCGCAATGGACTGCCAGGGAATTGCCCGGAAAATATGAAGTTTTAAAAGTATATAACACAGTATATAAAAGAATATAAGATCCATGAAGGCAGACACCTTTCATTCTTTACTAACTGCTACATCCTCAGACCCTAGAACAGTGTCCATAGCTAGTAAGTAGATGTTCAATAAATGTCTATTAAGTGAAGAAGCAAGTTGATTTGTGTACTTCTGATATATATTTACCAAACATAGAAGTGGCAAGACTGCTATTTTTCTCCAAATCTCCTTTCTCCCCATCTTACAAAGTAATTGAAACCTAGGCTTTTAGCTAGATAGATGACTGCTTACAATTAAGATCCTATTTCCAATCTGTCTTGAAATGAGGTATAGTATCTGATGTAGATGTAGCACTGTGGGTAACTTCTGAGTCATGCTCTCTTATTTCCTTTTTTTTTTCTTCTCCTAATGATTAAAACATGGATAGGGAAGCGAGCTATCCTGGATCACATGAATTAAAGATACCTCTAAGGAGAGCAAAGCAACAAGGTAGGAGGAAAACAGGAACTGATCCCGTGGAGATGCCGTGCTAGTCTTGGACTCTTTACCTCAGGATGCTTACATGAGATGTAAACCAACCTCTTTTTAATTTAAGCCAAAATTATCTTTGGTGTCTGACAGAACAGCCAAACTCATATTCTAGCTCTGTGTTTCAAACGTTTCAAACGTTTGGACCAATACTGTCATTTTAAAACACATTTAAAATTGCAACTAAGATAGTCCATGGGGTCACAAAAAGTCGAACACAGCTTAGTGACTGAGCACACACACATACATACACAAATATATAATCAAGGATCTTTAGAAAACTTTAGTCTTATTTAGTGTGTACATTCTGGTATCTTTTCTATTTTACTGTATTGTAATTCACTGCATTATACTTCTTTCTTATTCAGTGTTTTTTCTATTCTATTCTGTCTAGCTTTCTTCCATTCTTTTCATTCTATCAAGACAAATAATACTACCAACTAAATCAATGTCATGACTCACTACTGGGTTATAACCAATAGTCTAAGGACTAGTGTCAAAATAAGATAAAAACAATTTACTTGTGTGATGTATCCTATAACAAAGTTCTCCCCACCCTTCACCTTTGCTTAGACAGAATACTATGTCTCTTTTAGAAGTAACAACCTTTAAATTGTTACTGTTTCTCATACACTGAGTTCATCAGCAGTTTATGGTGATTTCAATTCTGATTCAAATTTTGTTTAATTTTTCCCGATATTCTAGACAATATACTGTGTGCCTTATGTTAATAGGGTTTGTTCTAGATGGATAAGAAATCATTTCCCTCAAAGACCTATAATCTATTAGAACAGACAAATATGTAAAGAGGTAAATTAAAATAGAATGTAATTATTACTATTGTAGCTCAGACTCAGTGGTCATGAGATGAAGAAACAGTAATATCTCATGTGTTTGCAGCCAAAGAAAATAATGACAGTAAAACATCAATGTAGAAGCAAATCTGGTAAGATCTTCATTTCTACTTAGACATTTTTCATCTCTACTAAATAGCTTGAAAAATACCTCTGAATTTGGAGACTGAAAAAAACCCTGCATTTGAGTTAAGTCCAAATTCTTGCTTCTTTTCTGGTACACAAAGGGTAAATCTTAATATGGAAAACAGTGTAAACACCGTATACATGGAAGACTATGTGATAACATTGTACAGCTGAAGTTTCAGTAGTGATATTGCCCATGTTTACTGAGATATTACAATGAAAAAACATATAGCTTTAATGCTCAAAATCCCTTTGTCACTTCCAATATCTTTGACATTTAAAATGACTGCTTAATCTATCACATTTCCCCCAAACTAAAATCTTAGAAATGTACTTACTTGTCTATTTTGTATTAACCTGACTTTACTTGCTAGAATTTCCTTATCTTAAAAGTGGCAGAAAAGTGCCCTTGTAACAACAATCTTAGAGGTAAGACAGAGTTCAGACACACTAAGTCTATTTCTTATTTTGGTGGAGGGTGCTGTGGACATTTGATGCCAATCTAAGATCCCGAGTTGAAGATTAGAGTAAGAATTCAGATGAGCTCAAGGTAAATGAATAAATAAAGACATTTTCAGTGTTGTGAAGAGAAAGGGGAAGGGAGAAAGTGTAAAACTCGGAATTTCTGTTTGTTTCATATTAATCACAGTTCCTTTTAGTATGTATCCTCTTGGAAATGGAACCACAGCACATCTGGAATATCTTTCCTAGGATGGCTGAGAATAGCCTGTTCTCAGCTATTTAACTAGTGGCCAAGAACAACCTGATGTTCTCAACTACAAATTGAAAGTGAAGGTTACTTTCTGGTAGACTTTATCTTAAAGCAGTAAAACGGGTAACTGCAGCTACAACTGAAGGTATTGATTTTGTAATTTCAGCAAATTAAGAACAAGACAGAAAACCTATTAAACCTTTTCACTGATTGCCAGGGTACTTTTTGGTGAGTCTGAGTTTGACATTAAAATTACACACACCTATCTCTTTAAAGTAAAACACATATATTATAGGGAATAACGGCATTTGATGCTTGTATATTTTTGCATTTTAAATGTGAAACTTCCAAAGCCTGATACATGAATGTCAAACAGCATACTTAATTTTCACAAATTAGGGATAAATTTAGATGCACTTTTATCATATTTTAACAAATTAAATTTTTCATAGACCAGAAGATTTTTGGCTAAAACAATAAGCTCTGATAATAATAAGCTCTGATAATAATATTACCTCTCAGAACATTATGAGTAATGGTTATATAAAAATATTTTACAAAGAATACCGAAAAAGTAATCAGATTATATTTTTTGTGTAAAAGAATAAAATAAACCTATTTTAGTATGCAACACATCAAATTTTTAGATATGTAATTTTAAAATTCCTTAAGTGAATACATTAAAATTACATTAATCAAAATGTCAGAGAGGAAGCTGGTTTTGGAAAATTTAATAAAAGGACTGATAGTCTACAGTTAAATTCAGGTCATCGTATCTTCTTTACACACTCACTCCACAAATCATACTTATTAGTAGGTAGATGACATTAGAGAAAATACAACTTTGAAAATATTTGGGAGTGCCTTTGGCCTGCAACTAGGGAAAATCATAAAAAAAATTTCATAAAATCATAAGAAAAATGTAACAATTTGGGACAGCTCCAGGTTTAGTTAGTTCAGTGACTCAATCATTCATGGTTTTATTTTTTCCATTTGTTGTTTTTACCTTTTCATTTTGTTCCTCAGTTTCTTCTTAATAATTGCAAGACCCTGCTATTGTTCACTTAGCAGTAAAAAATGCTCATCAAAAGAAAAGGGTCATTTCTCCCTTTGCATCTCTTTTTGAGAGCAAGGAAACTTGTATCAGAATTCTAGATCTTTTTCCCCCCTCCTGTCTCATTGCTAAAAATTTTATCAAATTATTATTGCTTCACTAATCTCTCTAAAAGTGAATGAATTAATCACAATTAGCTTAATGTCCCAATCATGATTAGTTAATACAGGTTTAGAACGAAAACATTCTCTGCAGTATATGACTGTGTGGGGCAGAGTTTTGAACCAAATCAGGGCTAGGAAGAAGGGGAGTAGTTGGAGTAGTCAAAGAGTGTCTGCAATAAGATTTGTCTGTTATTAAACATGCAATAAATTAGAAAGTTACTTATAGTTGCAGTAGTGCAATCTAGGGTTTACATTCATAAGCTAAAATGTGAAAGAAAATTCTCTAAAATATCTGAAGAAAAGCAGACAAGTTTCCATCTGTCTTCCAGAAGATGAATGAAGAGAATATGGAACATAATCCTTTAAATGATTATTTGAACATTATTTGAAGCAAGGGAAAATAGTATCCCAAATAGTTTTAGATCATTTACAAAAGACATAAATAAATTACTTGGACATGTGTTTTGCAGTTTTGTAAAACCTAAATATTGGACTTCATTTATTCTTCCTATTTTGTCAGCCATATTGTTAGTTCCTTGAAAATCTGTGGTCACACCATCAGTTGTACTAATTGATGCTTGATTCTAATGATGTTTGATCCTTTTACTACATAGAAAAGCAAAATTTCCATCAATGGCAAGAGAGGCACTTTAGTGTTAGACTATTCTTGGAAAAAGAATGGGATAATCAATTGAGTTTCTCTCCCAATAGAGAAAGTCAAACAGCATTAGATAGCATGTCTGCAACTAAACTTTAGCGATCTGATGCTGAAACATGAAATTTCTTAAACCTCCCTAAGGTCCATGAGTCAATTAGCCTTTTATTCTCCAGATGGGGTGTGAATTAAGAATAATTAGAATATTAGCCAGAATGTTACTCTTATGCATGATAGCCATGGCTGGGTTCCATCAGAATTAGCATTTTTGATGAGGTATAAGCTCTATCACAAGTCAATCAATGTAATACACTATATTAACAAAAGGAAAGATTAAAATCACATGATAATCTCAATAGTTGCAGAGAGAAAAATCATTTGACAAAATTCAACATCCATTTTTGATAAATAAAAAAACTCGGATAAAGTTGGTATAGAAGAAATACATCTTAAAAAGTAATGGCTATTTATGAGAAATCCACAGTTAACTTCATATTCAATGGTGAAATGCTAAGCACATTTTTTCAAAGATAAGAAACAATATAAAGATGTTTATTCTCACTGTTTCTGGTTAACATTGTATTGCATGTGCTAGAAAGAGTGATCAGACAAAGAAAAAGAAATAAAAGGTATTCACTTTGGAAGGAAAGAAGAAAACTGTCACTATTTGCAAATGAAATGACACTGTATATAGAAAACATCAAAAATGCTACCAAAGACTATTAAAACTAATAAATAAATTCAATAAATTTGCAGAGTATAAGATTAATATACAGAAACATATTGCTTTTCTGTACACTAATAATAAACTATCAGAAAGAGGAAACAAGAAAACAATCTCATTTCCAATCGCATCAAAGAAGAAAACATCTAGGAATAAATTTAACTGTAGAGATAAAAGATATATTCTTTGAAAACCATGAGGCATTGATAAAGGGAATTGAAGACAATACAAACAAATGGAAAGACAATCCATGATCATGGATTAGAAGAATTAATAGTTAAAATGTCCACACTACTCAAAACAATCTACAAATTTAATGCAATCCCTATCAAAACACCCATGACATTTTCCACAGAAATATAACAAATAATCCTAAAATTTGTATGGAATCACAAAAGACCCCGAGTAACCAAAGAAATCTTGAGGGGGTGAAAAAAAAAAAAAAAGAAAACAAAACTAGAGGTTTCATGCTCCCTGACTTCAGACTATACTACAAAGTTACAGTGATCAAAACAATTTGTTACTGGCACAAAAGCAGAGTCATAGATCGATGGAGCAGAACATACAGTCCAGAAAAAAATTCACACACATAAGGTCAATTAATTTACAACAAAGGAGGCAAAATATACAATGGAGAAAAGTTTCTTTGATAAATGATGCTATGAAAACCTGACAGCTATGTTAAAGAATCAAACTGGACTACTTTCTCACATGGTATACAAAACTAAACTCAAAATGAATTAAAGGCTTAAATGCAAGACCTGAAAGCACAAAGAAAGCAGATAATATAGGTAGTACACTCTTTGACATAGGTCTTAGCAATATCTTTTTGGATCTGTCTCCATAGGCAAGGGAAACAATAGCAAAAATAAACAAGTGGGACCTAATCAAACTAGAAAGCTTTCACACAGCAAAGCAAACCATCAGTAAACAAAAAGGCAAATATCAGAATTGGAGAAGATATTTGCCAATGATAAATCTGATAAAAGGTTATTTTCAAAATATATAAAGAACTCATACAATGCAATATCAAAAACAAGCAATATGATTAAAAACTAGGCAGGAGACCTAAATATGTAATTTTGCAAAGAAGATACACAGATGGCCAACAGGCACTTGAAAAGATACTCAACATCACTAATCATCAGGCAAATGCAAATTAAAGTCATAATGAGGACTTCACTGGTGGCTCAGTGGTAAAGAATCCACCTGCCAATGCAGGAGACACAGGTTCAATCCCTGGGCCGGGAAGATCACACATGCTGCAGAACAACTTAATCCGTGCCCCACAGCTAATGAGCCTGTGCTGTAAAGCCTGGGAGCTTTAACTACTGAGCCCACGTGTCACAAATACTGAAGCCCAAGTGCCCTAGAGCCCATGCTCCGCAACAAGAGAAGCCACTTCAATGAGAAGCCCTCGCACCAAAACTGGAGAGTAGCCCCCACTTGTTGCCACTGGAGGAAACTGGCATGCAACAACAAAGAAGACCCAGCCCAGCCATAAATAAGTAAGTAAAATTAATCTATAAAAAATAAAGTCACAATGAGATATCACCTCCCCTCTGTCAAAATAGCAGTAAATAAATAAATAAGTAAGTAAAAAAGATAACAAATAATTGTTGACAAGGATGTGGAGAAAAGGAAACCCCAGAACACTGATAGAATATAAATTGATATAGCCACTATGGAAAACAGTATAGATTGTCCTCAAAATATTAAAAACAGAAGTATCATGTGATCCAGCAATTCTACTCCTGGAGTTAAATCCAAAGGAAATGAAAACACTTATTTGAAAAGAGACATCCCCTTTAATGTTCATAGTAGCATTATTTGCTGTACTGTTCCAAGTCACTTCAGTCATGTCCTACTATTGCAAACCTATGGACTGTAGCCTGTCAGGCTCCTCTGTCCATGGGATTCTCCAGGCAAGAATACTGGAGTGGGTTGCCATGTCCTCCTCCAGGGGATCTTCCTAACCCTGGGATGGAACCTGCATCTCTTATTTCTCCTGCATTGGCAGGCAGGTTCTTTATCACTAGAGTGACCTGGGAAGCCCAGCAACATTATTTACAAAAGTCAAAATATAGAGGCCACCTAAGTGAGATGAGGGGAAGGGCAATGAAGAAAGGGAGTGAGATATATAAGCTATAAAGTATAAAAAAATAAGATACACAGAAGTGATTTACAGCATAGGGAATATAGCCAATTAAAAAAAAACTTTATGTGGTGTCTAATAGAAATATCGAATCATTATGTTGTACACTTAAAACTAATATTTTGAGTAATCTTACTTCAATAAAAAAATCTAAAAATATTGTTTTTAGTGATGTATTTTTGTGAAATAATTTGAACTTTCCAAGTGGGTTTTATTTAATTATCGGTTGATAAATTCAAGACACTTTGTTAAATACCTTTGATAAGACTATGAAAAAAGGTGGGTTAATTCTTATAGATTCCTATATATTTAATAAAGATTTAACCTTTGATCTAGTCAAGTTAAATCTTAATCAAATTGTGATAACATCATATGTTATGAAGAAAGGGTATCAAACAACACCCTCTGCAAACATAGAAAAGAGAAAATTAAAATATGCTAATAAAGTATGCCTGAAACATTTCTAGCAAAAGACTTTTAATCAGGAGATACACAGATCCAAATGGCACCTGATGTCAACATGTTTAGCACGTTATTTAATTTGAGGAAATGTGTTTGAAGCATTCAGACAGGACTACATTTATTTTGACACTGAAAATTGCACAGGAAGTCTCCATTTTTCATAAGACAATGTGAGAAACTAAATCATAGGCTGATAGATGATATTTTGACAGCCTAACTAACCAGTATTTCAACTATATTACTAAACACAACATTTTAAAGACAATCCAGAAGGTAAGTTGATATTATTGATCCAAAATGGAAAAAGCGCTCAATTCAAGCCCTGTGCAATGGTTTATGTCAGATCATTGCTAGTCTGTACCAGAAATTTGTGTCAGCCATGTTTTTTGAAACTTTTCACATCGTATGTGTCTGTGTGTTAGTCGCTCAGTCATGTCCAACTCTTTGCAACCCCATGGACTGTAGCCCTCCAGGCTCCTCTGTCCATGGGATTTTCCAGGCAAGAATACTGGAGTGGGTTGCCATTTCCTTCTCCAGGGGATCTTCCCAACCTAGAGATCAGGAATCTGCTGCATTGCAGGCAGATTCTTTATCATCTGAGCAACCAGGAAAGCTCATCATATAGATGCTACATAAAACTCAAATTGGACAAAATCAGGAAAGAAAAGAGAAATCAAACTCTCATTTTATGTGCTTGAATTATTGGATATATTTTGATGCATTTTAAGCATGCAAATATTCCTAATTAAAAAAAAAAAACTTTCTCTGATTCTAAATAGAATAGCATATACAATAGTTGTAATGTTACATCATAAGAAACAGTTTTCCAGTCAGACTTTTTAAGGTCTAGATGGAAAATATATGAATATCAGTCAACAGTAGAGTCCCCAGTGTCCATGACAGATAACACTATGTCATCAGAGCAGAGTTTTTCAGCTGAAGCCAAGTATGTTTTCAGAACCATTCTCAGCATGGTACTCCAGACACTTACTATTCTGTTCTGGCATTTGAAATTTGCCACCCTAAAATTAAGCAAATTCTAGTTCTGTGAGTGTCTAAATATTGTTAAAGTGAATCTGATATTGGTTTTTAAAATATTTTTAGTATTAAATGTCTTATTTTTGCATTTGCACATAATGTCTACTAGGTTATTGCCAAGATCCAGAAAAGGATTCAAACTTGAAAAAGAAAGAAAACAGCATATTTGTGAATAGGCTAATTAAAAGAAAACTGTTAATTATATGCATTTATAAAATTTATATTTTAAAAATAATGTTTATTAGAAAACAGTTAAGATATAAAAATTAACTAAAAAAGTAAACCTAAAAAACCCCATAAAAGTATTAATTACTTGGCATAATATGAAAACACATTCTCTCTGAGTATTGGATTAACATATTAAACCACAAGTATGAGTTAACAAAGATATCTGGGGACTTAAAATACCATCTCTGATCCACTGGACAGCATGAGGATTTGTAGAGCCTTGACAGAGTCTTTTTCTCACTGTGTTTCAGTAGGTCCACAGTGCTATCTTTTGATTATTTCTACATTTCCTGAATGTACAATTGGCATAACCACAACTGGCAACTGGTACAAACTCAACAATGGCCCCCTGACTTGTGGAGTAAGAGTGGTTATAGAAGAGAACCAAAGTGGAGACACCCTGCAATGCCACCTCCAACCCATCCCCATTAGATTTCCTTTCCTCCTACACTATACGATACCAAAACAAAAGGAACTTATTGAATGGTACCACCATCACAAAACAAAGATGCTAAAGGTGATGATATCTACCAAGTACTCACTCTCCTTTTGGCCAGTGCAAAAACTAGGTGGGTCTTGGGAATGATTGCAGGTTATCATAAACTTTAGGAAGGTAGTGATTTCAACTGTGATTTTCATTTCAGATATGGGTCTAAGAAAGCATAGATATTGCATAGCCTCTTGTATGTTGTATGCAGTTACTGACTTAGAAGTGGTTTTCTCTATCTATATTAATAAGGATAATCAGAAGTATATCATTTTCACCTGGATGGGAGAGTAGTACATCTTTCACTATTTTAAATTACATTTATACCAATATGTATTTGGTCTTCATATAATTGGTAGGATCTTGAGCCTTTTGATATGTCACAGAACTCCAAGCTCATTTATGCTTTCTATGAAAATATGTTAATTTGCCTTGAGAAACAAGAACTCATAAGTATCTTAAATATCTTAGAAATGTACAAATATGCTAGAAGGTTATATGGTAAGTTGAAAGAAATTCCAGGCACCTATCATATCAGTTAAATGATGTTCCATTTTCTGGGGCTTGTTTGAAACAGACTTGCCATATGTAAAGGTAAATTGCTGTACTTTGTACTGTCTACCACAAAGAAAGAGGCATAGTGGGGTTTTGGGATTTTGGAGGCAACATGTACCACTTTTGGTTACACCGTTCTGATCGTTTTGCTGAGTAAACTATAAGGGTTCCAGTTTGGAGTAGGACTCATAACAAGAGTTCTTCAAGTCCAGGCTGCTGTGTAAACTACCTAAGACTTGAGTATCATGACCAATGATACTTCAAGTGTCTTTTGCACTTATAGATGCTTTATGGAGACTCTGCTGAGCTGCAGTAAGGGAAACAGTGGGCAGATCCATAATTTGGAGCAGTGTCTTGTCATACTCTGTCAGTAATGATTCTCCATTTTGAGAAGCAGCTCCTAGCTAATGACTGTTAAAGACTGAACATCTGGCTATAAGACATCAAACAAATATTAGGCTTAACTTTCCTTCACCAACTCAACATTTTCTGTTCCAATAGATAAATAAATTAGGCAAGCACTGCCGTTGAATTGGGATCATATATGAAAGACACGGTCCAACTATAATGGATTCGGAAGACACGCAAATTGCACAAATAGTTGGCTCAAACATCCCCAGTACCTTCCTGTGTTGGTTTGTTACCCTTCTTTGACATCCCCTTTGGTGTTTGGCTAGTTCTTGCAGCCAGGTAACAAAAGATAATATTTGGAGATCTGGTTTATGGATGGGTCTGTATGGTATGTTGATAGTAGCCAACATTGGATATACACTGTCCCATTGATGGTCACACAAACGGTCAACAGCAGAACACATATTCATCTGGGGCAGAGAAACGGCACTGGTTGCTTGGTCTAGAGTCAATAATGTATTGAGAATGCCGGGCATTCTTTAGTATAAAGTGCCAAGTTTAGTTCAATAATCTCTCCAAAATGCTTTTAGGTCCAAACTGGAGAAAGACATTTCAGAATATACTAGCAAGCCCAGCAGACTCACATCTCACAGGAATTTCTGTGTTTAGATTGGCAACCACTTTATAGTTTTCCCAAGGACAATTGTTGGTTATTTATTTATCATTTTTTATGACTTGAGAACTTATTCTAGGAGTTTTCCTCAACTGAAGAATGATTATTATATGAGGAAAATAATGTCCAAATGACAGTCCTTTAATTTAAAGAAGAATGTTGTCATTACTCAATTCTTTCTTATCCTTTTTTTTGTATTTTTAAACATTATTTATTTATTTGTCTATTTATTTATTATTTTTATTTTTGTCTGCACTTGGTCTTTATTGCTGCATGCAGACTTTCTCTACTTGGGGTGCACAGGCCTCTCACTGCTGTGGCTTCTTTTGTTGAGGAGCATAGGTTCTAGGAGCAGACTTCAGTGTGGAACAACTAAATGCGTGGGTTTAGTTGCTCCTTGGCATGAGGAATCTTCCCAGACCTGGAATCGAACTCACGTCCCCTTCATTGGCTGGCAGAGTCTTAACCACTGGAACACTAGGAAACTTCTTTCATTTCCTTTTCAAATGCAGAATTTTATAATACAAACTGACATACCATGATGTTCAAACATAAGAAACTATTATTAATTTTTATTTTGTTATGCTTGTTGTAATGGCTTCATAATAGTATATAGATTTATCACAGATTAACTAGTGTGCTATTGTTGTTGTTGTTATTTAGTCACTAAGTTGTGTCTGACTCTTTGCGACCTCATGGATGGTAGCCCCCCAGGCTCCTCTGTCCATGGATTTCCCCAGGTTAGCATACTGGAGTGGGTTGCCATTTCCTTCTCCAGAGCATCTTGCTGACTCAGGGATTGAACCTGTGTCTCCTTCATTGCAGGTGGATTCTTTACCACTGAACCACCAGAAAAGCCCAGTGTGGTATCATTAGATATTTAATATTTTTTGTAACTTTACTACTATAAAAATCACCACAATAAATATATTTGTATTTATCCCTTATGTATAGTAAATCTATATCTTTATATACAGTAACAAGTAGCCTCAGAATAAAACTTTCAAAAATTTCAAATTACTAGGTAAGGGAATATATAATATTTTGAAATGCTTGCATTAAAATATAGATTAGTATCAATAAATTATATATATATAGGATATTAAAATAACTATTCAGTGATATAATTTATCTTTATTCAATTCTTTTACATCCCTCAATAAGGCCCTATAATTCTTTTTATGCAAATTTTTGTGTATCTCTTGTTATACTTATTCCTAACTATGTCATATTTTTGTTGCTATTCTGAATGGATTTTCTATTTTATTATATGTTCAAATTAATTATTACTGGCGCAAAAAGCTGTTGATTCTTACATACTAATTTGAAAATAGACACCTTTTTGAAAACTCTTATAAAATTATTCAAATATTTTTACTAGAATAGAATATCTTTATTTCAGTAAGCAATGCAAATTGTATTTGATCTCAGGGTCCTTTGCCTTTTCACTGTAGATATTATGTCTCCATATATATTTTTTCAGAAAATAAAAGATAAAAATTAATGAAAATAACTTGCCTAGGTATAAAATTCTTGGGTCACAATATTTTCCTCAGACTCTGATTTAATCCCAGTTTTGCCAAACCGTTCTCAAGTCTACTGCTGAGAGAGAAGAATTTTCACAGTGTCCTATACAGCTCCCTGATTTGAGTGGACTTTAGTTAGCACTCCTTTGCCCTCTTGTAACGACTTTTTTCCCTGCTCCTACCATCCATTTTAATTACTATCTTCTGAAGTTTATACTAAACTTCAATCCTGCTTCCAAGGATTTTTCTATTGATGGAATCTATTCTAGGGACCCATACATTCCATCACTACTGCTATTGGTTCAATGTGCTCAGTTCTTTTTAGGAGGATGATTTTCCTAGGTGTCGAAAGAGATGATTAGAACATTTGGAAACTTGCCCTGTTTGCTTCAGAGATTTTTACCTGGGGTGTTAAGGTCTAGTTTCTATTATAGACAAAGTCCTTGTTATCTAGGACTTGCAACAGAGAGGAAAGTGACACATGCCTTTTAACTTTTTAACCTAAGCCATGGACTTACATGGTGGCTCAGTGGTAAAGAATCTGCCTGCCAATTCAGGAGATGCAGGTTTGATGCCTGGGTTGGGAAGATCCCCTGGAGAAGGAAATGGCAACACACTCCAGTGTTCTTGCCTGGGAAACCCATGGACAGAGGAGCCTGGTGGGCTCTAGTCCATGGGTTTGCAAAGAGTTGGACACAATTCAGTGACTAAGCAACAACAACAACAACATTTTGTGACTATTACATGATGAAAAGCTTAAACCATGTTCCAGGTCCACTAGGTTAAAATAAGAGATGATGAACGAAGACTTCTGAGCTTATCTGTAGTTTAAAAATTAAAGAACAGAGAGGTGAACAGACTTTTCAGAACTGGCAATATTTTTACACTTGAGAGAGGTAGTCTATACTTTTCTGGGTGGAATGAAATTCTGTAAATCATTAAGTTAAAATCAAATTGGGGAAAAAGGTCGATTGAGGGATTCATTTTTCATTAAATGCATACATCTCTTCCCTTTCCTTACATTTTGCATTTTAAAGAGGCTGTTCTGGTTGCTACATTTTTGTTTTCTTTATACCTAGTTCTGCTTTTTTGTCATGGCTTACAATATCATCTTTCAAAGACAATGCTGAAAGTTCTCTGGGGACTTGAGTTGCTTTATTGAGTAATCTTTGATCAGATTGTAATGGAAATCCCTGCAGGTGATATAAAATGTGTACATATATTTGAATACATAAAATATGTATTTTTTTATTTCATCCATCTTTGACATTTCTAAATATGGACTTATTTAGCATGTTGGCCTCCAAACAACAGACTCATCTTGGGGGTATATTTCAAAAGAGTGATGATTTTAAAAATTGATGATGAAAATAATTGGATTTATAAATTCTTTGAAAATCATTGCTGTCTCAACAGCAATAGTAAAAACTGCTACTGAAGTATACAGAAACTGAGGCTAAAGATGTACAATGTCCTTGTTCTATTAAATATGTTTTAAATTGTGTTAGCCATCATGATATTCACAAGGTTGGATGGCTGAAATGTTTAATACTAATACAATTGTTTATTTAAACTGAGAGATAATTTGTATATAAAAGAAATATGTGGTTCTACCTCTACCGACATTTATAAATCCAACGAGCCTAGATTTTATGCATATATTATGTGTTCTCATATAGGTTCATATTAGGTTTTGACAGAAGAGCAGGGATACAAAAAATTAGGGTTATCCATTTGTTCAGATGTCACTCATTAAATTATCATTTTTCCCCCTAAGGCTGTATTTACACTAGGATTGTTAGATGGGGTGTGCTGAAGAACAATCTCTAGGATTTGAAACAATTGCAAATAGCCATATTATGATAAGCAGTCAAAGCCAATAAGCTGCTTCAAAGCAATTCCCTTCTGTTTTCTTGTGAAAACAAAAGCGATAGTGAAAACTCCTTTTCAGGAAAAAAAAAAAAAGGCAAACAAATAAATTGCCACCAACATAATGCAAATAAAAATACTTGAGATTACATTTCTGAGCTCCTATTTTATGTTATATATTCTTTTTTGAGATGGTCAGTCAGTTATGCCCACAATAAATAATATAGGAAGGGTACCAGAAAACATTCATGGGGCTGCAAAGAGTCGGACACGACTGAGTGACTGAACTGAACTGAACCAGAAAACAAAGTTTACTGTAGTCTTAGGTCCTAGAGAAACAGTTACCACATGCCACAAGGGACCATACACGGTGGGGATGGGGGTGCCAAGGAATAGGGCTTGACAAAGCAGATCCAGGATCCATGCAAATACCTTAATTGAAGGTCACAGTAGCATACATGAGAAAAGGCATGAGATGTGATTGGTGGTTTGAATGTTACTAGGTGCCGGGCAGTCGAGGACAGGAAGGAGAACTTGTGATATGGAGGGGCTAGCCCTACCCTACAGGCGCATCAGATCTCTTGGGAGGGTCTGCATACCCTGTTTTCAGGCATGTATATGCAGCAGGGAAAAAATTCTGACGTTTCAAAGGTTTATTGTATGCTGTAACACTCCTAAAAGTTAGGAAGATACCTAGACAGCATATTAAAAAGCAGAGACATCATTTTGCTGACAAAGGTCCATAGAGTCAAATCTATGGTTTTTCCAGTAGTCATGTACAGATGTGAGAGTTGGGCCATAAAAAGGAGGCTGAGTGTGGAAGAATTGAAGCCTTTGAATTGTGATGCTGGAGAAGACTCTTTAGAGTCCCTTGGACTACAAGGAGATCAAACCAGCCAATCCTAAAGAAAATAAACACTGAATATTCACTGGAAGGACTGATGCTGAAGCTGAAGCTCCAATACTTTGACCACTTGATGTGAAGAGCTGACTCATTGGAAAAGACCCCGTTGCTGGCAAAGACTGAAGGCAGGAGAAGGGGGCAATAGAGGATGAGAAGGTTGGATGGCATCACTGACTCAATGGACATGAGTTTGAGGAAACTCCAGGAGATAGTGAAGGAGAGGGAAACCTGGTATGCTGCAGTCCATGGGGTGGCAAAGAGTCAGACAAGACTTAGAGACTGAACAACAACAAATGTTACCATACTAATCACATAGTGTGTTCAGGGCCCTCAAGACCACCCTTGCATTCAATTCAAAAGTTGTTACACCTATTGGTTATGGTTTATTACAGTGAAATGATACAGATCAAAATCAGCAAAAGAAAAAGGCATATATATGGGTAGAGTCCAGGAGAGACCAGGCACAAGCTTTCAGTGGTCATCTCCCACTGGAGTCATGTGAATAGTACTTAATGATTCAAGCAGTGATGCATACCAACACACATGGAATATAGCCAACCAGGGAAGTTCATCCAAGTGTTAGTCCCCAGGGATTTTACTGATTGTAGAGAAGTATTCAGATATACCTGGCTGATCTTAGGTATTCAGTCTCCAGTCACACCTGAGGTCAAACTGGTTTTGCATGGCCTAAGACTCCCACCATAGATCACACTGTCATCATAAACTATTTGATATGTATTAAGGCCCAAGTTAAATAAGGATACTGTTATGAGGCAACATATTCCAAGGCTTAGAAGTTGTCTCCTAGGAACAGGTCAAGGGCCAGACTTTTCCTAATAATATGCAGGGCTGGAACACCCCAGATCTGCTAGTCATCATTTTTTAAACTTTATTGAGGTATAACTGATATACAAAAATGGCATACATTTAATGTAAAAATCTTGATGGATTTGAATGTCTGCTTACACTTCTAATACCATTACCACAACTAAAGTGCTAACAAACCATCACCTCCAAAATTCGCTTGAGTTCTTTTATGTTTTGCTTTTCTGTATTTCTGGTAAGGACATAGCATAAACTCTATCCTCTCTCTATATTTTAAAGTGCACAATACTGTATTGTTATGGGTACTTTGCTGTACAGAAGCTCTCTAGAACTTATGTAACTGAGAATTTATATCCACTGAAAGGCAATACCACATTTTACACACTCTTTGCCCCTAATAACCACTATTCTATCCTTTGCTTCTGTGGATTTGACTATCTTATGTACCTCATATTAATGGAATCATGCAATATTTGTCCTTCAGTGATTGCTTATTTCACTTTGTAGTGTCTTCAATTTCATTTATGTTGTTGCAAATGGCAGGATTTCTTTCCTTTTTTTTTTTTTTAAAGTTTTGGAGTGTAGATTTATTTAGGGCCATTTGCACATGTTCATAGAATAGTTTACCCCCACAAATGACAAGACAGCTCCCCTTCAGTGAGTCCCTAGCCTAAACATTGTCTGCTTTACTTATACATAGCAAGAGGATAACATTAAACACGGAAGCTTTCAATTTGTGGCACCAGATGATGGTCTACACGGGGCATCCTTCAAAAGCTACAATTAGGGATCTACCTAGCTTTTTAGCAATACAAGCCCGATTGAGGTCTTCTGGCCCATTTGCTTGACATTCGTGTTTTATGCCTTTGGAACTTCTTTTTGATGGCATCCTTGGAGCTCGCGTAGATCATTTTACTCTTCAGAGGAGTTAGTTCTGGTGCCCACAAGAAAAACATCAACTCCTCTTTTCTGGATTCCTTTGCTTCAAAGCTTGCATCATACAGAGCATAGCGACAATCTTTTTCAGGAAGCATCCCCACAAAATGCTTGAGAGGATCGGTTATGGTGACACCAACATCTCCCACCAAGATCTCTTTGCCTTTCTCCACGATGATGCACTTTTTGTCTGCACTGAGACAGAAGATGACAGCCTTCTTTCTTTTCTTGATTTCTTCCGGCGTGGAGCATTTCCGAACTTTCATGTCATAAAAAATGCGACATACTTCGTCGGCAACTTGCGCTCCTGAGGCCATGTTCGCCACGGCGGTCGCAGAGCGCGGAGAGGGAGGCGGCTGGCTCTCTTTCCTTTTTAAGAAATAATCTTTATGGAATAAATAATATCCCATTTAGAGAATTTTATAAATAATATTCCACTGATATATACTTCCATATTTTCTTCATCCATTCATCTCTTGATGGCCATTTGTGTTATTTCCATATTATGGCTATCATCAGTAATGATGAAATGAACAAAGAAGTACAGATATCCCTTCGAGATCTGGATTTTGATTCTTTTAGATATGCACCCAGAAGTGAGACTGCTGGATCAAATGGTGGTTCTACTTTCAACTTTTTTGAGGAAGCTTCTTGTTATTTCCATAGTGGCTGCACCATTTGATATTCTCACCAACAGTATATAATAGTTACTTATTTCCTACCTCCTTGCTAACACGTTTTTTGATAAGAGATATCCTAACAGATGTGAGGTGACATCTCTTTGTGGTTTTGCTCTGAATTTCCCTATTAATTAGGCATTTTGAATATCTTTTTGTTTTGTATTTGGTAGCCATATAGCTGTCTTCTTTGGAGAAATGCTACCCAAGTCATTTGTATATTTTTTTAAAGTCAGTTTATTTGTTTCTTTCCCTATTGGGTTGTAGAAGATTCTTACATATTTTGGATGTTAATCAATTATTAGGTAGATTGTTTGCAAATCTTCTCTCCAGTCTGTTTGTTATCTTGTCTCTTGATTGTCTTCTCTGCTATGCAGCTTTTTAGTCTTTTATATTTCACTTGTTTATGTTCTGTTTTGTTGCATGTAGTTTTGGTATCAAATCCAAGAAATTATTACCAAGACCAATATCAAGACATTTTTCTTCTATGTTTTCTCAATAAGTCTTACATTTTTAAGGGCATTCTTTGAAGTTTTTTGTACATTTTGAGTCAATTTCCACGTAGAGCGTTAAAATGGGGCTTCTGTGGTTCAGTGGTAAAGAATCTGCTGCAACGCAGGAGCTGCAGATCAAGGTTTGATCCCTGGGTCGGGAAGACCCTCTGGAAGAGAAAATGGCAACCCACTCCAGGATTCTTGCCTTGGGAATCCCATGGGCAGAGGAGGCTGATAGACTACAGTGCACAGGGTCATAAAGAGTCAGATACAGTTGAAGGAACTTAGGGTGAACATACATAGTGTGAGATATGAGTTCAGTTTCATTCCTTTATAAGTGGGTATGCAGTTTTCCCAACACCACTTGTTGAAGAGACTATCTTGTTTCCATTTATGTATTGTTGGCACCATTGTTGAGATCAATTACCATGTATATTTGGATTTATTTCTATACTCTCTGTTCTTTTCCTTTGGTCAATATGTCTCTTTCTAAACTGCTATCATATTATTATTATTTTTTTTTTACTGTAGCTTTGTGATGTATTTTGAAGTCAAAAAGTGTGATGCTTTCAGCTTTGTTCAAGATTTTTTTTTTTTTTTGACTATTTAGGACATGACTTAGCAACTGTACAACAACAGAGATCTTTTATAGTTCTATAGAAATTTAAGTATTCTATTTATGTAAAACTTGTGATGGAATGTTGTTAGGGATTACATTAAATCTATAGATCTCTATGGGTAGTATTGTCATTTTAACAATATTAATCTTATGATCCGTGGATACTAAATATCTTTCCATTTAATTTTTTTCACTAGTGTTTTATAGTTTTATAGTACACAGGTCTTTCACTTCCTCATTTAAGTTTATTCTTAAGTATTTTGTTCTTTGATACTGTTATAAATGGGATTATTCCTTTAATTTCCTTTTTATATAGTTGGTGTGTAGAAATAACTGATTTTCACATATTGATTTTTCATCCTGCAATTTTGATGAATTTATTAGTTCTAACAGTTTTTGGCTAAATCAGTATTTCTATGTATAAGATTGTGTCATCAGCAAACTGAGACAATTTTACTTTCTTTCCAACCTAGATGGCTTTTATTTCTTTTTCTTGAATAAATGCTTTGTCTAGAATTGCCATAAGTGACTATGTTGAATGTAAGTAATCAAAGTAGATATCCATGTCTTTTTCTTCTTGTCTTAGAGGAAAAACAGATTTTACTGTTGAGTCAAGATTTGAAGTAGACCCTGTTCTAGATCCAGGGGAACATTATTTAAAATGGTAAGGTCACTTTTTAAAATAAAATTTACATTATACAAGGGGAATGTACTAAATAAATGATTAAATAGAGAATATAATTTCAGAGTTTGAAATGTAATTAAAATAAAAGGTTATCATGGTATTGATAGAAATTTTGGCTGGAGTTTTTATTTTACATTGTTTGATGAGATCAGATAAGATCTCTTTGAGGAAATTATATTTAAGCTGAGACATATATAAATCTATCACTACACATCTAAATAAAAATAAGGGAAAACATTAAAATTCAGTAATTAAAGCTAACCTGTGACATACACTCATTAAAAAGTGTAAGTTACTTAAGAAAATAGGAAAAGCCCAGTGTAGTGAAGGCAGATTTTGGGGGCACATGCATCTTGATCATATGTTGGAGTTGAATAGGAAAAAGGCAACGTTTTTCTGACGTAGGAATGGCTAAAATACCTCTGGGTATTATAACAAGATATTTTGTAAATTAAAAAATGAAGAATTGTCACTGTAGATTTGGCAGTCCCCAGTACTGTTATCTTATATGTTTGTTTTGCAAAATGTAAAATTTTAAAAAGGGCTATAGTACCTTTTTTTTTAATTTGAAGGGTCAAATCCCTGCCCATATATAAGATTATTAGGGAGTGGTGGGAAATAGAGATGGATAATAGGGAATGGAAAATCAGTTTAATGGGTGCCTTCAATGCCAGTAAATGAGGGTTTCTTGGGTGCTTATTATCATATAGGACTAAAGAGGTATTATTGTGTTCTTTGTATTACCACTTAACAGTTAATGGTGGAAAAGAATGAATGGGTCAGGAAGGCAAGAGGCAAACTCCCCAAATTCTTTATAAAATGTGGTAATTATTGCTAAATATGACATTAATGACAAAAATAATGACATTACTAACAGTGTAGCAGCATAATGTGGTATAAAGGGCATAGGCCTAACAGGTTAGTAAATCTATGTCTGCTATTAACTGGTTGTGTGACCATAAATAGGTCACTTTACATCACTTAACTTCAGTTCTTCCATTTTTAAATTAACCTTTTAAGGTTCTTCTGAGTTTAAAAATTGTATGATTTAATGTTGAGTGCCTTGTAACAAGATTTAGTTATAATTTGTGTCAAAACTTGCTCAAAAAAAAAAAAAGAATCTGAGAATGAAAGGATTTGCATTTGATAATATTCTAGGTTGTATTTTCTGAGTCTCCTTAAATTATCTATATCCCAGTGCTTGTGTTCATTAATAGTCATTGTGAGACACATACAAGAGAGTGGATTTGGTCTTTCTTCTGCTATTCTGACTTCTTTCCATTTTAAAAACTTTTCTGCATGCCTCATGCAGATTTCAAGACTCCATTAAATACCGTGAAATATTTATTTGTGATTTATATTAGATATAGTATTCAAAGAGGTGTGTGTTTCGTGAGTGAATGAATTGAGTTATGGGTTGATGAAGCTGATCGACAAATCATTTAAAGTAAGAAAAAATACAAATGTGAAATTGCAAAACTGCCTATAGGTGTCTTGTTGGAATTTTGCCATTGCCATATTCTTAATATTTCTTCTGTTCTCTCTTCATCACTTATTATAAAAGGGGATATTCTTCAGAGAACAAGAATCTTTGTATATGTGCCTGACAATAAAAAAGGTAAAAATAAAGTGTTAAGAAATTAAACAGATATCTTCCTTTTTAAAAGATGTCTTCCTTTAAAAGAATATCCCCTTTTATAATAAGTGATGAAGAGAGAACAGAGGAAAGATTAACAGTACGGCAAAGGCAAAGTTCCAATAAGACACTTTAGGCAGTTTTGCAATTCCACAATTGTATTTATTCTTCCTTTAAAAAGTAAAAACAAAGTGTTAGGAAATTAAGCAGATAGATGGTTACTTATCATGTCTAAGTTTCACTTTTACTCTGTGGAGAGTAACACCCTTTAAGAAGAAACTTGTGCTTCTTAACATATCTCCATTAAGATGATGTTTTTGTCTGTTGAAATGATATATAACTGGCTGGAAGTACAATTTTTATCATTATCTCAAGAGAGAATAATCAGTTACAATATATGTGCATTTAGACTATAAGGCAAATTATCAACACATAAATATAATTCACACCAGTACGAATACAGTGTCAAGCAAAGAAGATAATTTTCTGTTAAATTGAATATTCTCTGTCTCTTATTATTTAAAATACAGAAAACCAATTTTTTCTAGCAAGCATCCCATTCTTAACTCCCTTCTTAACAATTCAAGATTGTTATATTTGAAACGATTTCAGTCTTATACATATGTACCTAGTCAACTTCCCTCTGTGTATGGAGTATGTAACATCTACTGAATTCAAGAAATATGATTTCAAACTCTCAATACTCTAGTGCACACATACACACATATTCCCGTAAGTTGTAAATAGCTGTTATCACTTGTTAGGATAACTTAATTAAACTTGCTTATTAAAAACCTTTAATTCGTTAGTGATAAAATCTTGATTAGTACATTTTCCTGCTAGGTGACCTTCTAATTTAATAGAAAATGAATTTTTAAATGGGAAAAAATGCCTGTGGCAGAGATTTTGTGCTAGTGAATAGAGTTTGCAATACACATAGGGACATATTTGAGCCTAATTAGTAAGGGTGCAAATGAATTTTTATTTTATACACCAGAAGTGTCATTGATGAACCACAGTGAGGAATTTGAAATGCATTCAGATTGGCAGTGTGGGACTGAAATCTGTGGGAAAATCACAAGCTAATTCATTGATTGCCTCTTGGAAATTACTGCTGTTAATTGTTAGGTAATTAACATGGAGCTACAATTATATTGGCCTAAGGGGGTGATTAATGTTTCAACATGTCACATTAGCAGCCGCTGGATTTTCAAAGCTTTTCTTTTCACATGGTAAAGGAGACAGATGGTATATTGTCTATGGATTTTTTTTTTTAAACTAAAGTTTGTGCTGAAAGCAAGTATGTGAATTTTCTGTTCTTGAGCCTCCTTTTATAGATTTAAATTTTAACAAAAGAATTTGGTAACTTTCATGAAATAATGTAATATTTGCTAATGATATTCCTCTACTTAAAATATATTGTTAAATAAGAAATTTATTTTAATATTATAAGAGCAAAACTGTCTTCAGTTTGAGGAGTCAGCATTTTTCTTTATGACAGGTCTTAAATTATTTAATGATGGTAAGAAGAAAAAGAATTGTACAATATCATATTTATAACAATCAATATAATTTAAGCAGAAACCAAATGAACCATGCTGAACAGATGCTTTTAGTAACAGTAATATAGAGTGCATTAATATCTCTGTCTTTCAGTATTTCCTACCTCTTTCACCATTTTTTCTCCTTAAAGCTATGTGTTCTCAATAGTCCAGAACCTACTTTGGCCCCATTCATTGTGGCATGGATTTTTTAGAATTGTCATCTGAAGCGAATTGATCTCTAAACATCAAGACTAAAAATTTAAGAAATAGAAAAAAATAAAAGCAGCTCCTTAATTAGGGAGGACCCATGCAGAAATCAACAATACTTATTAGAAAGTTAGCTTGAGATGCTTTATTATGTGTTAAGGATTTTCTATACAAATACTTTTTTATCTCAATATCATTATGTTAAACCATCACAGAGTTTGGGGTGCAGCTATATAATGATTCAAATAACTGTGAAAAATTACATTCAAACTTTAGTTACGTCTATAATTATAAAAATCATTTTTGATCTTACAAATCTAATTTCATTTGAACATTAATCAACACTTTATTGATGCCGTGGATACAGACATACTTTTCTACAGCAATATTTTGTAGCCCTTCTGTTTTCATTTGGAACCCATTTTGACTGAAATGGTTAAAAAGTTTTCAAAGTATTTTAATTTTTAATGCAAGTCAATGTGGTACATTACATTTTGTAAAAAGATACATTCAATACTAAAACCTAAGTGAGTTCCAAAAAATTCTTAAGGTCTTCAAAGGTGGCTTCAATAAAAACTCAATTAAGGCACATTATTTTAAAAGGTAGAATGGATATCTAGCAGTTCAAAGAACAACTACTTTTATAATTTTTTTTTCCTCTGTGAAAATTTGAGATGTCATCTTTCTTGGTAGCCCCATACTGAGGTCTTTGTTGTGACTGCGGGTCTCTAGCTTTTATATTGATTTGTACTACTTCAACAAATGACAGAAATCTTTATTATCTACAGCCAAGCCTTCTATTAACTTTGAATGTCTATTAAAACCAAAAATGTGAAAGAAAGCCAGTACTTCTAATTTAGTCTTTTAAAATAGAGAATTATTGAAATCTCGATTTTAGACAAACCTGTATTCAGATCTTTCTGCATTTCTTTTACATCCCAAATCAATTGCAATTGTTCAAATGCCCATTTTACTACCAAGCTGACACTTCACCTCAGTTCCTCTTTTCTTTGCTTATTATAATTAAAAAAAAAAAAAACTTGCCATGCTGGAAAGAGCAGAATATGCAGTGAAGCTAAATTAAGTGCATACATTTTTTATTGGTGAAAAACTTTCATCAAATGTCTCTTTTCATTCTGCTTTAATAATGGGTTTAAGGTGAAATAAGGGATTCTGATTTTGATTAGAAATTGTAAGCAGTAAGTTAAAATTTGCATTTGAAAGTTCATTAGGAAAAGTGGAAGACTTTATCTACTTAACTTGGACAGTAGGGGTCACTCTAATTCTTTGAAGATAAAGTAATAGGAAGATTATTAGCCACAGACAAGAGAGTTCTTAAAGCTACTTTAGGGGTAGGAGAGAAACTTTTCTAAATAAAAAGCTAAATTAGTGCAACTACAAATTTGATGTACACACTACACACACACACATACAATAATTCAGGACTCTGGTTGTCCTGCATTAATTTTTGTAGATATTTTAGAAGTACTGTGGTTTTAATCTTGAGTTGCGGTCTGCTGTATATCAAAGGCTTCCAGAAATTCCATGACTAACCCATCTCATAAATGTTATTTGCACATTGCTACTGGCTCTTTTCACTTCAGCCAGATTGTAGCAATCTTCATGCTTTTTAAAAAATCATGGGTAAATAGCAGTCAGAAAAGTGTTTAAATTCCCATTAGACATACAAAAAAGAAAATTCATTACAAATACAAATATTGGTTTACCATTCTTAGAGTTCAGCTCAGTCCAAAATGTAGACAAAATGAACTAGTCATTAAGAATGGCATGACACAGTAAAACAGTCATTTAAAAGTCAATTATTTCATGTTCCTAGCCTTTGAGATCCCAAAATCTGGTGTGAAGAGAGGTAGAAATGAAAGTAATCAATGCAGTGTTATGAAGTAAGGTCTGTCCTTGGAAAGAAAGCAAAGTTGTGGGCAAAAGGAAAGAAAAGCTGAACCTGTTGGTATATTAGTGGCAGTATTTCAGCCAATGGAGAGTAGGCGTGTTTCAGGAAGAGTGATGTGCAAAGCCCTAGGAAGGAAAGGCTGTGAGAGAGGTTGAGAAAATCAGTAGACCTGTGGGGATGTGGGCTCACAGTTCATGAATGTCATGTTACATTTGACGGGAGGAGTCATGGCAACCGATGGAAGGCCGCTCATTAAGGATGTTTGTTTACTCATGCTTAGTTCTGTAAGAACTGAGGATCTGACATGATAAGATGAAGCCCTTTTAAGAAAAAAGTTCACAAAACTATCAGTTACGTTATTACTCAAAAGGAATCAGAAATCAAGCTTAGACGATCAGTCCTTATTCATGAACTCGGCACAGATTTATCAAGTGGCTAATATATGTAGGTCATGGTTTTAAGTGTTAGATTTACAGGATGGAATTAAACATATACATTACCATAAGTGAAATAGATAGCCAGTGGAAATTTGCGGTATGACACAGGGGAACCCAAGGATGGTGCTGAGGGCCAACCTACAGGGGTGGGATGGGGAGGGAGGTGGGAGGGGGGCTCAAGAGGGAGGGGGCGTATGTATACCTGTGGCTGATTCATGTTGATGGATAGCCGAAACCATTGCAATATGGTGAAGTAATTATCCTCTAATTAAAAATAAATATATATGTATATCTATATACGAGAAGATGGCTCTTATACAAATTACATTCTCACCGAAGGAGGTAGATTCCAGAGATGAAATATGACTAAGTTAATGTAAGGTATTGAAAGTGCATGGTGGCAACAAACAGTGCAGAATAAAGAAAGTGACTTGGAAGAAGCCACTTGGCAGAGCTCACAGAGAGAAGGTTCCCAGAGAAAACGGCCAATGACTTGTCACCTGTTGAGAAAAAGAAATGAGCTACTTGAGGATTTGGAGGACTGGCATTTCAGGAAAAAAGGATAGTAAGCACAAAAGCCTGAAGGCAATTTGTTTAAAAATATTTATTTATTTATTTGGCTGCCTTGGATCTTAGTGGCAGCATGCAGGATCTTCACTGAGGCATACAGGATCTAGTTTCCTCTGACCAGCGATCGAACACAGGCCCCTGCATTAGGAGTGCAGAGTCTCAGCCAGTGGACCCCCTGAAAACACTTCAGAGTCTGAGTCAGAGGACCACCCTGAAGGCACTTTAATAGAAAAACATTCTGAGAATGGCAATAATGATTACTTTTGACCCACTGGAGGTAAATAACACACTGGAGCAATTTTGAGTACAGAATCTGGTATCCACCTAATCTGAATTCAAGTTCTGGTCAGCCGTCAGGGACCTTAGGCAGATTATGTAAGAATGTTAATCCTCAATGTTCTCTTCTCAAAAATGTGGTGATACCTTACATATCGGGCTTCCTTGTTGACTCAGCCATCGGTAAAGAATCCTCCTGCAATTCAGAGACCACAGAATTAGAGGTATGCTAATTCTGTTCTGCAGAGGTTCAGTTTAGTTCCTTCTCCCAAATTGGAAGAAGCCAGTGTTGCCTCTATTTGCATATTCACCTCAATATTGCTGATCTATAAATGTTTATGTTCTTTGGATTCTTCTTTGAATGAATTGTGACCATCTTAGCAGTTTCCTCATTAATATGAGTTAAATAAACTCCATAATATCTGTTAATATTAAAAAAAAAAAAAAAAAAGACATGGATTCGATCCCTGGGTTGGGAAAATCCCTTGGAGGAGGGCATGGCAACCCACTCCAGTATTCTTGCCTAGAGAATCCCATGGACAGAGGGGCCTGGTGGGCTACAGTCCATTGGGTCACAGAGAGTCGGACGAGAGCGAAGTGACTTAACACATACATACCAAGTAATTTCTGTCATCTGTTTGAGATAAAACAGTGATAGAACTTCTAGCAGAGTTCCCAGCATACATGCAGG
Source organism: Odocoileus virginianus (assembly GCF_023699985.2). Classification (NCBI taxonomy): domain Eukaryota; kingdom Metazoa; phylum Chordata; class Mammalia; order Artiodactyla; family Cervidae; genus Odocoileus; species Odocoileus virginianus. The sequence goes on from NC_069688.1 coordinate 26,091,835, forward strand.
CAGTGAATCAAGCTTACCTCACCCTTTTCAGACCCATCTCCTCCTCTGCAGTGTGGAACTGTGCTACCCAGCTTATTTTTGCTTGTTAATCCTCAAATAGTATGTTTGCATGTTTTGGGGCTTCCCAGGTGTCTCTAGTGGTAAAGAAACTGCCTGCCAATACAGGAGACATAAGAAATGTGGATTTGATCCTTGGGTTGGGAACATCCCCTGGAGGAGATGGTAACTCCTATTCTTGCCTGAACAATCCCATAGACAGAGGAGCCTGGTGGGCTGCAGTCCATGGGCTTGCAAAGAGTTTGACACAATTTGAGTAACTGAGCCCACAGTATGTATGTTTATCTTTACAGTGAACTCTTTTTTTGTATTCTTAATTCAAAATTAGGCAGAGAATATTATAAAGGATAAAATCTAGCCAATAGGAAGGGAATATGTTGTTTGTTCTCCGTTATCCTTAATCAATCCTTAATCATTCTTACTATTATTCCAAATTTATAAGAAAAGTATCCGGCATATTTCAGGCCCATGTAAGAAATGATTACATTTGGTAATAAATAATATAGATTCATCAAAATTTTTTTCTAAGAAATTGCCAAAGCAGACTATTTTTGTAGGCCTGCCAACTTTGAGTGAATCTTTTAAAATCACTTAGCTAGCTCCCATTGTTTTGTTCTACCTCTGATTTATTTGTGGACACTGCTTCTAAATAAGACTCTTCTTATCCCATAACTAAAACGCTTCCTTTGGCTCCAGCATTTCCAACAATCCTGTTCTTAACTTTTCTCTCCTACTTCTTTTGTTGACAATATATCTCTTACTATTGAGCCTCATTGCCGATTCCCTAAACCTCTTTTTCAAAATAAATCCTCTGACCTTCTTTTTCTAAAGTCTAATGACCAAAACAGACTCTCACCAGCCCTCCAAGTAATCTTATCTCTTCTGTCACTGACTGTATAAATTTACGCCTGCCACAGGCAAACTGACTTCAGTCATGTTTTGTGAATACTTACCACAGAACCTCCTTGTGTAATGGCATCCTATTTATTCTTCTTTCTCATTCTCCCCATAACTTCCCCCTGCCTTTTTCCTTGATAGACTACACAGTATATTTCTGGATGTTCCAAGGGTTATTCAGGCACACTCCTTATTTTATGGCTGAGGTCAATATTTCATATTTCTTTCTGCATATAATAAAGAGGTAAGTTGTTACAACAGAAAGGGACCTTAAAAATAATGTAATTCAATCTTTATTTTACATAATAAAAAAGGAATTTAGGATATATTTTAGAACCAGATCTTCACAACTCTTACTACATTTTCTTTGCAGTTGCTTGAATGTGCTTTGTATGACCCTCATACTTTTAACTATTTTTAGTTGTTTCCAAACTTGAATAATCTGAGATTTCATATAGAACTCTGGATTTCCAAATTCTCTTTGAAGTCAGATTATTTGATAATTCTTGATGCTCATGATTTGATAGTGCTTGGCTAAATCTAAGAAGAACTCACATTAAAACGATCGGTCTCTCCAATTGGCCATTTTCAGTGATTCCCTAATAGTTCATGCTCTTCTCTCTATTATTGATTTATGTTACTTGCCTGTCCCCCCACAGGGATTTTACTTATGATTTCTTTTTCTATAGCCAAATGATTCTCATGTGAGCTGATGAAAACTTGAGAAATTTGGCTGAATTTTCACATTTCTGGGGATCTAGGACTGTAAAGAAGTATCAGACACACCGCTCATAGGTATGCTGTTGACCTGTGAGTGTACAATGGCGCTTCAATGGATCTATGAAATTCCACAAGCAGGCTCTATGAGTTTTCTTTGTGTGAGGCACTGAACTAGGCTCTAGGATCCCAGTGAGAAATAAAACAATCCTTGGAGGATTTTACTTGATTATAAAACTACTGAAATATTCTCAAGGTTGTGGTGCACTATTATGTCTTATTTGCATCAAAGATATAAAATAACCAGCAAAAGATACATTTATATTAATGTTATCAATATAATATAATCATTAAGGTCGGGTTCCCTGGTGGCTCAGTTGGTAAAGAAATTGCCTGCAGTGCAGGAGACCCAGGTTTGATCCCTGGGGAGGGAAGATCCGCTGGAGAAGAAATGGCAACCCATTCCAATATTCTTGCCTGGAAAATCCCATGGACAGAGGAGCCTAGCAGGCTACTGTCCATGGGTCACAAAGAGTCAGACATGATTCAGTGACCATGTGAAACAAATAATATTAGAAATAATCAGGCAACACCAGCACAAACAACAAAACTTTATCAGACCATTTGACCATTGGTTATTATCAGTTGCAGAAGGGTATTCCTACTGGTCATAATAAACAAAAGTGCTTCTTCATTTAAAGGTGTGTAAACATTTTAATTGGAAATATGACCCTAATGTTTTTATGTATTGATGTCCCAAATGATTGCTGTTATGTAGGGGTTCTTAGAATTTTAAACAATTTATGTGTTATATGGCAAGGACATTGGCATTGCTCTGCTCAAACTAAACTATAATTGAAAGCTAACAAACCAGATCTTTTTACCAAATGGATGCTTTTCTCTCACTATTGGTTGTGCATGTATACCAAATAATTTCCTCAAGGGCAATGATAGATTTTGCAGATCTATTCACACCCTGTTGCTCTGTTGACTAATCGAGATGTGTGTTACGCATCTACCTCTGTTACGGGCAGAGCTGGCAGCTGAGGAAAAGCAAAGCCATTGTTCAGCGCAGGATTTTGCCTTCATTACCACCACGATCTGATTAATCGAGCAACCAGCATCAGTGTAATTAAGACAGCAGAACTCTTTCCGGCACCAAAACTTTTATCTGAATACTTTCATTGAATGAAAAAGAATAAATTGAAATAAATTTTAATATTCATACTCATTTATTCTCTAAAGCTGACTAATGCATGGTATGAGATGGCAGTTAGAGAATTGAAAATGCAATGCTTTCTATATACCCTTTCCAAATTCAGTGAAATCATTCAAGCAAGTAATAGCAATGGGGTGAATCCTGGCAAATACTAAAGGTAAAAGGACTTCTAAAGGTCAAGGTCTTCATTATTCCCACTTGCTGAATGCCTGGTGAGCCTAGTTCTTTAGACTTTGTACAGAAGTACTTGGTCCTTGTCCCAGAGACTCAGAGATGATATTAAATAGACATGGATAATTGTATTAGCTAAGCAGATGATTAGCTTCAAAATAGAGATTCTTCTAAATTTTAAAAAATTTTTCTATTTTTATTTTGTCATTCTATACTTTTGTTTCTCATACTTCATTCTTTCCAGAATGAAAAAAGGTTAAGCCTTGCCTCCGACAAGAATCATAGAAAATGTGATTTTGTGAAGAGACTATTTTTAAGGGAATATAAAAATAGACTGGATGTAGAGAAGAGGAAGATGGATTGTTACAACCATGACTAGAAAAATAGAAAGCAATACGGAGTTGGTCTGGAGAGATTAAAAGTATAATGAATGAGTCTACACAGATAAAAGGGGTGTTGAGAATGGAGTCGTCGAGAGCTGATTTAGCCATGTACATGCAAGGCTGATCTACACCAGAGTGAAACGTTTGGTTTGCCAGACTGAATTTATATCTGTTTGAAAGTTGTTCAATTCTGCTGTTATGCCATTTTAGCAAATAACAATGATGACTTTTTGAAAAGTATGTAATAAAATATGTTTCTTGGAGTTTTTGTTTACCCCAATCTTCTGAAATGTCATTTGCATGAAAAATAGCTTACCATACTCATTTGGTAGTTTTTATTACTATTTATTATAATTCATAAATGGTTCATAAATGAACAGCTTGTATATCTAAATTAAAAGGAAATGTCCCAGCTGAATCATGCTTTCAACTTGTGATTTCTTTTAGATTAGTAACTGTAAAATATGTAGGCATTTACTGTGTTCTCTGTGACATCTGGCCTTGATAAAACATTAGTTTTGCAATTTCTTTCACATTTAGAGTATTTTCTTTTGCTTTCATCTGTTTTTTAAAGAAATATTCTTCACTTTCATTTCTCAGAATTATGACAAATCAGAGTATGTAACAGGGTTAAACTCAATGTATATTAGAAGAGTAAAGAATTCACTGAGGCAAGGCTAATCATCATTTAGATTATCAGTAGAAAATGATTAATAAACAATGGATTGCTTGACAAGTTCTGTTGATGCTATGTTTGGGTAGCCAAATGTTCTAGCTTTACAAATGAAAAAAAATCCCTAAGAAGCTTATGGGAGAAAGTAATCATTCAAATTACAAACTTAAAAATTTCAAATTACATACTTCATCAAATTGAGCCTTACTGAGTAGATTTGATATAAGAGAATGAAATAATTACTTAGTGTTTTAACTAAATGGAAAACAATTTTCCTATGCATATCGTTTATTTTGTATATGATTGCTACAATAGATAACCTTGAGGAAAATTGCCAAGAATTTATTTCTGGAAGATAGCAGTCAAAAATATTAAAAAATATGTTGAAGAATAAGCATTTATATAGATATTTTTCCTTAGGAGTTTCTTTTGCTAAGTTAAAATTCTGAAATAGTTCTACTTTTTGGAAATCTGATTTTGAAAAATAAATCTGGAGAGATGTTTGGGAAGATGTACTGAACATATTTTTCACAAAGTGGTTCTCTGAATTGAAGCTGAAGATTTGACTCAATAGAGTTTTTCAACAAATGGTATGCATGTGGACTTTTGAACTTACTAGCCTAAAATAATATCATATTTTATATGCTAAATCCTTATTAATTTTTAAAGTTAATTAAGAATAAGAACTTTGGAGTTTAACAACCTGGGTTCAAATCCTAGTTTGCCACTTAAATAATGATGTTGGACAGATTATTACATTTTCCAAGGGGAGTTTTTTTGTCTGTAAAATGATCATAAGAGCAATGCCTACCTTATTATTGCTACTATGGTGGCAGGGAAGGAAGGGATGTAAAACATTTAGAATGGTACCTGAGAATACTTTTTCTGAGTGTCATTATTCTATACAATACTATGAAATATTATTGAGATTTCTGTGGTTTTTATAAGAAATTAAGAAATCATTATCTCTCAAGCGTAGACTTTGAAATAAGTGACACGTTGTCAGTCATCCTTCTTTTTCAAAGATTTACTATGGGTTGAATTTTACTTATGTGATAATATTAATATTGCCCGAAGAATAACCTGCATGTTATCATTGTTGTTTTGTTACTTAGTTATGTCTGACTCTTTTGTGACCCCCATAGGCTGTAGCCTGCCAGTTTCCTGTGTCTATGGGATTTCACAGTCAAGAATACTGGCATGGATTGCCATTTCCTTCTTCGGGGGATCCTCATGACCCAGGGGGTCTTCATGACCCACGTCTCCTGAGTCTCCTGCATTGCAGGTGGGTTCTTTACCACTGAGCCACTGGGGAAGCCCAGAAATAACCTGCTATCAAGAGATAAACATTACTAGTGTATCAGATGTGAGATCTAGCTTCTGAGATAGGGCAACTGTTCTCAGCATTAAAACATTAATGTTACAAACTGTAGTAAGGACTAAATACTGAAGGGGAGCTATTACTGTTCTCAATGTTGAATCTGTGAAGTTAAATGAAAGTAAACATTCAAATTAAGGATGGCTGATTTGGAGCTCTGTAATTGTGTTGGGCAAAATGAATTGCAGACTAATCTTGATAATATGTTTCCTTTTGATATTTTTAAATTTACGTCATATTATCTTCCAATACACCCTCTTCATCTTGATTATGAAGACCTCAGAGGTCTTTTTATTCAAATAGTCTGTTTGCTTTATCTGAAAGAAAAGTAGTGATTTGAACTTTGTTTTAAATGGGTCTCTATAGGAGACAGTGAGGGCTGATTCTTACTGTATTCTTTTGACAATTTTCTTCAGGCTGACAACTTCATAAAGGAATGATGGTAGATAAGAGGAGACAGGCTACAGAGAGTCTTTCTGATTTGATACTGTTCTATTTTACACAAAATTTATGACACAAAACTTTTTAATAGCTATGGCTCTGAACATTTAGTCTGCAGTCTGTGGTAGATATATATCAACACCTAGCAACTTGTGAGAAGTTAATAACTAATAATTCACAGATATTTTTTAAACTACTTCTATATAAACAAGAGAAAGAAAGACAGACAGAGATATGAAAAAAGCCTACAGAATTGTATGGGGTATGGATGGGTAAGAATATGCTTATTGTTTAAAACTTCGAGTTGACCTCTTTTAGAAGCCTATATCCTTTAAAAGAAATTGAAATTTTACATTACTGTTGAAATCTTCTTTGACAGTCATAAATATCTACCAATTCTCCAAGCATATCAGGCAAATTTTACCTACAACAGTTTTCATACATAGAAAGCAGTTAATAAGCGTAGTTAATGAATATGAGTATTGTTGAATAAATTACATACTGGGAAATTGACATTTATTCATTTGAAATATTTATGAAATTATAATGCTATTCTAGGCACTAAAATAAAAAGGCTAATAATAAATAACAATTATCCTTGACAGTTTCAGATACTTGATATTAATTAATATTAATATGAAAATGAAGTGCTTACTTTTCTACTTTGTGCTGGGTTATAGTACCTTTGGGGCTTCCCTGGTGGTTCAGATGGTAAAGAATCTGCCTGCAATTAGAGAGACCCAGGTTTGATCCCTGGATTGGGAAGAACCCCTGGACACGGGAATGGTTACCCACTCCAGTATTCTTGCCTGGAGATTTTCACGGACAGAGGAATCTTGAAGGCTACAGTCCATGGGGTCATAAAGAGTTGGACATGACTGAGTGACTAACATTTTCATTTTCACTTTTCATAGTACCTTCAGCAAATTTATGCGGTTGAAAATTTTGTAACCATTTATCTTTGCTTTCACACATTGAATAATAGCATGGTTATAATTTGAAGCCAGGATGGTCTGTCAACAAGTCCATGTTCAGTTGCACCAAAGTGTCTCTAACATAGTTCTCTGCTCAGTACTTCATATATGTAATTTAATTTAATTCTCCTCCAAACTTTTCGAGGTAATTGGAGTAGTGTTATTTTATGAATGAGAAATGACCAAAGATATCAGTCAGGTCTTTATCTTGCCCTGCCCACCCCTCCCATTGCTGTCTCCAGTTGGAGAGCAATTTAGCTGCAAATTATTAGCCACTGACTTTCCCCCGTGGGTGGGAATTACTGCCTTAGTCCCGAAGAGGTGGGCTGGACAAGGCCCTAGAGCATCTGCTACATTGTTTAGCACCTATCCATCTTCTGAGATCAGCTCAATTATCATTTTCATGTGGAAGTCTTCCCTGGTCTCTATAAACAGGTCAACTCCACTTTATGTGCTCTCGGGGCACCATGCACCTTCACTCTGTAGCATTTATTGGTGTTTCAGTTCAATTTATTTGTGAGCTAATTTGATTGTCTTCTCGGCTAGGGATAACACTCCATAAGATTATGGACAGACAGTGTCTGATTTTTGCCCAACAATAGATCTTAGAAGCAAGTAGAATAGTATGTATATGGTAAAGTGTTAGTTGCTCAGTCATGTCTGATTCTTTGCAACCCATGGATTATAGCCCACCAGGCTCCTCTATTCATGGAATTCTCCTGGCAAGACTACTGGAGTTTTTGGAGTAGCCAATCCCTTCTCCAGGGGATTTTCCAGACCCAGGGATCGAACCCAGGTCAGGTCTAGTGCATTGCAGGCGGATTCTTTATTGTCCGAGCCACCAGGTAAAGGCAATATAAATAGAAAGGAACATGCAAGAGCTCAACGGGGCATAAGTTAAGTGAATCAGGGTCTTTTAAACAAGACTGCTGGTGATAACAAAGTAGGGAAATTGTTCTTAGTTTTCTAATTTGGCCATGGTGGAAGAGGCCAGAATGAAGACATTTGCAATAAAAAGCATAGGAGTGAGGTAGTCAGAGTCTTACTTTTTACCTCTCTCTAGTGATGGACTCTGGAGAAGGAAATGGCAACCCACTCCAGTGTTCTTGCCTGGAGAATCGCAGGGATGGGGTTGCTCAGAGTTGGACAAGACTGAAGTGACTTAGCAGTAGCAGCAGCAACGATGGACTCAGTTAGGCAGGAGGAAAGAAGCAGGGCCTGCTGAGTGGGCTCTATCCATGAGTATTCTCCCTTGGCATAGACTGCATATGGAATTAAGTAAGTAAGCGTTAGTTGCTCAGTTGTGCCCGACTCTTTGCGACCCCATGGACTACAGCCCACAAGGCTCCTCTGTCCATGAGATTTTCCAGGCAAGGATACTGGAGTGGGTTGCCATTGCCTTCTCCAGGGGATCATCTCAACCCAGGGATCGAACCCAGGTCTCCTGCACTGCAGGCAGATTCTTTACCCACTGAGCTATAAGGGAAGCCCCAGCATATAGGAACAGGCTGACAAATACTCTATGTGGGGCTGTTAGCAACAGCTCAGAATACTTACCTCTACAATGAATCCCAGTCATGGGGAAACCTCATGGTATCTTCTTGCTCTCTTTTTTAGGACTCACAATAAGTAAACTGTGACTTTTCCCCAAATTTCCTATGCATTTCTGCAGTTTGCAACATGGGATTATGTTAACAGCCAAACCAGAGGACTATCACTCTAGTGGCAACTCCAGGCTGTGCAATTTTTTTTCTTTTTTGAGACTATTTCACACACCACTCCAGTATTCTTTGCCTGGAAAATTCCATGGACAGAGGAGCCTGGCGAGCTACAGTGTCCATGGGGTCTCAATGAGTCTGACGTGACTGAATGACTATTATTCACTCACTCAGAGTTCTGTTATTATGTAACAGTTGTACCATTTATGTTTGTGTGGAAATGCAATGTTCCAAGATGAATCACTCATTTGATTCATTTTCTTTCTTGAGGTGAAAAGGGTCTTCAAAGTAAAAAATGTAGTTTTGAAGTACAAGTAATAATTATGAAGGAAAATTTGATTTATTGCCAACAATATAAAAAATATAATAGCATCAAGGTGAGTGCCAGAATAGAAGGTAAGGAAGCATGGCATAAAGGCCACAGTTTATAGCAGATAAATGGAGGCCATGCAGCAGCAGCTGACAAGTTAGGAGATGGATCAGTAGCCGAAGTGCCCTAAAGGCTGTCAGAAATGCTATTGATTAGTCCATGATCGATTTTTATCAATGTGAGTAGAGTGAAGAGGGCAAATTGCCTTCTTCTGTCTCTTTAAATGTCTCATTGTCCTCAAAACTTATGGATATACTTAAGCCCTTTATAAACTAAGTTAAACAGCACATCAGTTCTAGTAAAATCAGAACATTTGCTACCAAATATATGAAGCTGTTTATTGGGCATTGCATCAAAAATTGACAAGTTGATTAACAGAAGTTTTGCTTATTAACTGGTTTTACTTACTATAGAACACTTGCATTGTAGTAGGTATGGTTCTGTATTTCTTTAGCTTATCTTAGCTTCCAGTTATTCTATCACAGAAGTATTATTGGGGCTGTATATAAATAAGAAAACCAGAGACTCAAAGAGCTTGTGTCTTACTGGAGGTCATATTCAAATATGTCAAGAATTGCCTTGATTAACACTGGATCAGAGTGGCTTGATTTGGGACAGTCTCATATAGCGAATAGGAGGTTCTGAGGTTCTCATCAACAAAAGAGAAATACTAATTGAAGCCTGATCAAGTTTGTGAGTAATTCAGTTGCTATGGTTTTTGTTTTCAAGTTCCCCTGTTTTGTTCTTCTGGTCTTCAGGTACCCCCAAAAGAAAACAGGATGCACAAGAGATGAACCACAGGCATATTCCATAATAGACATTTTTTAGAGATGATTTTAAATTTAGGCTGTGTAATTGGAGAAGGAAACAGCAACCCACTTCAGTATCCTTGCCTGGAGAATCTCATGGACAGAGGAACCTGGTGGGCTACAGTCCATGGAGTTGCCAAGAGTCGGACATGACTGAGCGACTAACCAACAACAAGGCTGTGTAACAAGAGTTAAGAGCAAATAAGAAAAATAGAGCGATAACATTGGCAGAGTTGGTATCAATTAGGTCACCACAGAACAAATAAATGGAGAATTCTATGTCAGTGAATGGTCATTTTTAAAGGCGATCACTTCTGTAAATTGACAACGGTTGAATTAGCATGAAAATAAAATGAGGAGAGGCTGCCAGGTTTACTTTACAGACATACTGAATGTTGAATTCTGCTAAAGTAATTTTTAGACTTAATTTATGTAGAAAATTGTTGCAATTTTTTCCCCCCTCTCAGCTTCTTAAATTGACAAATAGAGGCACTTCTATAGTCAGACTCATGGAAAGGAAACCTTTTACTAGGTTCTGGAGTCTTTCAAAGATTTTTGGATGCTTGACTCAGAAAACAAATAGAGATGTGAGAGGTTGGGTCAGAGTTTAGAAGGAGGTAATTTTTTTTCCAGAATCTTGTTCCAAAGCAATTACATATGAACTTGAGAGTATGTGTCAAGAGCAGTGGGTTTTAGATTACTTCCTAATAGTCCTGACTTTATGTTATTTTTGTGAATATCAGATTTAGTCAAATGACTGTATCACATTCTTTTAGTTTCAACTTTTAAGTATTTCTTATGAATGCTTTTGAAATTTGTGTTTTTCTCCTCAAAGAACTTTGTCTTAATCTCTCAACCTGCTCAAAGAGACAGAATATTATTTAATAATATTTTAAAGTTTTGTTTACTTCTATAATTTAGAGGATCTTTAGTTTGGTTGGCATTGAGAAAAATAGCTGTTAGACAATTCTTGTCAATAATATAGCAGCATAACAGTGTACCTTTCTCCTTATGGTATTGCATTTGATAATCACCTCTAATTCAGCATTTTGAAATCAGGCCTATATTATTTGTTCTCATGTTCCTCTTCATAGTAGTCTCATTTGTATGAATGACATCACCCTATTTCCAGATAAACTTCAACTCCTTTATCCAGCATCTCTTTATCTTTTACCCAGTCACTTCCCACGTCCTGCGGCTTTTTCCTTCTCGATGACTCAGCATTGTCAGTCTCTCCATTTTTGATTATACTACCTAAATTTAAGCTCTAGAATAATTTCACCAATCCTGTATATCATCCAAAGTCAATTTTTTTAGAACAAGATACTTATTTACTCAAAATTCAATGTCCAGTAATTTTCTATTCAATCAATTCTAGAGACTATACCCTGATATACAATTCCCATCATAAATTATTCTCCAAAAATTTCAGCCTCATCACCTCTTTCTTCTGCTTTTCTTTTCAGTTCAGGACTTTGTCCTGAATATCTCATTTCCCCAATTTCTGTGATTTAATTCGTGCTCTTTGATCTATATGGAATTTTGTCCAGCTTTCCACCTCTACATTTAAATTTGGTCTATCCTTAAATCCCATCTACAAAAATCAATAATTTCCTGATTGTCCCAGTCAGATGTGAACTCTGCTTTGTTTCACAGTCTCTAAAATATTCATTCTCTATACCTGTTTGGAGACACATGGCATTAGAAATATCCAGGACATTCCTCTAAGTTTGTTTGTCTACTTCGTGGCAGAATTCTGTATTCTCCTGAGTCTGTGCATATCAATTACACTGAGTCACATTGATTTGCTATTTTAATTATCTGAACCTGTACTGTCTGGATAAACACAGGCTTGGTTGCCTTGTGCCTTAGAGAGAAGTCAAAATCACACTGTATGAGAAACAAGACCTTCATAGCCATGGAACTCAAGCTTATGCCCATTGGAAGTGATGGAAGCAACTTTCAATGCAGTAATTCCCAGGCAATCTGACATTCTCCTGTGAAGTCAAACTCATCAGTGCTGAGATCAGTTCCAACTTCAGCCTTTGATGAGACCTTCAGGGGTGATTTTTCACAGACGATTTTCTGAGATCAAATCAGGCAAAATTTTAACAAAAAGCATAACTAGAACGTTCTTTTGGTTGACACAGATGGTGTTTGGATTTCATGCCCACTAATAAATCATGTGGCAGTACACTGCTTCGGATGGGGAAAGGATGATTTTTATCTGTATTCCCTATCAGGAGATGGTAAGTGTGAGGTTCTGGCTGGGATAATTTGATGTGAGGCTTTTGGTTTCTTCAAGCTGTTAGGCAGCGTGAGGCGGTGATGGCTACAGCATGCTCTCTACTCCATCACTTGTCTCTGTGTGTGTTTTCATCATTCACACAGTGGTGGGTATATGAATGACTGCCTCCGAGCATGTCCATGAGTTCTTATACTCTGTCGAGGGGAAAAGACTTCCTGGAGGAGAAAAATCCTTCTTTCCCCTGGCAGAGTAAAATGGTTAAAATGAATGCAAGTGTGTTTGTATATGTGCATTGTGTGTGTATTCACACCAACATTCTCTGAGAAAGTTAATCAAGCTTTCTGTGATTGACTAAATGTGTATACATAGCTGCTGGAGTATTATGTTTTTAAGAATTATTTCAGACTGTGGCTATAAAAATAAGTGAGTCTAGAAAGCTTGGCTATTTTTTTATTAAGTCCTTAAATGCTATAAGGTTTTTAAAAGGTACCTGATAAAGGTCTTCTTATTTATTAATACTGCTTTCTGAAATCCAGTTGATTTTCAATTTTTTCTGTAGTTTGCCTGAAATTAAATAGTTCAATAACTTAATCATCCCCCTAGCTTGATATTTATTTCATTCTCTTTCCCTGAGATATGCAAATATATGTCTCTTTGCTAATATCTTTTCTCAATTCTCTAGTTTGAAAGCTGATGCAAAGAAGTCATTAAAATTGATAGCAATATCCACCACTTCAGTGAATAAATTACACTTTCCCATTATCTCCAGCCCTGACCCCTTCTTACTTCTCTACTTGAAAGGATTCTGATTTATCTCAAACTCTTGTGCAATCTTCCTTTCATTTTCTACCCTTAATTTTCTTATCATTTTTTTTTTCACTTTTGACTTCATTCCATCATCATGGTGCTTCTCTATACCTCATGTTTCATGCCGTGCATTTCTTCTTTCTTGGCTTTGATTAGTTTTAGACTCTTCTCTGCAATGAGTTTTATTCTAACTAAAACCATATTTATTTCTAGATGATACGCAGAGCCCTTGAATACACTTAAATTCACCTTTTGGTATCTTTCATTTACTCTTTCTCAAAGTGCCTTAACTTTCCCCCTTTCTTTTTCATTTGGTTTGCATGTAGCATCTCTGCTCAAAATTTACTTTTCTTTCTATTAAAAAAATCATACCTTTTCCTTTTTCATATTCCTTTGGTTGCTCTGATGGCCTAACAAAAAACCCAACTTTATTACTCTGATTTCACTGTCATATTTTTATCTGTAATAATATCTCCTGTTACTTAAACTACCTCTGGAATTACAAAGAAAGCACAAATCTTGGCCTTTGAAAAATGTTAGAAAATATTGTAAGCAGAAAAGTGGTAAGTGCGGGAAACACTGTGTTGGTGGAATCTTTGTTGAAAGTTTCAGCTTTGAACTTCATACACAGAAAACCATTAAATGCTGGGATAATAGAACCAGTTTCATTGTATCCTCTTTGTTTGGCTATCTCTGTGGTTTATCAGTCCCCATAGACTATAGAACTGAAGGGGGTCTTGAGAGGTCATTTAATCTATTGCTCTATGGCCTGAAGGTCCTAAGGCCTCACATACTCTACAAGATACCTTTCCACTTTAGTTCTTACCAGTTTAAATGGTAGTTGAAATCCTTGGTAAATATTTGGGAAGGTCGCAAATGTCATAGGGAAGAAAGAACTTGTATAGACAGAAATTACAGAAATGTCACCCACTGAAAATTCTGAACAAGAGGTTGTTAGAACAACCAAAGCATTTAGCAATTGGGAAGTATAGGTCTCTGTCTGAGTGAATAATTTTTGGTACAAGTCAAGATAATAATAGATTTTAGTGGTTTGAACTAATGTTTCATAAGGATGAATATCCTTAAACTAGTGATAATGTGTGCTTTTATGCCGTATGGGAAGCAATGAGTCAAATGTATTGAGAATAATATGTCTATCTACTATCTATAAGCACTACCATCCCCTTTAGAAGGGATGACTTATTCTTTCCATTAGATTAATGTTCTGAGAAGAAACCGGTATATTGGAAATTCTTCCAAGATTGTAAATACTGGGTCACTATAGATTGAACCAAGCAATGATCATTTAAAAATGAGTCATTCTGATTCTAACAATACCTCTGACTCAGTCTCAGATTTATATTATTAAAATGCCATGAGTTTTCAAGATCAACTTTCAATTAATATTAGAACAGGTAGGGTGGGAGCAGATTGAATAGTGTCTAATTGTTTTTATAGATTAAACAGCTTCCAAGTTCAGATCTCTATATATTAGTTCCAATTTTAGGGAGATTTAGTCAGTCATTAGTAATTATAAATCCATTGACAAAATAGCAATGACAAAAAATGAAAACTAAGCCAAATAATAATGACAATTGCCTTCAACAAAAATATCCAAATTAGTCTCATATTGTTCATTTTACACACTTAGATAAAAAACTCTATGGTTTTTTGAGCTATCATCACTTCAAGAGTCATTAAGAATTTCAGGAGTGATATAAAGATGATCTGAAATGAGTGAACACACGTCAGTACAAATGTTGAACAGATAACTCACCTTGATAGATATGTTCACTTAGAAGGAGTCAACTTATTGAAATTTAAAGATCTATAAATAACCAGTAGTTGAGAGTGATTAACAAAAGAGCAATTAACAAAAAACTGGAGAAAATATTAAATACTCATGCGGAAGCAATATAAAGCACTTTGATATAGAAATAAATTTTAGACATACAATAGGTATATGTGTGTGTTCAGTAGTGCCAGACTTTTTTGCAACCCCACAGACTATATAGCCTGCTAGGCTTCTCTGTCCATGGGATTTCCCAGGGAAGAATTCTAGGATGGGTTGCCATTTCCTCCTCCAGGGCATCTTCCCAACCCAGGGATCAAACCCACATCTCCTTGTGTCTCCTGCATTGCAAGCAGATTTTTTATCTGGTAAACCATCAAGGAAAATATGCTCTATATCTGTGCTAACATTCTTCTGATGTTATGAAAGCTTCTAATACAAACCTTGAAGATGTTACTTTAACATGAATATATTTCTAATAAAATATTTTATTTATGACAGAAGTTTTGAATTACTAAAGAATAATTCAACCTACAATGGAAATAGGTTAAAAGTCTATGGCAATTTGGAATAATACCTGTGTTCTACTAAATTTTAAAAAAAGTTATTAACAAATATTTTCCAGCATTACCATTTAGAGAAATTAAGGTTAACAATACAGATAATTGATTTTGCTATGGTAACTAACAAATGCTTTGTGTTCATAAACATATTGATTTGGGATCATCTAAAATAATTCTATTTCATTACCAGTAGTTCATAGCAGGAGAATTTTACTTAAATTTTTTGATCTGAGAATAACTTTGGGGTTAACTGTACGCTTGTATATAAATTATGTAGAATGGCAGCCCTTACAAAGCAGATGAGCAATAAATAATAGCTCTTTGTCACATTGTCATCATCATTTATGCCTAAACAATTGCAATTTCTTCCTTGCTAGGCAGTGTTCTCCAGTCTTCTCGACTCTATTCTACATGCCATTTTCAAATTAATATTCTCCAAACAACAGTTAATTGCATCATGTCCCTGGTCCAAATTGTCTTCTCATTAAATTAAATGTTAACAGCTTAACTTGGCCATCATATTTTCCTATGTATTGCACTAGCCTATTTTTTCAGATTAATTTTTCCACAAGTTCCCAGTGTAACAACCAAATTGCACTGCTGCTTACTCCAGAATATATACTTCATCCTTTCTTTCACTTGAATGCCTTTGTTAACACGTTTCAAGCTAGTGTACCATGTATTATCATGGAATCTGTGGTGACATTTGCCTTTTTGTCTCAAATCAACTTCCTGCCTTTCCTCTCTTCTGTATCTGCATCAGAGAGAACTGTGTTTCCTAGGTTCCTTGAGCTCAATTCTGAAAAAAATTAATCAGTGGGAGGCACTTAAAGAAAACTGGAAGGTGAAAGGAAGAGTAAAGTAAAAGTATTTTCTCTCTTCCTGCCCACCCCCAACCCCCCCCCTCATTTCTTTTTTTTTTCCCTCAAGTAGAGTCTGTAACAATACTCCTGTTTCCTTCATGTTCCCTGGTTCAGGTGTTAACCTCTTTCTCTGTGGTCTTAGATTCTATAGAACGTTCTGTACCTTAGGCTCTGATTAAGTTATCTGTTTAAATTTTCTTCTAACTTTACGGTAGGGTTAGCTTTAAGAGAAAGGTATTTTCAGAAATAACTGTTTTGAGTTTTGCTTTGGCTCCTGAGCATTTCCATTCCTCATGTATCCATTTTTCTGTATCAAGTTTCCTTAGATTATAGAATATACTGGACTATGACTGCTAGAAAGTGCCATAGATATGGGTTTAAATACTGACTTTGTGATGCTGGAGAAGCTACTTCTCTGTGTCTGTTTCTTTGCCAATAACCTAACAGTATTCTGGGGGATTAAATAAAAGCTGCATATGAAAACACAAATATAATATTCTACATACATCAGTTAATTGATACTTGGGTTTTCACTCCTCATTTTCTCTGCTATGAGTTCTTTAAATGAGTAGGTATGGGTTCAGATTAATTAATTATTTGAACATAAGGGAATAAAGAAAAATCTTTGATGATGTTTACCTTCCAGTGTATCTCATTGTTTATGTCATTTATGCCCTGAAATTGCCTTATTATTAGTTAGAAGCTTAGGGTATTTTAGTTTAATGGATTATTAAACAATGATGGTAAAACAAACATTTTTAGGCAAATGTAAGAGGTCCTAAACTAAGAAAATATTATGTGACTCAAGGGTGTGTGACTATCCAGGTGAATATGGATGAACTGAAAGCAAAGAAATCCCAGAAGTCCTGAGGGAGACAAATAACAGGAGGAGGAAGGGATCTGCTGGATAAACATTAAAGTCAGGGGGATTAGAATAAGGAATCAAAAGGAACTTTCCAATTACTGGAGATTTGTGATTTTTGCCCTCAGTCTGAACAGGAACTTAAACAACCTGGGACTGTTTCCCATCTATGGAGGCCACCAAATTGGGGATCAGACACACAGTTTTTCTCCTATAATCACCCATGAGGGTGGAGCCCTTTTGTTTTGTGTCTTATGATTATTCTAGGGACACATATTTGGACCCCAGACTATTTTTCTGTTATTTCTCCCAGAAACATGACCACATGTGGTCTAGTGTTGCTTGTAGCCAGGTATTTGCATTTTGTCCTGGGAGGAGCATTGACCAACATTTCCTTTGACTTTCTTATTTTAGTTATAACAAGCCTGTGAGCTCTAACTGTACAAAGTACCCAACTCCAGGAAAGATATCTGCAAAAGAGAACATAAGTTGATTCCATTTCCCCAGGTAAACAGGTCTGCTTTAAGAACTTGGGATTCTAGAGAACTTCATCAAAACATTTCATTTTCTGAGTTGCAAAAGATAAATATAAGATGTCCTTAAAACTAGGACACTGAAACCCTACCAAGAAACATTGTATGTATCTGGAATAAATTTTGGCTAGATATGCTAGGATAGGGAATAACTCCTACACAATGATTGGTGTAGGAGTAACCTGATTTTCCCAAAGACTTTTCATCCAAGGATTGGAAGCAGAGGCTAGAATCAGGTGAGATATAGTATAAACAAAATCTCTTCTTAATTTATTGTGACTTGTCAGCTATGTAGCTCAAGATACACTTGGATTCCTGAGGGCCAAGGACTCTTCTGGCCTCCCTACTTGGGAATTTTAACCGTCTTTTAAAATCATAACATTTAGCTTTTAAACCACAGAATATTCGCGAACATTGAACAAAGATATTACATATTTGGTTGAAACAATGCAAGTTATTAGATCTCTTAAATGATCTCCATCTAACACATTCTTGCTTGTCTAACTATAGAGGCAGCTAAGCAATTTTAAAAAATACCCATTGCTCCTTGAAAATACACGGGATTCAGAATTTTCCCCCCTTACTAGCTGTAGATGTTACCACTGTAATGGAGGTTAACTCAGTTTCTTGATAAAGGATTTAACCATGTTACTTTAAAACACAGAAATAGTTTTCCTTGAATAGCTTGACTCTGTTTGTTGTGTTCCTAATAGGAATGCTAAAAGATAAAGGTATTAGTTAGCAGGATTGACATATATAATGAACTATGATTATATGATACAGAATTAAATAAGTACTAAAAGAGAGGTGCTATCAGAATAAAGCAAAAGGAGCAATTACTTCTGATAAAAGCACTGGGGAAGTTCTAATTAAAATCACATTTAAGCCATGGATTAGAACATGGGGAATGTTTAGCTTGGGCTAAAAACTAAAGGAAGAGTTTACCAGGTTGAGAAAACAACATAAGCAAAATCACAAATTGTGGGCATTAGAAGGTCCACTTGGTATGGAGTAGAGTTTATAATTCCTGGTGGAATGAATTGTGAGACATGTCTGGGAAGATAATTTGGGATGTAAAACATGGGATTTGAACCTTGAAGCTACAGGACTGTATTATTTTGGTAAAGAGGCACCATTTCAGGATGTTGAATAGCATTACCCAGTGCTATTCAACCTCTATTTTGAAAAAGTAAAAGTGTGAGTATCTTGAAGTTGTATTGGGCGAGAGACTAGGAATTCACCAGTCAAGAAATTTTGAATGTTTGGACAAAGTCATTGCGAGTGTGAATGGAAAGTATGGATGTATAAGAAAAGCATTCTAAGAGCTGAACCAATAATATTTAGTAACTAAGAGCGTCCCTAGCTGTTGCTGTTGTTGTCACTCAGCTGTGTTCGACTCTTTGCGACCCATAGACTGGAGCATGCCAGGCTTCTCTGTCTTTCACTATCTCCTGGAGTTTGTTCAAACTCATCTCCATTGAGTCGATGATGCCATCCAAACATCTCATTCTCTGTTGCCCCCTTCTTCTGCTCTTGATCTTTCCCAGCATCAGTCTTTTCCAATGAGTTGGGTCTTCTCATCAGGTGGCCAAAGTATTGGAGCTTCAGCTTTAGCATCAGTCCTTCCAATGAGTACTCAAGGTTGATTTCCTTTAGGATTGACTGGTTTGATCTCCTTGTTGTCCAAGGTACTCTGAAGAGCCTTCTCCAGCAGCACAGTTCGAAAGCATCATGCTTCAACTCACAGAACAAATTTCAAGGTTTCAGAAATTCATAACTGAAAATGACAGCAATATTAATAGACAAAAATAGATAGCAGTAAGTGAAATAAATTTTCAAAGAGGGCAATTTGTTTAACACATTGAACTGGAGACACACGTGGGTACTGTATACAAAAGTTTTCGTGAGTCTGCAACTCAGGACAGGCAGTACAATTGTGGCTGTCTTGCAAATAAGCAATTGCTAGCTTTTTGTCCTCAGTTCATGATCTGCCAAAAGGATTCCCATCCTTGCCTACAGGAGTGACTTCCAGTAAGTACCTGCTAAGTCAGCCCTACATTTTCATTTACCTATTTGTTGCCCCCACAGAGACATTTTTAAGAAGAAATATCAAAACCAGCATGTCTAAAACTGATGTCATCATTTCTATCATTGCAGTCAAATCTGTTCCAGTTTCTGAAGAAACGACCATGCTAGTGAATGCCATTACTATCAACCCAGCTGGCAACCACTTAAACTACAGCAACACAGAACAAAACATACAAGCACAAACGTGTGAGTCACCCCAGACTCCTCTCCATCTTGGTATCGCCCTAGTTCTAATTCTTTCTTTTTAGGGTTACTAAGATTTCTACCAGAAGCTGTTGCCTCTAGAAAACTGAAAAGTGACTCTTTGTGACTGCATGGACTATAGCCTGCCAGACTCCCGTGTCCGTGAAATTCTTCAAGTAAGAATACTGGAGTGGTAGCCATTCCATTTTCCAGGGGATCTTCCTGACTCAGGGATCAAACCCAGGCCTCCTGCGTTGCAGGCAGATTCTTTTCTGGCTGAGCCACCAGGGAAGCCCCAATTATCTGCCAAATCCATTTCCTAAAAAACTACCCTAGTGACAGGTTAAATGGCAATATGATCATGTCCCACTTAATCACATTGCAATTTACTTATGTATCTATTACACTCTCCATACATAAAACTGTGAAAGAAGGAGCAACAAGTTTGGTTTTTTCCCCATAACTAGATTCTAAAGTAGTAATCATGAAGGGCTTTTGAATGAATACAAGCGTTTATATTTAGGGATAGCTAGTATGGAATAGTGGTCAAAGCTGTGGCAGAAGAGTGCGTCCAGATTTAGAGGAAAGAAGAAAGAGGATCTGGAAACAAAGTTGAATAAAGGAGTAATAAGTAAATAAAACTGTGAAGGGTGTTAAGGAATTTATCATCATGAAAGAATAAAAGGACAGTAATATTTAATGGAAAATTTTTAAAGAAGGCAGGATTATTTACTTATTTAATTGACTTCTGTAAGCACTAAACTATGACCATTCTCTCCTTGACAGAAGTTGCTTCTTCCTTCTTGACGGCCTGAGGTGTTCCCTTCCTCTTTTTCTAACAGCTGCATACACGCTGCTGTGGTCCACAGTTCTAGCCTATGCCTGTTTCCCTTCCTACTTAGTCCAGTCTCCCTAGGAAATTACTTCCAATTCTAGCATATGAACTATAATTTATAGCATAGTGACTGCCAAGTCTATATTCTAGCCCTCTTGCTTACTGTTCTCCAGTTTTACAATCCAGCTTTCAGCAAGATTATACCACATTCATAGTTCCAAAATGAAAACACACTTCCTCCTAAATGTGTTCATCCTATTCCTCCTGTATTCTATAGATCTTGTTCAAGGTGATTATTCTTTTTATTTCATAAGCTTGAACTACATTTCTTTCTTGTATTCTTTGTTATATTCCACTTCACCTCAGTCATCAAGTCTCATCAGCTTTACCTTCTAAATGTCTTACATTTTCTCCACGACCATCTCTATTTCCACTCTTTTCATTCAGCTTCAGTATGTGTTGTATGGATGATTGCTGTAGACTCAAATGGGTATGTTCACCACAATTTCTCCTAACCCAAAATAGCCTTCATATGATTGTTAGAGATAGATTTTAAAATTATATTGTTGAATGAACTCATCTGTTTTAAAAAAGTGATAAATAAAGACTTCTTAACTCAATGATCAGAAAAATTTTTCCAAGTTTATTAATGTCTTAAACATGGGCCCTTAAAATATGACTGCAACTATGTATTTTTAATCTATTTTTATTGAGGTGTAGCTGATTTCCAATGTTGTGTTAATTTCTGTTGTACAACAAAGGGACTCAGTTATACATATACATTCCCTTCTTTTTTATATTCTTTTCCATTATGGCTTTCCTGGTGGCTCAAGTGGTAAAGAATCCTGGAATGCAGGAGACATGGATTTGATCCCTGATCCGAGAGATCCCCTGGAGAAGAAAATGGCAACCCACTCCAGTACTGTTGCCTGTGAAATCCCATAAACAGAGGAGCCTGGCAGGCTACAGTCCACGGAGTTGCAAAGAGTCAGACACGACTGAGAGACTGAGCATCCACCATTATGGTTTATCCCAGGATATTGAATTTATTAGTAGTTTCCTGTCCTATACCGTAGGACCTTATTGTTTATCCATTCTAAATGTAATAATTTGCAACTACCAACCTCGAACTCCCAGTCCATCCCTCTTCTACCTTTCTTCACCCTTGGCAACCTTTAAGTATCATCTTCTTTAAATGCTTTTCCCACATCACAAAAAGAAATAGAAAAATTCTCATTTTTTTTTTTTAAAACATGCCTTATTATAGTTTCATGCCTTTGTAGAATCTGTATTCTTATCTTGAAATTTTCTTCCCCTGTCTACTAAAAGTTATTTTTGGGAGACTATCTGCTTATCCTTGAAGAATTGTTCTAAATGTCACTCCTTTTGTGGAAATCTTTTCATATTTAAAAGTGTTAAACCCAGCTCTTCAAAGATGAAAGCCTCTGGTCTGTAGTTACAAGGTATGCATTCTTACAAATTTATATCTGTGACAGCCATTTAAATTGTGATCTTAATGAAGGTTGTCTGTTCAAAAGAAAATTACCTCTAGTTACTTTTTTCTCCCTCTGAATTATCTCATCGATATAGTGTCTGTCTTTATAACCTTATTAGTTTTTCAATGAGTGTTTGCATTTGTTTCACTGATAATATTAAATGAAAATCCACAGCTTTGGAAAAACCAAATATATGCATTTGTACCATAATGCCTTGCTTAGAGCTAATTGGTATCAGATGCTCAGCCATTAGATAGGCATTTCTTGACTGGAAATAAAACTATGACATCTCTATCAAGAAATTGATCTAATTCTTTTCTTTATTTTATCTTGCTAAGAAAATAAAAGATGCAAGCTTTGCCTTCTATCAGTGTTGTACTGACACTATTTTTTTTTTTTTCCCACCTAAGCGCTACAATCCTTTTTTAGCAACAAGCAGATAATCAAGAAACATACTAGGTAGAGACACATTCAGTCTACAGATGGCAGTTGCTGCCAAAATGCCGTCTGAACCACGATGTTCCAAATTTTGGTCAGAGCAACCCTGAAGAAAGCAAGCCGTGTGAAGCAGAGGAGGAATCAAGCGAAATCCTATCATGCTAAGCATCATAATGAAAGTCAGGATGAATAAGAAGAAATGAAAAGCTATTCATCGAAGCTGCCTCCACATGGGACAAATGATTCTTATGCTTGAAGTAGATTTAACTGTCCCCAAATGGCAATTTCACTCTCGCACAGGAAATGAAAATAAAAGCGAGCAAGGAGCCAGTTAAAAACAGTCACCACCTTCTGGGTTCAGCCACTTGAGAACGAGTAGAATATGTAGCGCTGCACGATCCACACAATTATAAAAACATCTGAGCGGGACACTTGAAAATGATCTTTAACTCTACTGGGATGTTGAAATGACTTTTTTGAACTTTTTCTCATTTTTTCTCGGGTTTCTTTTTCCTGATTCTCTAAGGTAAATTACGACTTAAACATCTCATGCTAGGCTTTCTGTGTTGGATTTGGGGGCTTATCATAATTTTATTTTGTATATGTTGAGAGGTTTTAATAAATTGTGTCAACCAGAAAAACAGTGGGAATCATTGTTTCAGATGTGAAGGGACAGCCTACAGGCCTCAGCTGTTATTACTTGAAATTCCATTGAATTCTAAATTTCAGCACTCTTCTTTTTTTTTTTGATTCAGCTGCTCATGCTTCATGGATGTTTGTTTATTACAGGATTTAATTCTTGAGGCCCAAGCATTGTATAGCAATTAAGGCCATGTTGTAAATGCAAAAGTCTGTCTATTTGGAATCAAATGACCAAGTCATTTTACTAATTATGTTTGTCTGTTTTTGTGTGTATGTGTGTCTTTGTTCAGGGTGACATAGACTGGGCTTCCCATGTGGCGTTAGTGGGAAAGAATCTGCCTGCCAATGTAGGAGACTTGAGAGATGTAGGTTCAGTCCCTGGGTTGGGAAGATCCCCTGGAGAAAGAAATGGCAACCCAGTCCAGTATACTTTCCTGAGGGATCCCATGGACAGAGGAACCTGGTGGGCTACAGTCCATAGGATCCCAAAGAGTCAGACAGGACTGAAGCAATTTAGCATGCACACATAGACTGGGTAGCTTATAAAGACTAGGAATTTATTTCTTACTATTCTAGAAGATGGAAGTCTGAGATTAGAATGTCAGGAAGGTCTGGTAAGAACACTTTTCTGGGTCTCAGACTTTTTCTTGCATCCTTACGTGGCAAAAGGTAAGTGTCTCTTTTCATGGAGTCATTAATCTCATTTAGGAGGGCTCCATTCTTAGGACTCCATTCTCCAATCATCTCCCAATATCTCCCACATATCATCACATTGAACTTTAGAATTTCAGCATGTGAGTTTGAGAGGACACAAACATTCAAACCAGAGCTCTGTGTGTGTGTGTGTGTGTGTGTGTGTGTGTGTGTGTGTGTGTGTGCCTGCGCATAGTTCTAATTGGATGTGTCATTTATCATAATAAAGGGTTTCCCTGGTGGCTTAGATGGTACAGAATCTGCATGCAGTGCAGGAGACCTGGGTTTTATCTCTGGGTCAGGAAGATCCCCTGGAATGGAGAATGACTACCCATTCCAGGATTCTTGCCTGGAGATTTCCTTGGATAGAGGAGTCTGGTGGGTTGCAGTCCATGGGGTTGCAGAGTCAGACACGACTAAGTGACTCACACACACACACACACACACACAGAGTTAGAGTAAAATGACTAGCTCCTGGGAGTCTCCATTGCTGATCTTTAAAAATTTGTATGTATTAGCAAGAAACCCTGGCAAACATTTGTTGTGAAAATCATGAAAATCATTTCGCAAATTTTAAACTAATACACACATGAAATTTCTTGCTATTTAGATGGTAGTGTTTAGAAGAACACTAAACTAGGGGGTCATGTCACTTAAAATTCAAATTTCCCTTCTACCTCTTAATTGTTTTATGTCTATAGGTAAGGCAGTGAATCTCAAGCCTCTCTTAGGATGAAACTGATTTTTGTGGTTCATAATTATTTCAAAGAAGACTATTTGTTTTATTTTTCTTTTTATAATTTTAGCTAGTAATTATGATAATAGGTAAAATAACTTGTAACTTATTGAACATGGATTTCAAGTTTGGTAAGATTTTCAAAAACTCAAGGTTCTAATTAGTAATGATCAAACATGATCTAGCTGTAGGTCATATGATTATAAATATTTGTTATCTTGATATAGATTTTCCCTCTTGCTAGGAACCTTTGTTCATAGTTCTTACAGTCTAAGTTATTTTGACATATTAGAGATGAATATTGGAGAAGGCAATGGCACCCCACTCCAGTACTCTTGACTGGAAAGTCCCATGGGCCGAGGAGCCTGGTGAGCTGCTGTCCATGGGGTCGCGGAGTCGGACACGACTGAGCGACTTCACTCTCACTTTTCACTTTCATGCATTGGAGAAGGCAATGGCAACCCACTCCAGTGTTCTTGCCTGGAGAGTACCAGAGACGGGGGGACCTGGTGGGCTGCCACCTATGGGGTCGCACAGAGTCGGACACGGCTGAAGTGACTTAGCAGCAGCAGAGATGAATATGGTGATTCAATCATGGCCCCTTTAGATGCCCTGAAAACAAATTTGATATTTGTGTCAAAATTTAGAGCTGTGATTTGAGTCAGAGAACAGAGTAGCTATTAATATAACTGATTATAATAATAGTTTATACTTAAATGAGCACATGCCATATTTCAGGTAATCTTCCCAAATGATTTGCATGAATACTTGATCTCATCTTCACAATATCCCTAGAAGATAAATGCTATCAGTATTTTAAACTTTACAAATGGAGAAACTGAGGAACTGAGAGGATTAGTTCACATGAGTCGTAGCAGACAGAACTTAGATATGAAGAGAGGCAGGTGAACTCTAGAAAACCACTGTGCTCTACTAGCTGAGAACCATGATCTAACTAGTTAAGCTAACCTGGAAATATCTGTTAGTCTTGTTGAATCACTAAGTCATGTTCACCTCTTTTGCCACCCCATGGAGTACCCCATTTGCTACTTCCACTGTCCAAGGGATTTCCAGGTAAGAATACTGGAGTGGGTTGCCATTTCCCTCTCTGGGGGATCTTCCTAACCCAGGATCTTCTGCTTGGCAAGTGGATTCTTTACCATCGAGCCTCCTGGGAACGCCATCAATATTTTTCAAAGAGCGATTTATACTTAATCCTTTTCTACCTACAAGTAGTATCTGTAATCTTGCTTCAGCTCAAACATCAAATAAAAATAAACCTCTTAAAAATTTTAACTGTGTTCATCATGGCACAATGTTCTTTTACAACTTTCTGCCCCTTGACCTCTTTTTAGCACTTTGGCATGATTGACCTTGCACTCCTAGTCTTGATTTGAGTTCCTTTAGCTTTCAAAACATTTCAGAATGCCAACTGCTACCTCCGTTTCTACCATCTATATGGCTCCTTAACTAATTCTACTTTTTATTCACCCAATTCCAATATGTAGGTATTCCCTACATACCTTTTTCTTTCCCCTTTTCTGACTAATTCCTATCAATATTCAGGTGTCAGAATCAAGGGTTTTTCCCTCAATGTAGCAAAATACCCCAGGATGAATGATTTCAAACTTTAATATTATGGAAGCATTACTTAAAGGGGCTTCCCAGGTGGTAAAGAATCCACCTGCCAATGCAGAAGACACAAGAGATGCAAGTTTGATCCCTGGGTTGGGAAGATCCCCTGGAGAAGGAAAGGGCAACCAGATCCAGTATTCTTGTCTGGAAAATCCCATGGACAAAGGAGACTGGAGGGCTACAGTCCATAGGGTCACAAAGAATTGGACATGACTAAGTGGGCACGTGCGTGCACACACACACACACACACACACACATTACTTAAAAGTAGCCAGGTAAAATGATGAGGTCATTGTATAAATATACAGTCAATGGAATAACAATTTTTTTGGTTGAGCCTTCTAGCAGTTTGGTCATGTTATGAGAGGAAATGGCTATATGAGTGAATCTAAAGAGCTCTAGCATTGGAATTCAGGCCAACTTTGCCAAGTAGATACCACACTGGAGTTGGTAGTGATGTCTGCACCTGTGTGTTTGTGTGTATCATGATTAAACTATACTCCACATATCTCAGAGGAAATGGAGACTAATTTTTTACTACTTAGTTTTAACTAAATCTATCTTAGAAAATGGATAAAGAAACTCTACCAAAAAAATAGATTAAAGATTATTTTAAAATTGTTAGTAAACTCAGACCAGAAGTAAATGGTAGTGCTAAAACTTTCTTCTCTGGTCAGAAATCCTGATAAGCCACATGTTAATGACTAAGCAATGATGAGCCATAAAGTTCTAAACAATTTGTTCATGGGGAAATAAACAAAAACACTTTGAATACATAGATTTATATTCTGTGATGAAAAGTTCACTATACTTTTTGCATGATGCTAATAGAAAAATATTGCATATTTTAATTTGACTTTAAATAATATCAAACTTATAGAGGATTTTTAAGTATAGTGCAAAGAAGCCCACTGAAACTTGACCCAAATTCACTGATTTTTACCATTTTGTTAGATATGCTTTACCACTCCTCTGTGTTTGTCTGGTAGGTGCTCAGTCACTGAGTCACATCCCACTCTGTGGCTCCATGCACTATAGCCTGCCAGTCTCCTCTTCCTTGGGATTAGATATGGCAAGAATACTGGAGTGGTTTGTCATTTCCTACTTCAGGTGGTCTCCCTAACACAGGGATGGAAGCCCCTTCTTGAGTGTCTCCTGCATTGCTGGCAGATTCTTGATTGCTGTGAATACACTGCTTTTTTTTTTTTCTCTTGAGAGGTACTTCCACGCATCAGGTACCTTTACGTCTAAATATTCAGCATGTGTTTTCTAAGAACAGGAATAATATCTCAGATAATCAGAGTGCAATTATTGAATTTAAGAATTGTGACATTGATAGACTCTAACACTGCATAATGCACACTATTATTTACTACACACTACACATTTCATATTCATTTTATGACAATTTGTCCAATAAATACCTTTTGTGACAACTTGCCCCTTATCTAGCATTGTAAATTACATTGAATTTCCTTTCTTCTAGGACAGATCCTTAGCCATTTACTTTTAAAAGTTCAGCCAGTATTCTGTGATTGTCTTTCACTTGGGTTTTGCTCAATACTTCTTGATAATTAGGTTCAAATTATTCATTTTTGGAAGAACTACTACACAAGTGATGCATGTTGCTTAGAAAATCATATAAGGGGACACGTACTGTTGCTTTGCCCAATATTGGTGGTATTAAATCTTATTAAATATGTGTCCACCCCAAATATCACTGCTATAAAATTGCCCATTTCTGTTTGTAATTAATGGATAATCTGTGAGAAATATTTTGAGGGTATATATATATTATGTTCCTCATAAAACTTTTACCCACTAGTTTTAGCAGGCTTTGATGACTCTTGCCTAAAGCAATAATTAAGTTTGTTTCAAAACAGCAAGGAGTACATTTAAAAAACACATATCTAAAACATTAAAACAGCACTCTTCAATATGTCAGTCTTTTTTATTCCATTTTAAATAAATTAAATAAGATTACTTAAATTTGTATTTCATTCTTACCTTTTTCATTATAATTTTAAAAATTTTGAGCATATTTTATAATGTATCTACATACAGAGTCTGTTTGTAGTAAATAAACAAGTAATATTAGATATGTTAGCAGAATAGTCTCAAAAACATTTTAAAGATTGGAGTTCTTTATCAAAAATTTTGGGAAGTTTTCACCCTTGAAAAGCACATTGCTCTCATCTCACAAGCTAGTAAAGTAATGCTCAAAATTCTCCAAGCCAGGCTTCAACAATACATGAACCGTGAACTTCCAGATGTTCAAGCTGGTTTTAGAAAAGGCAGAGGAACCAGAGATCAAATTGCCAACATCAGCTGGATCTTTGAAAAAGCAAGAGAGTTCCATAAAACATCTATTTCTGCTTTATTGACTATGCCAAAGTCTTTGACTGTGTGGATCACAATAAACTGTGGAAAGTTCTTCAAGAGATGGGAATACCAGACCACCTGACCTGCCTCTTGAGAAACTATATGCAGTTCAGGAAGCAACAGTTAGAACTGAACATGGAACAACAGACTGGTTCCCAATAGGGAAAGGAGTACATCAAGGCTGTATATTGTCACCCTGCTTATTTAACTTATATGCAGAGTACATCATGCAAAATGCTGGGCTGGATGAAGCATGAGCTGGAATCAAGATCACTGAAGAAATATCAATAACCTCAGATATGCAGGTGACACCACCCTTATGGCAGAAAGTGAAGAAGAACTAAAGAGCCTCTTGATGAAATAGGAGAGTGAAAAAGTTGACTTAAAACTCAGCATTCAGAAGATTAAGATCAAGGCATCCAGTCCCATCACTTCATGGCAAATAGATGGGGAAACAGTGGAAACAGTGGCAGACTTTATTTTTCTGGGCTCCAAAATCAGTGCAGATGGTGACTGCAGTCATGAAATTAAAAGACGTTTACTCCTTGGAAGGAAAGTTATGACCAACTTAGACAGCATATTAAAAAGCAGAGAGATTACTTTGTCAGTAAAAGCCTGTCTAGTCAAGGCTATGGTTTTTCCAGTGGTCATGTATGGATGCGAGAGTTGTACTATAAACAAAGCTGAGCGCCAAATTTTTGATGCTTTTGAACTGTGGTGTTGGAGAAGACTCTTGAGCATTTTTGGACTGCAAGGAGATCCAACCAGTCC
Organism: Odocoileus virginianus; assembly: GCF_023699985.2. Classification (NCBI taxonomy): domain Eukaryota; kingdom Metazoa; phylum Chordata; class Mammalia; order Artiodactyla; family Cervidae; genus Odocoileus; species Odocoileus virginianus. Next base: position 26,121,210 of record NC_069688.1, read on the forward strand.
ATCCTGAAGGGAATCAGTCCTGAATATTCATTGGAAGGACGATGCTGAAGCAGAAACTCCAATATTTTGGCCACCTGATGCAAAGAGCTGACTCATCTGAAAAGTCCCTGATCCTGGGAAAGGTTGAAGATGGGAGGAGATGGGGATGACAGAGGATGAGATGGTTGGATGGCCTCACTGACTCAATGGACATGAGTTTGAGTAAACTCTGGGAGTTGGTGATGGACAGGGAGGCCTGGCGTGCTGCAGTTCATGGGGTCGCAAAGAGTTGGACATGACTGAGTGACTGAACTGAACTGAAAAGCACATGGAGAATTCTGCTATTAGATCTTTAATTTTACTTCCCACAAAGGCTGAATAGCTTTTATTGGACACTTAACACATCCTGCTTTAGTACAAAATTTACTCATTTAAATTGAGATAAACTTAAATGATCTTGAAATGCTTAAATGCTGCTTAATCTAAATACTAAAACAATGTATAGGAAGGCTATAAAAAAGATTCTACTCAAAGATTTCCTTTGTAACTTGTAACTTCTCAGAATGCAGACTTGCAAAATTCCCACTCTCTTCTGCTTCCTAGTTACTACTGCCATTTCTAGTAATAAACATGATTAAAGGTAGTACCTTATGAATTAGGGCTATAAATTAGGGCCAAAATAGTTTGCTGTGACTCTAGAATCACATTTAAATAGACTTAGTACTTTGAGTACTATATTTGGAAGGACTTGTTGCTTTTACTAGAATTGGCTTTTTCATGGACAGGTTGGTTAATTCTAGCCTTGTCTTTTGGCTTCCCAGGTCACTCAAGTGGTAAAGAATCTGCTTGCCAATTCAGGAGATGCAGGAGGAGACATGGGTTCAGTTCCTGAGTTAGGAAGATCTCTTGGAGAAGGAAATGACAACACATTCCAGTATTCTTGCCTGGAGAATTTCCACAGACAGAGGCACCTAACAGGCTATATTCCATGGGGGACACAGAAGAGTCAGACACAACTTACTACTAAGCAACAATCACAAAAATACCCTTGTTAGTAACCCCAATTCTTTATAAGAAAGTATAACTTATACAAAAGTGTTATGATGAAAAGTCTATAGCCATTGTATTTCATGGAAAAATATTATTTGTTGCCTGACTTATGAAATCACATTAATTTTCTTATATATAATATATAAGTTATAGATTACATGAATAAACTAGAAAAATATTAATAGTTTAAAATAAATTGCATTTATTTAAATGACTTTATGATTATTTAGTGTGAAGAAATACACAAAGCTGCAGGGAGGGAATATTCTTTGCCCCTTTGGCAAAATCTGATCATAAAACATTTTTTTCTAATTATATATGACAGGAAAAATTATACTCAAGTTCTTTTCTTCACACAGAACTTTTTTCTCCTTCAAAGGAAAAAAGCAATCTTTTCAGAAATTAAGATGATTGAAAAACATGGAAATGCAAAATAAATAGGATAGACAAAACTATTTTTGTCTAAAAGAACAAAGAGGAACTTTCATTGCTTGGTATCAAGTTATAGTAAAAGAATCAAGTTATTCAGGTTATAGTAATAAAATCAGTAGTAAATCATCTATCAAACACCTCAGATCTGTGTATTTGATTTTATGTAAATTATACTACAATAATTTATACATCAGTCTGGAACATGCTAAGAATATATAGGCTATTAAGATTATATTTCATAATTTTTTTTAACACATACTAATGTGAGATGGGGGCTTCCTCAGTGGCTCAGTGGTAAAGAATTTGTGGGCAATGTAGGAGACGTGGGTTAGATCCCTGGGTCAGGAAGATTCCCCTGGAGGAGGGCATGGCAATTCACCCCAATATTCTTGCCTGGAGAATCTCGTGGACAGAGCAGCCTGGTGAGATATAGTCCATAGGGTCACAAAGAGTGGGACATGACTGAAGTGACTTAGCATGCATGTACACACAATGTGAGAAATCTTGACAGCTAGACTCCATAGCTAAAGGTAAAGTTTATAAAATATTAAGTTAACAGACACATGGAAATCAGATAGCATATTTTCATAAACTGAAAAAAAAGATGTAGTGATAGAAAATAAAAGACCTAATTTAATTGATATTTAAATATTCAACTGATATTAAACATCTTTTAAATTGATATTAAATGATGTTTAATAATATTGAATAATCATTTATGTTTTCTATCTTACACTTTATTATTTATGATTAATATTTTAAAATTAATTTATTTATTTTAATTTGAGGCTAATTACAATATTGTGGCAGTTTTTGCTGTTAAAGATACAATTGTTTTGATAGTTTATAATTGATTCCCATGAAATTTATGTGGGATGGAACTAATTATAGTTCTTTCTTTTTTCCTCATCTCTTTCTATGCAACTTATATTTAATACTCCATAGATTAATAGTAATATTTTTATTTTAGTTTACCTCACACTTAAGAGAATGTAACATAGCACAGATACAGTCTTAAGCAAGATAGGTAGCTATGAACATAATCATCTGAGCAGTGTTAGACCACATTGTTGCATCTGATTGATTAAGTTCTTATGAATTAGGAAGAGCAGTGATTTATCCTTTAAAGAGCTCTTCAGAGAAAAAATTTAAGTTACAATATATTTTTTCAGATACTTCCTTAAATATGTGTAAGCTATTTTTTTTGTAAAAGTCAATTCCAGAAAATAACTAGGAGATTTTGTGGGCTAAGTTAACATAACTATAATTAGAAAACCTCAAAACTGCAGGCATCATCTACTTTTAATAAATTCATCATTTACTCTTCTTGCTTAAAAGTGCATTACATGTGCATTTTAATTTCACTGTGAATGGAATCTTTTGCATACCCTTGACAGCAGAGAGACAAAGTCAAGGCTGTCAGGCAAAGAAACCACGGAAGTGCATGCTGAGTGTGCAGCAAGCTGTCCGAGTTTTACATGAAAGGGTCAGAATTTTCTTGGAGAGTCACTTTCCAAGTATACCATGCTTTCAATAATTAGTATCCTGACTACTCAGAAGATGGTTGTAGACACAGCTGTTGTTTAAGGTAGCAGACACATCAATGGCAAGGCACTAGCTATTGATTTGTGCAGTGACATCCTTCTAACTATGTCATCTGAGTGAAAGAAGCCCCAAATTAACCAATAATAAAGTGTTAGAAGTTGTAGAGGCTGCCCTCTTGGGACTTGTTCTAGAAGAGGATAGATGCCCCTCCCCCACTCGTGCCATCAATCCTGCTAAAGGTATCAAAGTGACATGAAGTTGACCATGTAAAGCCCATAATAATGCTCAATGCATTTTTGGTATGTGTGTGTGTGTGTATATGTGCTAGTTTTATATTAGTTTTCTGTATGCAAATACACAATAATGTATCCATACCTACATACATAAAATATATATATGTATGCCATCATGATCTGAAGAATTCTTAATTAACAAAAATTATATATAACAAACAGTCAAGCATACACATCTTTCTTAAAACAACTCCCACTAACTTGATAAAACTAATTTCAAAGCCAAAATCTAGGTTATTACATTTCCATCCGATTTAGATAAATGTAAATTTCAAAACAAGGTGCAGTTTTCCCCTCAGAAGACCTCTCTCATCAGGGAGCTTCCATAAGCTTTTTATCCTTATCCATTAGAGGGCCAACAGAATGAAAACCCCAATCACAGAAAACTAATCAAACTGATCACATGAAACTATGAACCATGCCGTGTAGGGCCAGCCAAGATGAACAGGTCATGGTGAGCAGTTCTGACAAAGTGTGGTACACTGGAGAAGGGAATGACAAACCACTTCAGAATTCTTGCCTTGAGAACCACATGAACAGTATGAAAAGACAAAAAGAGAGGACACTGAAAGATGAACTCCCCAAGTCAGTAGGTGCCAAGTATGCTACTGTAGATAGTGGAGAAATAACATCAGAAAGAATAAGGAGACAGAACCAAAGCAAAAAAAAAAAAAAAAAACATCCAGTTGGGGATGTGACTGGTGATGCAAGTAAAGTCCAATGCTGTAAAGAACAGTATTGCATAGGAACCTGGAATGTTTGTTAGGTCCATGAATCAAGGCAAATTGGAAGTGGTCAAACAGGAGATGGCAAGAGTGAACATCGACATTTTAGGAATCAGTGAGCTAAAATGGACTGGAATGGGTGAATTCAACTCAGATGATGATTATAACTACTACTGTGGGCAAGAATCCCTTAGATGAAATGGAGTAGCCATCATAGTCAACAAGAGAGCCTGAAATTCAGTACTTGGATGCAATCTCAAAAATGACAGTGTGATCTCTGTTCATTTCCAAGGTAAACCATTCAATATCACAGTAATCCGAAACTATGCCCTGACCAGTAATGTTGAAGAAGCTGAATTTGAGTGGTTCTATGAAGACCTAAGAGACCTTATAGAACTAACACCCCCCCAAAAGATATCCTTTTCATTATAGGGGAGTGGTATGCAAAAGTAGAAAGTCAAGAGACACCTGGAGTAATAGGCAAATTCAGCCTTAGAGTGAAAAACAAAGCAGGTCAAAACCAACAGAGTTTTGTCAAGAGAATGCACCGTCATAGCAAACACCCTCTTCCAACAACACAAGAGAAGACTCTACCATGGACATCAACAGATGGTATATACTGAAATCAGATTGATTATCCTTAGCAGCTAAAGATGGAGAAGCTCTATACAGTCAGCAAAAACAAGACTGGGAGCTGACTGTGGCTCAGATCATGAACTGCTTATTGCCAAATTCAGACTTAAATTGAAGAAAGTAGGGCAAACCACTAGGCCACTTAGTACAGTTCAGTTCAGTTCAGTCACTCAGTCATGTCTGACTCTTTGTGACCCGATGAACCACAGAACGACAGGCCTCCCTGTCCATCACCAACTCCTGGGCTTTACCCAAACTCATGTACATTGAGTCGGTGTTGCCATCTAACCATCTCATCCTCTGTTGTTCCCTTCTCCTCTTGCCCTCAATCTTTCCCAGCACTGAGTCTTTTGAACTGAGTCAGCTCTTCACATAAGGTGGCCAAAATATTGGAGTTTCAGCTTCAACATCAGTCCTTTCAATGAACACCCAGGACTGGCTTCTTTAGGATGGACTGGTGGATCTCCTTGCAGTCCAAGGGATTCTCAAGAGTATTCTCCAACACCACAGTTCAAAAGCATCAATTCTGCACTCAGCTTTCTTTATAGTCCAACTCTCACATCCATAATGACTACAGGAAAAACCATAGCCTTGAGTAGATGGACCTTTATTGGCAAAGTAATCTCTCCTCTTTTTAATATGCTGCCTAGGTTGGTCATAACTTTCCTTCCAAGGAGTAAGTGTCTCTTAATTTTAATGTCTGCAGTCACCATTTGCACTGATTTTGGAGCCCAGAAAAATAAAGTCAGCCACAGTTTCCACTATTTCCCCATCTATTTGCCATGAAGTGATGGGACTGGATGCCATGATCTTAATCTTCTGAATGCTGAGCTTTAAGCCAACTTTTTCACTCTCCTCTTTCACTGTCATCAAGAGGCTCTTTAGTTCTTCACTTTCTGCCATAAGGGTGGTGTCATCTGCATATCTGAGGTTACTGATATTTCTCCTGGCAATTTTGATTCTAGCTTGTGCTTCATCCAGTCCAGCATTTCTCATGATGTACTCTGCATATAAGTTAAATATGCAGGGTGACAACATATAGCCTTGATGTACTCCTTTTCTTATTTGGAACCAGTCTGTTGTTCCATGTCCAGTTCTAACTGTTGCTTCCTGACCTGCATATAGTTTCTCAAGAGGCAGGTCAGGTGGTCTGGTATACCCATCTCTTTCAGAATTTTCCACAAACCATTCAGTTATGACCTAAATCAAATCCCTTATGATTATACAATGAAAGTGACAAATAGATTCAAGGGATTAGACCTGATAGACAGAATGCTTGAAGAACTATGGATGGAGGTTTGTGACATTGTACAGGAGGAGACAGGGATCAAGACCATCCTCAAGAAAAAGAAATGCAGAAAGGCAAAATGGTTGTCTGAGGAGGCCTTACAAATACCTATGAAAAGAAGAGAAGCACAAGGCAAAAGGGAAAAGGAAAGATATACTCATTTGAATGCAAAGTTTCAAATAATTGGAAGGAGAGATAAGAAAGCCTTCCTCAGTGATCAATGCAAAGAAATAGAGAAAAACTATAGAATGGGAAAGACTAGAGATCTCTTCAAGAAAATTAGAGATACCAAGGAAACATTTCATGCAAAGATGGGCACTATAAAGGACAGAAATGGTATGGACCTAAGAGAAGCAGAAGATATTAAGAAGAGGTGGCAAGAATACACAGAAGAACTATATAAAAAAGATATTCATGACTCATATAACCACGATGGTGTGATTACTCACCTCGGGCCAGATATCCTGGAATGTGAAGTCAAGTGGGCCTGAGGAAACATTACTATGAAGAAAGCTAGAGGAGGTGATGGAATTCCAGTTGTGCTATTTCAAATCCTAAAAGATGATACTGTGAAAGTACTGCACTCAATACTCCAGCCAATTTGGAAAACTCAGCAGTGGCCACAGGGCTGGAAAAGGTCAGTTTTCATTCCGATCCTAAAGAAAGGCGATGCCAAAGAATGCTCAAACTACTGCACGATTACATTTATCTCACAGCTAGCAAAGTAATGCTCAAAATTCTCCAAGTTAGGTTTCAACAGTACGTGAACCGTGAACTTTCAGATGTTCATACTGGATTTAGAAAAGGCAGAGGAACCAGAGATCAAATTGCCAACATTCACTGGATCATTGAAGGAGTATGAGAATTCCAGAAAAACGTCTACTTCTGCTTTATTGACTATGCCAAAGTCTTTGACTGTGTGGATCATAACAAACTATGGAAAATTCTTAAAGAGATGGGCATACCAGACCACATGACCTGCCTCCTGAGAAATCTGTATGCAGGTCAAGAAGCAACTGGACATGGAACAAGAGACTGGTTTCAAATCAGGAAAGAAGTACGCTAAGGCTGTGTATTGAGACCCTGCTTATTTAACTTATATGCAGAGTACATCATGCAAAATGCCAGGGTGGATGAAGCACAAGCTGAAATCAAGATTTCTGGGAGAAATATCAATAACCTCACATATGCAGATGACACCACCCTTATGGCAGAAAGTGAAGGAGAACTAAAGAGCCTCTTGATGAAAGTGAAAGAGGAGAGTGAAAAGGGTGGCTTAAAGTTCAGCATTCAGGAGACTAAGATCATGGCATCTGGTCCCATCACTTCATGACAAATATATGGGGAAACAGTGGAAACAGTGACTGACTTTATTTTTTGGGGCTCCAAAATCAGTGCAGATGGTGACTTCAGCCATGAAAATAAAAGATGCTTGCTCTTTGGAAGAAAAACTAAGACCAATTTATACAGCATATTAAAAAGCAGAAATAAACAAGCAAGGAAATCAAAACTGTAATCAGAAATCTTCCAGCAAACAAAAGCCCAGGGCCAGATGGCTTCACAGCTGATTTTTACCAAAAATTTAGAGAAGAGTTAAACACCTATCTTACTCAAACCCTTCTAGAAAATTGCAGAAGAAGCTAAACTTTCAAACTCATTCTATGAGGCCACCATCACCCTAATTCCAAAACCAGACAAAGATGCCACAAAAAAAGAAAACTATAGGCCAATATCACTGATGAACATAGATGCAAAAATCCTTAACAATATGCTAGCAAACAGAATCCAACAACATATTAAAATAATCATACACCATGACCAAGTGGGCTTTGTCCCAGGAATGCAAGGATTCTTTAATATCCACAAATCAATCAATGTAATACACCACATTAACAAATTGAAAGTTAAAAACCATATGATTATCTCAATAGATGAAGACAAAGCCTTTGACAAAATTCAACACCCATTTATGATAAAAACTCTCCAGAAAGCAGGAATAGAAGGAACATACCTCAACATAATAAAAGCTATATATGACAAACCCACAGCAAGCATTACCCTCAATGGTGAAAAATTGAAAGCGTTTCCCCTGAAATCAGGAACAAGACAAGGGTGCCCACTCTCACCACTACTATTCAACATAGTTTTGGAAGTTTTGGCAGCAGCAATCAGAGCAGAAAAAGAAGTAAAAGGAATCCAGATAGGAAAAGAAGTGTAACTCTCACTGTTTGCAGATGACATGATCCTCTACATAGAAAATCCTAAAGACTCTACCAGAAAATTACTAGAGCTAATCAGTGAATATAGTAATGTTGCAGGATATAAAATTAACACACAGAAATCCCTTGCATTCCTATACACTAACAATGAGAAAACAGAAAGAGAAATTAAGGAAACAGTACCATTCACCATTGCAACAAAAAGAATAAAATACTTAGGAGTACATCTACCTAAAGAAACAAAAGACCTATACATAGAAAACTATAAAACACTGATGAAAGAAATCAAAGAGGACACAAACAGATGGAGAAACATACCGTGTTCATGGATTGGAAGAATCAATATTGTGAAAATGGCTATACCACCCAAAGCAATCTATAGATTCAATGCAATCCCTGTCAAGCTACCAACAGTATTTTTCACAGAACTAGAACAAATAATTTCACAATTTGTATGGAAATACAAAAGACCTCGAATAGCCAAAGTAATCTTGAGAAAGAAGAATGGAACTGGAGGAATCAACCTGCCTGACTTCAGACTCCACTACAAAGCCACAGTCTTCAAGACAGTATGGTACTGACACAAAGACAGAAATATAGATCAATGGAACAGAATTGAAAGCCCAGAGATAAATCCATGAACCTATGGACACCTTATCTTCAACAAAGGAGGCAAGGATATACAATGGAAAAAAGACTACCTCTTTAACAAGTGGTTCTGGGAAAACTGGTCAAGCACTTGTAAAAGAATGAAACTAGAACACTTCTAACACCATACACAAAAATAAACTCAAAATGGATTAAAGATCTAAATGTAAGACCAGAAACTATAAAATTCCTAGAGGAGAACATAGGAAAAACACTCTCTGACATAAATCACAGCAGGATCCTCTATGACCCACCTCCAAGAATATTGGAAATAAAAGCAAAAATACACAAATGGGACCTAATGAAACTTAAAAGCTTTTGCACAACAAAGGAAACTATAAGCAAGGTGAAAAGACAGCCCTCAGATTGGGAGAAAATAATAGCAAATGAAGCAACAGACAAAGGATTAATCTCAAAAATATACAAGCAACTCCTGAAGCTCAATTACAGAAAAAGAAACGACCCAATAAAAAAATGGGCCAAAGAACTAAACAGGCATTTCTCCAAAGAAGACATACAGATGGCTAACAAACTCATGAAAAGATGCTCAACATCACTCATTATCAGAGAAATGCAAATCAAGACCACAATGAAGTACCATTACACGCCAGTCAGGATGGCTGCTATCCAAAAGTCTACAAGCAATAAATGCTGGAGAAGGTGTGGAGAAAAGGGAACTCTCTTACACTGTTGGTGGGAATGAAAACTAGTACAGCCACTATGGAGAACAGTGTGGAGATTTCTTAAAAAACTGGAAATAGAACTGCCATATGACCCAGCAATCCCACTTCTGGGCATACACACCAAGGAAACCAGATCTGAAAGAGACACGTGCACACCAATGTTCATCGCAGCACTGTTTATAATAGCCAGGACATGGAAGCAACCTAGATGCCCATTAGCAGACGAATGGATAGGGAAGCTGTGGTACATATACACCATGGAATATTACTCAGCCATTAAAAAGAATTCATTTGAATCAATTCTAATGAGATGGATGAAACTGGAGCCCATTATACAGAGTGAAGTAAGCCAGAAAGATAAAGAACATTACAGCATACCAACACATATATATATGGAATTTAGAAAGATGGTAATGATAACCCTATATGCAAAACAGAAAAAGAAACACAGATGTACAGAACAGACTTTTGGACTCTGTGGGAGAAGGTGAGGGTGGGATGTTTCAAGAGAATAGCATCAAAACATGTATATTATCTATGGTGAAACAGATCACCAGCCCAGGCTGGATGCATGAGACAAGTGCTCGGGCCTGCTGCACTGGGAAAACTCAGAGGAATCGGGTGGAGAGGGAGGTGGGAGGGGGGATCGGGATGGGGAATACATGTAACTCCATGGCTGATTCATGTCAATATATGACAAAACCCACTGCAATGTTGTGAAGTAATTAGCCTCCAACTAATAAAAATAAATGAGGATCTTGTCATCTGCAAACAGAGAGAGTTTCACTTCTTCTTTTCCTATCTGGATTCCTTTTACTTCTTTTTCTGCCCTGATTGCTGTGGCCAAAACTTCCAACACTATGTTGAATAGTAGTGGTGAGAGTGGGCACCCTTGTCTTGTTCCATACAGATGACACAAAAACACATGAAAAGATGCTCAACATCACTCATTATCAGAGAAATGCAAATCAAAACCACAATGAGGTACCATTACATGCCAGTCAGGATGGCTGCTATCCAAAAGTCTACAAGCAATAAATGCTGGAGAGAGTGTGGAGAAAAGGGAACCCTCTTACACTGTTGGTGGGAATGCAAACTAGTACAGCCACTATGGAAAACAGTGTGGAGATTTCTTAAAAAGCTGGAAATAGAACTGCCATATGACCCAGCAATCCCACTTCTGGGCATACACACCGAGGAAACCAGATCTGAAAGAGACACGTGCACCCCAATGTTCATCGCAGCACTGTTTATAATAGCCAGGACATGGAAGCAACCTAGATGACCATCAGCAGACGAATGGATAAGGAGGCTGTGGTACATATACACCATGGGATATTACTCAGCCATTAAAAAGAATTCATTTGAATCAGTTTTAATGAGATGGATGAAACTGGAGCCCATTATACAGAGCGAAGTAAGCCAGAAAGATAAAGACCATTACAGTATACTAACACATATATATGGAATTTAGAAAGATGGTAACGATTTCAGGGGAAATGCTTTCAATTTTTCACCATTGAGGGTGATACTTGCTGTGGGTTTGTCATATATAGCTTTTATTATGTTGAGGTATGTTCCTTCTATTCCTGCTTTCTGGAGAGTTTTAATCATAAATGGATGTTGAATTTTGTCAAAGGCTTTTTCTGCATCTATTGAGATAATCATATGGTTTTTATCTTTCAATTTGTTAATGTGGTGTATTACATTGATTGATTTGCGGATATTAAAGAATCCTTGCATTCCTGGGATAAAGCCCACTTGGTCATGGTGTATGATAACCCTATATGCAAAACAGAAAAAGAGACTCAGATGTATAGAACGGGCTTGTGGACTCTGGGAGGAGGCGAGGGTGGGATGTTTCAAGAGAACAGCATCGAAACATGTATATTATCTAGGGTGAAACAGATCACCAGCCCAGGTTGGATGCATGAGACAAGTGCTCGGACTTGGTGCACTGGGAAGACCCAGAGGGATAGGGCGGAGAGAGAGGTGGGAGGGGGGACTGGGATGGGGAATACATGTAAATCCATGGCTAATTCATTTCAATGTACGACAAAAACCACTGCAATGATGTAAAGTAATTAGCCTCCAACTAATAAAAATAAATGGAAAAAAAAAGAAAAAAAAAGCAGAGATAATACTTTGCCAGCAAAGATCTGTCTAGTCAAACCTATGGTTTTTCAGTAGTTATGTGTGGATATGAGAGTTGGACTGTAAAGAAAGCTGAGTGCTGAAGAATTGATGTTTTTGAACTATGGTGTTGGAGAAGACTCTTGAGAGTCCCTTGGACTGCAAGGAGATCCAACTAGTCCATCTTAAAGGAAATCAGTCCTGATTATTCATGGGAAGGACTGATGCTGAAACTGAAATTCTGATAGTTTGGCCACCTGATGCAAAGAACTGACTCATTTGAAAAGACCCTGATGCTGGGAATGATTGAAGGTGGGAGGGAGGAGTAGTGGATGACAGAGGATGAAATGGTTGGATGGCATCACAGACTTGATGGACATGAGTTTGATTAAACTCTGGGAGTTGTTGATGGATAGGGATGACTGTCGTGCTGCAGTCCATGCGGTCACAAAGAGCCGGACATGACTGAGCAGCTGAACTGAAGTGAAGTGAAATTTCTTGGTAAGATTTTTGTTGCTGCTGTTTTACTTCTGATTTGCTTATATTTTTTATTTTAAATATGGGCCTTATCTACAAAGTTTATGAAGAGATCACAAGTAAATAGGGCTTCACTGGTGGTTCAGACTATGAAGAATCCACCTACAATGTAGGAGACATGGGTTTGATCCCTGGGTCAGGAAGATCCCCTGAAGAAGGGAATGGCAACCTACTCCTGTATTCTTGCCTGCAGAGTCCTGTGGACAATGAAGTCTGGCAAGCTATAGTCCATAGGATCATAAAGGGTTGCACACACTGAGTGACTAACACTAACACTGAAAGACTAACATCCATCTTTCAGAAACAGTCAACACAAAGATTGTTAATTACATCTATTTTGGTCCAAATTATCTTTTGATCCATCACTATATTGAAAGAATTATTCATTTGTAAAATTTTGGATATTTTCTTATAACTTGATAAACATTTTCAGAACATACATTTTTTTGCATGTTGGTCTCTAAATTTTTGTGGTCCTACTCATTGAACTGCATGAATTTACTCTTTTAGCTTTTGCCTGACCACAAATATAAATCCTATATTTCCATTTGACTCATCCCCTTTTGCTTCATATATATGTGCTTTTTTAAAATAATAAATTTTATAAGAACAAAACTTTAGAAACAGTTCTCCCTTTTAAATAAATAGAGGCTGACATCGATAGGAATGGTACTGGTTTCAGTAAACATAAGGTTCAGCTTGCAATGACTTTCATAGCTCATATCAGGATCTCGACACAAACTTTCAGTTTTCTATGGCTTGATATATAGTCCAGTTTGCATTGAGAAAGGGAAATCAACTTTATAATACTGGACCCAGGCACATTTCCCCAATTTCCTTGGTGAATTATTTGTAGTTTCTAGCAAGATCTGTAATTATCGAATTGCTCTGGCTTTGGTTAGTCCAAGTGTAATACATAATATCCCCTCAAATTGTTATCAGAAAAGGAAAGAAAAATCTTAGTTGCATTACAGGCTATGAGGAATATCTTGTCATTGGCTGTTATCTTTGTTAATTTGATTGCTTTCCCAGGAAAAAATACGAGTGTAGATTGAAAGTTGATCTAAAATATGTTCACTGTTAGTGAATCTCAGAGGTCAGGGCTGATTAATCTCCATTTGTCTCTTGGGACCACTCATTGTTCTCTTCCATACTATTTGCTCCAGGAGGGTTGTATTTATAAGTTTTTCACTTTTTCTCTCTTGTTATCTATAATTGTATTGGGTTTGGCCAACATCAGGAGAGTAGAAGGTGGGAAGAGAGTTGAAGGCATTATTCCTTCTCTCTGTCTCTTCCTTGATGTTATGAGCAGTGGCTACCTCCTTTCAGAACCATAGCCCCTGTCTGGTGACCTTAATCTGGCTCCATCTCTCTCTGGATCCCACTGCTATCATTTCCTTTCCTACATCTCCAGGCTTTGAATAGTAATGGCGGCATGTTCTTGCTCCTCTTCAGACCTTCACCATTCCTACCTTATCTCCTTAACTCTACACACCCTATTGTAAACTGTCTTTTCAATAAACTTTTTATTTAAATATTTTGTGATCCAGGCTGGTGAATCTCTCTCTCTCTCTCTCTCTCTCTCACACACACACACACACATTAATGCATGCTTAAGTCTTGCTGAGGTATATTTCTATTATCTCTTTAAAATTGAGAACAAGATTATTTTCTTCATTTATGAAGATATGATAATTTTACCATCAGTTCAGTTCAGTTCAGTTCAGTCGCTCAGTTGTGTCCAACTCTTTGTGACCCCATGAATCACAGTACGTCAGGCCTCCCTGTCCATCACAAACTCCCAGAGTTTACTCAAACTCATGTCCATCAAGTTGGTGATGCCATCCAGCCTTCTCATCCTCTGTCATCCTCTTTTCCTCCTGCCCCCAATCCATCCCAGCATCAGGGTCTTTCCCAATGAGTCAACTCTTCACATGAAGTGGCCAAAGTATTGGAGTTTCAGCTTCAGCACCAGTCCTTCCAGTGAACACCCAGGACTTATCTCCTTTAGGATGGACTGGTTGGATCTCCTTTCAGTCCAAGAGATTCTCAAGAGTCTTCTCCAACACCACAGTTCAAAAGCATCAATTTTTCAGTGCTCAGCTTTCTTCACATCAGGGGTATTTATAACATTAAGCTTTAACTTATGTGTTTGTGCTAAGCTTTGAAAGCAGGTCTTCAGTATATTTACACTTAACTGATGAAGAGCATAAAATTTGTCATAGTGGTTCTTCCATGGATCCAGATGGTCTGTCATCAAAAGCAGTGCACAGGGAAGCACTATAGGTCATGTTTATGTTTCATGAAGCATAAAATCAGGAAGTTTGGACCCTTGCCTTCACAGCTTACTTAGCTTTAGTAAACTAATAAAAAGTTACCATTCATTCATTCATCTCAACTTATTTGTATCTCAAAATATAACATCTTAGATAAAATAATTCAATAACTTTATTATCTCTAATGTGTCATAGTAACTGGGTTTGACAAATGATGTTTGAGTGGTGAGGTCTATGTTCTCCCCACTGGAATCTGGCTAGGGGCTTATGACTGCTCCAATGAATAGAAGAGATAACCATGAAACTTTCTGGGGTTATTCATAAAAAAGATTCATCTCTTGGCATGTTCGTCTTCACACATAAACCTTTGGAAACTTGAAGCCGCTTAAGTCTGGCCACCCAGTAGACGTCATCCTAGAGAGATCATCCGAAGAAACAACAAAGAGAGAGGTACAGGAAAATCTCCATTTATGTGTCTTCTCAGATGAAGCATAAGTCATGTGAGGAAAGACACCGTTGAGAAGACCCCAGCCACAGTCACCACTGGATTGCCACCACATGGGCATCCCCAAGTTAAAATCACCCAGCTGACCCTCTCTTGAACTGCCTCTAACATATATCATGACTGGCAATAAGTTTTTGTTTTAAGACACTATGCCTTTGAATAATCTATTACACAGCTATAGCAACATCTACCAGTTACTATTAAAATAAATGGAAAAATAAAACTGTCTCAAGATTTCTGAAAGTTACCTGACCACTTGCATTAGGTTCTCCTTTAAAATTTTAGATTTAAATTAAATTAAACTTAATTTTAAAACTTTCTCATTAAATCACGTTTATGGATTTCTCCTGAGATTAAAGGAATCAGCATTTTTGTTTTCAAGTCCCTGGAATTACTTCTATCTTTCTCTCCATACACAGTATTCATATTAATCTTTTGGAGTAGTCTCTTTAAAAAGTTTCGCATTGAGAAGAACTTGCAGCCTGAGAAAAATTCAAAATTGAAGAGGGCATCAGGTCAGTTCAGTTCAGTTTAGTCACTCAGGTGTGTCCGACTCTTTGCGACCCCATGAATCACAGCACGTCAGGCCTCCCTGTCCATCATAAACTCCCGGAGTTTACTCAAACTCATGCCCATCGAGTCGGTGATGCCATCCAGCCTTCTTGTCCTCTGTCGTCCACTTCTCCTCCTACACCCAATCTGTCCCAGCATCAGGGTCTTTTCCAATGAGTCAACTATTCACATGAGGTGGCCAAAGTATTGGAGTTTCAGCTTCAGCATCAGTCCTTCCAATGAATACCCAGGACTTATCTCCTTTAGGATGGACTGGTTGGATCTCCTTGCAGTCCAAGGGACTCTCAAGAGTCTTCTCCAACACCATAGTTCAACACCAGCCCAGGTTGGATGCATGAGACAAGTGCTCAGGGCTGGTGCACTGGGAAGACCCAGAGGGATGGGATGGAGAGGGAGGTGAGAGGGGGGATCGGGATGGGGAACACATGTAAATCCATGGCTGATTCATGTCAATGTGTGGCAAAAACCACTACAATATTGTAAAGTAATTAGCCTCCAACTAATAAAAATAAATGGAAAAATAAAAAACAAAGCAAAACAAAAGCATCAATTTTTTAGCACTCAGCTTTCTTCACAGTCCAACTTTCACATCCATACATGACCACTGGAAAAACCATAGCCTTAGATGGACCTTTGTTGGCAAAGTAATGTCTCTGCTTTTTAATAACCTATCTAGGTTGGTCATAACTTTCCTTCCAAGGAGTAAATGTCTTTTAATTTCATGTCTGCAGTCACCATCTGCAGTGATTTTGGAGCCCCCCAAAAATAAAGTCTGACACTTTTCCCACTGTCTCCCCATCTATTTCCCATGAGCTGATGGGACTAGATGTCATGATCTTAGTTTTCTGAATGTTAAGCTTTAAGCCAACTTTTTCACTATCCTCTTTCACTTTCATCAAGAGGTGTTTTAGTTCCAGCAGGAACTAAACTGTTGCTTCCTGACCTGCATACAGGTTTCTCAAGAGGCAGGTCAGGTGGTCTGGTATTCCCACCTCTTGAAGAATTTTCCACAGTTTATTGTGATCCACAGAGTCAAAGGCTTTGGCATAGTCAATAAAGCAGAAATAGATGTTTTTCTGGAACTCTCTTGCTTTTTCAATGATCCAGTGGATATTGGCAATTTGATCTCTGGTTCCTCTGCCTTTTCTAAAACCAGCTTGAACATCTGGAAGTTCACCGTTCACGTATTGCTGAAGCCTGGCTTGGAGAATTTTGAGAATTACTTTACTAGCGTGTGAGATGAGTGCAATTGTGTGGTAGTTTGAGCATTCTTTAGTATTGCCTTTCTTAAGGATTGGAATGAAAATGGACCTTTTCCAGTCCTGTGGCCACTGCTGAGTTTTCCAAATTTGCTGGCATATGGAGTGAAGCACTTTCACAGCATCATCTTTCAGGATGTGAAATAGCTCAACTGGAATTCCATCACATCCACTAGCTTTGTTCGTAGTGATGCTTTCTAAGGCCCACTTGACTTCACATTCCCTGATGTCTGGCTCTAGGTGAGTGATCACACCATTGTGATTATTTGGGTCATGAAGATCTTTTTTGTACAGTTCTTCTGTGTATTCTTGCCACCTCTTCTTAGTATCTTCTGCTTCTGTTAGGTCCATACCCTTTCTGCCCTTTATTGAGCCCATTTTTGCATGAAATGTTCCCTTGGTATCTCTAATTTTCTTGAAGAGATCTCTAGTCTTTCCTATTCTGTCATTTTCCTCTATTTCTTTGCATTGCTGGGGAAGGCTTTCTTATCTCTCCTGTCTATTCTTTGGAACTCTGCATTCAAATGGGTATATCTTTCCTTTTCTCCTTTGCTTTTCACTTCTCTTTTTTTCTCAGCTATTTGTAAGGCCTCCTTAGACAACCATTTTGCCTTTTTACATTTCTTTTCCATGGGGATGGTCTTGATCCCTGTCTCCTGTACAATGTCACAAACCTCTGTCCATAGTTCATCAGGCTCTCTGTCTATCAGATCTAGTCCCTTACATCTATTTCTCACTTCCACTGTATATTCATAAGGAATTTGATTTATCATATCTGATAAATCATACCTGAATGATTTAGTGGTTATACCTACTTTCTTCAATTTAAGTCTCAATTTGGCAATAAGGAGTTCATGATCTGAGCCGCAGTCAGCTCCTGGTCTTGTTTTTGCTGACTGCAAAGAACTCTCTATCTTTGGCTCAAAGAATATAGCCAATCTGATTTCGGTGTTGAGCATCTGGTGATGTCCATGTGTAAAGTCTTCTCTTGTGTTGTTGGAAGAGGGTCTTTGCTATGACCAGTGTGTTCTCTTGGCAAAACTCTATTAGCCTTTGCCATTCTTCATTCCGTACTCAAGGCCAAAGCCATTGCAAAAAGATCACAGATTTTGAATCAGCCAAGGCTAAGTCCCGCTTCTAAAGATGCAACTTAACTTCCTTGGTCTCATGTTGTTCATCTATAGTACGGGGGCATTTGTATCAGGGTTGCAAGGACAAAACTAACTCATTCCTTAGTTAAAAAACACACTCTCTTTCCATTTCTTTCAGTAGTGGTAATACTCTGTATATGTGCATGCATGCATGCTAAGTCTCTTCAGTCATGTTCAACTCTTTGAGATACCATGGACTGTAGCCCACCAGGCTCCTCTGTCCATGGGATTCTCCAGGCAAGAATACTGGAGTGGGTTGCCATTTCTTCCTCCAGGGGGTCTACCTGACCCACAGATTTAAGAACCCTAGAGTCTTATGTATCCTGCATTGGTAGGAGGTATTTACCACTAGCGCCAGCTGGGAAGCACAATACTCCATATAGAATGTAACAAATATTCAGGAACACACAAACTGCCAAATTTAGATAAAAAAGATTTATTTGAGTTGAATATATTAAAGATTGTAGTTAGGTTTTTTTTTTAATTAAAGATTTCTTTACTAAGTTTCCCTAAACCCCCATCCTTCAACTGTACTGCCTTCAATTGTTTATTTCCATAGAGCTAATACCTGTATGATTTTTTAAAAAAAGTATAGTTTTAAGGTTTATGGAGAGATAATCAGGTACCATTTGGTCCTCAGAAAAAAATTACAAAATTAAAATGCAATCCCGAAACTTAAGTAATTTTTGAAGGTTTATTTTTTCACTCATCACAAAATCCATGTTTCCTTCTTCTTAAATTTTTAAATGTGATTGTAAGAATCTAGGAAGATAAATTGAACAGATGAATACCAAATCAGTATATATTATTCAAGGATTATGACTTTATTGAAACATTTCTTAGAAAAGTTTCCTCAACCAAAATATATTTGAAACCCTCTTTAATTTACTACTGAAATAATGTTAAATATATCAATAATATTGTCAAGGAATGAATATCAGAATATATGCATGCATGCTTAGTCACTCAGTCATGTCCAACTCTTTGCGACACCATGGACTGTATCTTGCCAGGCTCCTTTCTCCAGGCAAGAATACTAGAGTGGGTTGCCACATCCTTCTCCAGGGTATCTTCCCAAGCCAGAAATCGAACCCAAGTCTCCTGCATGGAGGGCAGGTTTTTTACTGCCTTAGACACCAGAGAAGCCCTATCAGAATATAGATGACATGTAAATATTGAAATCTTAACATATACGTATCTGATTTAGACATTATCATTTACCTTGCACTCCTGTTACCATACACCCTCAGGTTCTATTTAATAAAATTTCCTGAAGCCATAAACAGAAGTAAGTTTATGGTTACTGGCAATTGACAATCATCAGAAGAAGGAGTGACACATTAGTTAAACCATAAGACCAGAAGATGTAGGCCATCAGTCTGGGATCTGCATCACTTCTGTAACAGTGGCAATTTCCAGGAGGATCCCTGACATGGAAATAAAAAAGACACAGCTCTTTAGGTGTGCTTTCATACTCGAACACAGGAAACACTTCATAGAGCCCATTGATGCTGTTCCATAAGATCTAGTTCTACAAATATGGGCAAGAAGTCAGGTGGGCTACCATAGCCCTTATGTTAACTTAAGTTGTATAAAGTTATTACAGGTCATATATATTTATTCTTCTGATTTCCTCAAAACCAGGCATTTCAGTGAAAACTGTGTCTTGGATGTACTCTTATTCATCACATTAAAATTTCTTTAATAGCTTTAGGATACAACTTTTCCAGAAAGGCTGTCTTTACAATGTTTGACCCCACAAGTCTAGACTCCAGGGAAATAAAGTCCGGAGATGTACTTAAGTAGCACTTTGATCCCAAAGAGTCTTGGCACATTAAACTAATAAAAAATGACTGTAAAACCATCTGTAAACATGAAGTGCCATATAAATGCTTATTAATAAGCATTTTTCTTCAATTTATATTTATTTTTATTCCAAGGTGCCTCTTAAAATGCATTATAGTTTATTGTGTATAATATCTTTCAAACAAATTATATTCAAGGCATTTTAGAGAGTTAAATACATGTCAGTATGTGGCATAAATTATAGAAGGGCACTTTGAATGGTAAATGAATTAGTGCATTCAGTCATAAGGCCAGAGAGAAATGGGTTGTGTAAGCGTCTGGTTTGAAATATCTAGACTCCCTGGAACCAACTCTTCAAATCCCAGCAGGCCTGCTCTGTCCTTCATCCTTCTAAGATAAGAGTCCATTCAGTTTACAGTCTGCCGGCTTTTTGAATGATCCCTTGGAACAGTAGGCATGTCTGCTCTGTGTGAACATTTTACAGAGTCAGTTCAAGGGAAAAAAAAAAAAAAAACTCATGAGAATTTAAACAGAACTAAGATATTATTCTATGTGAGCAATATTTTAGTGGTAAAGAGAAGCTGACTTAGAACACAACTGGAGTAAGAAATGTAGAATATTCATGGATTTAAAAGACAAAGGAGAGGTTAGTTTCTGGCTGGTTGCTACCACTGACCCCAGAACTGTTTTTAAGTATGGGGAAATGGATTTCAATATAACAATAGACTTTACAAGAACATGGAATTGACTTACACTACATAGTTGATATTTTGGATTGCCTTATGTTTTTTTTAATGAAGCATTAATCTGAATCTATAAAGAAAGCCCATTTTTCATTATAGACAAAACTTACAAGATTTTAAGTATGAGGCAGAAGAATAGGGCACTATAATGTAATGTAAAGAACACAAGTCACATCTGAATGTAGCCTTTTTAAGACCTGAACATGTGCTTCAAAGTAGTGATTTTCAAGTTTTCCCAGGCTCCATAAACTCTGACAAGTGTCAGGCATTTGATTATAAAAAAGGCATTCAAATTCAGGGGACTTTAATCTTTCCCAGATGATGACTTGTGTTGGAATTTTCCAGATTCTTATAAGGGTTAAGAGGATGCTTATAAGATAAATTAAAACTGAAAATGGACATAGTCACAGGTTGTTCCTCTTCCACTTTGAGACATTCCAGAAATCCTGGTGGTAAATAAAAAGCTAGGATAATCTGGTTGTATCTTCAAATTTCACCAGTACATTTTGGCTCACCAGAGACTGTGAGCAACTCCTTGAGAAAAAACTTACTTTTCATAAAACTAGTGTTTGATATTTTACTTCCCCAACACATTTCTGTAGATCTACTTCTCTAAGCTTCCACTATTTCTGAATCCCCACTATTATCATAGCAAATGACCATATAAACAATCCATAGTGCTGATGAGATCCTATACAGACAAGCTAGTGTGTGTGTGCTAAATTGCAGCAGTCGTGTCCGACTCTTCGTGACCATGTGGACTATAGCCCACCACGCTCCTCTGTTCAGGTGATTCTCCAGTCAAGGATACTGGAGTCAGTTGCCATGACTTCCTCCAGGAGATCTTCCCAACCAGGGATCGAAACCACCTCTCCTGTAGCTCCTCCACTGCAGACAGATTGTTTACTGCTGATCCACCACAGGAAAGCTAGAAAGCCTATCAATTTGTCCTGAGAAGAGTAAATGAACGGAAACAAAATAGAAGCATGAGAAGACCACTCCTTGGACTTTTATTAAATAACTCTTCCCTCTAATGCAGGTGTGTGAGTAGCAATCTTGAAGCAAGGTAACCATTGAATAAAGAAGAACATTATCAAGCCAATAAATAAATGTCTGCCCTTATTTTAATTTTTTTCACCTAAATAACACTTGCTCTTTTGTGAAGTATCCTGTTTTCTTCTTTGATCTTTGTTCCTATGGTGAGAGCAAGTCTGAGATAAACTACCAGAAGATGAATGATCACATGAAGCAGATCTTATTTCAGTTGAGGACTGCCTAGAATAGCTTATACATAGCTGTTATAACATATGTAAAAATGCCTTGCCAAGATGATCAGAGATTCATAATTGACCAAAACTGAAAAAAAAAATTGGTGAAATTTATTTGATAGAAGCTCCAGTATTTGTATAAAACAGTTGACAGAAAATTGAATGAACCTAAGCAGCCATAACTGCAGTGCCTTATCTAAAAAAAGGAAATTAAGAATTTTTCCTTGTTTTTAAGATGTTAATTGAAATAGAGTGTTCTGAGAACTACTGCTAATGTGTGGCCATTGATTAAATTATTTTCCTCAAAAGGAGTTTACATAATGATGGAAATTTGAAACCATATCCATATGAAAATTGTTGTTGTTGTTCAATCACTCCGTCATGTCCAACTCTATGCGACCCCATGCACTTCAGTATGCCAGGCTTTCCTGTCCTTCATTGTCTCCCAGAGTTTGCTCAAATTCATGTCCATTGACTCAGTGATGCTGTTTAACCATCACATCCTTTGCATCCCCCTTTTCCTCTTGCCTTCAGTCTTTGCCAGCATCAGGGTCTTTTTCAGTGAGTCAAGTCATTGCATCAGGTGGCCAAAGTATTGGAGCTTCAGCTTCAACATCAGTTCTTCCAATGAATTTTCAGGCTTGATTTCCTTTAGTATTGAATTGTTTGATATCCTTGTAGTCCAAGGGATTCTCAAAGTCTTCTCCAGCACCACAATTTGAAACAGCAGTTCTTTGGCACTCAGCATTCTTTATGGTCCAACTCTCACATCTGTACATGACTACTGGAAAAACCATAGCCTTGACTAGATGGATCTTTGCTGGCAAAGTAATCTGTCTGCTTTTTAATATGCTGTGTAGGTTTGTCATAGCTTTTCTTCCAAGGAGCAAGCGTCTTTTAGCTGGCTATAGTCACTGTCCACAGTGATTTTGGAGCCCAGGAAAATAAAATCTGTCACTGTTTCCATTTTCTCCCCTTCTATTTGCAATGGAGTGATGGGACTGAAAGCTATGATCTTAGTTTTTTCTGTGTTGAGTTTTAAGCCAGGTTTTTCACTCTCCTCTTTCTCCCTTATCAAGAGGCCCTTTAGTTCTTCTTCACTTTCTGCCACTAAAGTGGTATCATCTGCATATCCAAGGTTGCTGATATTTCCCCTGGCAATCTTGATTCCAGCTTGTGCTTCATCCAGTCTGACATTTCTCATGATGTACTCCACATTGACATTAAACAAGCAGGCTGACAGTATACAGCCTTGATGTACTCCCTTCCTAATTTTGAATCAGTCTGTTGTTTACCATCTGAGCCTTCTATCTTGTCTAACTTTCATATGAAAATAGGTTTTTTTCAAAGACCTGATGAAAAGTATATAAATGCATCACATTAGAGGCTTTATTATGCAAAACAAACCTTCAATATGTGTGGTGTAGCTCAAGATCAAGTATTTCTAACTTATAAATGATAATTTCAATAGGAAAGTTGTTGATTCAATTGAAGGAGTAGTGTTCTGAAACCCAGAGCATAAAAGGAAAAAAAAAACAACAACAAAAAACCCTCAGAAACCAGTGGTTTTCCAGTTAACTAAAAATTGCTTAAATGTGGGTTTACTGTTTCTCATAACATCCCTGGAGCTGGGACCTGGGATTACTGCCCGATGTTGGTAGGTGTGATGCACTGGACAAATTGTGTGACCAGATGACTTCTAATAAAGCTTCCAACTGAAGAATGTTTATTACTTTGTATCTTGGAGCTTGATTTTAATTATATTAACATACTCCTTCATATGATAATTTACTTTGGCATTTCCTAAACTCTCACTCTTTTAGATAGTTCCATTAAAATTAGAATAGTAGAAGCTTGGAAATGATTTCAATACAGACTATGTCATGAGATGTAATAATATTGTCAAGCCTGCCATTAAAGTTTACTCTTCAGAATACACAAAAAACCCCAATACACAGAACAGCTACCCATTTTAGGATATGACTTTCTTGTTTTTTTGAACTTCAAATACATATATCAAAACAGACACTTATATTTTTAAAGAACTCTCAATACAAAGATTAGCAACATGCATTCAGATTACATTTTAAGTAGAATAAACAGATCATGAATATTTATGTAGTTTGGAATGACTTGTATTCCACAATCTGTATGGTCAACCAAGTAATTATGCAAATATAGTTTCATTTAAAATTACAAATGCCATATTTTAGTTTGTGTTCAACAGTTTAAATACATATTGATAGCGGAAGGAAATAGCTCCTATTTAAAAACAATACATTTAAGTTGGAAAAATGCCATTACAGCATATTTTAAAATGTTAAAATGGCTGGAATTGTGTTATTATAAAAGCTAACAAAGGTCCAAATGCTGTCTGATGTTTAAAAACTAGACATAATTGGCTCTATTGAAGAGAATACACTTCTAAGATTTAGTCTGATAAGTTCTTATGCTCTGATTTATGCATTTATTGTGTGTAGCTTGTCCAGTTTGACCTGTACATACAACAAAGTGAATGAGGAACTCCAAATAGCGGTTATTATGGGTTAGGAGCAGAGTGATGTATCTCTAATAGGAAATCATATGAATGGCAATTTAGTTCTTTTATCTTCTTCCATGACAGATTATGTAATTAGTCTTTTAGAAAAAGAATTTGCAGTCATAATCTCTACTTAATACTCTGCTAGGCATTTGGGGATGCAAAATGTATGTTACCAGAAGGGGATGAAGACCATGCCAACAAAATACATAGGTTATAATACCAAGAATAGAAATGTCTTACTAAAATACAGGATGGTAAGTAAAATACTAATGCCTCCACATTCTGTTAAATAGAAAAAATATGTGCTTTGGAATCAGACATCATTTCAAATTCAGGGTGAACTACTTTTCAGGTCTGTGTCCTTGCACGAATTTTTTGAACCTCAGTTTCTCTGGTTATAAAATGTCCACTGTAAAGCCTTTGTTACATAGGAGAACTTCTTTGTATGCTAATTTCCACCCCTTTTCACTTTCTCCTCCTCTCATGTCAATGAGTTACCCTAGCCCAAGCCAGTGTACCACTACTCATTTGGCGCCTGGAATTTGTGTCCCCTTTTTAATCACAATTAAAACTGAAAACATCCACTCCGTATTTGCTGTTGCAAAATATTTTCCTCTCCTTACTTAGATTTAGAGGCAATGTTTTAAATACAGTATTTTTACAATATAAATATATTACATATTTATGGAAACCTTTATGTAGGATTGAAAATATTTTTACTTTCTTTGTAGAAAGAAAAAAATTATCAACAACTGGCATTAATGTCAGAGGCAAAATAGAACGTGAAGAACAAAATTTTCCTAAGTGTACTCTCCTGGGAGTTCCCCTAGGAGCACTTGGATAGCATGTATCAAGCTACAATATGAAGTTGCAATAGGATGTTTCACTGTGGTTTACATTATTTGTATTTCCTATCTTCTCAATAAACTTCTAATGACTTGCCCAGAACTTCCAGGAACTTCTCTTGTTTTCTTATTCTGAAAATTTTTCTGTCCAGCAGTTGAAGAGTTATAGGTTCTATCCAGAGCACATTGTCATTAGACTTTCTCTGGCAGAGACAGGCTAGCTCTTTATCAATTCTGTCTCTCCCTTCCTGGAGAAGAAATTTAACTACACAAATAAACTAGGTTTTCCAGCCTCTCTAGTCATTAGTTGTCAGTGTGACTGATTTCTAACCAACAGAAAGCAGGCAGAAGAGATGGGGGCCACTTCCATGCTTCTTAGGAATGACTTCTCCTACTAGATCTTGTAAATTCTGTCCATAATGGCGAGGTGGAATGGACACTAATGATGACTTTTGAAACAACTTGTTACAGGTAGAAATACCAGAAAAAGCAAGAGTGTTCCTGAAAAACATCTACTTCTGGTTTATTGACTATGCCAAAACCTTTGATTGTGTGGATCACAGTAAACTGTGGAAAATTCTTAAAGAGATGGGAATACCAGACCACATGACCTGCCTCTTGAGAAATCTGTATGCAAGTCAAGAAGCAACAGTTAGAACTGGACATGAACAACAGACTGGTTCCAAATCGGGAAAGGAATACGTCAAGGCTGTATATTGTCACCCTGCTTATTTAACTTATATGCAGAGTACATCATAAGAAATGCAGGACTGGATGAAGCACAAGCTGGAATCAAGATTGCTGGGAGAAATATCAATAACCTCAGATATGCAGATGACACCACACTTATGGCAGAAGGTGAAGAAGAACTAAAAAGTCTCTTGATGAAGGTGAAAGAGGAGAGGGAAAGAATTGACTTAACACTGAGTATTCAGAAAATTAAGATAATAACATCTGGTCCTATCATTTCATGGCAAATAGATGGGGAAACAATGGAATCTGTGAAAGACTTTATGTTTTGGCCTCCAAAATCAGTACAGATGGTGACTGCAGCCATGAAATTAAAAGATGCTTACTCCTTGGAAGAAAAGTTATGACCACCTAGACAGCATATTAAAAGGCAGAGATAATACTTTGCTGACAAAGGTCCATCTAGTCACAGCTTTGGTTTTTCCTGTAGTCATGTATGAATGTGAGAGCTGGACTATAAAGAAAGCTGAGTGCCAAAGAATTGATGCTTTTGGACTGTGGTGTTGAAGAAGAGTCTTGAGAGTCCCTTGGACAGCAAGAAGATCCAACCAGTCCACCCTAGTGGAAATCAGTCCTGAATGTTCATTGGAATGACTGATGCTGATGCTGAAACTCTAATACATTGGCTCCTGTTGCAAATAACTGACTCATTTGAAATGACCCTGATGCTGGGAAATATTTAAGGTGGTAGGAGAAGGGGACGTCAGAGGATGAGATGGTTGGATGACATCACCAACTCAATGGACATGAATTTGAGTAAACTCTGGGAGTTGGTTATGGACTTGGAGGCCTGGTGTGCTGCAGTCCATGGTGTTGGAAACAGTTAGACATGGCTGAGTGACTGAACTGAACTGAACTGAATATGTATTATATAGATGCTAATATCATTCATATAATATTGATAGTAATCAAAGGGAAAATGTCTAACTACTGCACTCTAGTTGAAAAGTAGAATTACAAGATTTGCTTTTAGCATCAGGAAAGAGAGTATGTCAAACATGAAGTCTTACAATTAAAGAAAAATAGGGAGGTGAGTGTTGCATGGGGAAAAAAAGTTATTTGAAAAATGGAAAGTAGGGCCTCTCCAACGTTTCATGTGATACAAGGAGAAGCACTGTGTGGCAATCATTGATTGGTGCCATCAGTTATTTGTTTGACTGGACAAGGAGGGCATTTTCAACCTGAAGTATGAAATGAAGGAAAGGGTAAAGGAACATTGTCAAAATCACTTCTAACACCCTCTAGTAGAGGCATTGAAAGTGGCTTGGGGTGCAAATGTATTAGAATCAAGGATTTCAGAAATAAAGGATCAAAATGAGAAAGGTCTTGAAGTGAGGCTAGGGATGTAGGAAAATTAAAATATAGAGAAAAGAGATGATTTGAAATAAGCTATTAAAAGTATATCAGCCAAAGATCAAGGTTTTATGAAAAATCTATCCTGTGTGGTGCTAAAACCTTGAGAAATACTGTTCATAAGAAAGACAGTGCCATTGAAAATATTATCTAATCTCATTAGTGCAATAAAACCTATTCCAGTCACTAATGTATTTTGACCTTGACTTTTATATATTAAAATAACTAGTTCTTATCCTAAAGGAACTGTCTAGAAACTGGAAAATACAGTTGTTTGTAAAACCATTATTACAGATGAAAAGTCTTGGAGTTTTATAATTGCAAATTAGTGTAGTCTTTTCACACACAAATGATCCGTGTGTTTCATTCTGGAAAAATAATCAAGTACATATGGACATATGAATAGCCAACAAAGTAGCTACTAGTTAAGACCATTTGTCTTAGAGCTAGTTATCTTCGGAATCAATTGAGTTTCTGTACTAGTGGTCTTGATATCTGAAATGATTTTGCTTTTTGTCTGTGAACCTCAGTTTTCTGATCTCCAAAGTATGGATAACACTATCTTGTAGAGTGATTGTGGGAAAAAATGAACTACTAATGTTTGTAAAGTATTGGGTTTTATTAAGACAGTAACAAATTAAGCTCTACCAAAAACACTTAAAGCCTTAGCTAAGACTAACATTTTCATCTCTTCTCCCAATGGAAACCTCAGAAAGAGCTCTGTGTCTTTACATAGATACACATATAAGTGTATATGTGCATACTTATATATTCTTGCTTAAGAGTATATGTGTTTATACTTATATTTGTTCATATAAGTTCTGTGTATATAAGCATACTTATTTAAAGAAAGGGCAAGAAAGACCTGGATTCTATGGTTACAGATATACAGTGAAATAAAGCAAAAAGATACTAGTATAAAAATTTACAGAAGTAAACAGTGGAGGCTAACTATTACTGGTACTAGCAACATGGATGTTTAAGTTTACACTAAATATCGACATTTCTGATTCTGAGAATTAAGGACTCAGAGCACATATAAACTTGAAATATTCCAGTGCCAGAGAGGGTCATCTTCTCAACTATACTTTAACTTTCATATGATAATATATGATCAATTTAACAAAACCTAGGGCTTCCCTGGTGGCTTGGTAGTGATGAACCGCCTGCCAGTGTGAGAGACAGGGCTTCGATCTTTTATCTGGGAAGATCCCAAATGCCATGGAGCAACTAAGCCCATGCACCAAATCTATTGAGCCTGTGCCCTAGAGCCCTCGAGTCACAACTACTGAGCACATGAGCCACAACTACTGAGGCCTGCGAACAAGTGCCTGTGCTTTCGCAACAAGAGAAGTCACCACAATGAGAAGTTTGCCCACTGCAAATAGACAGTAGCCCTTACTCTCTGCAACTAGAGGAAAGCCCACACAGCAACGAAGACCCAACACAGCTAAAAATAAATACATAAATAAATAAAATGATGAAAGGAAAACCTACTAAGGAAAAATTCCCAAAACTATAATTATAGTCAGGTATGCATCATTAGCTTTGATATGATTAAACTTCACTTAGCATTCATTTCAAAAACTATAAAACAGATTAATAGTCTGCTCACAGTAAATCATAATTATGAAATGGTGAAAATTATAATGAAATGAAAAACTGAAGATTAAGAATGCTATAAAATACTTGATGACAGATTGTCATTTTTTTGTGAAAGACATGTAATGCTAAAAACAATAGTTCCATAAACTTTTGTAACATTTTGTCAAGAAGATCATAAATAGAAAACAGTAGCTACAAATAAAAAAAGAGCAATGATGGTTAGATGTTCATCTTTCAAAAAAGTCTGAAAGTTAGGAAGGATTCCAAGCAGAAACATAAATGTAATATTTAAGAAATGGAAAATGTGTATCATTTAGATAAGGGAAGGGAATTAAGGAAAATAAGATAGAATAAAAAATTGGCTTATCTTCAGCAAATAAAGAGGATCTATCAAAAGTATGCCATTATTCTACAGTTTTTTTTTTTGTTGTTGTTTCTTTTAATTTACTACAAAAGAAGTTTTGGGTGAACATAAGAAAGATCAACCATGGCAGGGTCAATACTGTAGAGACGAACTATAAAAAGCAACTTAAATTTATTTTATTGAGTATATCTGTCTTCTCTATATGCTCTGGATTATCTGTTTGAAAATCAAAACCAATTTATCTCTGGAATCCTCTCTAGTTCTGTCACTTCTAAAATAAATAATTTGCTAATTTCTCTACATGTCAGACCTTTTTCTAAACCAAGATAAATAGCACTTCAGTTTATCATCACTAGTAACTTCCTACAGTTTTTTAAAACTAAGTAGATTGATTTTGTGTGTGGCTGATAAAATATCTGATTATTTCACTAGTTTCCCTATCATTGTTTTTAAGGTTATTGAGTGAAATGAAGTCATACATGGAGATATGTTCAAAATATCAGGACTGCTATATTAGAACTCTTTAAAATGAAAAGGGTGACTATTGTTATAAAATACAATAAATAATATTCCTAGCAATTGTCTATTTTCTTTGA
Source organism: Odocoileus virginianus (assembly GCF_023699985.2). Taxonomy (NCBI): domain Eukaryota; kingdom Metazoa; phylum Chordata; class Mammalia; order Artiodactyla; family Cervidae; genus Odocoileus; species Odocoileus virginianus. The sequence continues at coordinate 26,151,011 of NC_069688.1, forward strand.
AAGTGGATAAGGAAATCAACAGAATATGAAATATGGGCTAAAATAGCATGTATTATGTACGAACTATAAAGGTATTCAGTTCTTATTTTTTTAAATAGTATTTTCCATATTTGAAATTCAAAATTATCCCATTCCATCCTGATTGACTTAGAACAGTCAACAATCAACAGCAACAGACAATGCTGTTAAGAGAAATAATTGATTTGTGTAATTTTCATTTCAGTAATGACCTTGAGCCTTTGCTGCCTGGAATGCCCTCAGATCATGTTGTGGAGCTCTAGTAAAGATCTATCGTCAAATCAATTACGAAAAGCAATGGAACATCTGATCCTTCTCTTGAAATTAACTAGGAAAAGTAGGTCAGCACACCTTCAAATGACAAAATGAATTATTATGTTTTCAATGACCCAGGAAGGAAAGCACTAGTGATAGATGGGAAGTGCTATTTAAATAAGAATTGAACATTTCTGGGATTAAACATGTAGCAAAGATCATGAAAACTACCAGAAACTTAAATCTCTTAAAATAATTTTTTTTCATGTTAGCCATGAAAGTGTTTCCTTCTCACTGTTCTCTGTATCCAAAACTACAGTTCTAGAAAGGGATCTATATATTGAGGTTATTGCTGTATCATTTAAAAGTACAACAGTGAGTATAGCAGATTTCTCAATTTTATTTTCATTACGGTATGAGAAAAATATGCAAAATGGACCATCATATATTAACTGCTACAACTTGTTTCCTACTATGGCAATTTAACTAAATATAGTTAGAAAAATGTGGTCAAAGATGACACATTTAATGATAGCAATTAATCTGATGATATAAATATTATTTATATAGTGGCTCTATTCTGAAAACATAAAAAATAAATAAATAAGAGGTGAAACTGTCTCCTTCCAAAAAATATCCCCAATATTCCCTATTCGATTAACATTTTAGTTATTTTTTATATGGACACTTGGAGTCTTTTTCTTTCAATTAGGTGATCAAGCACTTAGACGTGTAAGTTTTAATTTAGAGCTTTATTTTTAATTATCTTTGTAAACAATATAAATTGCAATATGCTTTTTATTGTAATGGTTATAAAATATTAAAAGTTCAATTCAAATATTAAGGAATAAATTTGTTGGATTCTATGTAAAATACAAATACTTACAATACTCTTGTTTATATAGAAATCTATCCTATGACTGCAATATAGTGGGTAAGCATGTGGGCTCAGGAGCGCAGACCTTGCCCAACCCCAAATTTTGAAATATAATGGCCTTGGTTAAACTATTTACCATTTCCAAGCCTCAGTTTCTTCACATGTAAAATGATATTGATGATAGCCATTATCTCATAGAGTTTTTGTGACATGACATTAGGAAATATATAAATGGTTAGCCGGAATTCAGATGTACTAAACAGTGTTTGCTATGGTGATGGTCAGAGTCAATTAATTATATTAATTTATTTAATTATATTCGATCCTTAAATGTTTCTATTCAATTTACTATAAAGACTTTGAACTGGTAATATATTTTGTTTTATTTAACAGTGGAAAGAGTAATTTTTTTAAATTGTGGTAAAAGTCATTAATAGGAATATGATACTACTTTATACATTTTTATAGAGTACTTCAATCAGTTCAGTTCAGTCCCTCAGTCATGTCTGACTCTGTGCGACCCCATGAACCGCAGCATGCCAGGCCTCCCTGACCATCACCAACTCCTGGAGTCTGCCCAAATCCGTGTCCATTGAGTCAGTGATGCCATCCAAGCATCTCATCCTTTGTCGTCCTCTTCTCCTCCTGCCCCCAATCCCTCCCAGCATCAGGGTCTTTTCCAATGAGTCAACTCTTCGCATGAGGTGGCCAAAGTACTGGAGTTTCAGCTTCAGCATCAGTCCTTCCAATGAACACCCAGGACTGATCTCCTTTAGGATGGACTGGTTGGATCTCCTTGCAGTCCAAGGGACTCTCAAGAGTCTTCTCCAACACCATAGCTCAAAAGCATCAATTTTTTAGCACTCAGTTTTCTTCACAGTCCAACTTTCACATCCATACCTGACCACTGGAAAAACCATAGCCTTGACCAGATGGACCTTTGTTGGCAAAGTAATGTCTCTGCTTTTTAATATGCTATCTAGGTTGGTCATAACTTTCCTTCCAAGGAGCAAGCGTCTTTTAATTTCATGGCTGCAATCACCATATGCAGTGATTTTGGAGCTCAAAAAACTAAAGTCTGACACTGTTTCCACGGTTTCCCCATCTATTTCCTATGAAGAGATGGGACCAGATGCCATGATCTTAGTTTTCTGAATGTTGAGCTTTAAGCCAACTTTTTCACTCTCCTCTTTCACTTTCATCAAGAGGCTTTTCAGTTCCTCTTCACTTTCTGCCATAAGGGTGGTGTCATCTGCATATCTAAGGTTATTGATATTTCTCCCGGCAATCCTGATTCCAGCTTGTGTTTCTTCCAGCCCAGCGTCTCTCATGATGTACTCTGCATAGAAGTTAAATAAGCAGGGTGACAATATACAGTCTTGACATACTCCTTTTCCTATTGGGAACCAGTCTGTTGTTCCATGTCCAGTTCTAACTGTTGCTTCCTGACCTGCATACAGGTTTCTCAAGAGGCAGGTCAGGTGGTCTGGTATTCACATCTCCTTCAAACTTTTCCACAGTTTATTGTGATCCACATAGTCAAAGGCTTTGGCATAGTCAATAAAGCAGAAATAGATGTTTTTCTGGAACTCTCTTGCTTTTTTGATGATCCAGTGGATATTGGCAATTTGATCTCTGGTTCCTCTGCCTTTTCTAAAACCAGCTTGAACATCTGGAAGTTCTCGGTTCATGTATTGCTGAAGCCTGGCTTGGAGAATTTTGAGCATTACTTTACTAGAGTGTGAGATGAGTGCAATTGTGTGGTAGTTTGAGCATTCTTTAGTATTGCCTTTCTTAGGGATTGGAATGAAAACGGACCTTTTCCAGTTCTGCGGCCACTGCTGAGTTTTCCAAATTTGCTGGTATATTGAGTGAAGCACTTTCACAGCATCATCTTTCAGGATGTGAAATAACTCAACTGGAATTCCGTCACTCCACTAGCTTGGTTCATAATGGTGCTTTCTAAGGCCCACTTGACTTCACCTTCCAGGATGTCTGGCTCTAGGAGAGTGAACACACTGTCGTGATTATCTGGGTCATGAAGATGTTTTTTGTACAGTTCTTCTGTGTATTCTTGCCACCTCTTCTTAATATCTTCTGCTTCTGTTAGGTCCATGCCGTTTCTGCCCTTTATCAATCCCATCTTTGCATGAAATATTCCCTTGGTATCTCTAATTTTCTTGAAGAGATCTCTAGTCTTTCCCATCCTGTTGTTTTCCTCTATTTCTTTTCATTGATCACTGAGGAAGGCTTTCTTATCTCTCCTGACTATTCTTTGGAACTCTGCATTCAAATGGGTATATCTTTCCTTTTCTCCTTTGCTTTTCACTTCTCTTCTTTTCACTGCTATTTGTAAGGCTTCCTCAGACAACCATTTTGCCTTTTTGCATTTCATTTCCATGGGGATGGTCTTGATCCCTGTCTCCTGTACAATGTCACGAACCTCCATCCATAGTTCATCAGATTCTCTGTCTATCAGATCTAGTCTCTTAAATCTATTTCTCACTTCTACTGTATAGTCATAAGGGATTTGATTTAGGTCATACCTGAATGGTCTAGTGGTTTTCCCTACTTTCTCCAGTTTAAGTCTGAATTTGGCAATAAGGAGTTCATGATCTGAGCCACAGTCAGCTCCTGGTCTTGTTTTTGCTGACGGTATAGAGCTTCTCCATCTTTGGCTGCAAAGAATATAATCAATCTGATTTTGGTGTTGACCATCTGGTGATGTCCATGTGTAGAGTCTTCTCTTGTGTTGTTGGAAGAGGGTGTTTGCTATGACCAATGCTTTTTCTTAGCAAAACTCTATTAGCATTTGTCCTGCTTCATTCTATACTCCAAGGCCAAATTTATCTGTTACTCCAGGTGTTTCTTGACTTCCCACTTTTGAATTCCAGTCCCCTATAGTGAAAAGGGCATCTTTTTTGGGTGTTAGTTCTAAAAGGCCTTGTCAGTCTTCATAGAACCATTCAACTTTGGCTTCTTCCGTGTTACTGGTTGGGGCATAGGCTTGGATTGCCATGATATTGAATGGTTTGTCTTGGAAATGAACAGAGATCATTCTGTCATTTTTGAGATTGCATCCAAGTACTGCATTTTGGACTCTTTTGTTGACCATGATGGCCGCCCCATTTATTCTAAGGTACTCCTGACCACAGTAGTAGATATAATGGTCACCTGAGTTAAATTCACCCATTCCCATCCATTTTAGTTCGCTGATTCCTAGAATGTCGACATTCACTCTTGCCATCTCCTGTTTGACCACTTCCAATTTGCCTTGATTCATGGACCTAACATTCCAGGTTCCTATGCAATATTGCTCTTTACAGCATCGGACCTTGCTTCTATCACCAGTCCCATCCACAACTGGGTATTGTTTTTGCTTTGGTGCCATCCCTTCATTCTTTCTGGAGTTATTTCTCCACTGAACTCCAGTAGCATATTGGGCACCTACTGACCTGGGGAGTTCCTCTTTCAGTATCCTATCATTTTGCCTTTTCATACTGTTCATGGGGTTCTCGAGGCAAGAATATTGAAGTGTTTTGCCATTCCCTTCTCCAGTGGACCACATTCTGTCAGACCTCTCCACCATGACCTGACCATCTTGGGTGGCCCCACATGGCTTGGCTTAGTTTCATTGAGTTAGACAAGACTGTGGTCTTGTGATCAGATTGGCTAGTTTTCTGTATGACTTTTTTACTTTGTTTATATTAGCATGTAACAGTGAATTAATATAGCCATTTGCGATGTGTTGATAGTATAAATTACTGTATTATCTTTGTAAGGGGGATAAACCGTGTTCTGGAAACATCCCTAAAGTACCAAATTTCCCATTTTTATACTCAATGGGATAAAAGAGTTATCTATATTATTAACACACTCTTTAATAACAAACCCCATAAGCTAAGTACAGATAATAATCTCAGTGTGCTCGGATATATGACATATTCACTTAATAGAACAGATATTTTTATCATCTTTGCTTTCTGGGATTTTTTGGCTTTTAGCACTAGTCTTAAGATATTCTCAGGGTATAAGGAGAAGACTTAGATGAGAAGAGATTATCTTTCCAGCATTTTCTCCTTCCTGTCTTAAAAAGACCCAGGCTGCCAAGCAACTCTTGATTCAGCCTTGTTTTGTATTCAACCTAGTCCCTGCCTATAAGAATTGACAGATGATGGAGGGTATCATAAACAACTCCATGAAGTGTTTTTCTCTTCAGAGATCTTGAAGGAAAATGTAGCTCTTGTCTTTACAGTCTCACTGGGTTGGAGGTCAGAGGTCAAAATAGGGGAAGAAAGCTCTTTTAAATTCTCATGTGAAGAATCAGGGAGAAAGAAAAGTAAGGAGTGTCTTTACACAGTGCTCAGTCACTCAGAGTGTCCGACTCTTTGCGACCCCATGGACTTCAGCCTCCAGGTTCCTTTGTCCATGGGACTTTCCATTAAAGAATACTGGAGTGGGTTGCTATTTCCTCTTCCAGGGGATCTTTTTGACACAGGGATTGAACCTGCTTCTCCTGCATTGGCAGACGGATTCTTTACCATTGAGATGCCAGGGAAGTCTATCCTTACCCAGAGACCTACATATAAAGATGAAATAACCAACAGCACTTGCAATCAGGCACTAAACTTTAAATGTCTGTTTAGAGTAGCAATGATTACTGTGAAATGAGCAAATATGGAAGGAAGAAGAGCGAAATGAACACACATTTTTACCTTGTTTCAAAGAAAAGTAATTCTCATTGACTAGTTATTAAAACCCTAGCAATCTCCTTGGGAAAAGCAGACATAAACATATATGACCTCAGAATAATAAAATGTTAAATAATATTTGAAGATAATAGTAGCAGAGCTATGACAAGCAGTGTATAACTAACCTCTAAAAGAATTCCAAGGTCTCACAGCAGTACAGAAACTTTTCCTCTGTAGGTTTAGCCAAGAACTTCCTTTAGGAAGAATTTGGATTGGTATATAGGCTTCTGGCTCAGTGGTAAAGAATCTGCCTACCAATGCAGGAGATGCTGGAGACTTGGGTTTGATCCCTGGGTCAGGAAGATCCCCTCAAGTTGGAAATGGCAATCCATTGCAGTATCCTTGCCTGAAAAATGCCACAGACAGCAGAGCCTGGCGGGCTACAGTCCATGGGGTTGCAGAGAGTTGGACATGCCAGTATGAGCATGAAGCACAGCATTGGTACATAGCATTAATGGTAAACATTTTTGATGATTTCAAGTAGAAACGAGGTTAAATCCTTAATAGTTTCTATTAAAATGCATCAAAATGTTTCAGATATTAAACAAAAGTTCCTCCTGAATATACAACAAAATAAAGGGTGAGACAAAATGGAATGAAAAGCAATGGACCAAGTCAACACATTCTTTGGTCAACAAAGCTCTAATATTTCTGAGAGAAAACAGTAAAGGAGAACAAAATTCTTGTGCTTCAAGACAAATGGACCTGCATGTAGGTAGTTGGAAAAGACGCAGAGCTAGAGAGATGTCAAGGACTGTTGTACTTCGTGTGGATTTTGTGCTATTGTCGACAGAGAGGGACTTCCCTCTAGCTCAGATGGTGTAAAGAATCTGCCTGCAATGCAGAGACCTTAATTTGATCCTTTGTCAGGAAGATCCTCTCGAGAAGAAAATGGCAACCCATTCCAGTATTCTTGCCTGGGAAATCCCATGGACAGAGGAGCCTGGTGGGCTACAGTCCATAGGGTCACAAAGAGTCAGATATGACTGAGCTACTGACACACACAGAGAAACTAAAAATAAATAAAAAATCAAAGCATATAATTTTGTGATAAACATTTAAAAACTCTAGTATCAGCAGATATTTCAGAAAAAATAATGTAGGGCACAGATTAATATTAGTACAAATGAACAATAAATGGAGAAAAGGCTCTGGAAGGGCCTTGTATGAGAGACTGTACAGATTCATCAACTTCCTGTGAGGCAAGATGGTTTTGTGGAAAATAGTCAGAGACCTGCTGTATATTTGTTGTAGTTTATTATATTTGGAATTTGGCTTAAGTGATCCATAAACTCTATGGAGGCTATTTCATTCTCTGTATTTAGCTGTTGTTAATTTAATATGTTGTCTTTATAAAGTCATCAAAGTTAAGGAACACTGCTGAATTCATTTAGTTTCTTGAATGATCTAAACAATATAAACATTTTAGAGCAGTCTCCTAGTGAAGCCAACTTTGTCATCAGGATATTTAGGTAAACCTACATTCTTGCCTGGAAAATCCCATGGACAGATACAGTCCAACGAGTCACAAAGAGTCAGACACGACTGAAGTGACTTAGCATGCATGCACACTTCACTGCTACTGTCAAGAACACTTTGTGGAAGAAAGCACTCAGTCTGCACATAAGGATGATAGCTCAGTTAATATTATCACTAGGCAAATCCAAGATCTGGGTTAATTAAATTTGTTAGTTTTTCTGTGCTGTGTAATAAATTTAGTAGTTCAAAGCAACATACATTTATTATCTTAGTTTCCACAGGTCAAGAGACTACAGATGACTTAGCTAGCTTCTCCACTCAGGGTCTAATTAGGCTGAAATCAACTGTAAGACAAGGCTATGAATGAGGTCATCTTCTGAGTTACTGTTGTTGGTAGGATGCAGTTCTTAGCAACTATAGGACAAGGGCCATTGGCCCCTAGAGGCTACCCACATTTTCTTGCCACATGATCTCTACAACATGACAGTTTTCTTGTTCAAGGCCAAGAGGTGAGCATCTCAGTTACTTGAACTCTTTCACTGAGGCGAGGCTAGGGACTCTGCTGTAAGGGGCTCACATGATTAGATCAGATCAATCAGGAAAATCTCCTTTTTTGATGAACATAAAGACCCCTGGTGGCTCAAGTGGTAGAGAATCCATCTACAACAGAGGACACCCAGGTTCAGTCCCTGGGTTGGGAAGATCTCCTGGAGAGGGAAATGGCAACCTACTCCAATATTCTTGTCTGAGAAATTCCATGAACAAGGAGCTTGGTGGACTATAGTCCACTGGGTCTCAAAGAGTCAGACATGACTAATGACTAACACTTTCACTTTCAAAGATAATTGGATTAGAGACTTTGATTACATCCCTGAAATTCCTTCACCATTTCCATTACAACATAAATCATGACAGTAAAATCCCATTATATTCACAAGCTCTGCCCACAGTTAAGGGCAGGAATCTTGGGATTTACCTTAGAATTCTGCTACCACATTACAACATTTATAATACTGATGCACAATGAGATTACAGACAGTTTGATCTCATACTTATTTTCCTTCATTTCTATTGCATTATAATAATAGTTCTGTTTCATAAAACTGTATGGATTAAACGTGGCCATAAATGCAACACAGGACTTCCCTGTAGCTCAAATGGTAAACAATCTGCCTGCAACGCAGGAGACCTGGGTTTGATCTCTGGGTTGGGAAGATCCTCTAGAGAAGGGAATGACAGTCCACTCCAGTATTCTTTCCTGGTGAATCCCATGGACAGAGGAGTCTGGCGGGCTACAGTCCACTGGGTCACAAAAAGTTGGACTTGACTGAGTGACCTACACACACACATTGCAAAGGGTTTGCAATGGTGCTTGAACATAGTAAGTGCTATAATGCATGCAGGCATGCTAAATCACTTTAGTCATGTCTGACTCTTTGTGACCCCATGGACTGTAGTCTGCCAGGCTCCTCTGTCCATGGGATCCTCCAGGTAAGAATACTGGAGTGGGTTGCCATGCCCTTCTTTAGGGGAGATTCCCGACCCAAGGATCAAACCCACGTCTTTTATGTCTCACCTCCTTTGGCAGGCGAGTTCTTTTACCATTAGCACCACTGGGGAAGCCCAAGTGCTATGTTAGTATTGTTAAAGAGAATAGAGCATTTAAACTAGTCACTGGCACAGGGCTTCCGTGATGGCTCAGTGGTGAAGAGTCTGCTAATGCAGGAGACAGGAGTTCAATCCCTGATCCAGGAGAATCCCATGTACCGTGGAGCTGCTAAGCTGGGGCACCACAGCTATTGAACCTATATTCTAGAGTCCTCCAGCTGCAACTACTGAGCCCATGTTCCACAACTGCTGAAGCCATGCATCCTAGAGCCTGTGCTCTGTGGCAAGAGAAGCCACCACAATAAGAAGGCTATGCAACACACTAGAGGATAGCCCCTGCTTGCAGCTACTAGAGAAAAGCCAGAGGAGCAATGGAGACCTAGCATAGTCAATCATAAATAAATAAGTAAGATAAAATGAAAATAGTTACTGGCACATACTAAAAACTCAACAATGTAGCTGCTATCATTTTTAAAATTATTATTAATTCTTGCATAATGTTTAACCAGAAACATTAGGGGTGGTTGGTTTGCCTTTTGTAATTGTGGTATGAGAGATAAAATATATATTATGCATTTACCTTCATATTAATACAATGATTTATACAAATAAGGTATTTGAAATTAGTACCATATATATTTTAAATTACATACTAGCTCAATAACCACATGATAATTAGGAATGGTATGTTTGAAGAACTGATTAATTTCAGATAATGATTTTCCAGTACCCAAGAGAGGTGGGCAGTTTTTAGTATAATTAGACTTTGAATGCCAAGGTTGTGATCAATAAGAGTTAAAAGACCATTTGCAGAAGCTTTACTTATGGAAGTTCTACAGACAAGCAGATTTTTCTGTAAGAAAAGTCAAACCTCATTGTTAAAAATATATCTGATGGGATTATTTGCTAATGTCTCCATTATCTTTACTTCAATTTGTATTTTACAATAAAAGAGGACTATCAATAATTTTTCCAGCAAAATAAAAAGTTTTACTTTTAATTTGATATGTCAATTTAATTAATAGTCAACAAAATAGCATTTTAAATTTGCTTCAGATGGCAGCTCAATGACATCTATTGATTTTGTATTATTGGATTGAATATTGTGATCATTATTTCTGTGCAGCATGCTTTAGGCAGGATTTGAATTATGCCACATCACACAACATTTTCTGTTTTATGTGAGGTTTGTGTATAAATTGTCTCAAATGCTATAAAATTTCATACTACTATAATAGGAATCTCTCTCAATGTATCAATATATTATATAATATCACATATATTTTTATATGTATGTGTCTGTATATATACAAAATAATTCTCTAGTACAGTGTATAGCTATGAAATTAAGTTTTCACTCATTAATCCTTTATGGATCACCTCAAGGTCCCCAAGGCTGCCAGCACCAAGAAACAGTTCCAGAAGTTCTGAATCTGGACCCCCACCCACTGCCGCAAACAAAATAAAATTATTTTTCCAGACAAGAAAAAAAAGAAAAGTAAAGAAATTAAAACTGCAAACTGTATAATCTAGTTGGGGTCTGATAAAACTCTTTGAATGTCTCCTAAAATGTGTATCTAGCGATTATTGGGGACCATGATAGGATACATATAAGACTGAGGCTCTATTTCTGCTTCTGGACTGGATCATTTCCATTATAATGGATTTTTTCCCCTAGTAGAATGACTGATAGGCTGACTCTAAGAGTTAAAGACTAACTGGCTGTTGGCAAGAATAGACAGCATTAGTAGCATAAAAACATACACTACAATATGTAAAATAGATAGCCAGCGGGAATTTGTTGTCTGACTCCGGAAACTCAAACCAGGGCTCTGTGACAACCTAGAGGGGTGGGACGGGGTGGGGGGTGGGAGGGAGGGGGCATATGTATACCTATAGCTGATCCATATAAAGAAATTATCCTTCAATTAAAAATTAAAATAAAGAATAGACAGCATTGTCTAGACTTCCTTGTACTTAATTAGTCTATATATTCTTCTGTTATAGAATAGGTTGCTTAGGAAGCCCAAAAGTTGCCTGATGTCTGTGCTTGGTGATTCTGGGAGTTTGACTTTCTCCAAAACCTCATCACCATATTCGTCTATTGAGCCTTCTCTACAAGCACAGACGTTCATGTGCTGCCACTTTGTTATGACCTGTGCCACTTACTGTGTTTTGCCTTTTGCTATACCTGAAAGAGAAGTACATATTGCTTTTATGTAATAAAGTTTTATATAGTAGTGATTAGGAAGCTTGAGCGTAAGATTCTCAATAAGTAAAATGACCTTGCCTGTAAGTGATGATCCAGTGGACTTTATTTACAATCAGTTTATAAAGGACTATAAGAAGCAGTGGCATCCTAATCCATTTTTTATTTTTGTGAATCATGTGGAAAAATGAACGCTGTTCATTCTCATCTATATTTATTTTATATCATGATTATAATTTGACTCTGCAAGCAGCTTTTCTTAGAAGGCTAAAAATAAAGTTGTAGAGGTGCTGGAAATCATAATGACAGTATAATTACAACACTAATTTAATCATATCTGTGAATCAGTTTTAAACAATATTTTTATTTCTTCAAATTTCTAATTACCAAATTTCTTCTGGTATCAAACCCAGATATATTATTAATATTACTCCCTAAGTGCCATTAACTTTAAAATTTGTATCATAATTTTGTATATCTTAAAATGATACTTTGCAAGTTTTTGCTTTTCATCTTTTTGTAGTAAGCTTTAGTTGGTTAAATAAAGTAAAGTACACAGTAAAAAAGCCTCTTGAATACATTTTCTCCAAAAAAAAAAAAAAAAAAACTTCTCATCCAAGTGCTGTGAACGGTTTTTCTCTCCTCACTCACAGTGACAAACGATAAAGAAACTGTGCTTAGAAGACAGTATGGTACAAGGTACATCTATAATGCCAGTCACCAAAATAAAACAGAGGTCAAAAATGGGTCAGAGACCTTGATTACAGTCAAACCTCTGTCGTGAGAGTCACTTCAATTCTCTAAGACTTTTCTCTATAAAATGAAAGGGTTGAAGCACACTGGATGAAGTTCAACATTTCTTCAAGTGCCAAATTTCCATAATTTTCCATTTAATTCATACTGCCCACAAAGGAAGAGTCCATTTGTTTTATAGTGTAGCATCCTAAGTTACTCGTTAACCACTAGAGAGTACAACATCCAAGGGAGACTCAAAGTGAGACGTTTTCTGTGTGTTTGTTATGAAAATGTGAGTCCCTGGGTAATTTGAGTCTCAGTTTCCACATCTGTAAAGGAAACTTTTGTACCAGGTTATGAGTAAGTGTATCTCCTTGGTCTTTATTTACCACTGTGGACACAAGGGACATCTCCAAGGGTCCATATGGGCTTTACTTTTTCCCTCCTTGATACCCAGTTCCCTGCTTCTCATTTTGTGTTGTCATAATCCCAGCAATGTTCTAGGAAGTACATAAAATGTAAGTACATATCAGTTTTAAGGCAGGTATTGCAGGAATAGGAGGAAATATTACTTGTAAATATTTGAGGGAAACATGGCTATTTAAAAATACATATCAAAGAAACATTAACAATGACAATACAAGATATCAACAAATTTTGTTATTGATTTCTGCAGTTATGGATTATTTGGATTCAAATATTCCTGCTGAAGGAAAGGATGCATGTATATGTATAGCCGAGTCCCTTTGCTGTCCACCTGAAAATATCACAACAGTGTTAATCGGCCACACTCCAATGTAAAATAAAATGTTAAAAAAAGAAAGAAAATGTGTATACATTTTTAAAATATTTGTGGTAAAGAAGATGCATATATCTATTAGTTCAGTAAGTCCACTTACATGTGTATCCTGAGATTCTTGTACATGTGTTAAGAACATGTCCAAGAATAAAAGAATACTTTATGTATCAACATGAATCTATTCCAAAATATAATGCTGGGGTTTTAAACAGTGTACTGAAATATTTACAGAGTCAAATACTAAGTAATATTTGTAAGTATTCAAACAAGGCTATGCTTTTTAGTAAATCCATGCATATATGGCAGAAGTTTTTTATTATCATGAAAATAATAAAATTTCATCCTCAAGACATATAAAAAAACCCAAAATACTCCTCCTGGATGTTATTCCAAAGTATCTAAAATTTCCTCAATTTGGAAACTATTGGCTTATGCATAATCCTAAATTTGCCACTTTCTACACAGGGTACATTTATATCTCTATTTCTAAATATGAGCATTTTATTTTCCAATGATAATTGTTGAACAGTCTTCAGCTATATTGCACACTAGTTTGCAGAGTTGATTTTTTTTTTCCTTTGGAAATACTTTTTCGTTTTCTATCTTAAAATCAAAGCATTGAAATATATTTTTTGCATATATTTTATTCAAGGGTTGAAGCCAGGAAGATGGTTCATTTTCTAACATTTGCATTTTTAATTTACTTTTGATACAATTAGGTTTATTCCATGTATCTTGCCTTAATTGATTTTCTGTGTAGTCTATACAACCCAAATTAAAGTCATTTATAGAATAACTGACATCCCAATACATAGGTTTTGAAAACAAAAGATTAGACTACTTTAAATTTTGTTTAACTGTTCAATTTGGTGGTGATCAGGGTCTGAGTTTGTGCGGTAGAAGATAATTTAAAATTATTGAAACACTTCATGTATTTTAAAAACCACTTCAGTGAGGGAAATGATGGTTTTCGGAAAATGGCTGCAAGGGGATAAAATTATCAGAGAGCTTAAGTGCGTCAGTGTGAAAGTGATCGAGGTTCTTTGCTTGCACATCACAAAGCAATTGAAAATTACTGAAGTGCTTCAAGTGGTTCATGTTTTCAGAAGAGTTTGCAGTCTTTCCTCTTCAGAGTGCTTTAAATTTTTGAATGTCTGAATAATTCCATAATATTGGATATATACCTCTGGTCACGATTATCAGTTTTAGAAGACAAGTAAATATTGAAATTCTGAGCTGAGTTTAGCCAATATGAAATGATTGGGGAGCGTTGATTTCAAGCAGCCAAAATTAATACTTGAAGCTAGCACTCTGATAGAAAATGAAAATGCAAAATTTTGGTTGGTATTCAGAAAAATGAAGCTGGAGTAGATATATTTGGGGGGAGGGGGAAGAAAGAGGTAATCACTTTGTTTTGCTTCTGGATAATATAAATATCAATTTCAAAGGGAAAAAAAATCTAGTCAGGATTCAATTTTCTTGCAGGTAACTGAAAAATAGTATAAAAAAGTGCCAAAAAATGTGACAGTTAATGAGATAAATTGGGGATCTGAAAGCCATAAACATTCCCATCTGATTTTTAGAGTTACCAATAATAAATGATGTATTTCCAGAATTGTTAATGCAAAATTTTAGAATGATTCCAATAATGTTTTTAACTTCCTTTTCTACTGTATTAGTCAATATTTAAAACCACCTTGTTTTAAGGCCATCTATCTGATGCTGTAAATGTATGTAATCTGATATGTAGCCAAGCAACATAGATTTATTGAGCATCTGCAATGTGCCAGGCACCATACTGGTCACTGCAGATTAAAGACAAACAGAACATCTGCCCTCATAAGCCTTAGAGTTAGAGAAAGTTTTAGAAGATTTACAGGGCAACTCTCCTTTACAAAATAAGAAAACAAAATAATGTGACTTCTCATTGTCACAATCCTGGAATGAAAGGCAGAACAAAAATTGGCCTTCAGAGATAAGGCTCTCTTCACTGAGTAGAACCACTGAAAGTTCATTTTCAACTTGCTTTTCCTAATTCCTGGTGGCTTAGATGGAAAAGAATCTGCCTGAAATGTGCTAGACCTGGGTTCAATCCCTGAGTCGGGAAGATCTCCTGGAGAAGAGAATGGGTATTTAATGGACAGAGGAGCCTGGTGGACTTCTAGTACTATGGGGTTGCAAAGAGTTGGACAGGACTGAGTAGCTAACACTTTCACTTTCCTAGTGTTAGTAAAGTTTTGAAATTTGTGAGGAGGTAAAGACAAAAGGTTGGAGATTGTCAGAAATACAATATTGATAGTTACTAGGGATAATTTGACCTCAGTTTTCAGCCAAGAATACCATCAGCAAATAACATAAACAGGGTGCACCTTACATAAATTAGAGTACCTGCTTATACCTGAATGTCTGAATATTCATCCTCAGATCATATGGCTCAGAAATCTGATAAGCTGACAATCTAAAATTTAGTAGAAGTTTTGAATGCACACTATTACCATGAGTAAAATTCTTTAAAAAAAGGACAAAATTTATACATAAAAACAGTTTTAAGAAAATTAAGATAAGGGGGAAATACATTGATGTTACACTCCTAAATAACTTTATTTGACATATTATATATAATTTTAGCCAATAAATGTTTGTTATAATGAAAATTGTAATAGAAGTAAATATAGGTTTAATTACAGATTTAATTAAATACAGGTCTTATTAGAATAATTAATTATAAAAATAGAATTATTAATTATTATAAAAATAATTCTAATTTTTATAGTACTATTATTTTTATGTTTTGTTCTTTTGTTTTTGTTTAGTTACTAAGTCATATCTGACTCTTTTGTGACCCATGGCTCCTCTGTCCATGGGATTTCCCAGGCAAGAATACTGGAGGGTTGCCATTTCCTTTTTCAGGGGATCTTCGCGACACAAGGATCAAACCCATGTCTTCTGAATTGGCAAGTGGATTCTTTACCACTAATCCATCTGAGAAACCCTATTATTATTTTTTAATGTATATTTGCAGTAAACTACAGGAAGTAATTTTAGGTACATTATTTAAGTTTTAATGAAATAATTCCACTTAGGGCATAACATTTTCATGTAAAATTTATTTTTGTAAGTTCTTCACATCTTGTAAGGATGAATTAAAGCCAAATGTCAAAATTTCATAAGGAAAACTTCTAAAAGAAACCACAGCATTCCAGATAAAATATATTTGACCCAGATATAGTAAAGAATATAAAAGAAGAAATAAAGGAAAAAAGTTTCAGAGAAAAATGGGTTTTTCTCACCACCATGTCAAATATTTTGGATCCCAGGCAAGAGAACAAAAAAGAAGCCAAGAAATATATGTCTAAATACTTAAAGTTTAACAAACACCCTTGATAATATAGTTTCATAAAACACAATTGAAGAGTTAGTAAGTTCATGGTTTCTGATAATGCAAAGTTATAAGAATATTAGATAATTTAATTAAGAACTTACTTCATGGAATGATTATCTTTAATCTTTTCATCAGATAGTCTTTTGAAATGTCTCGTTCAATTTGTGAAGACTAGTTATTTTTCTGATATATTTACTTTTCGAGCCTCAGTCTCACTAAATTAATAGGCTAGAAGAGATATTTCAATATTACAGAGTAATATGACATATTATTTTGTTCACTTGACAGAAAAGAAATTAATTATTATTTTGGGTAGATAGTCTTGAACAAAAAGTATACCTAAAGAAGGTAAGAAAAAAAAAAGAAGGTAAGATAAACAATTAGCCAGAAATACATCTTTAGGGGTAAGGCTAAACACCGAAGTATTTCAAAAAAGAAGGGAACAGAACCAGCACAGAACACAACATTTCATAGAAGGTGTTCCCTGCTGTTTCCCATCTTTCCATTCTGGTTGCTTCACATACGTAAGCAAAGCAAAGTATTTTGGATTCATTCAGACCTGGCATGCTGAATTCAGACTTGTTCCTTGTAAGATGCTCTGTCTAGAAAGGGTACCTAACCCAGATCTAGCTGGTTGCCACTCAAAAGCAAAAGAAAGACCAGGTAGGTGGAAAGGAAAGTTTGCTTTATTTTGGGTGCTGGCTACTGGTCTGGAGGGTGGTTGCTTATGTAAAGGCTAACCCTCACCCATACCCTGACAATCTGGAGGCAAGAGGTTTCATAGACAGGGAGAGGGAGCTACATGCAGAAACAGTACAGTTAGCTCTAACCATTATCTTGGAATTGGTCATCAATGGTCCTATCAGAATCATCTTGATTGTTTTAAGTGTAGTTAATCTTCAGTTCCAGGATCAGGTTTGCTCCATTTCCTTGACGCCAGTTCTTGGAACTGTGGCAGCTTACATCATGGCTACAGTCTAGTCATCATGTACTTAAATTTCTCCACCTGAGCTTTCAGTATCGGTAACACAGCTCACAGGATACGGCTCAGAAAATTACCTACAGTCCTTGAGAAGGAACTCAAAGTCATTGACTACGCTCAGTGGCTAAACTATTATTACTTGGTGCTGTTTTCCTTTATTTCTGCATTTTTCCATTTCTCTGATTAAAATCATACTTTGGCTAAAGTTTTTCAACAGACAAAAGTCAGTCAGAGAGCCATGGAGTTAAGGGCCATAGTGCCCTGTTCCATTTCAGAAAATGCTGTGTCAAATACAAATTCAGGATACAAAATTGCTTGTAGAATGTTATCTTAGTTATTTAAAACATATTCATAAAAAAGAATTGGAAGAAATCTTATCTTTAGCATTGATGGGATTTTTAGATGTTTTAAAATTTTTCATCATTTAGCTGTATTAAAATAGTGCAAAAATGCTTTAAATGTGTTGAACACGTAAAAAGCCTTTAGCAAGCTGCAGAAGTGATTTATGTTGACACAAAGCCATTAATTAAAACTCTCTTTTTGTATGAATGATCAACTGGCTTCAATTCTACCTAATAGTGTTAAGAATCAATTCACTACTTAATCCCAAATAAAATCTCAGGGGAGGTTTTGTCGACAGTTCTTCTGTGATCAAGATATTCTATACCTACTTCACTCCACATATAAATCAACATGAATTATACAAATCAAATTGTACATGTTGATTTTGTTGATTTATTTAGAAGATAAGAAAAATACATCATGCACTTGGTTCATTTCAAATTCTTAGTTCAACAGATATTTATGAGAACGGATATTTTGAGTTCATTTCCAGGTACTGTGTTCCAGAAGTGAGAAGATGTGTTTCTACCAGGAGTTCACAATTTTGGAAAAGAGAGAGGTGTAACTGTTACACACCAATATTCTCTGTGTGTGCATGTAGTGTATATTTTAGATAGTTGATATGCATACACACAAATATACAATAATATCTGTGCATGCATATATGTTTATATACATTCTGTACATATTTTTCCTATTTAGTTTTGGCTATGCTGGGTCTTCGCTGTGGGCTTTCTTTGGTTGCGGTGACTAGGCGCTACTCTTCATTGTTGCACACAGGCTTAGTTGCTCACCATGTGGAATCTTCCCAGAACAGGGATCGAACTTGCATTCCCTGCATTGCCAGGTGGATTCTTAACCACTAGACCACCAGGGACGTCCCATTCTGTACATATTTGCATTTTTTTACATAAATAATAAATTAAATGAAAAGTAGATTTATATTTGCCAGGACTTATCAAGTAATTCAATATATACACAGTACACTTTTAACAAGGTTGCCTGAACTTTGTAAAATAAAGCTGAAATGTGAATCTCCTCTCCTTCTGCTATGTCTGCTGGCACTTTCCTGGTTTGACCCATGGGCAAGGGACAGAGGGGAGGGAATTTAGTGATATTACCCCAAATCCCCCAACAGTGAAAACATGATTGAATTTGAGCCTCAGTGTTAAACATGAGCCCTGTGACAATGAATATTTTCATTTACTTGATTGAGGCTTACTTTATGCTACATCTGTATGCAAAATATTTATTTCAAGGAATAAATGAGATAAGTGAGATTAAATACACTGATTGGCACAGTGTCTGACACATATTAACATAGTTAAGTTCTCAATTATAAACATATGTTTGTATAACACATCTGTATTTTAAAAAGTGAGAGGCAGAGAGTTAAGTCAAAGGGCTCATGTTTGCACGGCTAAAAAAAAAAATTGTTCAGTTCAGTTCAGTCGCTCAGTAATGTCCAACTCTGTGCGACCCATGAACCGCAGCAGGCCTCCCTGTCCATCACCAACTCCCAGAGTCCACCCATACCCATGTCCATTGAGTCAGTGATGCCATCCAACCTTCTCATCCTCTGTTGTCCCCTTCTCCTCCTGCCCTCAATCTTTCCCAGCATCAGGGTCTTTTCAAATGAGTCAGTTCTTCACATCAGGTGGCCAAAGTATTAGAGTTTCAGCTTCCTGTGTGAATTCAAAGTTTATGCCATTTCCATAGCAACTTGAAACTCCTAGATTTTCAAGCTGAGAGTCATTATTACTCTTCCTTGATTCCTTGGGATATAAATAGTACTGTTCACCTATTTTGTGTCAGGCACTAGTGTAAGTATTTTATGTAGGATTTGTTGATTCTTTGTAATCAATATTTGATCTTGAATTTGAATTATATATCATAAATTTTATTTATTTTTTATATGGTTACAAATTTTAATGATTTTGGCATACACAAAATAGAGTCAGGAAATCTACTTTTCTATACAGACTCTAAAATGAAAATGTGTAGGAACTTTCCTACAGTCCTTCAAACAAAACCATGTATGATTCCCTAGAAACAAAATAGAGACTTATCAAGTATCTGGAAAATTATTTTATACTTTGCATGGCCCAAAACTGAGTCTCAGTCAGCCCATCTGGCTAAATGAAAAAAGTATTATTTACTTTAGTTTGCAGTAATATGTCTGTCAATAAGAAATACCTGCAAGACCATCACTCAGTAACATTAACTGAGTATCCACTTCACACGAAATAGTGTACATTGTTAGATAGCCTTAATGTTATCAGTGATGCCAAAAAGTCAGACTATAACAAATGTGTTATTTGATATTTGTGTTGTTTGATACACTTTTGGCATTTTAGTTATATTTCTGACATTTTAAGTCTAATATTTTAAAAAGGGATTATATACCTACAAAATTATCTATATATCAAGTCAGAATAGCTTCAGAGAGACATTCATACAAAAAATTCTAACAGCTATACCTTTACTACTATAAACTATCTTCTATCTCCAGTTGGAAACACTTCCTGAAACACAAAAATATGGATGCATTCTTCTGCTTCAAACTTCTCAATAGTTCTTCATAATTGACACCTCTCTCTTAAAAAGGGACTCTAAGAAACATTACTTGTATCAGAATCCCTGGAGATGGAGGATAAAAACCCTAATTCCCACCCCCTTACAGGTAAAATTCCCAAGGATCTGCCTAGGTCTGTATTATTGTAAGCACCCTTCATGACTGTTTTGCACAGGAACAGTTCTTTGCTCCTGGTTGTAGAGGATGCTGTCCATGACACCTGGCATGATTTATAAAGACCTTGATAATGAGGTCCCTATTTGCCTTGGACAGCCTCATTTCCCAATGGCCACTTTTGATTTCTGTTAATTGATTGCCCCTCAGACCTAAATCCACTTTTCTTTGAACTCCTTCGTGATACTGGCCTTGGACCAGTCAGCGGCTGCATTGTGAGGTATTATGAACAGACAGTGCTGAAGGGACACTTCGAGGTTATTATCAGGGGCATGTCTGTTTCTGAGTTCTAAGTGCTGTTTTTGCAGGCTCCTTCCAGGTTTCTGCGGCAAGGCTGTCAGAGGCGTGGCCCAACTGTGTTCCCTCTCCAGCCGGTCTTGCTCACACTCCCACAGGCAGCTTCCTCATTCTGCACTCTGTCCTATGGGTCTCTAGTGACCTTCTCTCTCATCTAGTGGGCAGTAGCCATGCCCTCTCATGGACAGAGGAACCTGGCCAGCTACAGTCCATGGGGTCGCAAAGAGCCGGACATGACTTAGCAATTAAACAACAACCACTCCTTTGAAGAGTGCATCTCAGCCTTGGAGGAGATTCTCTTCTACATTTCTTTCTTCCTTAAATTCTTTCCTCAGTTACTCTTGAAGTTTTCTATCCTATATTCCTTGGAATTCCATTTTGCCTTTTAAAATAATTTCAGATTTTTGTGGCCTCTTCTTTCCTGATGCTTTCTGGCCCATTCTTGTTTTACACTATCTTCCAGAATCAGGTCAAGGTTCACCTCTTCAAGATTGTCTTTCTTAGTATCTTCAGCTAAAGAGAAGAGCTTTCCTCTTTGTTCTCTCATAGGGTCTCTGCCACCTCTCTTCTATAGCCGTTATCTCCCATAAGCAAAACCCTGTATTTAATTCTCTATCACTCTCCACAGTCTTTGAAACTGAAGTAGTAGTATTCGATCAGTTAAGTGCTCACCTCACCTAACACGTGCTAGGTGTCTAATACAGCACTTGTTCCATGAATAGCTACTGCTGTGCTTTCTTCCCCTTCTTCTTCTAAATTCACTCTTTTAAAGTGAGGGGAGTTTTGAGGGTACATAATTTTGGGAAAGTGTTCTTTATCTCCATTCTGTATGGACTTCCTCAAGGCTGAATAAGCTTTTTGTCCTAAATCCATAGAGCAAAATGCTTTGTAGATAAAGAAGTGGCCACACTATAGTGATTTCTGTTACATTGAACCCTGAGCTGTTAGGAACTGGACCAATGCCAGGGCACATTGCTCATTGACAATTAAATACCCATCAACTGGTAATGATGATTCCTAGTCACTTGTGACATAGAGCAGACAGAAGGGCTGTGATCTGGATGGGAAGGATATTTGATCTCATTACTCATCTTTGGAGCATTCACTGCCTCAGAATGTTGGATGACTAGAGCCTTCAATGAGCAGAAAGTTATGGAATATAGGGTTGTTTATAAGAAATACACACATGCTATTTTAAAGAGTACACATATGATTTCTATTTGCTTTCTGTATGTGTGTTTTAGCAAACATTAAATGCTTTCTCAGCTATCAAATTCTATTTTCAAAAGTAGCAAAACTGTTGCATGATACACACACAGAACTTGGTGTCAAAAAGAAAGGTTTTTTAAATACTATATTTCTTTCTCAAGTTAATTTTTAAATTAACAAGTTAAATTTAAAAAAAATGTATTTGATTACTATTCCATTTCCAGAATGAGTATAATGACAAGGAATGGTTTTCAGAGCACAATCATTTTGAAATCTGTACTGCCAGAGTAAGTTCAAGTTTGGTTTTCCAAGCAAGAAAATTGCAGTTGACTTCAACACATTTTTTAACACTCTTCCAGCACTAATAAAAATATGGAGCTGCCTTATTATTTTTGACATAGAATCTGAGATTTATCAAAGAATTTCAGAATCTTTGATTTTATTCTTCCTTTGTGCAGAAACTACTCAATTTCTCATCTATGGAAAGTAACATGACAATCAATGGAATTTCACTTGTCCCTAATATTACATAATCTTTATTTGGTACCTATTATCACTATATTTTACATACCCTTTTCTGTATATTATTAAGTTTATTCCTCAAAACTGTGAAATCAATAAAACTATTTTATAAATTATAAATTAGAAAATAAGATTCAGATAAGCAAGGAAACATTGACTCAAGTTAGTAACATTCAAAAATAACTTTGGGGGTCAGAAAATATGTGAGACATGAAAAATTAAATAATTGAAGAAACTCTCCTTTGCCTAGGGGAAAAAAAAAAATCCTAAAATATACCAGAATGAAAATCAAACATATCCTTGGAATGGTTCCTGACTTGGTAGCTAGCATAAGTTTACCTCCTTTTCCCAGTTTTTCTTGGAGCACCAGGTGAAACTAAATTACTGTAGTACAATTTGCATTCTGTATCTTCCTGCAGCACAGCATAAGGGTTCAAAGTTTGGAGTCAGACTGCCTGAATTAGATGATTAGCACTGGCACTTACTAGTTGAGTGAATTTAAAATGATTCACATATTCTGATCCTCAATTTTATTATTTGTTTAATGGAAATATAAATATCACCTATCTTCATTTTATTGTGTAGATTAGATGACACACACTTAGCAAACATTCAGTACTAGCTTTTAATCCTCAGTATTTTAAAAATTATTAAATATTATGATCAATAGTTTAGTCTTTTTTAGACAGCTTAACTACAAATATATGTGCATTGAATTGTCACAATTTCCTTCTTTGTGGTTTTTTATTTAACTTATTAAATAAAGGTTATTTAGATTCCATATTTAACTTTTGAAAGGGATTATTCACTTTCAAAAAATGTATTTCACTTAAGCACTATAAAGGTACTTGTCTACTCAACATCAATACATGAAGTAGGTTTAATTGATTAACAAGTCAATGGATGCTAATGGCTTCTGATTGTCTGCCTGCATTGTTTAATGTAGTGATGCAAAGCAATTAATGATACAAAATTTGAAAATTTTATCTTTTAATATGCTTGAAGTACTTTCAGGCATGGCTATAAATAGTTGTTCTAAAAGCTGATTATAAAAATGCTTACTCATTTCTTTTATGATCTGCATATGACAATTTGCAAATCACTTCAATTGCTACAACATTAAATTTGATCCCCCCCCCCTTTTTTTTTTTGCATTTTGAAGAGTTGCCAAGGGCAAAGTTTCTAAACACACGCAAATCGGGATTGTATTCTGATTTGACACATTTACCTGACAGGTCTCCATATACCAGAACTTACTTTTCAATCTGAGGAAGACGTAGGTTGTGAAAGGTTGTGAAAGGTTGTGAGAGATGTCAAACTACTGTGCCAAACAGCTCTTATCTCTAGACATGTCATGGTCAGCCCTCATTAAATGTCCCTGATCTTGCCTAAAACAGTATAGAAATATAAATATAGAGGTCTCAATGCTACTCATTGTTTAGGGTTCCTTACAGAGTACGACTGAAGCAGCTTAGCATGCATGCATTGGAGGAGGAAATGGCAACCCACTCCAGTATTCTTGCCTGGAGAATCCCAGGGACAGAGGAGCTTGGTGGGCTGCTGTCTATGAGGGTGCACAGAGTCGGACACGACTGAAGTGATTTAGCAGCAGTGGCAGCAGCATGGAGCAGTAACTACAGAAATTAAAGTGAATTCATTAATACACTTGGAAAAATTATGGGCTCTGGTCAGTAGGAAACCTCAAGTTATCCATTTAATTTTATCTGGCTCAAATCAAGCTACAAACTATGTTATATAATTAGCTTTCTCGTTATGAAGGCATATTAATATACAATCTTTTTTCCTATTAAAATATTGGGGGAGTTTGTAATTTCCTTGGTTCTGTCTCACCGCAGCAAAAATTTGAAGTGACAGACGGACCAGTATTACAACTTCGTGTTACAGCTCAGTTTTACTTGGCAAGCAAAGGGAAATACATCCTCCAGGCATGAAGGTGGGCTGATCCAAAAGAGGAAGAGGAGAGAAACCCCGAGCTCAGTTTTGGCTCCTCTTTTTATAATACTTTTTCTCCTCCCCCTGAGCCTACCTTATGTAAATTGGGCTAGTCAGGAGGGCTGTTGGTTTTACCTGAGGTCCTCACTCCAGTTACAACCTTCCTTTTTTCTATTTTCATGGGCTTTTCCCTTCTTTGCCTTTTAGCCACCTTCATTTTGGACTCCTTTTTCCTAATCTACCAGCTTACATATATATATATATATATATATATATATATATAAAATTCTTATATAAAGTTTACCCATACATTCATTCCTGAAATTCTGCCTTTCCTTCAACAATATCAAAGCACATTGAGATTTACTATGGAAATATTTTTTAAATATATATACATATATCTATATAATTTTCAGCAGTTAGATAGGAAAAAGGAGTCCAGAAAGGTGGTGGCTAAAAGATGAAGAGAAAAGCCCACAAAAATAGAACAAAGGAAGTTCTGAGGATCAGAGTGAGGACCTCAGGTAAAACAAACAGCCCTCCTGACTAGCCCAATTTACATAGGCCAGGTTCAGGGGAAGGAGGAAAAATGTACTAAACGAGGAGCCAAAATTGAGCCAAGGGCTTCTTTTCTCTTTGTGTCTTTTGGGTCAGCCTGCCCTCACACCTCGAGGATGTATTTTCCTTTGCTTGCCAATAAAACTGAGGTATAACACTGGTCTGTCCATTGCTTCAACGTTTTGCTGTGGTGAGACAGAACCGAGGAAATCACACACTCCCCTGTCATCTATGGTGCCGTTTCTCAGGTTTAACCTGGCTGAAACAACCTCAGCGTGGCCCCTGCAAGGCGGAGGCCAAGCACAGCAGAAGCCCAACTCAGCAAAAGCTCCTGCAGTGGAAGCCGAATGCAAAGAAAATGAAGCACAGGGGACATGACAAGAAGCCCAGCGTGCTGGAAACCGGGAAAGCAGAGACAAAGTTGGCAGAAAGCTCATGCGTCTCATTCTCAGATTCCAGGAGACCTCTGGTTGGGGTAGGAAGTCTTCACTCCTATGGCTGGAAGAACATATAGCTAACAAAATCTTAATTCCTTTACAGTCTCTCATTTCTTGTTTCTTCAAACTCTCTGCAAACAGGCGAGCTAGCAGTGGGTGCAACTGAGGATCCCTGGCAGGGGCTACTCCTGTGTGTCTCATAGTCTCCACCATCAGCTGTGCCCTAGTAGTTGTTGCCCAAGTGCGTGGGGGCTCTTCCATCCTTAATGATCAGGCCAATGAAAACTGTGAGCACAGGTCAGGTTCTTTAGCAGATTTTTAGGCAAGTTATGAAAGGGATTCCTCAGCACGTTTTTCCCACTGCTTTTTCCTCCCATCCTTCAGCTCCTCTCTCCCAGGACTTGAGCCTGGCCAAAACTCACAGTGCCTGGTTTCAGGACCTAATGAAGCTCAGGTTCTTGATGTCTCATTGAAAAAAATTCAAGTGAGAGACACAGCAATAGGTAAGAGGTGGATTTGTTTGGATTTGGAGAGAAGCCCACTCCACAGGCTGTGGGCCATTGCAGAGGATGAGTGCGGCAGCCTGAAATGTGGTGTGGTTGGTTTTTGCAAGGTGGGTGATTTCATATGCTAATGAATGGGAGGATCATCCCAACAATTAGGGAACCACCCACTCCTTCTTTTGACAGTGGCTTGAAACTGTCCTGGTTGCTCTGGGTGTGTCATTTAACTTGCAGATTGAGGATTAAGGTTTAGTTGAATTCGACCTGTCATCTTGGAGCCATTTGATTTTAATCAGTTTATGAAATTTCAAAAGTTCTGCCCTGCCCCCTTCCCTCCTGTTTCCTGCTCTTTTACTGAGCCTTGTCCGGACCCACAGTGTTGCCTCTACAATTTTCTGGAGGGACAACCAGAAAGTAGCTGGCCCTTGGGAGAGAAATAGTGTATAGTATCCAATCTCTTTAGATATTCAGGCCTTCATCCTCCATGTTTCTTACAATATGTGCAACAACAGCATCTCTCAGTGAAACTTCTAGGGCGGGTGACAGACACACGATGTCTGCTAGAAGTTCATCTGTTAGTGGCACCCCTTCAAGGGCAACTGGGCTTCCAGGATAATGGTTGTCACTTTGGGAGTTAGCCCTGCAGGCCATTTGCTCTGAAACCCTTACGACCCTTCTTCTAAAGTTACAAACATATCCCTGGATCAAATCTCCACTCCACTTTTATGGACCATCTGGTCTGTTGCCTCTTATCAATTTATCCTTAAGCCAACTACTAACTCCTACAACCAGAACCCTGCCACCTTGCAGGGCAACATTGCTCCACCCCACTTATTATTAAAATACTCTTAATGCCCCTAACAGTACCAGATAACCCACTTCCTTGTCATTACTTCTGTTATTACCTAAAGTGAGTGTATAACAATGAAATGTTTACCATTGGAAACACCCTAAACTCCTCTTATGGAGGACTAGGGGAAGAAATCAGTGACTTACATTCCCTCAGAGCAGTAAGAGGATAAGTCATATGGCTATTTCATCAGGTTCCCAGTCTCAGGTCACAGGCTTGGATTCCTTTACATCATGGTATCTATTCCCAAATAGATCAAGGGATTAGATCCGATAGATAGAATGCCAGAAGAACTATGGATGGAGGTTCCTGACATTGTACAGGATGCATTGATCAAGACCATCCCCAAGAAAAAGAAATGCAAAAGGGCAAAATGCAAAAAGGTTGTCTGAGGAGACCTTACAAATAGCTGTGAAAAGAAGAGAAGCAAAAGGCAAAGGGGAAAAGGAAAGATGAATGCAGGATACCAAAGAATAGCAAGGAGAGATAAGAAAGCCATCCTCAGTGATCAATGCAAAGAAATAGAGGAAAACAATAGAAGGGGAAAGACTAGAGATCTTATCAAGAAAATTAGAGACACAAAGGGAAATTTTTATGTGAAGATGGGCACAATAAAGGACAGAAATTGTATGGACCTAACAGAAGCAGAAGATATTAAGAAGAGGTAGCAAGAATACACAGGAAAACTGTACAAAAAAGGTCTTCATGACCCAGATAAACATGATGGTGTGATCACTCACCTAGAGCCAGACATCCTGGAATGTGAAGTCAAGTGGGCCTTAAGAAGCATCACTATGAACAAAGCTAGAGGAGGTGATGGAATTCCAGTTGAGCTATTTCAAATCCTAAAAGATGATGCTGAGAAAGTGCTGCACTCAACATGCCAGCAAATTTGGAAAACTCAGCAGTGGCCACAAGACTTGAAAAAGTCAGTTTTCATTCTAATCCCAAAGAAAGGCAATGCCAAAGAAAGTTCAAACTACCATACAATTGCACTCATCTCACACACTAGTAAAGTAATGCTCAAAATTCTATAAGCTAGGCTTCAACAGTACTTGAACCGTGAACTTCCAGATGTTCAAGCTGGTTTTAGAAAAGGCAGAGGAACCAGGGATCAAATTGCCAACATGCTGGATCATCGAAAAAAACAAGAGAGTTCCAGAAAGCAAATGTTTCTGCTTTATTGAATATGTCAAAGCCTTTGACTGTGTGGATCACAATAAACTGTGGAAAATTCTTCAAGAAATGGGCATACCAGACCACCTGACCTGCCTCTTGCAAAATCTGTATGCAGATCAGTTCACTTTGTCAGTTACTTTGCTAGCTATTATTTTCTCCCATTCTGAAGGCTGTATTTTCACCTTGCTTATAGTTTCCTTCGTTGTGCAAAAGCGTTTAATTACGTCCCATTTGTTTATTTTTGCTTTTATTTCCATTACTCTGGGAGGTGGATCATAGAGGATCCTGCTGTGATTTGTGTCAGAGAGTGTTTTGCCTATGTTTTCCTCTAGGAGTTTTATAGTTTCTGATCTTACATTTATATCTTTAATCCATTTTGAGTTCTGTGTGTGTGTGTGTGTGTGTGTGTGTGTGTGTATGGTGTTAGAAAGTGTTCTAGTGTTCTAGTTTCATTCTTTTACAAGTGGTTGACCAGTTTTCCCAGTACAACTTGTTAAAGAGAATGTTTTTTTTTTTTCCATTGTATATTCTTGCCTCCTTTGTCAAAGATAAGGGAAAACTGACCTTTTCTAGTCCTGTGGCCACTGTGGAGTTTTCCAAATTTCCTGGCATATTGAGTGCAGCACTTTCTCAGCATCATCTTTTAGGATTTCAAATAGCTCATCTGGCGTTCCATCACATCCACTAGCTTTGTTCATAGTGATGTTTCCTAAGGCCCACTTGACTTCACATTCCAGAATGTCTGGCTCTAGGTGAATGATCACACCATCATGTTTACCTGGGTTGTGAAGATCTTTTTTGTACAGTTTTTCTGTGTATTCTTGCTACCTCTTCTTAATATCTTCTGCTTCTGTTAGGTCCATACCATTTCTGTCCTTAATTGTGCCCATCTTTGCATGAAATGTTCCCTTTGTGTCTCTAATTTTCTTGACGAGATCTCTAGTCGTTCCCCTTCTATTGTTTTCCTCTATTTCTTTGCATTGATCACTGAGGATGGCTTTCTTATCTCTCCTTGCTATTCTTTGGAACTCTGAATTCAAATGGGTATATCTTTCCTTTTCTCCTTTGCTTTTAGCTTCTCTTCACAGCTATTTATAAGGCTTTCTCAGACAGCTATTTTGCTTTTTTGCATTTCTTTTTCTTGGGGATGGTCTTGATCCCTGTCTCCTGTACAATGTCATGAATCTCCATCCATAGTTCATTAGGCACTTTGTCTATCACATCTAGTCCCTTAAATCTATTTCTCACAGGGACTACCTACTCTGTCTTGACCTACTGCTTCACAGCCTTTCCCCCCCAAATCTATACCATTTTGGGTGCTACAGGTAAAACAATTACAAAAAGATTCACCTGAGCACTTTTTTTTTGCTGAGAGGGACAAGTATTTTCCCATCAGTTTCGGGTGGTCCCTGAGTATCCTACTCCCTTTTTGGAAAGAGATCTTTCCCTGCCTTAGAACTCTTACAGCTATTGCAGACCTGATAGAAGATGCTTTAAAACTCTCGCGGGGGCAAACTAACTATTTTTACCAGCCACCAAGTGAAACAACTCCTGAATGGGAGAAGCTGTTTACAGATGTCTGTTTAAAGGACCTTCAGATATCAAGTAGTGTTGATGGAAAATCCAGACCTGACTACATCCCCTTGTAAAGTTCTTAACCCAGCTACCCTGCTGCCTACCCCCGAGGGCTCTCTCCCCTTTCACTCTTGCCTAGAAACTTTGGACCATTGGATAAAACTCCCAAGAGGGATTGCCAGAAGATCCTTTGACTAATCCTGAGGAAATCTGGTACACTGATGGAAGCAGCTTTGTCTTAGATGGAAAAAGAAGGGCCGGATATGCAGTAGTCTCCAATTTTGAGACCATATAGGCTAAACTATTGAAACCAGGTACTTCAGCCCAATTGGCTGAGCTCATAGCCCTGACTTGTGCTCTAGGGCTGGGAAAGGGAAAACAAGTAGCCGTTTACACTGACTCCAAGCATGCCTTTTGGCTGCTACAGGCACATGTTGCTATTTGTAAAGAAAATGCCAGTTGACCTTTTGAGGGTGCCCAATCAAATATGGTGATCAAATCCTTAGGTTCTTGGAGGCAGTACTTCTGCCCACTGAGGTTTCAGTCTACCATTGTAAAGGACACAAAAAAGGAAGCACAGAAGAGGCATGAGGGAACCAAGTAGCTGATTAGGCAGCTAAGAGAGCAGCATTACAGAACAGTGACCTAATAGGGGTTGCTACCTTAGTTCCACAGACTAATTTGCTTTAAACTCCTTCATATACTGAAGGTGAGACTCTTAAAGCTAAGAGTGAGGGCTTTCAAGAAGATCATATGGGGTGGTTCCACAAGGAGGGGCTCCTTTTCCTGCCTGGAAATCTCCAATGGATGTTGGTTAACTCCTTACATGCCACCACTCATTTTGGGGAGAAGGCCCTCCAAAGATTACAAGAAAGTTCCTTCAGTGGAAAAGGCCTCCAAATGAATATAAGGCAAGTGGTCTCCACCTGCCCCACTTGCCAAGTAACAACTTCCAAGGAGCTCGAAAATCCCAGCTGGCCCAGCCCATCCAACAACTTGGGACCTACCCAGGAGAGGGCTGGCAGATGGACTTCACCCAGATGACAGTTTCTCAAGGGTATAAATACCTATTAGTCATGATAGGTTCATGATAGCATTCATAGGATGGATTGAAGGTTTTCCCACCCTGACTGAGAAGGTTGAGGAGATGGTATAAAAGCTGCTCCACGAAATCATTCCAAGATTTGGTCTGCCCAGGTCATTACAAAGTGACAATGGGACATCATTTACTTCTAAGGTCACCCAAGGGGTCTCTAAAGCACTGGGCCTTACTTATTATCTCCATTGTACCTGGAGGCCTCAGTCTTCAGGAAAAGTAGAAAGAGCCAACCAATTCTTAAAATCAGCAATATAAAAGATAACCCAGGAGACTTTCCTGGGATGGAAGAAGGCTTTACCAATAGCTCTCCTCTGCACCCGTACTGCCCCTAGGGAACAGGTTGGTCTTAGTCCTTATGAGATGTTATATGGGAGACCTTTTGTTTATGTCAATGACCTCTTCCTCAATCCAGAAGCTCAGATCCTCTGGTCTTATACCATGGCCATTGGGCAATTCTAACAGAATATACACTTGCGGGGTGTCAACCAGGGCCCAAAAGATTCCAAAGAGCCACCACTATATGCTTCAGGGACTCAAGTCCCAATTAAAGTTTGGAAAGATGAGTCCCCAAAGGCTCAACTCCAGTCCACATGGAAGGGTCCCTACCTTGTAATACTCTCTACACCCAGAGCAGTAAAAGGTACCAGGACATGACTCCTGGATTCACTACTCATGGCTTCACTATGAGTCAAGCCATAGAAGAGAACAGAAGAGGACACTCAATACAGCTGTGAGCTCCTGGGAGATCTCAGATACCTATTCAGGACTACAAATGAGTGCCATTCTAATGAACACCCCAAAATTATGTTTCTGGGGAAAAGATTTCTCAGGAGAGCTCTAAAAAGCCAATACAGCTTGGCAGGGGTTGTACTCCAAAATAAACAGGAGATTGATCTCCTGATCCCTGAATAAGGAGGGCCTTGAGCTATCTTGAATGAGACATGTTGTTTCTGGGTAAATATCTCCAGCTTAGTTAAAGAAAGTCTCTCGGTTCTCAGGAAAAACATTCAGGCCCTACAGGAGCTCAAAGACTTAGCTGGAGAGTTCTCAGGGTGACTACAATCTCTCTTTGGGGGATCCTTCTGGTGATGGGAAATCTGGAGTTGGCTAATGCCCACACTAGTTCCTGTCTTCACCATATTGATGCTGCTTATGATTGCTCCATGTATTATCAATTGTTTAACCCGTTTTTTCTCTGCCCAGGTCAGCAAGCTACAACATGAAGTGCCAGTTCAACAAGGATATATAAAACTACAGCCGACCACAGAAAATATCACTCACCCTTAGATGGACACCATTATAAGGACTTTGAGGTTTCAGACTAACAAGAGAGGAAGGCCCAATGCCCCTTGCTGTCCCATTTCAGCAGGAAGTAGCCAGAGAGACTTTGATGCCCCTATCCCCCAAAAATTGAGCCTCCCATCTCTTGAGGAGGAAATTTTAGGAAAAAGGAGTTCAAAATGGCAGGGGCTAGAAGTCAAAGAAGGGAAAAGCCTGTGAAAATAGAACAAAGGAAGGTCTGAGGACCAGAGTGAGGACCTCAGGTAAAACAAATAACTCTTCTGACTAGCCCAATTTACATAGGGCAGGCTCAGAGGGAGGAGAAAAAACATGAAAAGAAGAGCCAAAATTGAACTAGAGGTTTCTCTTCTTTTCGCATCTTTTGGGTTGGCCCGCCCTCATACCTCCAGGATGTATTTTCCTTTGCTTGCCAATAAAACTGAGCTATAACACTGGTCGGTCCGTCACTTCAAATTTTTGCTACAGTGAGACAGAATCGAGGAAATTACACATACATACACACACACACATATATATATGTACATATAAATACATATATATATATACACATACACATATATATTCAATTCAGTTCAGTTCAGTCGCTCAGTCATGTCTGACTCTGCAACCCCATGAATCCCAACACACCAGGCCTCCGTGTCCATCACAAACTCCTGGAGTTTACTCAAACTCATGTCCATCGAGTCAGTGATGCCATCCAACCATCTCATCCTCTGTCATCCCCTTCTCTTCCTGCCCCCAATCCCTCCCAGCATCAGGGTCTTGTCCAATGAGTCATCTCTTTGCATGAGGTGGCCAAAGTATTGGAGTTTCAGCTTCAGCATCAGTCCTTCCAATGAACACCCAGGACTGATCTCCTTTAGGATGGACTGGTTGGATCTCCTTGCAGTCCAAAGGACTGTCAAGAGTCTTCTCCAACACCACAGTTCAAAAACATCAATTCTTCAGTGCTCAGCTTTCTTCACAGTCCAACCCTCACATCCATACATGACCACTGGTAAAACCATAGTCTTGACCAGATGGACCTTTGTTGGCAAAGCAATGTCTCTGCTTTTTAATATGCTGTCTAGGTTGGTCATGACTTTCCTTCCAAGGAGTAAGCGTCTTTTAATTTCATGCCTGCAACCACCATCTGCAGTGATTTTGGAGCCCCCCAAAATATAGTCTGACACTGTTTCCACTGTTTCCCCATCTATTTCTCATGAAGTGATGGGACCAGATGCCGTGATCTTA
Source organism: Odocoileus virginianus (assembly GCF_023699985.2). Classification (NCBI taxonomy): domain Eukaryota; kingdom Metazoa; phylum Chordata; class Mammalia; order Artiodactyla; family Cervidae; genus Odocoileus; species Odocoileus virginianus. The sequence continues at coordinate 26,183,914 of NC_069688.1, forward strand.
GTTTTCTGAATGTTGAGCTTTAAGCCAACTTTTTCACTCTCCTCTTTCACTTTCATTGTATGTATATATAAGAGCCTCTGGAATTGTTAGGTGGTTTAATTGCTAGGTCATGTCCAATTCTTGCAACCCCATGGACTGTAGTTTGCCAGGCTTCTCTATCTATAGGATTCTCCAGGCAGGAATACTGGAGTGGGTTGCCATTACCTAAAATTTGCAACTCTTCAAAGTAGTCAGTACAGAAATTGTATTACTATGTTCACTGTATATTGATTAATGTGGTTATACAATTTTCTCTCTTCCACTTTTATTAATTTTTCTATATTTTTATTTTCACTCTATTTTCAATGGTCATCATATATCCAAAATACCACTATTTATTGTCTTCACTAAGTACAATTTCTCCCTCGTACAAGAGGAAATCTGATCTCTTTGATAATACCAACTAAAATTCATGGCATAATATGTATTTAATAAAGTATTTTTCAATTAATCATGATAATGATGATGTTTGTATTTTTAGTTTTGTTTTTAGTTAGAGCACTTGACTCATTTTCACCCTTATTTATTGGCAGCACAAATTAGGTCCAAGTAAGTCTTCTAAAGCATATATGATCTCACATATTCCTGGTTGTCAATTGAACATATTCTAGTCTGGTTAGACTCTGCCTACATATATCAACTCATTACTATGGTTATCCTTATTGTGGGGCTTCTTAGGTGGCTCAGTGGTAAAGAATCTACCTGTCAGTCCAGGAGTCACAGGAAACATGGGTTCGATCCCTGTGTCTGGAAGATATCCTGGAGGAGGAAATGGCATCTCAACCCAGTATTCTTGCCTGGAAAATCCCATGGGCAGAGGAGCCTAGTGAGCTGCAGTCCATGGGGTTGCAAAGAGTTGGAGACAAATGTGAATGCTTGCATGTAGGCTTATTGTGGATATCTATGTTCAATATACTTTATAGTAGATGCAATTCTTGCAACACCTTGTAAGCTGAGGCATGTGTTAACCAACATTGATGAGAGAGCAGCTGAGACAGAGAAGATGGATGATGTACCCGTAGTTAGCCAACTAGGAAGTGACAGTTCTGCAATATAACCTTGTTTCTCCTTCAATGATGGAAACATTTATGAAAACTGAATCCTGTTTTCAGAGTCAAATAAAGTGGATGTATCCCCTACATATGCAAATGTGGACAAATTGCTTTACTTTTTTGAAAGTAAATTTCCTCCTCTTTATAAATCATGACCAAATTTCCAGAAGTGATACATGGTAATAAGCATAGCTGCTGCCCAGCAATTGGCACTAAAGGATGCAAATTACTTTTTTACTGTTTTTTTCTCTCTCTCTCATTTCTACTTTTCCTCCCTCCCATTTTCTTTCTCTGTCATAAGAGAGTAAAATAGACATGCAACTTCAGTTTGGGACTCCATTTTGTTACAACTTATGTGACTTTGGGGATAGTATTCTGCCATCTGAGCTAGTTTTCTTCTATCAAATAAGGGATATCCAGGTAAAATATGTATAATATTTAGTGTACAGTAGATACTCAATAAATTTTGGCTTTCTTTCTTCCATGTTTTTTCTAAGTATGAAGTTCAGTGCAAATGTCAGATATTATAATTAGGAGCTGAAAGAATGTCACCAAATTTATATGTAATTTGATATTCAGAGTTTCCCCCTAAAAACAGCATTTAACTTCTTGTCTTCTAATTGTGCAAGTGCTGTTTGCTGACACAATGTCATGGTTGCTTGCTGATTATTTAGAAAGCAGTGCTTGTTTCTAGACAGGAAAAAATATTCTCCTTCTCTTAATCCACCCTTGCAGTTGTATGGTAATCTCTCATATATTATTTGAACATGGTCATTTCCAAATACTTTTCCAGTGCAAAAATTTTATTATTCAAAGATTGACATCTTGCCCCTTTGTTTCTATATTAAATCTTTTTATTTTACCTATGAAATCTCAAGATCTGTTCTTCTTCTTAAATTAGCTAATTTAATATTCCTATGGCTGCCTTGTCTGACCTCTACTCCAGGCTTCTTTGATCACTCACGGTGCCCCTAAAATCATCACTTTGTCTATTATTTTTGTCAACTCTCCATCAACCCAGCCACACTTTTCTAGGCATTTTTCTTCTTTGACCACTTTCCTTATTCTCTATTTCCCCTTAGTTTTTTTCCTCCCCTTCTGTCTCTCATTGTTTATTATATACCTTTGTCCCTGCATTTAGTTCTCCTAATATCCATTTCCTTATCTTTCTTTCCCTACCACTTCTTCCTGGCTGTGATACAATCTCCCCTCTTCCAAATCAAAAACTTACTGCTTTTCGCAAGATGCAGAGAAGGTGGGATTAAAGGAGGTCAGTAGTATATTTATAAACAAAGTAAATGTTTATATAACATACCATACATGGTAAAAGAAAGACTCTAGGCTTGGAAGTGACTCGTGTGGGTAGCTAGAATTTTCTGTGGTGGATATATTTCCAATGCTAATGACTAGAGGTTTGATGTGTGTCCAGTAAATGAAAGCTTGTCTGAGGAGACCTTTGAGAAATCATAACCTTGCTAGGAGGTAGTGCAAAATTAATTTTGCATTTTTAGTGCTTTCAATTTCTTATATGTGATTCCATTGTTATGTCACTCCTGTCACTTGGCAAGGTGGCTTAGTGATGTTATCTTTCTGCTTCATTGTTCGTTGCATGGAATGTATTTAACTATTCATGCTGCTGTCTGTTTTCTGGTGTTCCTGTTGCCTTTAAAGTCTTTATTTTTTCAACAGCTTGTTCAAGATGAATTTGCAATATTTTACTAGGTATGAGTTGTAACTTGTGAGGTTGAAACACATGATATTGACATCTCTTGGTCATGTCAAATTTTTGAACTTTTTTCTTAGATATTTTTGAGAACCGTTATGTTTGTATAATAGATAATTGAACCAAAATATTACCTTAATGAATTTCCTGTTAAATTCTCATGAAATACTTGTTTGATTTCTTGATATATATAAATATGTGCTTCTTTAAAATAATTTTACTTTATCATAGTCATATAGAATTGTGATAAATTTTCCCATATACCATCTTTGAGATTCAGGCAATCTCTGTGAAATAGTTAAAGAAGATATTGTTCTTCCTATTTATTGATGGAATAAAGTCTCCTAGAAGTATTGGACATTCTCGTCACATAGTATGAAAAGATTTGAAACTGGAATACTTAGATCCACAATAATTATGCATAATTCATTGCTTTTCCACCAAAATTTAAAGCCATTCATATGTGTTTAAAAATATGTACCTGCCTTAATGACTTTGAGTAAAAAATCATCCATATTTTCTATCACCATTATCATAACAGCTACAATTTGCCATCCACCATACTTATATTATTTCTCATTCTTAGAACCACAATTAATTACAATTTATAGACAAGGAAGATGGTTTCAGAGAGTTTTAATATCATATCCAAAGTTATTATTTCAGAAACTAAAAGCACTAGTGCTGCTTTTTTTTTTTTTTTTTTTCTGGCTGCACCACTTATCTACAGGATTTTTGTTCCCTGACTAGGAATTGAACTAGGGCTCTTGGCAGTGAAATAGGGGAGTCCTAACCACTGGACCACCAGGGAGTTCCCACTAGTCTTGCATTTTAACTTGCTCTGTATGTGTCTGAGTGTGTATGATTTCTTGTGAACTAAATAACAGAATTTTAGAAGTTCTTTAGCACTACTTTGTTTCACAGTTAGTAAACAAATTTTATGACTGCCATTCAGTTAAAGGAAATCAACCCTGAGTATTCATTGGAAGAACTGATGCTGAAGCTGAACCTCCAATACTCTGGCCACCTGATGCAAAGAGCTGACTCATTGAAAAAGACCTTGATGCTGGGAAAGACAGAAAGCAGAAGGAGAAGGGGATGACAGAAGAAACAATGGTTGGGTGGCATCATTGGCTCAATGCACATGAGTTTGAGCAAGCTCTGGGAGACAGTGAAAGACAGGGAGCCTGGCATGCTGCAGTCCATGGGGTCTCAAAGAATTGGACATGACTATCTGAACAAATTCAATTAAAAAAAAAAAAGAAAGAAATAGTAAGTTGCAGTATATCACCAACAGGACTTTCAGATAATGTCCTCTCTAAATCCACTTGCTGATACTTGTTTTTGCATCAGGGAAGCTGTGATCACATCAGTGACATGAACTCACACACAGTGATCTACCTCCATGTGACCACTGAGGCCAGCTGCAGATTGAGTTAGATATGAAAATGACCAGAATATCTCACATAAACACATGCATGTGCACATATATTGCTCAAAATCCAGTGTATCACTTTTCACTGATTTCAGTTTCTATCATTAGGGAACAAATGACCATAAACTTAGTGGTGTAAAACAATATGAATTCATTTTCTCACAGTTTCCATGCACCAGGAGGCTAAACAGACTAACCTGAGTCTTCAGTTCAGGATCTCCAAAGAGCTCCATTGCATCTCAAAGCAATGAAAGTAGCAACTGGGTTGTTTTTCTTTCTGGACCTGAGATTGTCTTGTGTCAACTGAAGAAAAATGCATAACCTACCTAAAAATTGAGAATTATGTTATAGTTGGTAGACTTACTGAAGATTTAAGCAAGGGAGGAAGCCTCACAGCTCTGAGAGACTATTCCAAAGAGGTCAGGTCAGGAAGGAGCCGGAGTAAATAGTAGTTTTTGCTAAAAAAAAAAAAAAAAGCATGTATTTGGATATCAAAACATTACTGCTTACCACAAAAATCAGACATCTGAAGTTAGTGTTTCAGTTTCTCTGTGTATAGTGAGAGTCTGGGCCCACTGTAGTTATACCTATTTATTATTATTATTATCATTATGATTATTATTTCAACTGTAAGAAATCTAATTTTAACATGTTTATATTTTTTATGGAAAGCCATTTTATTTTTAAATATACCAATGTGTACATGTTAACTCCAAGCTTTTGTCTTTCTTCAGCCAGAAGCCCCTCAGATACATCATAGGGGGCCGCTGTAGTGGTTGATGGGGCTTCCTCTTCACTTTTTGCTCTTCTCTGTTGAAAATTTTATCTCGCCGTCATCCTTTGCTGTTTCTCTTTTACTTGCAACCTAATGCATTTCTGATGATGTGAATACATTGTAAAAAGTAATAATTAGTGGCAAAATATATTTTTAGTATGAGAACAAAAGCTCATCAACTGTAAAACATTAAAATCATATTTGCCAGTATTTTTTAACGTGTGTGTATTAAATAAGAGTGTGGTGGGTTTAAAATATTTTTAAACATTACCTTATGTACTTTTTTTCCTGAAAAATGTCTTTCAGTTTAGCCAAGACTGTAATAGGTTAACTTCCCATAATAATAGCACTTCTGAAGAAAACACAATTTCCCACCTGGTAGGTATATCCAACTGTAAGAGTTTCCACTCCCTGAGAACTCAAGAGTCAGAGTCTAAGATTTACTAGCAGTGGATCGATATATCATTATGGAATCCTTATTTGTAACTCAGTACCCACTACTGGCTGAGGGTCTGAGTGGCTATAATACTGATGATAATTTATTGCTTAACTAATATTTTCCTATTGTAGCATTTAAATTAATCATGTAATAGGGAGGATCTTTCCTGCTCTTATTCATTCAAAGGCATTTGTTGGAGTTGTATCTTTACTTTTTCATGTCAGAGAAAACATTAAATGTGATTAGCTGCAGGTATCTGTGCTTCATGATATCCAAGCAAAATCCTTTTTATATTTCATCTTATAATTGTATTTGCAACTTAATGTTTGAAGTGTCAGTCTTTGTAAAATTAGCTCATCTTGTTATGATTTAGAGCTTTGATGTGAGTGAAAGGCTTCAATTGCAATGCAGAGTCACATCTGAGAGTAAACTGCATAGACAAAGAGACTTACAAGACTAGTAAATCAAATACTCGGAGCTGTCTATGTGGATTATGAAAGTATTTGCATAACTTTGAAGTATTTATACTGATGAAATTACAATAATTAAAATCATTGCTGTGTCAATTGCTAGATGCCACAAGGCATAGCAATTACTAGCATGCAAATCAGACTTTGTGTAAGCATTTTAAAGAATAATTACCTTATTTGATTCAGATGTGCCTGAAAGGCATTAAGAATTATTCGAGCTATTTTGCCTCCAACAATTTTAAGGCTTGTAGATAATGTTGTTGTTATTATCAATTATTTACTTTTGTATATCACTTTTCCTTATTTTGGTTGAAACTAAATGCCACAGATAAAATAAAAACACACAACTTTGCTGTAACTAGGAATAATTTACAATATCAGTTAAATCTGCATCTTTCTTCAGCAAGCATTTTTCTTTTTAATAGGCTTGACTCTGCTATGTCATCAGCTTTGTGCTAAATAGCTAATGTATACTCGATGTCTACATTCACACAATTTAAGGTCAAGGTTGTGAATTGCAAGAAAATGCCAGAGTAAGAAAGTCAGACATAAAAGGCTGCAAAATATTATCTCAAACATTTTTGTCACAGGATATGTACAGGTCAGGACTTCCCAGGTGGCCCTGGTGGTAAAGAACACGCTGCGAAGGCAGGAAACATAAGACACATGGGTTCAATCCCTGGGTGGGGAAGAATCCCTGGAGGAGGTTGTGACAACCCACTGCAGTATTCTTGCCTAGAGAATCCCATGGACAGAGGAGCCTGGCAGGCTATGGTCCACGGGGTTGCAGAGAGTCAGACACAACTGAAGTGACTTGGCACAGCACACATGAGGAGTTGGACACTTACCTAGTTGAGAATTTTAGTCTTTCAAGTGAAAATGTTTTACTTTCTAACTTTAATACCACATCTTAAATAATGCATTGAAATCAAAATGGACGTCATATTGGAATATGTGATCATTTAGAAATTGTGAAGCACTTCCTCTAAGATTTTAAATAAGGTGATTGTCGTTGCTGTTGTTCAGTCACTAAGTAAGGCAGGTTTATTCCATATGATTGTTCTTTTAACAGAAGACTGAGTCCTGATCTGCTTTGATCTAGGGAGTAAGTTATTTAGATATAAAGACTTGAAAAAAATATATAGAAATATTGAGTTGTAAGTCAATGAATCAAGGCAATTATTTTCCCGATTATCACTAAAAATGCTATATTTCTTGGTGCTTGCTGAATTTTCCTATGTCTCTCGATAAATATTTTCTCTAAATAGGTAGAGTTTATATGTTATTGCCATTGAAAATTCAAGGTATTTTTATGATCAAAGTTTTGCTATTTTAACATCTGTTACTTTGGTTTGTTGCCTGAGAGCTCTTGAATTTTCCTAAATTCCTAAATTACTACATTTAGTTAAACTAAAATTTATCTCTCCTTTTGGGATGACTATGGAAGTAATGTTTAGTCTTCATTTTACAAAAGGTATAACTATCTGAAGACTAATACACTAGCCCAGAATATATTTTGAAAGTTAATTTTGGATTTTGAAGTTAGTTTAGTAACTTTACTTGGAAAATATCTTCTGTGAGAAGAACATATATAAAGATAAGTAGGTGCCAAGAAATGAGTAATAAATATGTGAGATTTGTGATTTTCCTTTCTACATCTGTTTGTATCTATAAAATTGGTATGCCCTCTCATGAGATATAAAGTACAGCAGACAAGCATGTGTGACAAACAAACATCTCTTTCTATAAGAACTCTCAGAAGAAAAGTCTGACTCTATCTAGCATATAGTAGAAGCTCATTAAATGTTTGTTAATTGGCTGAGAAAAGCATCTATATAAAAATTGCTCAGCCATTAAAAAGAATTCATTTGAATCAGTTCTAATGAGATGGATGAAACTGGAGCCCATTATACAGAGTGAAGTAAGCCAGAAAGATAAAGACCAATACAGTATACTAACACATATGTATGGAATTTAAAAAGATGGTAACGATAACCCTATATGCAAAACAGAAAAAGAGACACAGATGTACAGAACAGACTTTCAGACTCTATGGGAGAAGGCGAGGGTGAGGTGTTCAGAGAGAACAGCATTGAAACAAGTATACTATCAAGGGTGAAACAGATCACCAGCCCAGGTTGGATGCATAAGACAAGCGCTCAGGGCTGGTGCACTGGGAAGACCCAGAGGGATGGGATGGGGAAGGAGGTGGGAGGGGGGGATCGGGATGGGGAACACATGTAAATCCACGGCTGATTCATGTCAATGTATGGCAAAAACCACTACAATATTGTAAAGTAATAGGCCTTCAACTGATAAAATAAATGGAAAATAAATAAATAAATGCTAAAAAAAAAAAAAGAATCCACATGCACTAGAAGACATATTTGTCATAAAAATTAAGAAAAGTAAGCTTCTGTATGTAGTAAAAAGTTCAGTTGCCGTATCTTGCAAGAAAAAAACAGCCTGGATTTCATCACACCAATTCTTGATGCCATTAACCATGTAACAGCTGAACTTGGATATTATAATTTTTAACAACAAAAAGTTGTTGAAATATGGGGGAAAAAGCATTAGGGTATAGAGTTCTTATGGAAAATAAAGCTTCTGACAAGGTTTGATGGCTCAACCACTGGAAATTAAAAAGATTTATTGATTTTTTAAAATATATTTTTAATCCAATCTTCTTCCTTTTGGCCTCTCTTTCTTGTTGAGTGACTGTAAGTAAACTATTTGAGTCTTTCTATGTATTTCAAAATGTATTTTTATCATTTTAAATAAAACTTTAAATAGACATGTTCCTTCCAATTCTTTTCTATCTTGTAAAGATACATAGATAGAAAAGTTCCACCAATGACTCTTAATTACATTGGTTTATGGCAACATTTTATGTGACTTATTACAGGGCCTCTAACAGCCCATAATAAAGTAAAAAATGTTCCTTTGTTCCCTGTGGCAAAATAAATTGTTGATTCCAGGCAGAAAGTTGGACAACATGAATCCTTTAGCATTACAATGCATTTGAATAATAGTGTCATTACTGTCAGTTCTCTCTTTAGTAAAAGATATCTGTGCTTAACCACAAAGGATCATAGTTCTCTAGAACACATCTAGTCAAGATTTATAAAACAAACTAAATTTTAAAAAATAATTTTCCAAAGTTTTCACAGAGACTCTGGTCAATAATTGACACTGACCAAATTATATGTCAATTTTGTCTTCATGCAGTAAGAAAAAAGAAGTAGCATAGTAGACTACCTCTATATAAATATTTTTATTTTATTTTTTTTATAGTTTGCATTCAAAACATTAAGATGATACAGTTATATTTAAGTCAATATCTGTGTGTGTGTGTGTGTGTGTGTGTGTTTGTCTGTGTGAGTGTGAGATCTTAGTTCCTTGATCAGGGATTGAATCCCAGGTCTACAGTAGCGAAAGTGATGAGTCTTAAACCACTGGACCACCAGGGAATTCCCATATGTCAATATTCTTAATGTTTACAGGATAGCATAACTCAACAAGGCTTAGCATATAATACAGAATAGAACTCATACGGTACAGAGCAATGACTCAAATAAGGCTCAACCACAACATTCCCTGGAGAATGCTTTAAATGTGGATTCCCATTGTCTTCCCCAGAGTTGCAAAAGCAGAATTTCAGGGAAGTCAGCCTTGGGACTCTGCATTGCAAAGATGTCTTCTAGAGATGCTCATGCATAGTTAGGTTAGATAATCACCATCAGCTTTTAGTGTGCATAGCAGAGACCCCAGAGGATACCAATAAGTCCCAGAGACAGTAAAATGAGTGAGAGATGGAGGTTGAAAACTTGGCTAAGTGTGTCCTTTTTTTTTTTTTCTCTCTGTAAAACAAAGAAAATTTACTTATTTCTTTTGTAAAGTTTTAGTGCAAGTATCATTGTGCAAAAAGATTTATAGCCATAAATAATTTAAAATAAATTTATTCTTGACTTTCTGCTTTTTCCAGTCGATGTTGCAGCTTTTAGGCTTCTAAAAGATCTCTTTTTCCTCTAAATATATAGGAATGGATGAATATTTTCTTAACTTGAAAATAACCAAATACACACCAGAAGCAAATTTCAGCATCATATGTAATGGTGAAATAGGAGAATTTCCAAGAAAATCATGAAGAAGACAAACTAGTTTACTATCTATATTTTGATATCATTTTGAAGGGCTGCTTAATTCAGTGATCATGAGAATAAACTAAGTTTTATATGTTAGAAAGGAGAACTCAAAAATAATATAAAATGCAAATCCAAGAGAATCAACAAAGAAACCATTAGAAAATGGTAGACAATAGGTCATGTGATCAGCTAAAATGCTAAGTGTCAAAACCAAAACTTCTATATATAAATTCTAGCCAATTAAAATATATCACTGGAGAAAATAGACAGAAATAGGAAATTCCCCAGCCCGTGCAGTGGTTGACTCTGCACTTCCATTGCATGGGGCACAGTTTCAATCCCTGGTCAAAGAACTGAGATCTCCCAGGCGGCACTATGTGACAAAGACAAACAAACAAAAACAAATAAATATTGATTTAAAAATAAATAAAAATAACAATAAATATTATAAAGTACTTAAAAAGTCTCATCATAAATGTAGAGGAACTGTATGAAGAAAACTGTACATTTCTATTGAGAGATCAGTATAGAAAGACATAAATAAATAGAGTTTAATAAAGATATGCTCTATTCTTAAAAGAAACAGTATAATAAAACAGGAAGACAAATACTATAAAGACATCAAGTAGCTCAAAATCAACCTAAATACTCAATTCAATTTAAGGTTAATGAAAAAACAAAACTTCTGAAGGTCTGAGGCAAAGACTGTAAAATTTATGTAGAAGAATAAAACTATAAAATTATAAAAAAGTAAAAAGATTACATGATTGCAAATAAGGACTAACAGATATGTCATGATACCCACAAAGTTTGTATAATTCTGACACTGAAATCCATAGACAAGAGTCCAGAAATTAAGCAATAAAATATGATACAGACAACATTTCACATTAGAAGGGAATATATATATATATATATACACACATACACCCCCACACACACACGTATATGAACTTCCCTTGGATCATAAAGCATCTGCCTGCAATGTGGGAGACCTGGATTCAATCCCTGGGTTGGGAAGATCTCCTGGAGAAGGAAATGGCAATCCACTCCAGTACTCTTGCCTGGAGAATCTCATGGATGGAAGAACCTGGTAGGCTACAGTCCATGGGGTCGCAAAGAGTTGGATGCGACTGAGCAACTTCACTTTCACTTTCATATACATATATATATGTAACATTCAGAAAACTAAGATCATGGCATCTGGTCCTATCACCTCATAGGAAATAGATGGGGAGACAGTGGAAACAGTGTCGGACTTTATTTTTTTGGGCTTCAAAATCACTGCAGATGGTGACTGCAGTCATGAAATTATAAGACGCTTACTCCTTGGAAGGAAAGTTATGACCAACCTAGATAGCATATTAAAAAGCAGAGACATTACTCTGCCAACAAAGGTCCATCTGGTCAAGGCTATGGTTTTTCCAGTGGTCATGTATGAATGTGAGAGTTGGACTGTGAAGAAAGCTGAGTGCTGAAAAATTGATGCTTTTGAACTGTGGTGTTGGAGAAGACTCTTGAGAGTCCCTTAGACTGAAAGGAGATACAGCCAGTCCATCCTAAAGGAGATCAGTCCTGGGTGTTCATTGGAAGGACTGATGCTGAAGCTGAAACTCCAGTACTTTGGCTATCTCATGCCAAGAGTTGACTGATTGGAAAGACCCTGATGCTGGCAGGGATTGAGGGCAGGAGGAGAAGGGGATGACAGAGGATGAGATGGCTGGATGGCATCACCAACTCGATGGACATGAGTTTGAGTAAACTCCAGAGTTGGTGATGGACAGGGAGGCCTGGCATGCTGCAATTCATGGGGTCTCAAAAGAGTCGGACACGACTGAGCAACTGAACCGAACTGAACTGAACTGAACTGAAAGAGAGAGAGAAGGAATTCTAAATAACATAGAATAATAGAGACCAAAAATACCTTCCTACCTGAAATAATTAAAAACCAAAAAAAAAATGGTCTGCAGATTGAACAACTGACAACAGGACAGTGACCACTGTGACAGGATTATCGAGACAAGCCTCGAAACTGTCCCAGGTTACGTCCTAGAGAGAAATTCCAGGACACAGTGTCCAAGATGGAGTTCAGCTGTTTTCTTAAGGAGACAGAGCTGGGAGTCCACGGAGGGCGTAACACCTCGAATCCCCAGGACAGATTGTCATAGAGGAGAGGATTGCACATAGAAAGAACTTCAGGACTTCCCTGGTGGTCCAGTGGTAAAGAATTCATCTGCCAATGCAGAGGACATGGGTTCAATCTCTGGTCTGGGAAGATTCCACAGTCTGGGTGGCGACTGAGCCCATATACCACAACTACTGAGCACACATGCCTAGCTGCTGAAACCCATGTACCCAGGATCCTTTGCTCCACCACAAGAGAAGTCACTACAAGTGAAAAGTCCATGCACTGCCGTTAGAGAGTAGCCCTGCTCCTTGCAACCAGAGAAAGCCCGTGTAGCAATGAAGACCCAGTGCAGCCAAAAATAATTAATAAATAAATTTAAAAAAGAAAGAAAGAACTTCAGAGATCCAGTAGGAGACCACCCTTAACTCTTTAGCTGAGTACAAGCCAGTGCACATACGTGAGTAAACTACCTCAGACTGGGAAAGAAATAAATGAACAAAAGTAACAAAGGAAAGAATTCTTATAATTCTCTACAGGCAGAGAATTTACATTGCCACCAGCCAGAGTAGAAATCCTAGTAATTCATGGGACATCAGGTAGAGTACACAGAAAGATATTGCCTCAATAGTGGAGCAAAATTAATCTTAGACTATAAGACTGATCTGGTCTTGCATAATAAAATCCAAAAGCAAAGCTCAAATGGATCAAGCTGTTTCTAAGTGACTTAACTGCAGTACAGTACAATGCTAAAGAATATTTATAGAAATACAAAAATACCCAACACTCAATAATGCAATGTAAAAACTGCCTGGCACTCAATCAAAAATTACTGGAGATGTAAATGAATGGTGGAAATATAACCCACAATACAGAAAAATTGAATTGTGACAACATAGTGAAATATGATAAACATTATATAATTAGCAGAAAAAGAGATAAAACAATTGTAACTATATGCCATGTGTTCAGCAAAGTAGAGAAGAAATTGAGTGTGATATTTCAAGACGGGTAAGAAGCAAAAGATACGCTATGGATCTAGACAGGAATGAAAAATACTGAAACAGTATGCATATGAGTAAATATAAAAGGCTTTTTTCCTTCTTTTTAAATATTTTTATAAGATAGTTGACCATTTAAAATGAATAATAATGGTAAAGTTTGGGATTTTCAACATATTGAGGAGTAAAATGTATGATAATGACAGCACAAAGGCCAAGAAAGAGACAATGAACAATTACTCTCACAAGACTTTTATTTTCCGCAGACATGAAGATATTGCTCCTCTTCCTGCTCTGATTTGCACTTCTCATTTAAATTTGAAAGCATGACTGCTTATACCCTAAAGTGAAAGTGTCCAACTTTTTGTGACTCAGTCATGTCCAACTCTTTGAGACCCCATGGGCTATATAGCTGGTCAGGCTCCTCTGTCCATGGAATTCTGCAGGCAAGAATACTGAAGTGGATTGCCATTCCCTTCTCCAGGGGATCTTCCCAACCCAGGGATCGAACCCAGGTCTCCTGCATTTCAGGTAGATTCTTTACCACTTGTGCCACTAGGGAAGCCCTTAAGATATTCTAAAATCTCATCTTCATAAGGCTCAGCCATTAGATACCCCAGCATAAACCAAGAGAATCTATACTGTCATCACTGGTTGATCTTACAATGCTATTTTTACCCTCAGGTCACACATGCTAACTTGCTCTTCCTTTATTTGTTCTAACATCCTCATGTAAATTAACTCTAAAATGAATCTGACTGCCAGTTCACCAGCCTTTCACCCTGTGTGATGACCCAGCTAAATCTGAGATGCCCCCAGTTATAGAAAACTAACACTGGAGCTACGTCAAACAGGGAAATGGTTTTTAGTTACAGAATAGAGAAATTCTAAGTCAGTACCAAATTATGAAGTTTCTGAACCTTGTATATTGAAGTTTTGTGAAACTCACAAACATTGAAAATTAGTCTTGTGTCCACTTTCTCTCTCTTTTTAATTGCAATGTTTGCTATTACTTTAGAGAAAGGAACTAGTCCTTCCAGTGGGACTAAATGCACCTCTTTCAGTTGCCAGGAAGACTGAAATGGAATTACATCCCATGAAGGACTTTGAAAGAGTTGATGTATGTTGTAAATTTGATAAGAATTGTGCAGGTCAGCTTTTCCTCTGCAAATCTCTCTTCACTTGTCCTCCAGTTTCACATTTCACAGAGACATATCCTAACATACCTTGAGCAGAGTATGATAGACCTGTGAACAATCTGAAATCAATCCTTAGTCCTGTTGGTTCTCCAGCCTAAGCTTTAAGAGCTTTTCTTTCATGCATGGCTAAATGGAAAAGAAAAGAATATCTTCAGGACTCAAAGGACTCTTTGATACAAATTAATTCATGAAAATTTTTTTAAGAAGATATATGCTTTAATTTTTAAATAAATTGAATAGTAAAATGAATGTATTAAGCAAGAGAGGACTATTTAAAAGAACAACATAAAATGTGAAGAGAGGGTGCAATTAAATAAAATAAGTAACAAAACAACATATTGTATGCTTCACTATAGAACACAGTGAATTGTCTGCAGAAGAGACAAGTATTCAAAGAGCACAGGAAATTATAAAGAAGAAAATTAATGGGAAGAAAATTACATAAATGGGGGTAATTATGGAAGTCTAACCTACAAATAATTACTCTTCTAGAAAGAAGGAAACAACACATATAAGGAATAATAAAAAATGTATTAATTTTTAAAGTAGCAAGACAATTTACTCAAAGGCTCATTATTATCTGGGAAAAACTACTAAAAAGAAATCCATGTTTAGGTTTAAAAAAATGACTAGGGTTCCAAATATAAAGAAAAAAAATTATAACTATCCAGGTAGAAATGAGTAACTTCTAAAGGAAACATATGAAACATAAAGAAATTACACATGAAAGTATGAGAAAATTTTCATGAGTCAAATCTTTCTCAAAACATTAAAAATAGTGATTTGTCTCAGACGATTTCTGTAGCAACATGGTTGAAAGCAAATAAATTATGATTATAGATAGGGTAGAAATAGTAGAAAATTTTAAATATAAGGTATGAAACAAAATAAAGGGAATTTTTTTATCTTACTAAAATATTGAATCACAGTGAGAAAAAGGATTTCCTATATTATTCATGATATAACAAACCATTTAAAAGGTTTAATGCAATAAATCTCTTTAATGTTGCAATTCAATGCAGGTACTGGGAGTTCTCTATTCCATTCTAGGAAATAGTCTGCAATTTAGTTGCTTTATTATTTTCTAGAGCTTTGCTATTCTCTACTGATATTACAGAATATGAACAACACACAAATGAAGAGAAACTGTGAAGAATTACAAAAAGAAGGTTAGAGATCAGTTGTAAGTGGCATTAATAATTTCCCTACTTATTCTATTGGACAGAGGCTCATCACATAGTGTCACCAAAAGCAAGGCAAGTAAAGCAGCATCTTAGGAATAAAACAAGAAAACTGCAATTAGCAATATTAGTGAGCATTAGTTTTCTTTGTTACATGTACTAAACATTTACATGTCAGCAATAATAATAGAAGCTAAATATTAAATTCTAGTAAAAACTGATGAGAAATTGGATGTATTATACTATTTTTATATATAGTTATGTTAGAAGATAAAAATAAAGAAGTTTATAATTAAAAGAAATTCTAAATATGGTAAATATAGACTATACTGCCTTCTGATGTATGTATAAAATATATACAGAAGAATATAAGGTATTTTTCAATAAAGAAAGCTTCAATGGAAGAGGTTAAATTGGTTGTCAGTTCAGTTCAGTCACTCAGTTGTGTCCGACTCTTTGCAAACCCATAAATCACAGCACGCCAGGCCTCCCTGTCCATCACCAACTCGCTGGGCTTACTCAAACTCGTGTCCATCCAGTCGGTGATACAATCCAGCCATCTCCTCCTCTGTCATCCCCTTATCCTCCTGCCCCCAGTCCCTCCCAGCATCAGGGTCTTTTCCAATGACTCAGCTCTTTGCATGAGATGGCCAAAGTGTTGGAGTTTCAGCTTCAGCATCAGTCCTTCCAATGAACACCCAGGACTGATCTCCTTTAGGATGGACTGGGTGGATCTCCTTGTAGTCCAAGGGACTCTCAAGAGTTTTCTCCAACACCACAGTTCAAAAGCATCAATTTTTCGGCGCTCAGCTTTCTTCACAGTCCAACTCTCACATCCATACATGACCACTGGAAAAACCATAGACTTGACCAGATGGACCTTTGTTGGCAAAGCAATGTCTCTGTTTTTTAATATGCTATCTAGGTTGGTCATAACTTTCCTTCCAAGGAGTAAGCGTCTTTTAATTTCATGGCTGCAGTCACCATCTGCAGTGATTTTGGAGCCCCCCAAAATAAAGTCTGACACTGTTTCCACTGTTTCCCCATCTATTTCCCATGAGGTGATGGGACCAGATGCCATGATCTTAGTTTTCTGAATATTGAGCTTTAAGCCAACTTTTTCACTCTCCTCTTTCACTTTCATCAAGAGGCTTTTTAGTTCTTCTTCACTTTCTGCCATAAGGGTGGTGTCATCTGCATAGCTGAAGTTATTGATATTTCTCCCGACACTCTTAATTACAGCTTGTGCTTCTTCCAGCCCAGCGTTTCTCATGATGCACTCTGCATGTAAGTTAAATAAGCAGGGTGACAATATACAGCCTTGACCTACTCCTTTTCCTATTTGGAACCAGTCTGTTTTTCCATGTCCAGTTCTAACTGTTGCTTCCTGACCTGCATACAGGTTTCTCAAGAGGCAGGTCAGGTGGTCTGGTATTCCCATCTCGTGAAGAAATTTCCACAGTTTATTGTGATCCACACAGTTGAAGGCTTTGGCATAGTCAATAAAGCAGAAATAGATGTTTTTCTGGAACTCTCTTGCTTCTTCGATGATCCAGCAGATGTTGGCAATTTGATCTCTGGTTCCTCTGCCTTTTCTAAAACCAGCTTGAACATCTGGAATTTCATGGTTCACTTATTGCTGAAGTCTGGCTTGAATAATTTTGAACATGACTTCACTAGCATGTTAGATGAATGCAATTGTGTGGTAGTTTCAGCATTCTTTGGCATTGCATTTCTTAGGGATTGGAATGAAAATGGACCTTTTCCAGTCCTGTGGCCACTACTGAGTTTTCCAAATTTGCTGGCATATGGAGTGCAGCACTTTCACAGCATCATCTTTCAGGATTTGAAATCGCTCAACTGTAATTCCATTACATTCACTAGCTTTGTTTGTAGTGATGCTTTCTAAGGTTCACTTGACTTCACCTTCCAGGATGTCTGGCTCTAGGTGAGTGATCACACCGTTGTGATTATCTGGGTCATGAAGATCTTTTTTGTACAGTTCTTCTGTGTATTCTTGCCACCTCTTCTTAATATCTTCTGCTTCTGTTAGGTCCATACCATTTCTGTCCTTTATTGAGCCCATTTTTGCATGAAGATTTCCCTTGGTATCTCTAATTTTCTTGAAGAGATCTCTAGTCTTTCCCACTCTGTTGTTTTCCTCTATTTCTTTGCATTGATCGCTGAAGAAGGCTTTCTTATCTCTCCTGGCTATTCTTTGAAACTCTGCATTCAAATGGGAATATCTTTCCTTTTCTCCTTTGCTTTTTGCTTCTCTTCTTTTCACAGCTATTTGTAAGGCCTCCTCAGACAACCATTTTGCCTTTTTGCATTTCTTTTTCTTGGGGATGGTCTTGATCCCTGTCTCCTGTACAATGTCACGAACTTCCGTCCATAGTTCATCAGGCTCTCTGTCTATCAGATCTAGTCCCTTAAATCTATTTCTCACTTCCTCTGTATAGTTCATAAGGGATTTGATTTAGGTCATACCTGAGTGGTCTAGAGGTTATCCCTACTCTCTTCAGTTTAAGTCTGAATTTGGCAATAAGGAGTTCATGATCTGAGCCACAGTCAGCTCCAGCTCTTGTTTTTGCTGACGGTATAGAGCTTCTCCATCTTTGGCTGCAAAGTATATAATCAATCTGATTTCAGTGTTGACCATCTGGTGATGTCCATGTGTAGAGTCTTCTCTAGTCTTGTTGGAAGAGAAATTGGTTGTAAATTGACTTTATTAGTTAATTAAATTATTTTATACAAATCATTCATTTCATAACAGTACCTTGTGTAACCATTGATGGGTATAACTAAATAGACTTGGATCTAAAAGATATCTTAGAATATTCATGTAATATGTGGAATTAATTGAGAAATTACCACTAATTTAATAATTTATATAATTTTTGAATAAATATAGATCACAGAATCTAGGTGGGGAGGAAAACATTTCAAGTTATTGTAAAAGAGAAAATATAAAGAGGAAAGAGTAATTTATATATGATTATTAATTTATGAGTGAAAATGTAAAGTTACATTGGTATATCCCAGCAAATTGTACAAAAAATAATACCACAATTTTATGTAGCTAGGACAAATAAATGTTAGTATTAGAGATGTGGATGGAGAAATCACAAATAAAAAAAGTATTCTAAAATTAAAAATCCTGGGATTTCCCTGGTGGTTCAGCGTTAGGACTTGGTATTTAACTGCTGTGGCCCTGATTCAATCCCTGTTTGGGGAACTAAGATCCCACAAGCTGCATGCTGTGGCCAAAAGAAAAAGAAAGAAAAAGCTTAGTTATATTTTAAAATGTAAAATGCAATTTTATTATAAATACTAAATTGACACCCCAATCACAAAATTTTATGAAGACATTAACCTGATAAATGTGGAATTCAAACCAATTCTATGAATTGGTCCAAACTTTTTTGGCAAAACCTACAAAAACATTCATATATTGTTGCATAATTTTTTCTTTTGCTAATCTCTTGCCATAACTCTCAAATTCCAGAAAAATAATTTGTGTAAGGAGTTGTTCATTGAAGTATTTACATATATACTATATGAGAATATATACACTTTTTTAATGGTGATAAAAATACAAAAGATGTATGCATAAACACATTATAGTATTCTTTTAAAAGATCTGAAACCAGATCTGAAAGAGACACGTGCACCCCAATGTTCATCGCAGCACTGTTTATAATAGCCAGGACATGGAAGCAACCTAGATGCCCATCAGCAGATGAATGGATGAGGAAGCTGTGGTACATATACACCATGGAATATTACTCAGCCATTAAAAAGAATTCATTTGAATCAGTTCTAATGAGATGGATGAAACTGGAGCCCATTATACAGAGTGAAGTAAGCCAGAAAGATAAAGACCATTACAGTATACTAACACATATATATGGAATTTAGAAAGATGGTAATGATAACCCTATATGCAAAACAGAAAAAGAGACTCAGATGTATAGAACAGACTTGTGGACTCTGTGGGAGAAGGCGAGGGTGGGATGTTTCAAGAGAACAGCATCAAAACATGTATATTATCTAGGGTGAAACAGATCACCAGCCCAGGTTGGATGCATGAGACAAGTGCTCAGGCCTGGTGCACTGGGAAGACCCAGAGGGATTGGGTGGAGAGGGAGGTGGGAGGGGGGACCGGGATGGGGAATACATGTAAATCCATGGCTAATTCATTTCAATGTATGACAAAAACCACTGCAACATTGTAAAGTAATTAGCCTCCAACTAATAAAAATAAATGAAAAAAAAAAGATGTATGCATAAACACATTATAGTATTCTTTTAAAAGCAAAAGACAAATAACCCAGATATTCACCATCAAAAAATGAACTTAATAAGGAATCAACAAAATGGAGTAGCATACATGTATAAAAAGCAATAAGGAATATCTCTAATAGATAACTATGAACTGATCACCAACATATTTTTATAAGTAAAAGAGTCAAGTTAAAGTTAAGTGTATATAATTATGAAACAATCATCAAAAAAAGAATGTTTGAATTTATTTACTTACCCCAAAATGGGTTGATTTAGGAAAGAAAAACTATGAAACTTGAACAAATAAAAATTTATATGAATTGGTAGAGAGGGAATCCAATGGAAAGACAGGAGTAAAAGACAAGATTCTTTGAATCTATAATTTTTATAAAATTAACTATAAACTTCTGCAAATATTTTACACTAACATAAGGCAAATTAAAAATTCATAAAACTAAAAGTAAATTTAAAGTCTAAATTTCACTATGTATTAGTTGGGAGAAAAAAGTGTACAGAGAGGAACTATTTTGAATGACTTTAAGCCACAGTGACTTGACTGTACAGTTCAAGTGATGAAGCTTATGTTAAAGCACAAAGAATCATTAAATTGATGAACACATAAATAAATTAATCTTTTTACTTGTCATATTGTAAATGGTATCGATATTGTTATTTTGAATCTGTTTCAAGTTTGTTTTTACAAAGGCTCAGTTATATTGCTATTGAGAAGCTGTATTTTAATATGGAAGAAAGGGAATACATAACTCACATTGATGTAGCTAAGTAAAATCCAGTGGTCTTGAATTTTAATTGATAGTAATAGTGTGAATTTATGATGCCATGATACTATTTCCTAACTCTCTCTTTTAAAATGTCTAGAGAGATTGACCAAGTATCATTAAAGGTACTATTGCTACAGAAATTGTGGTCTCTACTTATTATTTCCTAGTAAGAAAAAACAGAACTCTGGAGAAATATCTGATTTCCAGATCTCACACAAGAATTTAAAAAGGCACTATAGGAACTAATAAAGATCAAAAAAATCCATCAAAAATTGAAAGAGTCATATCAAAAGGACGCCAAAGCCAACCAGGATAGGTTCCCACTAGTCAAAAGTGGAGCAACTTGAGCTTCAGTGAAGATAATAACTGAAATGGATTGAAGAAAATTTAATAGATTTAAATTATTAGTCCACGATGAAAGCAAAATAAATTTTAAAAATCCCTCAGTCAGTAATCTCTGTTGTTAGATAACTAATCTCTTATTTTGAAAACTGATAAGGACAAAGCAAACATTTTTTCCCCCATTCCTATAGGAATTGTACTCAGGTAACTAAGGAGATGACAAAGGGAAGCTTATTTATGTCTATGTCTACATCTGTATCTAGCCATATTTGTTTCTTGTTGTTTAGTCACTAAGTTATATCCAATTCTTTTGCAACCCTATGGACTGCAGCCTACCTGGCTCCTCTGTCCATGGGTCTTCCTAGCTAAGAATACTGGAGAGGGTTGCCATTTCCTTCTCCAGGGGATCTTCCCAAATTGAACTTGTGTCTCCTGCATTGGCAAGCAATTTCTTTACCACTGAGCGAACAGGGAAGCCTGTCTCTGTCTCTCTTTCTATCTATATATCTCAGATTATAAACAAAGAACAATTATAATATCACCATTTTGCAACTCTAAATGAATTATTGCATGTAAGCAGCAATCATCAATGAGAAGGAGCAGCCAGACAGAAAGTGTCGTGTATTACATCTTTAGGCACATGATGTCTGGTTGTCTCTCTTTTGATGATTGTAAATATCATTGATGTTTCCCTTTATTACTTTTGCTTGATTTTCCTACTTTGTGTGTGTGTATGTGTGTTAGTTGCTTAGTTGTGTCTGACTTTTGTGACTCCATGGACTGTAGCCTGCCAGGATCCTCTCTCCATGAAATTCTCTAGGCAAGAAGAGTGGAGTGAGTAGCCAGCCCTCCTCCAGGGGATCTTTCTGGATCGAACCCGAGTCTCCTTCATTGTAGGCAGATGCTTTACCATATGAGCCACCAGGGAAGCCCTTCTTTCTGCTTTACTTTATAATAAAATATCTAGGGCTCTGTCTTTGAGTATTCCCTACATAAACTTACTCCAGCTCATGACTTTAGATGCCATTTATATAATGATGGTTTCCAAATTGATACCTTCAAATCAGATATCACCAAGCTACTGTAACCAACTGCTCATTTAATACATACACATGGAGGTTGAATTTTCAAATGTAACATATTTGCAGTTGTTATAGCTTATATTTTATTCCCACTCCCCCACAAATATATATATATATATATATATATATATATATATATATACACAAATATATGGCTTGGACAGAAAGTTCATTCAGGTCTTCCCATAAGATATTATGGGACAAACTTTTTGGCCAACCCAATACATATAAAAGTGAAAAAAGTGAAAGTGCTAGTTGCTCAGTTATGTCTGACTTTTTGTGACCCCATGGACTATAGCTCATCAGGCTCCTCTATCCATGGATTTCTCCAGGCAAGAATACTGGAGTGAGTAGCCATTCCATTCTCCAGAGAATCCTCTTGATCCAGGGTCAAACCAGTCTCTCCTGTATTGCAGGCAGATTCTTTTACTGTCTGAGCCACCAGGGAAGCCATATATATATATATATTATAATATATTATATCTTATATATATATAAAAATGCAGTTCAATCACTCAGTCGTGTCCAACTCTTTGCGACCCCATGGACTGCAGCACGTCAGGTTTCCCTGTCCTTCACCAACTCCCAGAGCTTGCTCAAACCCATGTCCATCGAGTCGGTGATGCTGTCCAACCATCCTCTGTCGTCCCCTTCTCCTCCTTCAATTTTTCCCAGCATCAGGGTCTGTTCCAATGAGTCACTTCTTTGCATCAGGTGGCTAAAGAATTGAAGTTTCAGCTTCAGCATCAGTCCTTCCAATGAATACTCAGGGCTGATTTCCTTTTGGATTGACTGGTTTGAACTCCTTGTAGTCTAAAGGATGCTCAAGAGTCTTCTCCAACACCACAGTTCAAAAGCATCAATTCTTCAGCACTCAGCTTTCTTTACAGTCCAACTCTCATACTGATACATGACTACTGAAAAAAACCATAGCTTTGACTAGACAGACCTTTGTTGGCAAAGTAATGTCTCTCTGCTTTTTAATATGCTGTCTAGGTTGGTCATAGCTTTTCTTCCAAGGAGCAAGCATCTTTTAATTTCATGGCTGCAGTCACCATCTGCAGTGATTTTGGAGCTCCAAAAAATAAAGTCTGTCACTGTTTCCATTGTTTCCCCATCTATTTGCCATGAAGTGATGTGAGGGGACCAGATGCCGTGGGACAGGATATATATATAGATACATATGTGCGTGTGTGTGTGTGTGTGTATATATATATTTATGTCATATGTATACATTTATATTTATATGTTTATAAAAATATATATATATTTATGTCATCAGACTCAGAATGTCACTGAGTCTGTCACACAAATATTTACTATTTGGAAATAGGGTTATTGTACATAAAATTAGTTAAAGTAGGGAGAAATCGGATGAAGTTATTATAGTGGGGTTGGGGTGGACCCCTAATCCAACATGACTGGTTTCCTTATAAGAAGATGACCATGTGAACTCACAGAGATGCAGGGAGAATGTCACATGCCAGGAGACAGATTGGAGTTTTGCTCCCACAAATGGAATGTTTGAAACCAGAAGCTGGAGGAGGCAAAGAAGGGTCCCATAGAGGCTTTGTTGAGAGGATTGCCAGCTGACACCTTGATTTCAGACTTCTAGCCTCCATAGTTGTGAGAAAATATATTTTTGTAGTGTATATTTAAAACACCCTATTTGTGCTACTTTGTCACAGCATTCCTAGGAAAACAATACAATAATCTAATTCCTGATTTTCCATCTTCCCCAAACCTGCTCCTCTCTTAGTCTTCAATTTAGTAACTCGGATTCCATCCCTCCAGATGTTTAGGATCAAAACTTTGAACTCACGTTTGGTTATCTGTTTCACATTTACCATGTTTAAACCATCAACAAATCCCAGTGGTTTAACCTTTTCAATATGTTGCCGGGAGGAGCCAATTCTGACTCCATGATGGATCTGTTTTTTTGACTTTGTTGTTGTTGTCCTGTTGCTCAGTCATGTCCAACGCTGTGCTCCCCTCAACTGCAGCACGCCAGGCTTCCCTGTCCATCTCTATCTCCTAAATATCTTAGAATAAAGTCAGACCATGTCTTTCACTGCTCAAGTGAAAGCCATTACAATGGCTTTTCAAATTAGACAGGACTAAAGCCAAAATCTTTAACATGGTCATTTCTACCACTTCCTATACCTCTTTGACCTTGCCTCCTACTAACTTTGTCTCCACTCCGACAACGTATGACACAAAGCCTACTTGTTGTGTCAAATATTCTTTCTACATGAATCACACAATTCATTTAAATATTCATCTGTTTAAATATGGTCTTATCGCTAAGACCTTTCCTGACCTCCCTTTTTCTATTATAACAGCTTTAATTCTCCTCCTCCTTCTCTGCCTTACTTTTTTTTCACAGTGAAAGGTGAAAATGTTAGTCTCTCAGTTGTGCCTGACTCTCTGCGACACCATGGACTGTAGCCTGCCTGGCTCCTCTGTCCATGGAATTCTGCAGGCAAGAATATGGGTGTGGGTAGCCATTCCCTTCTCTAGGGGATCTTCTCAACCCAGGGGTTGAGCTGGGCTCCCCTGCATTGCAGGCAGATTCTTTACCATCTGAACCTCTCCAGCTGGCACAATATAAAATTTCCTTATTATATTTCTTCCACTAAAATGTGTACCCCATTGAAGCACATTTTAATTGTTTATTCACTGCTGTATCTCAGAGTCTAAAAGAAGGCCTAAAACATAATAAGTATTTTATAGATACTTGTATAAATTAATAATTACAAGGGAGACATATCATTCATCAGTTTGAGCAAACAAGTTATTTTAAAAGGCTATGATTATTTATTATATGTATGTGAGATAAATATTATAGCTACAGATGACATGTTTCTTCATCTAAACTTGTCTGTCAAGACCAGTTTTCGGAATGAAGCAGTTTGATTTACTTCTTTATTTAAAGTGATAAAGCTGTATTTTTTTAGTGATAAGATTCAACATCTCACTATATCATATCTTTCCTTTAAATTTTACAATTGGGTAGTGATGCCAGGGTATTTGTCAAGAATTCTCTCTAATCTAATTAAATTTCCTTTTGCCTAAAATAATGCATTAGAAATATATAAGATTTTATCAATGATATACTCCACTCTCTCATGCATTTTCTTTGTACAAATTGTGTTGCAAAATGAAAACATAAGCAACTCTCAACAATCAACTCACAAATAATCTATCTTTCAATTTAAAATGTGATATTTCTATTCAGTAAACTTAATACTCTTGACCATATAAGTCTATTAAATAAT
The DNA here is from genome assembly GCF_023699985.2 of Odocoileus virginianus. Lineage (NCBI taxonomy): Eukaryota > Metazoa > Chordata > Mammalia > Artiodactyla > Cervidae > Odocoileus > Odocoileus virginianus. The sequence continues at coordinate 26,209,269 of NC_069688.1, forward strand.
AATATCTAATTACCAACCATTTCATATTCTTATGAAATGTCTTTGAAATGTTGAGTTTTCATGCAGAGTAGATGTCTATTGTATTTTACTGCCAAAATAACATGTTTCAAATAGTAAAACGGCAGGGGAATACTGACCAAGCTATTAATAAAACACACCAGCTTTTAGCTGGCATAGCAGCCTTCTTTCCATCAAACATGTCTCAGCCTTTAATAAAGAAACTCAAGTGGTGTAGGTGAAAAATTACTTTTCTCACCCGGTCATCTGTCTGTCATGTATTATTCAGGTCACCAATGTTTGTCCTGAACTGTATCATTCTGTAGTTGTGTCAGGTATGAGATATGTTCAGTGTAATTCCATCAGACCTCGTGAAGTTGATTAGAACAGATCACCTTTCGGCATGGGCACAAGTTATCTCAGCAGATTGAGTGAAAAAGACTTATTTATCTTTGACTTATAATAAAGAAAGAGATGAGCAAATTTATCCATTAACTTGAAAAGAGTCACATATTTGGTGTGAAAACAAACTATAGTCAGTAATTCTATTGAAAACACTATAGGGCATGGATGTTCCTTCTGGAGAAAGAAAAAGCTTATAATGGAGTCTGCATTTGATAGCATGACTTATTTAACCAAAGCATATGCATTTTATTATATTCCTTAAAGTGGTAAATCTTTATTCCACAACAAAATGACAAAATGAAATAAAATATGCCAAACCTTTGATAGGTTTCATTGCCTTTTATCCAGCATTTTCTTTGCAAAATAATTTGCACTTTGAGTTTTCAAAAAATAACCTTCAAAGTTTATATAATCATTATACTATTATACTTTGATTAAGTCATAGATTGATTTTTGCTAAAGGATTCTAAAACATTTCATAACTCAAAATATTTGTGAAGAGTTTTGGAATAATCAAAAGATATGTGAGTTATGTGTAAGGAAACCTAAGATCACGTCTGATGTGACCTGAGATCCTCATGTTCCTCATCTGGCAATTGAATAAGTGAGTAGGACTCATGGATCCTGGAGGCAGAAAGAAGGCTAAATGATACATATGTGATTATACAATAGAGCTAAGTTTGGGTTCAAATTTGAACTCTGCTAACTTACTAGAGTCATGATTTAAGTATGTTTCTAAATTTGTAAATGAAAGACCATATGGTAGCATATCTAGCACATAGTAATATGTGTGTATGTGTATGTATGTATGGGCTTCCCAGGTGATTCAGTGGTAGACTCTGCCAGCCAAGCAGGAGACACTGGAGACCTGGGTTTGATCCCTGGGTCAGGAAGTTTCCCCTGAAGAAAGAAATGGCAATCTACTCCAGTATTCTTGTCTGGAGAATACCATGGACAGAGGAGCCTGGTGGGTCACAGTCCACAGGGCCACAAAAGAGTCAGACATGACTTAGCGACTAGACAATGATCATACTCATCTTACTTTACATCCTAAGAAACTAGTTTTTAAAATTGTTTGAAATCCATTCATAGTCTTCTAAGTTCTCTGTGTGAATTACTCTATGAGGTCATTCCTTTTATGTTTTATGGTTTGAAATTTATTAGTGATTCAAAGAAGCATCCAAACCACATCTCTTCCATTGTACCTCTGTATTACCTTTGTGTGTGTGTCTGCTCATTCGCTCAGTTGTGTCCATCTCTTTGTGGCCTCATGGACTATAGACCATCACGTTCTTCTGTCCATGTAATTTTCCAGGCAAGAATACTGGAGCAGGTTGCCATTTTCTAATCCAGGGGATTCTTCCCAACCCAGGGATTGAACACATATCTCTTGTGTCTCCTGCATTGGAAGGTGGATTTTTTACCATTAGGCCACCTGGAAAGCCCCTTCCTCATTTATAAAATATAAATAATAACAGTATTTTAATGACTTTATTAAACATTAAATTATATTTTAGCACAGTGTAATCTATTTAACTTATAATAAGCAACCAAATAAAGGTAATGTTCATGACATTTAAAAATGTGATTAACAAGTTTGACTGAATAAAGATAAATTACCAATTATAAATTTGGGATATTTTAATCAATTAAAAATATAAAATCTCTGAATGCTTGGGAAATAATCTATTTTTTTAAATGCATTATTAAGAGAAGAATTTACAATGGAAAGTAGGAAATATTTTGATTAAATGATGCAACTACAACAAAATATGTAAGACTCAGATAAAAGTATGCTTTAAGACATGTGCCGTGCTGTGCTTAGTCGCTCAGTTGCGTTCAACTCTTTTGTGACCCATGGACTGTAGCTCACCAGGCTACTCTGTTGATAGGATTCCCCAGGCAAGAATACTGGAGTGGGTGACCATGTCCTTCTCCAGTAAAGATATATAGAAGCATATATTAAGAAAAGAAGGAAGTAAATAATCTATGCTTCTAGAACATTGTTAGCTAGAAAACATTAATTCCCCAAGCTAGGAAAAAGAAAGTATTAAAGATAATATCTGAAAAGTATATCATGTCCTTTGATTGAAGAACTAGTAGTATGGAAAATGTCAGCTCTCCTTAAATTAATATATGCATTCAATGTAATCCAGCATCAAAGGCTATTTTTATGTGAAATATGTTTTCAGTTCTCTTGAGTATATACCTAGAAATGGAATATTTGGGTCATTAAGATAACTCTATATTTAACATTTTGAAGGAGGGCCCAATTGTTTCCCAAAGTGCTCCCCCCTTAATAATTCCACCAGTAATGTATTATTGTTCTGATTTTCCCACATCCATGCCAACACTTGGCTATTGCCTGTCTTTTCCTTTTTTTGGTAGATTCCCTAGTGAGTGCAAACTTAAATCTCTTCATTATTTTTATATGTGTTTTCCTAATGACTAATGATGTAGAATATTTTTTATATGCATTCATATAATCTCTGCATATAATCTTTTGAGAAATATTTATTCAAGTAATTAGCTCATTTTAAATTGGGTTATTTATCTTTTAAAAGCTGAGTTATAAGAGTTCTGGATATAAGCCCTTTATCAGATATGTTTTGCAAAATTTTCTCCCATTCTGTAGGTTTTCTTTCACTTTCTTTATTCTGTCCTTTGAAGCACAACAGTTTTTAATTTAATGAAATCTTATTTGTCTGTTTTTTGTCACTTATGAATTTGGTGTCACATCTGAGAAACTTGTCTAGTATAAAAATACAAAAATTCACTTCTAAATTTTCTTCAAAGATTTATAACTTTTGCTTTTACAGTTAAACCAATAATTAATTTTATAGTTTAAATATGGTTTTTATCCTATTTGATGTTTTTGAGGTTCTTGGGTACGCAAATTATTTTTTTTTTAAATAAAATTTGGGAAGTTTTTAACTATTATTTCTTTAAATTTTCTTTCTCTGTCCTCTTTCTAGACTCCCATCATGTATTTGTTGCAACACTTGATGGTGACCCACAGGTTTCTGAGGGCTCTGTTTATTTATTTTATTTGCTTCTTTATTCCTCAGACTAGAGACTCTCACCTGACTGTTATTTCCTTTGCTGATTTTATGTAATTTTCTTGTCCTGTTTTTTGAGCCCCTAAAGTGAAATTTTCATCTTATTTAATGTACTTTACAAACCTAGAATTTCTACTTGGTTTTTCTGCCTTGTTGGTCAGTATTTGGTAGGATATAACTCTCATATTTTTCCTTTAATTCTTTAGACATAGTTTCACACTTAATATATGTTTAAATTCTCTGTCTAGTAAATCTAATATTTACAGTTTGTCAAGTACAGTTTCTATTTTCTGCTTTTCCCAACCCACATGTATGCGATTTAATTTTCTGTTGTTGCTGTTTTTTTTTTAAACCTTTGCTAAGGTGTTCTGTACGCATTTGGGGCCTTGCCTTATTCCAGAAGGCAGTTTACAATTCTACTTGCACAGGGTATGAGGTGAGCTATATGTGAGAGATTATGCCTTTTTCAGGCTTTCCTTGGTCATGTGCATCATACTGCACATGCATGTGCCTCCTAGATTTCCAGAAATATTTTTTACTTTTTCAAAGCCCAGCATGGACATTTTATTTCCCAGGTTTTCTTTTTTGTTTGTTTGGTTGGTTTTTGCTTTTTTGGCCACAGCTGTGCAGCATGCAGGATCTTAATTCCCTAACCAGGGATCGAACCTATCGCCCGTGCAGTAGAAGCATGAAGTCTTAACCATTGGACCACCAGGGAAAGCCTCCCCAATTTTTTTTTTTTTTGTACATTTTTTGGTTAGCCTCTTAACCCTAATGTATCATTGTCTCAGGCAATTGTGATATTAAACAATTTCCTCTATTTTTTTTAACAAATCAAATAGGAAAATGGTTGTTCCCACAGACAGAGATGTGAATTGGATAAATAAAATTGGTGTTGAGAAGGGAGATTTTCAGTAAGCTGTCAGGTCAAACAGTAGTGGTTTTCCGGAAATGTAATATTGGGGTAGCTCCAACTCCAACCTATTCTGTTTTCTCCAGTAGCTTGTAAGGCTATTGGTTTTCAAGGCTACTGAAAATTTGGGTTAGACTGATTGAAATAGGGTAAGTGATTCATGTTGAGGTTTGACAGAAAACAGCAAAATTCAGTAAAGCAATTATCCTTATAAAAAGTAAATTAATTTAGAAAAATACTACTAAACTCACTGTTCTTGCCATGACATAGCTATTTTTCTTGAATAAATGCTTCTTATACAAGCCTTTGTTACTTTCCAGACACATTACTTTGTCAACAAAGATCCATCTAGTCAAGGCTATGGTTTTTCCAGTAGTCATGTGTGGATCTGAGAGTTGGACTATAAAGAAAGCTGAGCGCTGAAGAACTGATCCTTTTGAACCGTGGTGTTGGAGAAGACTCTTGAGAGTCCCTTGGACTGCAAGGAGATCCAACCAGTCCATCCTAAAGGAGCCCAGTCCTGGGTGTTCATTGGAAGGACTGATGTTGAAGCTGAAACTCCAATATTTCGGCCATCTGATATGAGGAACTGACTCACTTGAAAAGACCCTGATGCTGGGAAAGATTGAGGGCAAGAGAAGGGGATGACAGAGGATGAGATGTTTGGATGGCATCACCGACTCAATGGCGGGTAAACTCTGGGAGTTGGTGATGGACAGACGTGCTGCCTGTCCATGGGGTCGCAAAGAGTTGGACACGACTTAGCGACTGAACTGAACTGAACTATGTGTCAGGGGCCTGTCATATACATTCAGTGCATGGCCTTATGTAATTCTCATATAGACTTGAAAACTTGAAAAATTAAGAGTTACTTTTCCTGAAATTAATCTCTGCAATTAACAAATTTTAAAGAAACCTGAGCAATTTTTGAAATGGACCATCTCTAATGTATAAAGGCATTATTTAAAAAAAAAAAAATGAAAAAAACCCAAGAAAATTAGTAAATGTAAATGCAAACATCAAAATATATTACCTCTTTATGATGAAAACACACATCAAAGTGCCTAGAGTCAAACTGATGGCAGCAAGGAAAAAATATCCAGAAATTAATATGACAAATTTAGTATATCAATAAAGCCATGACAGATTGAGATTGTTTTAAATCTCAAGTATGATAAAATCATTATCAATAATTTAAAAGGCAAATAAACACCTAAATATATAGTTTTTATAAATGAATGAAAGATTAAATGAAAATAGATGTAATCATTCTACTTTCAGGAAATAAACTTTCATTACACAAGTGGTTACCAAATCATGTGTCTATGAAGGCCCTGATACTTTATTAGGCTTTGTGTACCATAAAGTCTCTGTCCTACCACTCAACTCAGGCATGGTAGCAGGAAAGCAGTCAGGGACAAGACACAAGTCTGTGGTGGCTCCGACAGTAAAGAATCTGCCTGCAATGCGGGAGACCTCGGTTCACTCCCTGGGTTGAGAAGATCCCCTGGAGGAGGGCATGGCAACCCACTCCAGTAATGCTGCCTGGAGAATCCCCATGGACAGAGGAGCTTGGTCGGCTGAACTCCATGGGGTTGCAAAGAGTCAGACACGACTTAGCGACTAAACACCCATACATGTCTATATTGCGATTAAACTTCATTTACAAAAATTGTCACAGACAAGACTTGATCCATGATGTCAGAGTTCAGTTCCTGACTTTTGCCAGTGAGAAACTACTGTTCTAAAATTAGTCAACTGTTAAAAAGAAAGAACAAAGTGAAAAATTTTGTTTGTTGTGAAGGCAAGAATAAAAGGAAAATATGCTGCTGCAGTGTGTATATATGGTGACATATGTAAGAGTCTAAATTTTCATTATATTTGGACTCAGAAACTTTAATTTCTAGATTTTATCTAAGGAATTAGCAATATTTATTATCTAAATCTTATTATTCACCGTGGCAGTTGATGTGGTGTAGGGTCAGGCCACTCTAGAAGACTGGTCTCTTGCTCTCTGAACATCCCCTGCCCAGTGAGTCTCTGCTTCACTTTAATCTTATATACCTTCCTGAACACTTGATCCAAGCCTCCTCTAGTTTTTATCAAAGGGGCAGTGAGGGCATGTTCTTCTCCTAGTTTCCCTGGTAACTAATGAGTCTACCTGATGTCATCAATCGTCAATTCCCCTATAACTGGTAGTACCACTTGCCCATGTGAAGACTGCCATCGTGTCCTATTCTGTCTGCTGTCAGCTGCACAAGGTGGGGTGTTGGTCCAGGACCTCACTTCAGATGTGTGAGCTTCCCCACCCATTAAACTGTGGATGTTTCTGTTACTGACTACCCGCTCTTTTCTTCCATCTTGAGGGCTTGTAGGCTGAAGGGTACAGCCCAACACTTAGATTTTGCATCTGGTAAAATGAAAAATAGAAAAGGATGAAAGTGAAACATTTTGGGATGAAATTTTTTTGGCTGTTTCTTTTTGAGAAATTTTCCCACAATGCTTATGTGCACTTGGAAATTCTCAATCCTAATATGTAACATCAGGAAAGAAAAAAATGTATTGAAAGTTTCTCTCTTTAGCTTAGAATAATCTAGTAGAAATCAATACAGATAACTTTGATTTTTGCTTGTTTGTTTGTTACAATAAGAAAATTCATCGTATGACTTGTTCCATTTTAGTTTCTTGACCATCTTGCAAGAGTGAAATGATACTGGCCATCTTTGTCCTTTGTTTACATAAACAAGACCAGGAACAAAAATACTAAGTGAAATATGTTTAACTTGTGCTTCTTAAGACACAATTTTCTAGTTGACATCTTGCTTAGTTGGTTATCAGTTCTTCAAGATGCATTAAATTTTTGCATGCTAAGACATACCATGATAACCTACATGTGATAGCAGTTGATGAAAATCCACATGAAAAAACGAAGGGAACATTGAGGGAAATCATTTCATATATGTGGGTTTCATTTACTGCTCTCTAGTGGGCAAGGTTGTTCAAATGCAATAAAAGCCTGTTTCTTACTTCTTTGCAGGAAAATGAGAAGGATTGATCCTCTTCAGTGTGCTCCAGAATTCAGAATCAATTGGATCCTCAGACCTACCATTTCCAGGCCAACTGTCAATCTCAGGCATCTGAAACTTCAGACACCTCAGGGCAATGTTTGCTTGTTAAGGTATTTCTACAGTCTATGAAGGTAGTTGCTTTAGTCAGACAACCTTCAAATCTTCATAGCATTCTACTTTCTTAAAAAAAAATTTCCCTCCATTCCTTCTTAATAAGTCCTAAAAGCATGCACTGCTATACCTATGATTAGATATAACCTTGTCACTCCTAATGGCTCCAGCTGACCTCCAAATAGCAAGGGAGATCTAGAAAATAACCCTTCTCAAGTTCTCGGGAAAGATCTGATAAACTCATCCACTCTCAGGGTATTAGTGACAAATAATACTTTGTTGTTTTTGTTCAGTTGCTCAGTCATGTCCGACTCTTTGCGGCCCCATGGACCGCAGCATGTCAGGCTTCCCTGTCCTTCACCATCTCCCGGACTTTGCTCAAACTCATGTCCATTGAATTGGGGATGCCATCCAACCACCTCATCCTCTGTCGTCCTGTTCTCCTCCTGCCCTCAGTCTTTCCCAGCATCAGGGTCTTTCCCAATGAATTGGCTTTTCACATCAGGTGGCCAAAGTATTGGAGCTTCAGCTTCAGCATCAGTACTTCCAGTGAATACTCAGGGTTGATTTCCTTTAGGATTGACTGGTTTGATCTCCTTACTGTCCAAGGGACACTCAAGAGTCTTCTCCAACACCAAATTGGGGGAAAAAATCCATAGTGAATCCTAGAGATCTGTCACTTTAAAGGCATTTCTAAAATACAAAGAGAGGAATAAATAAGTGAAGCAAAACATCAAGATTCTTATGATTTAGCAATATCAAATGTTATGCAGAAGTCAAATACCTTTGTACCTTAAAAGAGGAAATGGGAAAAGAAGACTTGAAGGTAGAGCTGTCTTTGACTGGTCTTTGTCTTTTGACTGGGAGCAGAAGGCTGATGACAGAACATTGTGTTAGTTGTTAAATATTCTAGATCATATTTGTGAATTGAAAAAAATCTCAGTGGCTTTTATCTACCACTAACAAAGATCCACATGATGTAATAGAGTTTCAGTGCATACAATCTCCTGCAATTGTCTAAGAAATTAAGGTAGTGATTTCTATTTTGCCCTCAGTTTTAGGGGAGCAGTTTACCAGTGTGTGGGTAGGAGTCTCCAAGGGCTTCCCTGGTGGCTCAGTGGGAAAGAACCTGTATGCAGTGCAGGAGATGCCTCTTATGCAGGAGAAGCAGGTTTGATCCCTGGGTTGAGAAGACCCCCTGGAGAAGGAAAAGGCAGCCCACTTCAGTGTTCTTACCTGGAGAATTCCATGGACAGAGGAGCCTGAACAAGACTTCGCAACTAAACAGGACTGCGTCAACAGCAGCAGGAATCCCTAGGCACTTCCTCCCTGACTTTTTCTTTTTCCTTGCTAAGCTTAGAGCTGAAGCAGGGTCTTCACCTGTACCCATCTGCAGACCAAGCATTCCATGGTAGTGAAACCAAACCCACTCCCACTCTTGGATATAAGTATCTGTACTTCCTGTGTGTATATCACACTATGTGAGAGACTGAGGCATGGTGAGAAGAATTGATTTTTGTCCCTGCCCTAGGACCTTTGGTTAGGAAAATTCATCCATTGTATTTTCTATTTTTTTTTTTTTTTTAATCTGTGTAATGAGAAGATTGGCAAGAAGGCTACTGCAAATTTCTTAGAAATTTTATATTTGGGGATTCTGCAGGAAAAAAGCAAATCACTTTTTACTGCTGATGGCTTGATATTCCTTAGACTATGACTATGTAAGTATCACAAAGTCTTGGTAATACAAATATGTGAGAGCCATAATATGCATAGGGAATATTTATTTTTCTAACTCTATAAAAAGTTTGGTAACAGTGTTTAGACTCTTGAAAAATTGGTCATTCTAAAGATTCAGTAAATTTCTATGCTATTTTGAGGAGATATATGTGTATTCGTCTCAAAATATTTATATATACTCCTAATGGATTATCAGTTCTATACACACTTCTCCCTTTGCAGGAAAATGTGAAGAGACACCCAAGGGATAGGTGATTTCAATTGCCTTCTTTCCATTTAGTGACTGTTCCTCCTATTATATCAACCATTTTCTGTCTACATTCTTCCCTTGAATTCCCTTTAAAAGTTTTAGTCATTTTGACCTTTTAGACCATGTTGGGTACCATTACCCAAACAGTACCCTGATAACCTTCAAGCATAATGCTCCCTCACTGATGCTCTCACTGGAAATAATGCATTTAGTATAGAAAGAATCAAAAGTTTCTTAAATGGGAAACATTGCCTTTGTGCCAATTGCCTTGGTCTTTTAAAGATTAACATTTAGGGTGAGGAAATGTTTTAAGTGAGAACACTGAACAGGTTTTATTGTAATTAGCTTCTATATTCAGATTAATTCATGAGTTCATTGTCAACTACTGAAATGCCCATACTAGATAAGGTAATCCATTCCTCAGGGGAAAGAATTAATTCAAAGTGTCATGGATATGAACACAGAAAGCACATGGAGAGAAATATTCAGACTGATGGGGGAAGGGTAGCAGGGTCTATTTTTACACTTTATTATTTTAAGCACTGAACACCTTTCTATCTTTTACCTACAAGCTTGAGAGACTATTGTTTGTTTTTAAACCACCTATTTTTTAGCTACTTTGATGCAGTGTAAATTACATGGGAAAACAAGTTTATATGATATTGCAGTGGGAGCTTGTTTTTTTCTTCTTACTTAAATCTTGGATATCTTTATATTTTTAGTTACATATCTGGGAATCTTTTTCTTTTTTGTTTTTTAGCCATTTTGATCAAAAGTAAAACAGCAGAATGATATGGAGGGGTGAGAGGATGGGGGAGTTTTTATTTTTATCTTGTTTTAATTCTGGAATATCCATGTATTTTTACCTATATGTTTGGAATGTCATTTTTATCACCATCTTTTAATGCACTTGACTAAATGAAAAAAAAAAAAACAAACCCCCGCTTTTATGATTTGTGCTTCTGTTGAGCCAGAAATAATTAAAAAGCAATTCCACTCCTTGGAGAAAAATAGTCTGCTTTTACAGTACATGCTTGTGGCCTAAAACAGACAAAATAATGTGCTACTACCAGAGACAATTTGAGTGGTGCTTAGAAAAATGTGCATCTTCACAATCTATTACTTCTTTTCAAGCAATGATCTTTTCACCACATGTATCCTGACAGCCTAATGAGTATGATTTTTTTAAACCCTATTTTCTTCTTTCTGCTTAGTCTAAGAAACCAACGACTCCTTTGCCAAGCCTGAGATCTGATTGAGAAGTCACTGCCCCCACTCTTATTTGGATGAGAGTTTGAAAAAATTGAGCTTGTTTGTTTTACTACTTCCACATCTTCTACTTGTGTTGACTTTGAGATTTGTGGCATTTGTTCTCAGCATGGGTTCAGAATCTCGAGCAGAGCTGTTCAGTTGTCTGGTACCATACAGAAATCACTAGCTCTTTTGAACTAGCATTTGAGTCTCTAAGGTTAGAAAGTAGGCTCACATTTCTTGACAATAACCTTTAACTTGTATAAGTACTGGTGGAAGCAGTGGAAACAAGAGAACAAAATAACTGGGCATATGAGAAAGAAAGACTTTTTTTGTTTGATAATTTTTTTTAAAATCATCAATCCTTGTGTTTGTGTGTGCTGTGTGCTCAATCACTCAGTTGTGTCTGACTCTTTGCGACCCCAAGGACTATAGCCTGCCAGGCTCTTCTGGCCATGGGATTTCCCAAGCAAGAATACTGGAGTGAGTTGCATTACTTTCTCCAGGGGATCTTTCCAACCCCAGGTGTGACCCAGGTTCCAGGATCTTTCCCACCCAGGGGTCTCCTGCATAGGCAGGTATATTCTTTACCACTGAGTCTCCTGAGAAGCCCTCCCTGTGTGTATTTGTAACCAAAATATATTCCTTTCAGATATTTGTATAAACTTGTGTTTTGAAAGGACTAAAACATACTATTCCGAATCTTCCTTACAGCCAAATTCAATCATACTTGTTTCTTTCTAGGCTTCCAAATTGAGGTTTACTTAATTAAGAATATTTCACGAATGATGGCCTCTGGATTGAACTCATTTGTCCAAACTGAATGACGACATGGCTTTTGTGTTTGCATTTCACTTAAACTTATTCTTTGTATTTCATCTTTAGCTTCTTCTCATCACTCATTTTTGATTTTTTGAACAAACAAATAAAACTTGATAATTCAGGTGCAATTATAGATTCTAAGTAAAACTATGAAAGTATTATTTAAACTTCACATCCTATAGTGCTTTCATTTTATAACAGAGAGTATAAGCAAAACAATATATATATAAAATATTAATATTGTATGCTAAAATGCTCACCACTAATAGCCAGATGGCTTTCAAATTTTATATTTAACAGGATTATGAGGATAACAAGAAAATAATTGTACATAAGGAAAGGAAACTATTCAGGAACATTTTTATAAAACTTTGTTGTGAAATAATCTTTCAATAGAGGCTCAATTCCTTAGCTTTAAAAGTAAGACTACATTTTTTGCTTAACCCTACACCCATATCTGCACAAACATGTTTGGATAAATCTCAAAATAAATTCTCTGAAATATAAGTAGCACTGTGTTTATCCATTAAGTGTATTGATGTTACTACACAATAGTCTTCTGGAAAGATTAGGTTGCTGATCCTGTAAAACAGATTATGCCCCCTGATTGTCTCCTAAGTGAACAATATTCCTGGGACCCTGCATAGTCTATGAAACCACATTTTTGAGTTTAAAAATGGGTATCAAAAATCCTTAATTCCAGTCTTGGCAAATGTATTGTTGATTTCCCCTTGCAACCTCATTTCATTTAATTTACTTAGAATTAGCTTAATTACTTTGGTTTGCCTGTTGAAATAAAAGCGCTTGCAGACTTCATGAGGGTGCCATGTAATTAATGTATTGAAATTGTGGATTAAATAACACTGAAGTGCTTCCAGTAACTGAAGTATTTGTATAATGGTTACTTTGTCCTGTATGTATGCACAAATCCCATCTCAGGGGATGTATCAGTACTCATTAGTGGCTGTTTAAAAGCTCTCTTTTGGTACCCAAAAAGAACTCAAGTGAAGAACTTAGTGTAGTGAGTTGACATTCACAGGAGATATGTACTGACTGTGTATCATTGAACCCTTAGTAGCCGGTAAAAAATTAGAAGTTTCTCAACTACATTTTATATTGTATAGCAGGTTATAACCAAACAAGACACAAAGCTGAGTGGACTTTCTACCACATAAAAATGCCAACTTAAAAGAAAAACTGGTTTATTTTGCTATATAATTACAATTGGATAAGTATTAATACTGTGACAGCAATCCAAAGATGATAATATAGCACTCCCCAAGCCTTGCCAAGTGCTTAACACATTTACAACAGTGGAACTGGTAGATCAAGATTGTATCAGTTGTGAAGAACAAAAGAAACCTCCACTTTAAGCAAGAAACCTCAGGAAGGCTTTTTAGGTACCCTTTACTTTTTGGAAAAGAGAGAGATGAACATGTTTCGTGCTAAATGCAACTGTTTTCATTTAAAAATAATTAGAAAGGTAAGCAAGAAACAATTATCACGGTGCTATTTGACACAACTGAATAATTGCATGCACTAATGAAAAACTCCTTAGCAGTGTGGAAAAGCCATTGGCTTTGGAATAAGATGCTTAAATCTGAGCTTTGGCTCAGCGTTTTCTCCCTCTGTGACCAACAGACAAGAAATTTAAATTGTTTGCACTATTACTTCCTTGTCCATAAAATGAGAATGTTAATATCATAAACACAGGACTGTTCTAGGAGTTGATGTGAGGTTTGAAGAATTTTTACATAAGCTGTAAAACATTTTTAACACATGCTAATTTTTGTTAGTTATAAATTCAAGCCACACTGGAATTTCACACTTTGACAATTCACATTCCTAGTGTGGAGGTTCCATATATTAGCAATACACTTCAGAATATGATGTTTTTACATTTGGAATCCTAAGATATTACATATAAAAGCACCATCTCTGGTTATTCAGCATTTTCATTTACAAGTGAGGATATTAAATGCCAGAAAAGATTAAACTGGCTTACTTTAAGTCACTTAAGTTTTTAGTAGGAAAGCAAGACTAGAATCCTCATCTGTTAATGTCCAGGTCAATGTTCATTTTTCGTACACTGCCATTCAAGAAGTGATTATTCTGTCTCAGAAAGAGCTTTGTCATCAGAGCTTGATAAGCTTTAGCTGGGCTACTTTCAAGAACAATAACAAAATCAAAAATTAAAATATATCAATATTTAAGTAGAAAGTCAATATCAGTTTAAAAATAGAATAATTCAAATAAAAATCTATAGATTGTTACTTAAATTCTCACTTGTTTGTGATTTTTATATGCTTTTATTTTTAGCAGCAGTATTTTTAATCTCTAATTTTGCACTTAGCATGTTCTAGCAGTGATAGTCAAGTTACAAGTATCCTTACAGTCTGCAAATATTTCTAACTTGAAATTTTCTGCTTTGAGCTGAACTTCTGCTTCATGTTTTCAAGACTGATTAACTGTGAACAGCTTTTTTTTTTTTTTTTTTTTTAAGAAGTGAACATCCAAGTTCTGGGGCTTGCTAAGAAATTAGCAGTGATGTACATTCAACTCAGTATTGTAAAGTATGAGAGATATGAGACAAATTCAGAGGAAAATCAGTTTTTTTAGTCTGATGTCTTGCAGAGCTGAGTTAGGTGCATAGTTTAGTGGGTGAGTTGGAAGAAGAAATATTCTCATCTTAAATAAATTTGGGAATCCCCTAACTAAACAAAGAAAAACATATTTTTGACTGCACTGCTTTTCTGAGTCTATATAATATAGTGCATGAGTGCTAAGTTGCTTCAGTCATGTCCAACTCTCTGTGACCCTATATATTGTAGTCGCCAAGCCCCTCTGTCCATGGAATTCTTCAAGCAAGAATACTGGAGTGGGTTGCCATCTCCTTCTCCAGCCTCTCTTCCTGACCCAAGGAATGAACCCATATCTCTTACGTCTCCTGCATTGTCAGGTGTGGTTTTTTTCTTTTTTTTCTTTTTTTTTTTTTTTTACCACAAGTGCCACCTGGGAAGCCCACATAATATAGGTATATATTATGAAACTATAACAAGGGGATTGTTAATCTTTAAAACAAAAATGTAAGCAGTGTAGCCAGCAAAATCAAGTTTATTCTGGAAAAGCCAAGGGATGGTAATTTGGGATTGCAAACTATGGTGAAGTTTATGGAAGCCTGGAGAACAAAGGAGAGGAACGTTGTTTTAGAGGAAAGGAGGAAGTTGGGCAGGGATGCTTTGAATGAAAGTCCACTGGAGGACAGCAATAATTCAGAGTTGTGATGACTTCCCACTGGCTGAGTTATAGGGGTTTCTCATTGGTTGGGTTGTTATTGAGGAAGGAGAAAATCTTTCTTCTTCCTGCTGGGGTACTATAAAGCAAGTTGAGAGGAGTAGTATGTGCATGAGTTGTCACCTTTCAGGGGTTCCCAGTTCCATTTTTTTTTTAATTAATTTTTTTTTCACTTATTTTTATTAGTTGGAGGCTAATTACTTTACAATATTGTAGTGGTTTTTGCCATACATTGACATGAATCAGCCATGGATTTACATGTGTTCCCCATCCCGATCCCCCCTCCTGCCTTCCTTCCCACCCCATCCCTCTGGGTCTTCCCAGTGCACGAGCCCTGAGCACTTGTGTCATGCATCCAACCTGGGCTGGTGATCAGTTTTCACCCTTGATACTTGTTTCAATTCTATTCTCTCAGAACACCCCACCCTCGCCTTCTCCCACAGGGTCCAAAAGTCTGTTCTGTACATCTGTGTCTATTTCTGTTTTGCAAATAGGGTTAGCATTACCACCTTTTTAAAGTCCATATATATGTGTTAGTATACTGTATTGGTGTTTATCTTTCTGGCTTACTTCACTCTGTATAATGGGCTCCAGTTTCATCCATCTCATTAGAACTGATTCAAATGAATTCTTCTTAATGGCTGAGTAATATTCCATTGTGTATATGTACCACAGCTTCCTTATCCATTCATCTGCTGATGGACATCTAGGTTGCTTCCATGTCCTGGCTATTATAAACAGTGCTGCGATGAACATTGGGGTGCACGTGTCTATTTCAGATCTGGTTTCCTCGGTGTGTATGCCCAGGAATGGGATTGCTGGGTCATATGGCAGTTCTATTTCCAGTTTTTTAAGGAATCTCCACACTGTTCTCCATAGTGGCTGTACTAGTTTTCATTCCCACCAACAGTGTAAGAGAGTTCCCTTTTCTTCACACCCTCTCCAGCATTTATTGCTTGTAGACTTTTGGATAGCAGCCATCCTGACTGGCGTGTAATGGTACTTCATTGTGGTTTTGATTTGCATTTCTCTGATAATGAGTGATGTTGAACATCTTTTCATGTGTTTGTTAGCCATCTGTATGTCTTCTTTGGAGAAATGTCTGTTTAGTTCTTTGGCCCATTTTTTGATTGGGTCATTTATTTTTCTGGAGTTGAGCTGGAGGAGTTGCTTGTATATTTTTGAGATTAATCCTTTGTCTGTTGCTTCTTTTGCTATTATTTTCTACCATCCTGAAGGCTGTCTTTTCACCTTGCTTATAGTTTCCTTTGTTGTGCAAAAGCTTTTAAGTCTCATTAGGTCCCATTTGTGTATTTTTGCTTTTATTTCCAATATTCTTGGAGGTGGGTCATAGAGGATCCTGCTGTGATTTATGTCGGAGAGTGTTTTGCCTATGTTCTCCTCGAGGAGTTTTATAGTTTCTGGTCTTACATTTAGATCTTTAATCCATTTTGAGTTTATTTTTGTGTATGGTGTTAGAAGTGTTCTAGTTTCATTCTTTTACAAGTGGTTGACCAGTTTTCCCAGCACCACTTGTTAAAGAGGTTGTCTTTTTTCCATTTGTTGAAAATAAAGTGTATATCCTTGCCACCTTTGTTGAAAATAAGGTGTCCATAGGTATGTGGATTTATCTCTGGGCTTTCTATTTTGTTCCATTGATCTATATTTCTGGCTTTGTGCCAGTACCATACTGTCTTGATGACTGTGGCTTTGTAGTAGAGCCTGAAGTCAGGCAGGTTGATTCCTCCAGTTCCCTTCTTCTTTCTCAAGATTGCTTTGGCTATTCGAGGTTTTTTGTATTTCCATACAAATTGTGAAATTATTTGTTCTAGTTCTGTGAAAAATACTGTTGATAGCTTGATAGGGATTGTATTGAATCTATAGATCGCTTTGGGTAGTATAGTCATTTTCACAATATTGATTCTTCCAATCCATGAACACAGTATATTTCTCCATCTACTGTGTCCTCTTTGATTTCTTTCATCAGTGTTTTATGGTTTTCTATGTATAGGTCTTTCATTTCTTTAGGTAGATGTACTCCTAAGTATTTTATTCTTTTTGTTGCAATGGTGAATGGTATTGTTTCCTTAATTTCTCTTTCTGTTTTCTCATTGTTAGTGTATAGGAATGCAAGGGATTTCTGTGTGTTAATTTTATATCCTGCAACTTTACTATATTCATTGATTAGCTCTAGTAATTTTCTGGTAGAGTCTTTAGGGTTTTCTATGTAGAGGATCATGTCATCTGCAAACAGTGAGAATTTCACCTCTTCTTTTCCTATCGGGATTCCTTTTCTTTCTTTTTCTGCTCTGATTGCTGTGGCCAAAACTATGTTGAAAAGTAGTGGTGAGAGTGGGCACCCTTGTCTTGTTCCTAATTTTAGGGGAAATGCTTTCAATTTTTCACCATTGAGTATAATTTTTGCTTGTCATATATAGCTTTGTAGGTTTGTCATATATAGCTTTTATTATGTTGAGGTATGTTCCTTCTATTCCTGCTTTCTGGAGAGTTTTTATCATAAATGGATGTTGAATTTTGTCTAAGGCTTTTTCTGCATCTATTGAGATAATCATATGGATTTTATCTTTCAGTTTGTTAATGTGGTGTATTACATTGATTGATTTGTGGATATTAAAGAATCCTTGCATTCCTGGGATGAAGCCCACTTGGTCATGATGTATGATCTTTTTAATATGTTGTTGGATTCTGTTTGCTACAATTTTGTTAAGAATTTTTTTGCATTTATGTTCATCAGTGATATTGGCCTGTAGTTTTCTTTTTTTGTGGCATCTTTGTCTGGTTTTGGAATTAGGGTGATGGTGGCCTTATAGAATGAGTTTGGAAGTTTACCTTCTTCTGCAATTTTCTGGACAGTTTGAGTAGGATAGGTGTTAGCTCTTCTCTTAATATTTGGTAGAATTCAGCTGTGAAGCCATCTGGTCCTGGGCTTTTGTTTGCTGGAAGATTTCTGATTACAGTTTCGATTTCCATGCTTGTGATGGGTCTGTTAAGATCTTCTATTTCTTTTTGAATTAAGTTTTCCTTTGTTTATTTTCACAGAGATATATTCAATTTTTTTTTTTGTTTGTTTGTTTCATTTGACCATTGAATACTGTTTGCAAACACACCCCAATTTCAAGATATGGGGAGCTCAACAAATACTTTGCAAAAGAAAGTTGCAATGAAGTCAAGAAAGATTGCATTTTTATCATCTTTATTGTTTATTATTTCTGCTCCCAGATGCCCCATTTTTATTTTGCCTTATTTATCCATGTAGTGTTATTTTAAAAATTGTTTGGTACCTTTCAAAAGAATGAGTAAAGACAAGTTGAGTACCTGTCTTTTGATAATCTAACTGCTATGCTTCACATCCCTCTAATGGCTTCCCAGGTGCCTCAGTGGTAAAGAATCTGCCTGCCAATGTAGGAAACCCAGGTTTGATCACTGGGTTGGGAATATCCCCTAGAGCAGGAAGTGGCAACACACTCCAGTATTCTTGCATGGAAAATTCTATGGACAGAGGAGCCTGGCAGGCTAAAGTCCAGGGGTTGCAAAAGAGTTGGACATGACTTAGTGACTAAAGAGCAACAATGCTGATAATGTCAGTTGAACAGATCATTTTACATGCCCTCTAAAGAAGAAGGCAAGAAAGAGGCTTTGTTAAAATAGGATGAGGTACAAGCTTTAGTAAAATAAACTTTTTGGAGAGAAGCAGCATGTATTAGCTAAATCTCTGAAATTCAAAACTGAGTCATAAGCAAATTCAATCAATTTCAGTTCTCTAAGCACTTCAGTTCCAAACTCAAATACTTGTAACTATGAAGTTTAAAGCTTTGCATAGACTATTTACCCCCTCTAAGGTCTGCAAAAATAATTCACCATTGTCATACTATAGTTAAACTAATATTTGGTATTGGGAATTTCGTTGTTCAGTTGCTCAGTTGTGTCCAGCTCTTTGTGACCCCATGTTGTAGCGCACCAGGCTTCCCTGTCCTTCACTATCTCTGAAGTTTGCTCAAACTCACGTCCATTGAGTTGGTGATGCCCATCCAACCATCTCATCCTCTGTGGTTCCCTTCTCCTGCCTTCAATTTTTCCCAGTATCAAGGTCTTTCCCAATGAGTCAGCTCTTCATATCAGGTGGCCAGACTATTGAAGCTTCAGTTTCAGCATCAGTCCTTCCAAAAATTATTCAAGGTTGATTTCCTTCAGGATTGACTGGCTTGATCTTCTTGCTGTCCAAGAGATTCTTAAGAGTCTTCTCCAGCACCACAGTTCAAAAGCATCAGTTCTTCAGTGCTCAGCCTTCTTTATGGTCCAACTCGCACATCTGTACATGACTACTGGAAAAACCATAGCTTTGACTATATGGACTTTGTTGACAAAATATGGTATTGGGAATAAGTTGTAAAAGAAGAAAGGATTGAGATAGGGTGAATGGCGGCTCCAATTTAAATAATGTAGTCATGTGTTTTATTAGCACATGCACTAATTATAAGTTTTGGAGAAGGCAATGGCACCTCACTCCAGTATTCTTGCCTGGAAAATCCCATGGATGGAGGAGCCTGGTAGGCTGCAGTCCATGGGGTTGCTAAGAGTTGGACACGACTGAGCGACTTCCCTTTCATTTTTCACTTTCATGCGTTGGAGAAGAAAATGGCAACCCACTCCAGTGTTCTTGCCTGGAGAATCCCAGGGATGGAAGAGCCTGGTGGGCATCTGTCTATGGGGTCACACAGAGTCGGACACGACTGAAGTGACTTAGCAGCAGCAGCAATTATAAGCTTATTTGAAAAAAAAGTGATGAAGAATTTATTAGACTTTTAATCAGTGTAGTATTATTTTCTTTTTTATCCTTACCTATAATTAAATAAGTTGTTTGATAAATATCAGTAAGACAGGAGACCACATGCAACTATTCAAAATAAATTAGGACCATTAAGATTTGTGCCAGTAAAATGAATAAATTTTTATGAACATAAAATACAGCTTATGCATTTGAATTTTTGTTATACTTTCCAAAATGGTCACATATTACTTCACTAACATTGCCAAACTTTTATTATTATAACTTTCTTATTTGTGTATACTAACTTAATATTCTTCATAACATCTGGCATTAGAAAAGCAAAACATAGTGGCTAGAATATAAGTAGATAAACTGCTTTATCTTGTCACTAGTGCATAAATAATCATTAAAAAAAATATATTGCCATTCCTTTAAAGTAAGTTTTAGGATATTTTCATATAGGGAAATATCCCTAAGGGCATTAGAAAGTCTCCTGCGTCACTTTTACTACAAATAGACAATGCACATGAAAATGTAGCCTTTAACTTGTGGACAAACCTGGAGAAGGAGAAGGTGGGATGAATTGAGAGTAGCATTGAAACATATATATTATTGTATGTAAAACAGATAGGTAGGGGGAAGTTTCTGCATAACACAAGGTACTCAACCAGCTGTCTGTCACAATTTAGAGGGATGAGGAGGGGAGCAGGGTGGGAGGTTCAGAGGGAAGAGATTTATGTATAGCTGACTCATGTTGTACAGTAGAAACCAACACAGCTTTGTAAAGCAATTATTTTCCAATCAAAAATAAATTTAAAAAATGAGGCCTTTGTAATATTTAAATTATAATTTGTTATAAGACTTAGTAGGCAGTCAAAACATAATTGATATTTCTGATAACTTAAGTTTTATCCGGCAAATGTTGAAGGCTTCCTCATACTTATGACAGTGAAAAATGAATAGAATTAAATGTTGGAAACTTTTGTGATGTTACATTTATAATCATCTCTATGCATATTCATGGATTTATTTAGCAAAGAGAGGTCAGGTACACGAAATCATGTAATTCAAAGTACAGGATAAACATTTGTAGTTTTTAAACTATTGAGGCTCTTAATAGAATAGTTTCTCTGGTTAAAAAAATACACCAAAAATATTTTCAGGTTTGCCATTCCCTACACTGGCTTATACTGGAAATTCTTGTGAAGAAAAATGTTAATTATCTTATGAATTATTATGTAAATATATCAGTACTGAAAACTATAATTTGAATGGCAGAGAGTCAACAAAACCATTAACAGTACAGAAGACATGCCAAGGAAGAAACTCTATATACTCTATCACATCATTAAAATAGATGCCAAAGAAATTGGAATTATTTGTTTTGTTTTGTTCTTCTCTTTATAAAGGCAATGCAAAAATAAGTGTGATTTTATATTTTAAGATTATAATTAATATCAATGTAATTATTTAGTGATTTACAGCTTACTAAGCATTGTCATAAGCATACCCTTCAGGTAATTTTCACACCCAATCCTGTTGTGAATATTAAATCTGTTTTCCAGAGATTAAACAGTAGATGCCAAATCACACATCAAGTAATGTGTGGAAAGCCAACTCCACCCATAATGGCCCCACTTTTTAAATCAATTGATTGATTAAAAACATAGTTAGAATCCACTTTGGGCCAGATTCTGTGCCAAAACGTGGGAATATAAGGTGAAGAGAGAGCCATGGTTTTCTTTACAATGGAATTTACAGGTCAACAGCCAAATTCTGCATTTTTTCTTTGTACTATTCTCTCTTATTCGGATTACATTGAATCCCTCATGTTAGAAAGCCATTTTAGTCATGAAAAATAGAAAGTGATCCTCTTTAATAGGCAAAAGATATTAAATTTTTATGAAAAAGGATATACTTCATTTCAACAATTTCATTCATCAAATATATCTATGAGGTGGGCATTCACCTGGGTGCTGGAGAGAAGGGGATGAATAAAACACGAGCCTTTCATTAGAAACTAATGGGAAATACAGACAGAATAATTTGAGTGCTAAAAGAAAATGCAAGTGCTTCCCTATGGGAGAGTAGAAGACTACTAGATTCCCATGCTTATGTCCTTGGTTCTTTGTAAGGTGCCACACAGTATTATTTTAAAAAGGATTTGCGGAATTAAAGTAGCAATAATGTCTTTATAAGGAGAGTTAAGGAAGAGCTTAAGGATAAGTTGGCATATAAACTGGCATCAAAAATATAAAACATTAAAATAACATCTCATCTATATCTAGGACTAAGAGTGTAGAAATCGATTAACCAGGGATATTTGGTTTATTTCACTTTTAAAGTAAAATGTTTCAAATCCTAAATTGCCCATAATCCAATAAACAATCGATATCCTCTCTGGAAAGAAATAAAGAAATGTCATAAACCTTAAAAAATGACTGACTTACAATACAAACTTTGTGCTCCTCATTCAGTGGGTGTATAGTTTTATAATTTTATTGATTCGTTATGGTTCAATTCAATGATCATAATCACTTTTAAAATATTTTCTAGAGACTTTCCTGTCAGTCCAATGGTTAAGACAGCGGTCAAAGGTTGGATCCTTGGTTGGGAAACTAAGATCCCATATGACATGGGCATGGCCAAAAAAAAAAAGAAGTATTTTCTAATATTTGAATTATCTTATTAGAGTCTGTCTCAAAATAGAAAAAAATTTTAAAATTCCAACTTTCAAGCTTTTTTTTAAATAAGAAAACACTCCACATTAAATTATGTTATTTTGCTTGTGAGAGCAAAGAGTCTACAACATTTTTACTCTCTTATATTCCCAGAATTTTTCATAACAAACTTTTTGTGCTGGTCCACAAATACAGAAGGACTTCCTGGGTGGTTCAGCATAAAGAATCTGCCTGCAATGCAGGGGATAGAGGACAGGAGGGTTCAACCCCTGAGTTGGGAAGATCTCCTGGAGAAGGAAATGGCAGCCCCCTCCAATATTCTTGCCTGGAAAGTCCCATGAACAGAGGAGCCTGGTGGGATACAGTCCATAGGGTCACAAAGAGTCAGACAGGACTGAAGTGATCCAGCAAGCAGACATGCACAAATACAGAAGATACTTAGCAATTATGAATTTCAGCATGATGGAAAGTTGATTAGAACAAGATCAGGTTCAATCCTTCAGAAGGATCTCTAAATACAAAAAAAGTTAGCTTGTTTGGGTTCTTGACAAAATTTAACTTTGAATGCCATCAACCTTAAAATAATTTGTTTTTGTTGTGTTTATGACTATGTGCATGCTAAGTTTCTTCAGTCGTGTCTGCCTCTTTGCAACCCCTTGGACTGTAGCCCACCAGGCTCCTCTGTCCGTGAGATTCTCCAGGCAAGAACAATGGAGTGGATTGCCATTTCCTTCTTCAGGGGATCTTCCCACACAGAGAGGGAACCTGCATCTTTTGCCTTCCTTGCATTGGCAGGCAAGTTCTTTACCACTAGTGCCACCTTGTTTTTGTTACATTTATGACTATAGTGAAAGGTCAATTATTTTCCCCCAACTTGTCTTGCTTCCTTTTGCTCAAATCTGTTAAGTGGAAAGGGATGATAAAGCTGTTCAATTTCAACAAAGATGATCTAGCTATTTTAGATGAAGAAGCTAAGAAATAATCTGGGCAGAAACTTCTATGAATTTGTCAAAATCGTGAGCACTCAGAATCTGACACTCCAGAGGCCTCTATACATATGCAATAAAGAAACTATTCAAGCACAAGCTCCCTTGTCTTCAGATCAAGGTGTTAATGGCAGTTTTGTTGCTATGAGTTGTTTTTAAAATCTTTATCAATAAACTTGATCAGTGACCTGCAAAATTCATGAAGAAAAATGCTTTCACTCACTTTTGCTTTGCTTAACCCTATTGTTGTTTATATTTCACTATTCCCACCACCCCTTTTATACAGGTATTTAAAAAGAGTTGATTTATAGACTGATTAGAAAGTTTATAATGTTTTCCCAGTATTGGGTTTTGGGATTCTTAACAAGCTTTACCTCTAGCTATACAATTAGTCAAAGAAAAAGACATAACGAAAATGTGTAGCTGAAGAACATTAGAGTACATTGCAGTATAGTGTCTCAATACTCCTCCCAGGGAATTCCCTGGAGATGGTCCAGGGGTTTGGGCATGGGCTTGATTCCTGGTCAGGGAAATAAGATCTATATACCAGGGATATAGCGGGACCAGGAAAACAACAACAAAATAAGCAAAAACTTCATTCCAAGAACACATCATCTACACTATTACTGCAATAATTTACCCTACATTATGCATTTTTAGCCAATAGCAAACAGAAAAGACAACATTTATGATCTTCATTGCACAACAAAAAAAAATGCATTTTTCTAATTTCATAAGAACTTTGATGGTCAGCAAAAACATATACCTAGGACTTAAAACTATCTCCTAAATACTATTCACTGACTTTTTCCCCAACTGAATTGTGAATTTTAATAGAACACAGACTAGGGTTTAAATAATCTCTTTATTTCCTATATCCTGCCCAATTATTAAGATGTGTTCAGTAGATGTTGGATGAGTTAATATCCCAAGTTTCTGATCACTAAACTCCAATGCTCCTATATCCTCTCACAATATTATCTCCATGAAGAAGGGAGAAATAGATGAGAGCTGTTTTAATTTTCTTACTAGGAATTTCATCCTGTAACAGTTGGAACTGCCGAGGCGTGAGTAGTTGATTATAGAGTCCAAAATAAAAAGTACAGTCTTAATCAAACACATGTGCTTGTTTATTGGGCTTGCAGATAATATTAAAGGAATATTCTTTCTAGTTGTTGAAGGGATAGTTTGGCATATATGTATACATTATATATATATAATCTCTCCCACAGTCTGAAACCCTTTATAATGGTTTTGACTTTGAAAACTGCATCATTAAATGGTTATCAATAAATCAGCTGATATTTTGAGATTTGATTTCTAAACATGAGAGGAGAATTTGACTTTAAATCCCCTTTGCTTAATAGCTAATTACTTAAGCTATATAATCTGGCTATAGTAAGAAGTTGTTCCACAATAGAAAATCATGAATGAAATCTATCAGCTGATGATCATCAGTTAGCCAACTTGATCCTTTCTTCTGCATAATTGAAGGGCTTTTCTTAGACGATTTAGAAGCAGCTTCCTGACATAGAGTTACTTTTCTACTAAGGATCTCTGTGGTTGTTTTTAATCGGGGCTATAATTTTAAAAGAACAGGAGAGATAATCATTTGTAGAAATGCAACAGAAGTAGCTGTTGAGTTGACCATTTCACATGGTTCAAGTTAATTAAAAGTTAAGTGTGGATTTTTTAAAGTTAGGAAGTACCTTCTTATTTATGGGGAATCATAAATTATACATACTTATTTTCAAGGTCACACATTAATATACAATGAGAACTAATCTCAAAAATATTTAGTACTGTATTTTATATTTCAAATTTTAGAAATAGCCATTGATTTTAGTACAGTAAAACACTACTGGAAGGACTTCTGCCTACTCATACTCTGGCTTCATTGTGTCTTCACATTTTTATCTTCAAGGCAAGCTATAAGTTTGTCTCATGATATTGCAAGGCTCAGATGCGTAAATAGGTAGGACACACAATTGAAATTTAATTGGAGTAACTCTGTTTCTATAAAGATTTGAAGTGAAATTTGTTGTGAAAAAAAAGTGTTCTGCTGCTTAGAAAATAGTATTATAATGAATATTTTGGGGGGTGGCCAGATGTGAGCTACCTAAGGGCTCCACTTATCTAAAGATGAATATCTTTTCCAAAACTATTAAATCTTGCAATGTTGTTAATTCTTAAGGAAAAGAAACTATTGGGAAATCGGGAACAGTAGGGGTTTTAAATTAGATAGACTTTATTTTCCTGATATCATCATTTATCATTTTGTCATACTCTCTGTTACTGCTGGTACTAGTAACTCCATTCTCTTACAAGATCTGAAAATTATTCTGTTGTATTAAAAGAGACAAGAAACTCTTGTTCACACCTCTCTGGTAGGTCATTAGTGAAAACTTTCATCAAAACAGTGCTGTCCAATAAAAATATGTGTGTTTGTGTGTGTGTGTGCACTAAATGCTGAGTTGCTTCAGTCGTGTCCGATTCTGCGACCCTATGAACTGTAGGGATTCTAGGCCCCCCTGTCCATGGGATTCTCCAGGTAAGAATAGTGGAGTGGGTTGCTGTGCCTTCCTCCAGGGGATCTTTTTGACCTAAGGATCGAGCCCACATCTCCTGTGGCTCCTGCATTGCAGGCAGATTCTTTATCACTGAGCAGCCACCTGGGAGGCATGAAATTATTGAAAATTTTCAAATAGCCCCATTAGACAACAGAGATAAAGTTACTCCTCATAGTCTATTTTATTTAAATCAATTGATCCAAAATAGTATTATCACTTCAACATGTTAGAGTAAATTTCAGACTCTTCATAATTTCTGATTTAAATCTGTGTTTCAATAAACTTTAGAGATGGACTTTGAAATTTAATATTAACCTAATTTTCATATGTTAAAAAATCAGATTCTTCTAAAATTTTTCTTCAGCCATTTAAAATATAAAAACTATTCTTAGATGTTGAGCTTAGAAATGCAGGGAGGCTGGGTTTTGCTGTACTATTCTTGCTTGTCCATCTCTAAGTTGGTACATTAGTAGGTACATAACTCAAAATAGTTTCTAAAGTCTGTCTTGACTTAATTTAATACTAATCAATAAGAATTGATAAGTATAAAAAATCCAAGCTGTAGATAAACTGGAAAATTTCATGAACTATCACTTGATTTTTGAAACAATGAATAAGTGAATAAATTCCATCAAGATTTGGGCATTATTCTGGAAAGCCACAAATGATCCTTTCTTGCAATTTTTGATGGCTCATTTCCACTAAGGGGTCAGCTAAAAGATACTAACATCTGATATCTCTTTGCACAGTGTGTAGTGTAAGTTTTTATTTTCAAGAGAGAATACAATGTATCTAGGACTATTCATTGTAGTCATTCATTTTGGAAAGTTGTAGATATGTACTTTGTCATGAAACATATTCATATGTTGCATCAAACTAACTGATTCTAAAAAATTGTAGTCCTCATTCATGATTCTTAATTGATTTAGCTCAGCATAATCAATATTGATCAGGTACAGGAAATATGCAAAAATGTTTCTAGGTAGAGTTGTCAATATTCTATCATCTAGAAAAATTAAAATCTCCTTCACCTCTTCATGACTCCCCAAATAAAGAAAAATTATTAGTGTAAAAATGGTGGTACTATATAAATTAACCTCTTTGTACCCACTTATTTAGATGTCCCTATCAATTCTCAGCCCAAACAAATGAAAGAAGTTGAACATTTAAATCATACTTTAATTTTAATTTTGAACTTTTAGAGCCAGATTTCTTTTTAAAGACTAAACTGCTTTAAAATAGTCATTAAAATATCATTTTTCTTTTTACCAACTATTTCTAGGTTTTGAAAGAGTCTAATAAAACCTCATAGATTAATTAGTCATGACCTGAAGTCATAATTTAAAATATTAGAATATTATGTTAATGTATTATTACATCAAAAACACATTTAACTGAAGTCTAAATGAAATGGATTATGCTCTATTATTAGAACTTTGGAATAATATCTTCAAAGTCAATGCACAATGTGCCATTTTAAAATACTTTAAATGTCACTTTAACTTATTCTTGGGAAATTGAATATATGATTCATTTCTTTCTACCTTATGCAGTACAACATTCACCTTGGTTTCATACTTGTTTGGGGAAGAAATATTTAAATCATTTTTGTTCATTGTTTATTTTCATTATCTCCAGCTTTATATTGGGCTTAAAGTTGATCTGGAATCTTCAAGAAATATAGGTTGTTGTACTATAAGGTATTTTTTTCAGTAAAGTTTAATGTTTTCAAAAGCCATCTAACACACCACTTGACATACCTGGGAACCTTTATATGCACACTAATGGAAATGCCTTATGCTTCGTGTTCCTCTTCATTTCTTTTGCCTTAGTAAAAAGTAAAAGAGAAAATGAGTAGATCAAAACATATGATTGTGAAATGGTAGCTCTTTTTGTACAAAGGAGATAAACTTGGAGACAAATTATATGGATTGAGTCTTGGAGACTCTGTAGCTACAAACAGACATGTTTAATGTTGACTCACATAAGTACAGCAGCTTTATAGTGAAGACAATGTGTAAATGAAATGAAGTGCTGTTAGTTCTGTTGAACACAAGATTCTTTCAAAAGACAAGTTAGTCTTAAGGCAATAAGCAGAAACAGTATTAAGTTAGACACAGAGGATAGAAAGAGAGCTGCTTGAATCTGATTATTTTGCCCAAATCAGTGGGCATTCAAACTTTTTAATTTGAGACAGGAAAATGTTTATGTGTAGTACAATTGAGCTAAAAAAAAAAAAAATTAGCATTTGAGTGTTCTTTCTTCTTTTCTTCCTACTATTATTGAGTTTACTTCAAGAAAAACTCTACAACTATGGGGACACTGAATATTTGGTAATTTTAAAACAAGAAAGAGGTTTAACTATCAAGTAAAATATGTTACCTATCACATGCCAATCTGTCAAAAATAAAAATAGATAAAAATGATATCTTGCAGCTGCCTTATATTACGGCAATTAGAGAATTATGAGGCACAAAGAATAAAAGGAATCAATCTGGAGAGTGGAGAACAGAGAAACTCTCAACAACAACGAAAAAAAACCCACAGGAAATAAGAATCTTCAGCTGTCCCTAAGGAAATCTGCTAATTCCAGCTACAAAGAGACTAAGATTCTTTGATGAGTTTAGATAGAGGACAAATATCCCAATGGGTGTGAATTTGAGCAAATTCAAGAAGATAATGAAGGACAGGAGAGCCTGGCATGCTGCTGCTCATGGGGTCACAAAGAGTTGGACCCAACTTAGCAACTGAACAACAACAATTGAGGAGAAACTAGAAGGGATTTTGGTGATTAAACAGGGCTGAAGGGGGAAAAAAATGGAGACTGAAGGAATATCATACATACTGCTGTCTTAAAGAGATCCTAAGTTCTGAAGATGTGTGTGTTAGGAAGCCAAAGTACTGAATCAAAATTTTCTGGCAGTGTATTTCTTTTAGTTGATCAGCAGGAGGTAATTTCATACTAGATGTTCACTGAAACTTGTGGAAGGACATGCCCTATGAATAGGGCAAACTGGAAGTCACCTGCAATAAGCTAAAACTGGAGCTCAGATTTGATCCAGTTCAATTCAAGTGTTGATTCAGGGTTTGGCCAATAGTTTTTCTGCCTAACAGAGGAATGGACCAACTCTTTCTGGTGGGAGTTTAATTATTTTCAGCCAATGAACATTTTAATACAATAAAAGCATAACACTAGGTGACTCAGATGCTGTGGTTAACACAAATGACTTTAAATTATGATTATGTTAAAAAACTAGAGATAAAGGTAGAAAAACATGGAGGAAAAAAGGTAGAAAAACATGGAGAATTGCAAAACAGAATGAGAATATACATTGGAAAATAAATTGGAATTACTGAACTGAAAAATAAAATATCTAAAATTAAGACTAATTGTTGGGTTTATCAGTAGATTGCATAAAAAGAAAACAGGATTAGTGAACTAGAATGCATACCAGAGAAAACTGATTTTGAAGCACAGACAGAAAATATAATAGGAGAAAAATAGATGATAGGGAACTTGTGGAATATAGCCTAAAAATTGAAAATATTATTTGGAGGCTCAGAAAGGAAGATGACTAAGAATGAAGTAAATAAAACCTAGAAAATTCTAAAACCACTTAAATTCCTCGACTCATCATTTAAGAATTTCAGAAAAGCCCAGGCAGGGTAAACACAAAGAAAATACACTTTAGAACTATTAAAGTCTAACTACTAAAGACCAAAATAATAATAACAAAACATGAAAAGAGCTAGAGAAGAAAACAAAATACTATTTTCATCTCATCTGATCCTTCACAGAAAATATGGAAGCCAGAAGAGAGTCAAATGTAAAGTATTGAAATACATAAATAGCAATCTAGATTTCTATTTTCAGAAACATATTCCTCTAAAATGATATTAAAGATAATTTCAAATAAATAAAAACTGAGTGAAGAAATATTGCTGGCCAGACCACATTAAGACAAACTGATACAAAAACAGGAAAAACATATCACTTTTTAAAAATTAATATCGAATGTTTTCCAATGAAAATGTGAGAAGCAAGAAAAAAGTAAAGAAAACCAGAAAGTGATAAGAAAGAAATCACATGAAAGAAAGTGACGGTGTTAGTGTCTGACTCTTTGCAACCACATGGACTGTAGCCTGCCAGGCTCCTTTGTCCATGGAATTCTCCAGGCAAGAATACTGGAGTAGGCTGCCATTCCCTTCTCCAGGGGATCTTCCTGACCCAGTGATTTAACCCAGGCCTCCTGATTCGAGGGCAGATTCTTTACCATCTGAAGCACCAGGAAAGTCCATGGGTAAATATAAATAATATGAAAGTCAGTATATAACTATTTTAATAATCCCCAAAAATATAGGGGAAAAATGAAAGTAAAATATGTGATTAAACTGACATCAAAGGCAAGGGCAACAAAGGAAAAAATAAAATGGAATTGTATCAAAATAGAAAGAAAAGAAAGCTTTTGAACTGTGGTGTTGGAGAAGACTCTTGAGAGTCCCTTGGACTGCAAGGAGATCCAACTAGTCATCCTAAAGGAAATCAGTCCTGAATATTCATCGGAAGGACTGATGCTGAAGCTGAAACTCCAATACTTTGGCCACCTGATGAGAAGAACCGACTCATTGGGAAAGACCCTGTTGCTGGGAAAGATTGAGGGCAGGAAGAGAAGGGGACAACAGAGGATGAGATGGCTGGATATCATCACCAACTCAATGGCCATGAGTTTGAGTAGGCTCCGGGAGTTGGTAAGGGACAGTGAGGCCTGGCATGCTACAGTCCACGGGGTTGAAAAAAGTTGGACATGACTGAGTGACTGAATTGAAATGAAGAGAGTAGATCTTAAAAGTTCTCATCACAAGAAAAGTAATTTTTGCTTTAAAACATGAATGATGATGAACACTAACTAGACTTATTTTGGTGATCATTTTTCAGTGTAAACAAATATAGAGTCATTATATTGTACATCTGAAATTAGCACAATGCTATACATCAATTATGCTTCAATGAAATCTATGTAATCAAATAGTTAGTGGATGATTGTAAAAAAATAAGCTAATTGAAATATAAAAAAAAAAAACCAATAAAAAAAACCAGATGCCTGAAATAGAAAATACTTAAGATGCTCAATATAAACAAATCTATATGAAAGATTACATTAACTGTAAATGTATAAACTCTTTGAAGACAAAAATCATCATTCTGGATATAAAAGCAAAATCTATCTATGTGCTAGTCACCCAAAATAAAAAGATCAAAAAGATTGAAAGATGTAAAAATTTATACCAAGTAAACATGTCAAATGAAAGCTCTATTAATAAAAGACAAAGTAGACCTTAAGCCAAGAAACAGTTCTTTAATTACTAACTCATTGCACATAAGGAAGAAGTTAAAATCCATGCTAAAATAGACAAAGCTCTCCATTATTTGTTTTCTGTCTGTCATTTCATGGTTCTCATGCCACACTACCAATCACTTATAAAGAGCTGGCAAATCTGCAAAGAAGTTGTGCTGTTACATATGTGCTAATATTGCCCTTTCTGTTCAATTACAAAATCAATTTAAATATTAGTTTTCCACGAAGAGTTTTTGGACTGCCATTGATAAGACTGGTCACATAAACCTCTATACCCACATTGTACTCTATATGGATTGTTAGCACAACATGAAAAAGCTTTCTTTCACTTAAAAATCTGCTTCTCTCCATTAAAATGATCAGGCTTATGCACCATTTCGAACTCATAACTGTACCCATAGAAACAACACATGACATGTAGCAGCTCACAAATATTTGTTGAATATATGAGTGAATACCAAGTGCTACATGTCTATATAGTACTGCAAATCTGTCAGTTAGACAGAACCATATGCTAAGTATTTCAAAATTTAAAAAATAGTACTTTTTAATCATTGACTATGACAGGAAACAAATTCTTCCTCTTCTTTTTCTCCTTTTCCATCTCTTTCTCCTGACTTTTAATTTGCTTCTTACTCTGGGAATCAATAAACATGACCTTGTCAAACTGAATAGCTTGAACTGAATAGCATTGTAGGTAAGTCAACAGAGAGACCCATAAGAAGAATTGGACACCCAATTCAAGACTACATTTCTTTGTCCTTTACTTTTCATTTTATTTTACATTGAAGTATAACTGATTAACAATGTTGTGATAGTTTCAGGTGGAAAACAAAAGAACTCAGCCATATGTAGACATACATATCCATTCTCTCCCAAACTCCCAACCACTCAGGCTGCTACATAATATTCAGCAGAGCTCCCTGTGCTATACACTAGAGCTTTTTTGTTTATCCATTTTAAGCATTTTAAATATACCAGTGTGTGCATGTCAATCCCGAACTCCTTAACTATTCCTTCCCTCTGTTCTTCCACCCTGGCAACCATAAGTTTGTTCTCTAAGTCTGTGAGTCTGTTTCTGTCTGATAAAAGAAGATGTGGCACACATATACAGTAGAATATTACTCAGTCATTAGAAAGAATTAAATAATGCCATTTGCAGCAAGCTGGATGAACCTAGAGATTGTCATACTGAGTAAAGTAAGTCAGACAGAGATGGAGAAATATTGAATGACAACCCTCATATGAAGAATCTAAAAAGAAATGATACAAAAGAACCTATTTACAAGATTACATTTCTTAACCCTCCTTTTATATAGGTGTGGATATATGACTGTGTTTTGTCCAATGAAAAATGAGCAGAAGTTATGTGTACAAGTTTCATAGTCCTACTCTATACAGTATGATACTTGCCTCCTCGGACTATTTTCTTCTTTCCTGCTGATTGTAACGTGGATAAGGTGGTAAGAAATGAAACAGTCATTTTGTTCTAGGAAACTGATATTCAGGAGGTCAAAGAAATAAACCAAAAGAAGTCTGGTATGAAGAATCAGATGGACATGGAATCAAATATTGGCTCTTACCATCTCAAGCAGTGTAATATTCTATAAGTTCCTGAATTTCTTATTTTGAAAACAGGATAAAGTTACAATGAGAATCAAATGAGATTGTTATTGTTGTATGGATTATTATATTGTGAGAATAAGATGTGTGTAAGCTGCCTAGGTCATTGTGTAATTATAGAAATATATTATTTCTCTCCCTTACTCTTTCCTATTTAATTCTAAGCACATGTTTTATTTAGTTTTTTTCCCAAACAGTTGTCAGTAGATATGTGAAGCATATTAATTACGGAAGTGTAATTTCTTCTGTCTAATCTTCTGTCGATTCTATCTAGTGTATTTTTTAATCTCCCACGTTGAAGTCTTCATGTCAAGAAATTTGATTTAAGTCTGTTAAAAATATAGATGTTGCACATATCTACTTAATATTTTGAGCATGTAGAATTCAGTTATAACTTTTTAATATCCTTTGCTAATTCTAACTTTTCTGTCAGTTTAAAATTCATTTTGATTGATGGATTTCCCTTCTTACCATAGGGTGTATTTTCTTGTTTGCAACCAATACAAGAGTTTATTGAATGTCTCATACTTTGTGCATTTTGCCTAGTTGGGTGCTAGATTTTTTTTTAAATTTCTGTAAAGATTATTAGGTTTTGTTCTTAGATGTGGTTAAGTAGTGTAGAAATGGTTTGATCGTTTCACATCTTATTTTTAATATGTGTTAGGTGGCACTTTGTTGAGGGTTAGTTATTCCCTACTCTTAACAAGATCCATTTGTAAATTCTATCCAGTACCCTTTGCTTGTCCAGTACCCTAGCTTACCTACCTATAAGCTAGGTAATATTCCTGGTCCTAGCTGAATATTCCAGGGGGACCATCTGTGGATAAACAGAATTCTCTCTCTCTCTCTGTACATCAAGCTCCTCTCCAGTGCTTTATCCTAGAAGCACTGCCAGAAGCTTGATCTGACTCTCAGCTCCTCAACTTATGGGGCTTTACCTGAGTTCTCCCCTCTTTTTGTCACAGCAGGAACACTTTCTCGATGTACAGTAGGACTATACTGGAGTCACCTCATTTTCCTCCTGTCTTTTAATGAGTTTTATTATTTAATGTTCAATGTCTTTGAAACTATTGTTTTACATATGTATTGTGTCTTTTTTGGTAGCTCTCTGAGAAACAAGACACATGGACCCATAATTAAAATGCAGTGTTTTAAAAAACAACAAATCTGTAATGGGAGATATACAAAAATTTTATTAGAACACGGAAAAAGGCGCTAAAATGCTTTTTTGCTTTTTGTTGAATAAATAATACAATTTTTAAAGAAAAGAGTATTTGTAAATATATTGTTATTCAGTCACTAAGTTGTGCCTGACTCTTTTTGACCCCATGAACTGCAGCACCCCAAGCTTCCCTGTCCTTCACTATCTCCGGGAGTTTGCTCAAACTCATGTCCATTGAGTCGGCGATGCCATCCGATCATCTCATCCTCTGTCGCCCCCTTCTCCTCCTGCCCTCAATCTTCCCAGCGCCAGCGTCTTTTCCAATGAGTTGGCTCTTCACATCAGGTTGCCATAGTATTGGAGCTTCAGCTTTAGCATCAGTCCTTCCAGTGAATATTCAGTGATGATTTCCTTTAGAATTGACTAGTTTGATATCCTTGAAGTCCAATAGACTCTCAAGATTCCCCAGCACCACAGTTTGAAAGCATCAATTCTTCAGTGTTTTTCCTTCTTTAAAGTATAGCTCTCACATTTGTACATGACTACTAGAAAAACCATAGCTTTGACTATACAGACCTTTGTCAGCAATGTGATGTCTCTGCTTTTTAATACACTGTCTAGGTTTGTCCTAGTGTTTCTTCTAAGGAGCAAGCATGGATATGGAAACTGTATTTTATATAATCACTTTTTTGCTGCTCTGGGTCTTTGTTATGGCACTAGGGCTTTCTCTAGCTGCAGCTCCTAAAGACTTCTTTAATTGTGCAGCAAAGGCTCCAGAGTTCACAAGCTCTCTAATTGTGGTGGGAGGCTTTAGTTGTACCACGGCGACAAATGAGATCAAAGTTCCCCAACCAGGGATCGAACCTGCATCCCCTGAACTGGGAGGTGGATTCTCAACCACTGGATTACCAGGGAAGTCCCTATATAATTACTATTTTAATACAGTCTGAAACGTAGTGATACATAAGAAACCCACCCAAAATTTAGTGGCTTAAAACCACATCAATCATTTTAATATGCTAAGTCTGTGTACCAAGGATTTGGACAGAGCTAGGCTGGATAGTGTTCTATTTCAGGTAGCATCTATTTGGATCACTTGAGCGTATTCAGTTGATGACTGGATTGTCTGAGGGACCGAAATGAGTATTTTTGGCAAAGGCTAACAGGAGACTGAGTTCATCCAAATCCTTTTGCTTCTCTTCATTCTCTCAGGGGTTCTCCATATGATCTTTTACATGCAGATGTGTGAGTGTTTCAAATGTGTGAGCTTTAAGAGGCGGAGCAGATATTTCTAAGGGAAGATATTCCATGTTTGATTCCCTATTCATACATGATAAAAAAAAAAAAACTTTATGATCTCTTTTGTTCATAGCAATGGCCCAGGGAATAAATAAATGTGCTAAAACTAAATTTTCAGAATTATTTATAGCTGCAGGTAGAGGTCCCCAAAATAAGTTTTACATAATGCTACAACTTGCTAACAATAAAAAATGCTTTCTATTAAATATTCTAACTTGTTAAGGAAAGCATGTAACAATGGATATTACTGATTTACAATCCAACCACTAAAATATAACAAATTTGAAATGATTAAACTCACAGCACAATATTTTAAAGGATAAATGTGATAATAATTTATAGTGTCTTTAAAATAAATTTATTGAGGTATTATAAAGCATAACACCATTAATTTTATAAAAACAATACATATAATTAAAGCTATAAAAAATAAAATATTCAGTTTAAAACAGTAAATCAGGTGCATATGAAAACTTAAAAGAAGATGGTAAATTTTGGATAGCTATTTCAAATTTGAAATTGCATATAAAGATGTTCATACAGTCACAGGTTTAATATCTATTTTTATTCTCATGATTTGTATAAGTTCTTTCCAAACTTGATTTTTAGTATGTATTACTGTAGATATGCTTGTTTCCTTCATAAATAAAAATGCTGATTTCTTATAACTGTTATTTCTTTATGTCCTTAAAGTATTATATTGATAGACTGAGCAAATTGTGTTAGAGAACAAAGTTCAAAAGAGATAGTAACACACACACACACACACACACACACACACACACACACTTCCCCTACAATTGTGAATAGAAGATGTTAGAAAAAGAAAGGTAACATATATAGTTCCCCTGAGTTCTATACTAGGGCCAATCTCATTTAGCTTCTGTATAAATGACCTTGAAATAGGAGTAAACCTGACCATACCTTGCTTTGAAAGCAGTAGACAGAGCAGAGTCCGAATAAAGCTACAGGGAAATCTTAATAGAATATAGCTGTGACTGGGAATGCTACAGATGAAATGTAATGTGGTACGGTCTCATTTTAACATCACATGGGAAAATGCAAGCATGTGGTGGTGGTGGGAGAAAGTGTATATATTTAAAGCCAGAATAGAGCTGTTTTTTTAGTCCAAATAATTTCCAAAATGCTAACATATCCTGTGAATGTACACATTGTAACAATTTGTATATAGATTTTAGAAAAGTGAAATAAATGTATAGAAATATATGTTAACTGTTAAAACATACAATCCTATACATGAATTAAATACTTGAAGTTGTAATAATCACATATGAATACATCAAGCTAGGGGAGTTTGTTTCTGTTGCCTCATTTTATCGACAAGACAGTAAAAGCTCATGTAATAGGGTGACAATGAAGAATGGGGATGTATATGGGATATTAAAATTTTACTTGTAAGTGAACAATCTAAAGGTATTTGGTAGAACAATCTAAAGATCAGTTAATGGGCAATTGTTTCTCTACCTTTAGCCAATGTTGTTTAAAATGTTGTTGCTTCCCTGCCACCCCACACACATCCCTTTAGTAGTTGTAGTAGATGTTTTTTGAGTGATGAAAATACTTCTCTTTGTGAAGCAGTCTCTGGCAGGGAATTGTTCAGATGGTAGATGGCCTTTAAGGTCTTGCTGTTAAATTTTTGTTACTGTTGTTAAAATTTTCATAAATAAAGTTCATAGCAAAACAACTCCAGTTCATTTCCTCTTTCAAGGCTGAATTTATTAATCAATAAAAACCTACTTTCTTCATATATATTCTGAATTTTTTTTGTTAATGTAAGTTTTGGTGTAAAAGTAACCATACTATGAATCAGTCTTTGTCCATTTGAGGATTAGATTGGGGTAGATGTGAAAGGAGAGTGAGAAATGATCAGAATACCTAGGTTTATTTTCTTCACTGTAGCCTCCAAACAAGGTTAAGCTGGCTGAGAGGTAGAGACTATTATTGGGATGCTGGAAAAAATCTAGATGCAAGTGTTTCTCATTACAAAAGCAAATATAGACACATTTTTTTCTAAGGAACTGAGTCTTCAACTTGCAGAATAAAGTCAAGTCACTACCTTTGAGAACAATTCAGAGGGCTTGTAATAATTCAGAGGGCTTCCAGGGTGACTCAGTAATAAACAACCTGCCTGCCAATGCAGGAGACCAGAGTTTGAGCCCTGGGTCGGGAAGATCCCCTGGAGATGGAAATGGCAAGCCACTCCAGTATTTTTGCCTGGGAAATCCCATGGATGGAGGAGCCTGGTAGGCTGCAGTCCATGGGGTCACAAAAAGTCAGACATCACTTAGTGACTAAGTGATGACAACAACAATTCAAATTTGGCAGCTAAGCTCTGTCGCAACTACACAGCTTCATGGGTGCATATGTGGAAGTTGGGGAGACAGCAACCCTAGATCTTTAATTGACTTTCTTAACCTAAGAGCTTTGGCTCTGGAGTCAAAACCCTGGGATCAAGCCTTGACTCAAACACATGATCCTGAGGAAGTTATTTAACCTCACTCTGCCCTGATTGCTTGTCTTTAACATGAATTTGCAGTTGTTGTGATGGTTCCTTGATGTAAATCACATAAGAATGTACAATGGCTGGAACAGAGTAAGTATACATTAAACATTGCTGATGCTGATAATTCTGCCTTCTTATCTACATCTGTGCTCAACCCCTCAGTCATGTCCCACTCTTTATGTCCCCATGGACTGTAGCCCAGGGAAAACCCCAAAAAATCTTGCAATACTTTGAAGAAAATAAATTATTTGTGAGTAAGAAATATATCATACTCATCTGACAATTCTCCACTTATCTGTCACAGGGCCTGTTCTTAAATATATAAGTATCATATAATAATAATATTTTAAGTAGTACATACATAGATAATTAAAGATACTATGATTATTAATTAAATCATTATAATCAATCCAGAAAGGATGAGGATTTAAAAAGAGTACTCTGAAATTTAAAGCATAGTCTTCTAGGTGATTCACAATCCTATAACCACCTAAAGTAGACATCTATTCATAATCCACTTTTTTGTTTTTGTTTTAGTCACTAAGTCGTGTCTGATTCTTTCAAGACCCCACAGACTATAGCCACTGGGCTCCTCTGTCCTTGGATTTCTCAAGCAGGAATACTGGAATAAGTTGCTATTTTTTTCTTCATGGGGTCCCTCCACCCAAGGATCAAACCTAAATCTTCTGTACTGCAGGCAGATTCTTTACAAGAGAGCCACCGGGGAAGTCCATTAATACTGCACAAACCGTGGTTTTTTTCCTTCGGAAAACTGTCATCCTGAATATCCCATATTGTGAAGCAAAATAGGAGAAATATATAATTAAGTTTATTGGGAAAATATTATTGAATACAAGTTCATATACCTGTAAGGGTGCAGGACCCTAGGGCCTTCCCCGACAGGTCTAGCCCCATATCCTCTGCTTCAGCTCCTCTCTGAAGTACCTATAATTGATGCACATTTCCTGAGCTGTTTTACAAATGCAAGAACCCTTCCCTCTCCAACACATGGAAGATGTTAACCACTTGATGAACTTGAGCACGCAGCCCGGGCCTCTTGGAGCCTGTAGCTATTAGCATTCAGTCACTAAGTCATGTCTGACTCTTAGCGACTTCATGGACTGCAGCACGACAGGCTTCCCTGCCTGCACTATCTCTTGGAGTTTACTCAAACTCATGTTCATTGAGTCGATGATGCCATTCAATCATTCCATCCTCTGTCACCCTCTTCTCTTCCTGCCCTCAATCTTTCCCAGTATCAGGGTCTTTTTCAATGAGTTGGCTCTTCACATGAGCTGGCCAAAGTGTTGGAGTTTCAACTTCAGCCATCAGTCTTTACAATGAATATTCAGGGTTGAGTTCCTTTAGGATTGACTGGTTTGATCTCCTTATTGTTCAAGGGACTTTCCAAGATTTGTCTCTAGCACCGCAGTTTGAAAGGAACAATTTTTGGTGCTCAGCCTTTTTTATTATCCAGCTCTCACATCAGTATATGACTACTGGAAAACCATAGCTTTGACTATATGGACCTTTGTCAGTAGAGGGATGTCTCTGCTTTTAACCTAAACACGGTCTAGGATTGCTTGGAGCGTAAAGACTGACAATGTTAACCTCTGTGATACCATCCTGCTACCATCAGTGCACACCCAAACTCCTTCTGGAGTTTAGGGCTTTTAGGGCATAAGCCACACATGTCCTCGTATGGCCCTGAAATAACCTTTCTCTGCTCTCAACTCCAGTGTTTCAGTTTGGTTGGTCTCATTGTGTGGCAGGCATACAAATTTGTGTTAACATACCCAATGCACAGTGTGTGTGCCAGACACACAGTGAGGCCAAACAAATTGAAACAGCAGACTTTGGAGCAAAAAAAGATTTATTGCAACACTGAGCAAGGACAATTTGTGGCTCATACACTGCAAAATCCTGAACTTCCTGAAAGTTTTCAGCAAAGCTTTATTCTAAGGCAGAGTGAGGGCGGAGCATCCCAGTGTATGCGATCAGCTCCTTCAGAGTTCTCTGATTGATGGCGATCAATCCTGAAGTGACAGAAGGTCTGGGACATGATCAAGTAGTTATTAAATTTCTACCATTTGGTGCTATATTTTACTATGTGGAAAACTCAAGAAATATACATGAGATGCTATTACCTGGGTACTTCAGAGAAGAGCTACAGCAGAGGATACGGGGGAGGGGTCTGGCCCAGGAAGTCCCCACAAGATCCTTTACAAAAAGATTTTGTATGATCCAACAAATTTGAGGAGAACTAAGACAAACAGAATTAAATGAGTTTTCTATTTGGAGAGGTTCTCAAACTATCACATATGGCAATGTGAATTGGTAGCATTTCTAAAACAGATTAGGATGTGCAATCCTTAACCCACTCTAAGCATCTCATTAGATACTTGTCCTAAGAAACACAGAAATCAATGGAAGACACTTAGGCATAATTATATCTATCTATCTCACACGCTAGTAAAGTAATGCTCAAAATTCTCCAAGCCAGGCTTCAGCAATATGTGAACCGTGAACTTCCAGATGTTCAAACAGGTTTTAGAAAAGGCAGAGGAACCAGAGATCAAATTGCCAACATCCCCTGGATCATCGAAAAAGGAAGAGAATTACAGAAGAACATCTATTTCTGCTTTATTGACTATGCCAAAGCCTTTGACTGTGTGGATCACAATAAACTGTGCAAAATTCTGAAAGAGATGGAAATACCAGACCACCTGACCTGCCACTTGAGAAACCTATATGCAGGTCAGGAAGCAACAGTTAGAACTGGACATGGAACAACAGACTGGTTCCAAATAGGAAAAGGAGTACGTCAAAGCTGTATATTGTCACCCTGATTATTTAACTTATATGCAGATTACATCATGAGAAACACTGGCCTGCAGAAGCACAAGCCTGGAATCAAGATCGACGGGAGAAATATCAATAACCTTAGATATGCAGATGACACCACCCTTATGGCAGACAGTGAAGAGGAACTAAAACACCTCTTGATGAAAGTAAAAGAGGAGAGTGAAGAAATTGGTTTGAAGTTCAACATTCAGAAAACTAAGATCATGGCATCTGGTCCCATCGCTTCATGGGAAATAGATGGGGAAACAGTGGAAACAGTGTCAGACTTTATTTTTTGGGCTCCAAAATCACTGCAGACGGTGATTGAGGCCATGAAATTAAAAGACGCTTGCTCCTTGGAAGGAAAGTCATGACCAACCTAGACAGCGTATTAAAAAGCAGAGACATTACTTTGCCAACAAAGGTCCATCTAGTCAAGGCTATGGTTTTTCCAGTGGTCATGTAGGGATGTAGGAGTTGGACTGTGAAGAAAGCTGAACACTGAAAAATGGATGCTTTTGAACTGTGGTGTCGGAGAAGTCTCTTGAGACTCCCTTGGACTGCAAAGAGATCCAACCAGTCCATCCTAAAGGAGATCAGTCCTGGGTGTTCATTGGAAGGACTGATGTTGAAGCTGAAACTCCAACACTTTGGCCACCTGATGTGAAGAGTTGACTCATTGGAAGAGACGTTGATGCTAGGAGGGATTGGGGGCAGGAGGAGAAGGGGGTGACAGAGGATGAGATGGCTAGATGGCATAACCGACTCTATGGGCATGAGTTTGAGTAACCTCCAGGAGTTGGTGATGGACAGGGAGGCCTGGCGTGCTGCGATTCATGGGGTCGTAAAGAGTCAGACATGACAGAGCGACTGAACTGAACTGAACTGAACTGTACTGAATATACAATTACACATAATAGGCAACTTATGTGTATAGCACAGATTCAAATAAATTATATCAGTTCTTTTTGCTTATTACACTGGGTCACTTTGGGAATTTTGAGACTTGTTTTCAGTTCAGTTCAGTTCAGTCACTCAGTCGTGTCCCACTCTTTGCGACCCCATGAATTACAGCGCACCAGGCCTCTCTGTCCATTACCAATGCTCGAAGTCCACTCAAATCCATGTCCATTGAGTCGGTGATGCCATCCAAACATCTCATCCTGTCATCCCTTTCTCCTCATGCACCCAACCCCTCACAACATCAGGGTCTTGTCCAATGATTCAACTCTTCACATCAGGTGGCCAAAGTATTGGAGTTTCAGCTTCAACATCAGTCCTTCCAATGAACACCCAGGACTGATCTCCTTTAGGATGGACTGGTTGGATCTCCTTTCAGTCCAAGGGACTCTCAAGAATCTTTTCCAACACCACAGTTCAAAAGCATCAATTCTTCAGCGTTCAGCTTTCTTCACAGTCCAACTCCTATATCCCTACATGACCACTGGAAAAACCATAGCCTTGACTAGATGGACCTTTGTTGGCAAAGTAATGTCTCTGTTTTTTAATATGCTGTATAGGTTGGTCATAACTTTCCTTCCAAGGAGTAAGTGCCTTTTAATTTCATGGCTGCAATCACCATCTGCAGTGATTTTGGAGCCCAGAAAAATAAAGTCTGACACTGTTTCCACTGTTTCCCCATCTATTTCCCATGAAGCGATGGGACCAGATGCTATGATCTTAGTTTTCTGAATGTTGAGCTTTAAGCCAACTTTTTCACTCTCCTCTTTCACTTTCATCAAGAGGCTTTTTAGTGGCTTCACTTTCTGCCATAAGGGTGATGTCATTTGCATATCTGAGGTTATTGATATTTCTCCCGGCAATCTTGATTCCAGCTTGTGCTTCCTCCAGCCCAGTGTTTCTCATGATGTACTCTGCATGTAAGTTAAATAAGCAGGGTGACAATATACAGCCTTGATGTACTCCTTTTCCTATTTGGAACCAGTCTGTTGTTCTATGTCCAGTTCTAAATGTTGCTTCCTGACTTGCATATAGGTTTCTCAAGAGGCAGGTCAGGTGGTCTGGTATTCCCATCTCTTTCAGAATTTTCCACAGTTTATTGTGATCCACACAGGGAAGGACTTTAGCATAGTCAATAGAGCAGAAATAGATGTTCTTCTGTAATTCTCTTGCTTTTTTGATGATCCTGCAGATGTTGGCAATTTATCTCTGGTTCCTTGCCTTTTCTAAAACCAGCCTGAACATCTGGAAGTTCATGGTTCATGTATTGCTTTAACCTTGCTTTAATTAATGATTTTAGGTTATTACTGTTTATAATAATTTTCTCCTCTTGTTGGAGAAGGATGTTGTTAGAAGTTTCCTGTACTAGAAAATGAAGGAGATAAAGAAAAGGCATAGAATGTACTTTGGATTTCTGGAATGGCATTGAGATAGC
This sequence comes from Odocoileus virginianus, assembly GCF_023699985.2. Lineage (NCBI taxonomy): Eukaryota > Metazoa > Chordata > Mammalia > Artiodactyla > Cervidae > Odocoileus > Odocoileus virginianus. The sequence goes on from NC_069688.1 coordinate 26,252,406, forward strand.
CATTTCCTCCGTTTTGTTTAAGTACAGTGCATTTACCACAATCATCAAGAGGCACACTTGGGGGTAAGAAGAAATTTTCACCTACCATCCAAAGTTCTTCTGGCTTGTCTAAGACATGTCAATTGACCTGCAGCAGATTAACAAGATAAAAAAATGTTTTTTAAGTTTTAGAAGTTTAGTTATATACATATATATATATATATATATATATATATATATATGGAAGAGACCCAGGAAAACTGAGTATCTCACCAAAATAGCTGAAAACTTCACCTTAAATATATTCAGTTAAATAAAAATATGAGATATTGAAGTTAACGGTTTGGGGCTTAATAAAGGAGGAAGGCAATCTACATGGCGATGCAGAGGCAAATGTTTGATAAACAAATATTTGCTAGGTCATGCAGAGATGATGGAAGAGAGTGGACTTTGTTTTCTAGGCACCTTTGAGCTTTCCACAGCACACCTGGTAATATTCTTTGTAGGTATCTCTGGTGATAGGTCTATTCTAGGAGCAACCCCTTTATCTAGATTCTTTAAAGCAGTTATAGGAAGAGTAACAAGGAAAGCTTCCTGAGTCTTTTGCTTCTTAGAAATAATCAGCTTAAATTAATTCTTATGCCAAAGAGACACATTTTGGGGGATGAATTTTCCTACGTGTTCCTCTGGACAAATGGTTACCATTTGAAGCAATAATTTCATGGCATATCCTTATCCTTATACATATGGGCTTCCGTGGTGGCTCAGATGTTAAAAATTCTGCCTGCAGTGTAGGAGATCTAGGTTTGATCCCTGGGTCAGGAAGATCCCCTGGAGAAGGGAATGGCTACCCACTCCACTATACATGCCTGGAGAATTCCATAGACAGACAAGCCTGGCAGGCTACAGTCCATGGGGTTGCAAAGAGTCAAACACAATTGAGCAATTAACACTGTCTCTCTCTGTCCTTATTTGAGCCTATATTCTTACTTAAAGCTCAGGTCTTGTCATTTGGAAAACTAAAGTCTCCTAGCAAACAATCTACTGGTTTACTTAGCAATCTAAGCTGTGAGTGTTTCAATTAGTTCCTTAGCCTTTGTTTTTAAATTAGAGATTTGTCAGCCTAAGCAAGAAAAAGCACACCTTTACTTAATTGATGAAAGGTTGGTTTAACCCTTACTCTGAACATTATGAACTTTCAAACTGACAGAGTTCTCACAGTAATCTTTAAAATACATTTCTTTTCAGAATTTTCATGTTACATCAAGGTTTCATCTTCCTTTATTTGTATTTATAATTCAGCTGAAGACATGGGGATCTCCCAGTAGCCTGAACATCATTTTTGGTCATTTTAAATTGGTTACCAAAATTTAAAGATATAAAGATTTTATCTGAATATATGAATTTATTGTTTACCTTAAAAAAATCTGACTGTCTGGCCACAGTGGTTGTGTTCTCACATGGAAGCAATCAATTGGGACTGAGTTGCATTTGAATATATATATATATACCTATACATATATATATATATAGGTATATATATATATATATATATATAATAAAAAAGCTGAATGCTGAAGAATTAATGCTTTCAAATTGTGGTGCTGGAGAAAACTCTTGAGAGTCCCTTGGACTGCTAGGAAATCAAATCAGTCAATCCTAAAGGAAATCAATCCTGAATATTCACTGAAAGGACTGTTGCTGAAGCTGAAGCTCCAATACTTTGGCCACCTGATGCAAAGAGCCAACTCTTTGGAAAAGACTCTAATGCTGGGAAAGATTGAAGGCAGGAGGAGAAAAGAGTGGCAGAAGATGGGATGGTTCGATAGTATCGCTTTGAGCAAACTCTGGGAGAGAGTGGAGGACAGGGAAACCTTGTGTGCTGCAGTCCATGGGGTTACAAAGAGGCTGGCATGATGTAACGACTGTACAACAACAAATACATACATACATACATACATATATGTATGAACATAGATTATATACATATATATATATATTATATATATGTATAATCTATTCCCAATAATATCTACTCTTACCTAGTGTTTCTTTAACATTTCTAAAACTGAAGCCAAGTTTTACTTGCTGTTCATTAGTGGCCTTGATTGTTATTCTCTTGATACTAAACAGAGAAATGAATAAAGAGACCACGTACCTCATGCAGCCTATTCTTTTTTTTTTTTTTTTTTTTGCAGCCTATTCTTAAGTGTCTAATACTTGAGTTGTGTTACTGCCTAATGTATATTACTGAAATCCTGTTTCAGAGCAACTATGGTACTCTTCTCTTGTTTATATTGCCTTCCTGATTCATAAAGTCATATCAGTAGCAAGACTTGACTTTGGGACTTAGATTCAACAGTCAGGATGTAATGAGTATCTTATATTTTCTGCCATGTTCATGAAATTTTATTGTTCTTTTACGTTTGAGAGCTGACTGGAACTTACTCACGTGGGCTTTGTTTTTGTTAAGGATAAAAAATTGAACTTTGAACTGTGTTGACAAAGTAAGTGCATAATTGAAGTCACACTTACGATCTTTTTTAAACAATATAAGCTTGAAATGGAGTACCTTAAAAGATTTGCAGAAATGCAGATGAATGGAAGACTAATTATGAATTTTGATAATGCAACAATTGCAGTGCCATATAATACAAAAAATGTTGTACTAAGAATCAGGAGACCAAGACACTAAGAAACTCATTGTGAGTCTTTGAACAAACTACTTAATCTCCCTGGACAATAGCCTACTCATATATAAAATGAGTATTGTGATATGTCTCTGTAAGAATGTTGTAGAATAAAATTAGAAAGCATTTAAAATTATTCTAGAACAGTTTAATACTAGTTGTAAGGTTTAATAAACTGTTCCATAGAAAAAGATAATGAATAAACTTTAAATTCTTAATTCAAAGGACATGAGAGATAAAACAGCCCAAAAGATTTCAGGTTTAGAGATTTCAGAGCATTTCTTCCCCAAACAAAATTTATCTTTGAATAGATGGTGGCCATCCTAATAGGTTCTTGTCTAGGATGTGAAAAGAAGAATTGGTCAGTATACCACTGAGAACTAGATCCAAGTTACTGATAATTGAAACAGATTATAATGAAGTGCCTTGAAATGTATTAACAGTGAAATCATAAAGCATGACCAACTGAACACATTAAAGGCAGAGTAGAAAACACCAGGAAAAAGTTCAGAGAAGCATGTGAATCAGGAGAATGTAATGCCATATTGGACATTTGTGCTTATTTCTACCTATTTTCTTATTCAGAAATAGGCTTTTTCATATTGCTCAGCTCTTAAAGATGTTCTGCATAATGCTAAAGTGTTAGTTGCTCAGTTGTGTCTGAGTCTTTGCTAGCTCATGGACTGTAGCCAACCAGGCTCCTCTCTCCTTGGAATTCTCCAGACAAGAGTAGTGGAGTGGGTTGCCATTCCCTTCTCCAGGGTATCTTCCCAAAGCAGGAATTGAACCCAGGTCTCCTGCATTGCAGGCAGATTCTTTATCATCTGAGCCACCAGCAAAAATGGGAGTGATAGGTCACCCAATTAGGCCAGTCTGATCTTGTGTCCCACAGTGATTAATCTAATAATTAGCAGGTAACACAGACTGGATGAGAGGTTTCTTCTCTGAGGTATTTCAGTCAGAGGTTGAGGAAGACTTTTTAAAATTCTTCCTCTCTGGTCATAGAACCTACAGATTCAAGAATGAAACTGTTAGCAGTCACTTCTTTTCCTCCTTCCACATTTACTTAAACTGAAATAAGAGACCACGAAACGACAGAAGTGATGTGAGAACTAGTCAGAGCTTGAGAACATTCAATTCTCTGGTTGGAACACCCTTGTGGCCAGCTCCACCCATTTTCTTCCTGTGTTTTAGTTCTCTCTTCCAATAAATGCCCCATATAATACGAGTGCCCAGTCATGTCCAACTCGTTATGGCCCCATGGACTGAGGACACGGCACCTCTGTCCATGGAATTTTCCAGGTAAGAATGCTGGAGTGGCTTGCCTTTCCCTACTCCAGGGATCTTCTGGAAACAGAGATTGAACCTGCATCTCCTGAAGGCCTCCTCTGCTTTGCAGGAGGACTCTTTACCTTTAGCACCGCTTGGATAGCCCTATAATATGCGTAGTTTGAATATATATTGGTTACCAAAGAATACAGGTACTGAAAATTATCATAGAAGATAATGCCAAAATCTATTTTTAGGGAAGAATTAAATTGTAGTTTAAAACTCTCAAAACTACTAAGACTTTTAGGAAAGAAAATTGAGAAATTATTTAAAAAGAGTTCTTTATTTACTACTCTGTCAGAGCAAAAATTTTAACATCAAAAACTCTTTCTAGAGAACTGAAAGAAGTTTATTTTACAAAGAGAGTTGCACATTCCAATTGTTGCCACCAGAATAAAATTTGTTCTGAGAAAATGTGGGGTATTTTTTTTCAAGAACTTAGAGATTTAAACTGCATGAAACAATACTTACCACAAAAAAATACCTACTACCATGGTATTTCTTAATTTTAAAAGGAAATAAAACCTTAAATTGTGCACATATTTAAGATGGAAAAATATCTTTTGAACACATACAATGGATATTTTTTCCTCATTCTTATCACAAGTCTACCCCCACTCATTTGAATGCAATTTACATCATCATAACGTTCTGAGGGTGAGCGTATAGAGATTGTGTTGTGATGTCAAATTGTTATATGAAAACAATTTTGATAAGCACATAGACACCACATTATAATGACAAATTATAATGACAAAATGGTTTCTGTGTTTCCATGGAGACCAAATTACAATGTCAAATTGATGGCAAAATGAGGTCAATACAAATCTACACAGACCAGATTGTGATGTTAAAACAATGCGAAGCAATATCACCAGAGGTCTGGGCAGGCTATGCTATGATGTCAAGATGATGGGGATGCACTATCTAGGATGATGTCAAAACAGTTGCAGAAAGGATTTCAGTGGAAATCTCAGTAGCATCCTTCATTATGATAGTAAAATAGAACACTATTATTAATGCAGATTTCACCAATGGTAAAATAAATCCAGTGAAACTGAGAAAATGGGAAACTTACACATTGATGAATTTTGACTCTAAGCATTGTTTAATTTTAGGTTCTTTGGAACTAAGTGCTTAGTCATGGAAGTTAGAGTGAAAAAGCTAAACTGCATTACTCCCAGGTGGAAGCTATTTATTGAAGAATCTGTTTAGATGTAAATGACTTCCCTCATTTACAACAGGACTGTGAACAGATCCACAGGGAGACAGTCTGATTAATTCAGTCCTTTCTAGAAGGTGTCCCTGGCAGACTTTTCTCTTAAAATGTCTTTGGGGCATGAATGCTCCTCCTCTTGGGATGGTTGTCATATCTTTTAGTTCTTCTTTCCTAAAGATGTTAAAATACTTACAGTTGCATTTTTGTATTTTATAAATCATAAACCAAGTAGTTTAACACGTTCTTAAACCTGTCATTGTCAAAAAATAGTATGAAGCATGATGTTATCTTCACTGCTGCAGATTATTCCCATTTGTTCTTAAATAATACATTATATTGATGCAATTTATCTTGAATAAGTGCAATAAATATTTTAACCTAATGCTAATACTGATCAGTTAGTATGTTAAACGCAAATGGAATAGGATACATTTGTCATGATTTTGTAATACTATATCCTTTCTTTTTTCCCTTTAAGGGTAAATCTGATTTCTTGTAGAAATAAAAGACAACAGGTTACAGGGTCATAAAACATTTTGATTATTTAAAAAATACTTTCATCAAGTTACTAAAGGATAATGATATTTTGCTACACTATTTGAGTTTGTATTATTCTTCCAAGTGTGAGCCATTTCAGGCTTGTGGTTTACCATTCCAGGTGGTGATTAAGACCATGCCTCAGTATGAAAATTCATTTAACCATGTTAACTAAATTAACTAGATGATTAATTTGTATCTGACAGACATACTTTCATTGAATACTATGTGCTAGATAGTATGAAATCAAAAGATTTCAGAGAGTGTTCAACAAGATTTACCAATTGGCTTAAAATGCTTATCACTGAAGTTGAATTGATCCATCAGCTTATGAACATAGGAATCTCTGTTCTTTAGGTTTTAGCTTTTTTTTTTTTCACTTTCTTTTTTTTTTTTTTCTTCCTGCACTGCAGGTCATGCAGGATCTTAAGCTCCGCAACCAAGAATAGAACTTGTGCCTCCTGCAGTGGAAGTGTGGAGTCTTAACCACAGGATGGCCAGGGAAGTCTCCTGCTTTCTCTTCCTTTTTTAAAGGGAAGAAATAAAAGGATATAAAGGTAAGTTCCTTGAGAACCCTCTGTTCATAAAGCTACTGTGATGGACAGCAAACAACTCACTTCAAAAAATTGTACACAGTTTTCATTAATTCTTCAGGGGTTGCAGAGTCAGAAACAAGACATGCCTATACCAGCATATTCATCCACTTAAAACCAGTTCAAATTGAACACATGAAGAATAAAAGTAATACTAACAAACTAATAGCCTTCCTAATGCAGAGCTGCAGACCTTCAGTGGAATCCTAACTCTGCCACTGTGTGAAGTTTGCAGTCATATATTTCCTTGAATCATTTTTTTTCCATTTTAAGACACTAGAGACAAATAGGAAACCATCTCTCTCTGCAAGTGGGGTTAAAAAGAACAGCACCTGTGTCCTGCCGCTGTGCTCTTTTAAAGTCTCAGAGGAGAATATAGGACTTTGTAACATCATAGGATGCAATCAACCCTAAATATTCATTGGAAGGACTGATGTTGGGCTGAAGCTCTAGTACTTTGGCCACCTGATGTGAAGAGCTGACTCACTGGAAAAGAGCTGATGCTGGGAAAGATTGAGGTCAAGAGGAGAAGGGGACAGCAGAGGATGAGATGGTTGGATGTCATCCCCGACTCTATGAGCAAACTCCAGGTGATAGTGAAGGACAGGGAAGACTGGCGTGCTGCAGTCCATGGAGTTGCAAAGAGTCAGACATGACTGAGGGACTGAACAACAGCAACAGGAAGGAGGCGATATTTTCCCCAATCCAAAGGGCAAGTGGAGTCCCCCTTAAGGATCTTCTTTGTTATTTCCTGCTGCTGCTGCTGCTGCTAAGTCGCTTCAGTCGTGTCCGACTCTGTGCGACCCCATAGACGGCAGCCCACCAGGCTCCTCCGTCCCTGGGATTCTCCAGGCAAGAACACTGGAGAGGGTTGCCATTTCCTTCTCCAGTGCATGAAAGTGAAAAGTGAAAGTGAAGTCGCTCAGTCGTGTCCGACTCTTAGGGACCCCATCATTACCAATTAAACACAATTTGTTAAAAATCATTGTCTATGAGGGGCTTGTCCCTTTGCTAATTTCCCTGGTAAACAATGAGCATGCCTGCATGTTAAGTCGCTTTAGTCTTGTCCAACTCTTGGTGACAATATGGACTATTGCCCACCATTCTTCTCTGTCCATGGGATTCTCCAGGCAAAGATACTGGAGTAGGTTGCCATACCCTCCTCCAGGGGATCATGTCCACCCAGGACTTGAGCCTGCATCTCCTGCAGCTTCTGCCTTGCAGGCGGATTCTGTACTCCTGAGCCACCAGGAAAGCCTCAACATGATGTCAGTTCCCTCTATAACTGTCTGTCGCCCATCCCCTCGGACCCCACCTGCCCTCCTTCTAGCCTGCATATGGGCTGTTGCTCTGGAACCTTTCTTCAGATGTGAAAGATCCACTAAACCACTGCTGTCTCTGTCAATGACTCAGTGCTTTTCCTTCCAACCTAAAACTGGGTAAGTGCAGGCCTTCTGCATCCATGGGAGGCAACCCACCATTGTTCCAGAGAGGAAAATGGAATATGGAGGAGTCAATGCTTTCTCCAGCTTCAGACTTGCTTGTATGTGCATATGTACTAAGTCACTTCAGTTGTGCACTACTCTTGCAAACCTTTGGGCTGTAGCCCACCAGGCTCCTCAGTCCATGGGATTCTCCAGGCAAGAATACTGGAGCAGATTGCCATATCCTCCTCCAGTGGATCTTCCAGACCCAGAGATTAAACCCAAGTCTCTTGTGTCTCCTGCACTGGCAGGACAGGTCTTTACCACTAAGCCACCTGGGAAACTGAGAAACAGGGAGTGGTGGTTCCTAAATAAAAATTCCATCTTTTCTTACAAGAGAGTGAATGGATGGAGAAGAACAAACAATGCATGTCTCAGGAGGTTCTAATAATTGCCATTGCACTTTAAAAATAAAACAAACAACTTTCCATATAAATCAAACCAATGTTTTAAAAATAGTTTTGTCTAGGCGTATCTCTTCATTGCATGGATGATGTCTTAGTATTTGAAACCCACATAGAATACTGCCTTTTGTCTATTGGGTTTATTTATGAGATGAATAGGAATAGGAAAAAGAAAATTAGACACTGCTTTATTGCCATATGGGCTTCCCAGGTGGCATAGTGTAAAAATCTCACAAAGATTCAGACACAATGGAGCACACACACACACACACACACACTTCTTGCCATACAAGTTTCTGCTTTCCCTCACTTTTTTCTTCCTCCTTCTCCCCTCACCGTTTCCCCTTTATTTTCCTTCTTATCTATTTCTCTTCGTCTCTGCTCTGTTTCCTTCTCTTTTCCTGTTTTGTTTTGTTTGTGTTTTGGCCTTGCTGTAGTCACTTCAGTCATGGCTGACTCTTTCCAACCCCATGGACTGTAGCCCACCAGACTCCTCTGTCCATGGAATTCTCCAGGCAAGAATACTGGAATGGGTAGCCAATCCCTTCTTCAGGGGATCTTCCTGACCCATGAATCAAAACCAGGTCTCCTGCAGTTTGAGAGCAGAGCCTTAACCACTGTAGCATCAGGGAAGTCTCATCTCTTCCTGTTTTCTTTTATCACGTTGTCTTTCATTTTCTATCTCCTCATTTCTCTCTCTCTTTTTTTTACATTTTTTCTTGGCTTTTTTTTTTCTCATTCTTTATCTGATGCAAGCTGTTCACTTTTCCTCTCTGAAATCCCTTTTCCATTTTTCTAAACTAAAGGCTATAGCTGGCATGACTTAAATAAGTTTTTAATGAATAAATTTCTCTGTGTAAGAAAAATGAATGACAGGTAGGAGAGACTCCCTATGTGTTCTGGGTTCAATTCTATAAGTTTCTTACACATCAGTGAATCCTGTTACAGATTCACTGTAGATTCACTGTATCTTCACTGAAGATACAGATACTCCTGTATCTTCAAGCATCTTGAAACAGTTTTCCTTCCCTGGCATACAATAGCAGTTGTTCTTTCCAAGAGCACCAACTAAATTCAGTTGATCTACTTAGTTTTAGCTTAATATTAATTACTTTGTGATACTTCATGCTGTTTTACTTCTCCAAATTGGAGCACATTTTTTCTCAAATTTCAGCACACCATAGGCTCCTCTATTATATATATATCTCCATTTATATGAAACCATATAATAATACAATAATAGTATAATAACTGCTGGAGATCCAACCAGCCCATCTTAAAGAAGATCAGTCCTGGGTGTTCATTGGAAGGACTGATGTTGAAGCTGAAACTCCAGTACTTTGGCCACCTCATGTGAAGAGTTGACTCATTGGAAAAGACCCTGATGCTGGGAGGCATTGGGGGCAGGAAGAGAAGGGGACGACAGAGGATGAGATGGCTGGATGGCATCACCGACTCGATGGACATGGGTTTGAATAAACTCCAGGAGTTGGTGATGGACAGGGAGGCCTGACATGCTGTGGTTCATGGGGTTGCAAAAAGTTGGACACGACTGAACGACTGAACTGAACTGAACTGCTGGTGACGTATTGACATATATATATTCTATATGTATATATGCTTCTGTGGGTTGTCAATATTTTGTGTGTGTTTAGGATCTTTTCTTCATCTCCTTAGAAGAAGAGACTATTCTATAAATATCTGTATCCTGAGCCCTTGGTAGAGTATTTTATATAAGTTTCTGATGAATTGATTAATCTTTTCTCACCAAGAAAGTTTTATGAATGATTAATTATAAAGCAAGTGAAATATGTGCAAGAAAAAAACTAGAGTGTAGAGTTTCTCTTTAACAATAAGTAACAAAATATTATATTGTTCATCAATTATTTGTATTGGAATGAACTCAGATTTAAAATTTGAGAACTATTTCACTAATTTCTATTCAAGATGCATTTTCTGAGCATCTACTCTGTGACTCTTGGTCTAACACTGAAGTTATGAGTCTCTGTTCCTGGTGGCTCAGATGGTAAAGAATCTGCCTGCAATACTGGAGACCAGGGTTCGATCCCTGGGTCGGGAGGATCCCCTGGAGGAGGGAATGGCTGCCCACTGCAGCATTCTTGTCTGGAGAATTCCATGGACTAGAGGAGCCTGTGGGTTTCAGTCCATGGGTTCTCAAAGAGTCAAACATGACTGAGTGACTAACACTTTCACTTTTTCACTTACCTGGGTGGTTGAGAGCACAGTTTGTTTGTTTGTTTTTTGTTTTTTTAATATTAAAGAAGCTTGGTCTTAAGTCTTTGACATACCATGTTTTCTTTGTGACCTTTTACAGTTGCTTCGCACTTTGTTTTGATTTCCTCATTTGTAAAACAGAGTTATTAATATGTATCTCAGGGGATTTTTGTGAGGATTAAATGTGGTAGAGTATGTGTAACAAGTATGACACTTTTGCAGAGCTTTCTGGTATAGACCCACTTGTTGGTAAGCTAAATCAGCCTTTTACAGTATCTTCTTTACTATGAAGATAAACTATGAGGCTGGATTTGGGAGGAAAGAGGCTGTTGTAAATTATTTTTGTGGTAGGTGTTAGTCACCCAGTCATGTCTGACTCTTTGGGACCCCATGGACTGTAACCTGCCAGGTTCCTCTGTCCATGGAATTCCAGGCAAGAATAGTGGAGTGGGTTACCATTTCCGTCTCCAGGGGATCTTCCAGACCCAAGGATCGAACCCAAGTCTCCTGCATAGAAGGCAGATTTTTCACTGTCTGAGCCCTTTTTGTGGCAAGCAGAATTCTAAAAATTCCACCTCTCATAATTTCACCTTCTGCTTATTCAATCAAGCACTCACCTAGGTACTATTGTGAAGGGACTTTGAAAATGCAATTAAGATTACAAAGTTTAAAATAGGGAGATTTCCATGAATCATCCAGGTGAACACAGTCTAATCAGTTGTGCCTTTAAAATGAGAGAAATTTTCCTGGCAGAGCTAGGAGAAATGTGGCAGAGTGAGTGAGAGTGAGTGAAAGTTGCTCAGTCGTGTCTGACTCTTTGCGACCCCGTGGACTACACAGTACATGGAATTCTCCAGGCCAGAATACTGGAGTGGGTTTCCTTTCCCGTCTCCAGAGGACCTTCCCAACCCAGGGATTGAGCCCAGGTCTCCCATATTACAGGTGGATTCTTTACTATCTGAGCCACAAGGATACTGGAGTGGGTAGCCTATTCCTCTCTAGTGGAACTTCCCAACCCAGGAATCGAACTGGAAGGAAGCAGAAATAAGATGAGGAAGAAAGGAATGTCAAAGAGATTTGAAACATGGAAAGAGCTAGACCTGTTTCTTACTGGCTTTAAAGAGAGAGGAAAAGGACAATAAAACATGGACTGTGGATGTCTTCTAGAACCCAATGGCCATCAAAGAAACAGGGATCTTAGTTTTACAATTGCAGATAATTGAATTTTGCAATACTCTTAATGAACTTTTGAGTAGATTCATTCCTACAGGCTCCACAAAGGAATGTAGATCTGCTAACGACTTGATTTTGACCTTGTGAAACCCAGAGAGTAGATCAGCTGAATCATTCTGTACCCTGAATTTTGACTTGCAGAATTTGTATTTGGTCATGTTTTAGCTACTAAATTTGTGATAATTTTTTTTTCATTTATTTTTATTAGTTGGAGGCTAATTACTTTACAATATTGTAATGGTTTTTGTCATACATTGACATGAATTAGCCATGTAATGACAACAGAAAACAGCTAAAGCATTTCTTTTACAATTTTAATTTTTACTTGTTTTTGATACAGACATTCAGTTGAATTTTGTATAATGATCTTATATTTCATTTGTTAATTAATTTCATTTGTTAATGAATTTTGCTAAATTCATGTTAATTTGGATTTTTTTAAGGAATACACTTATTTGCATATGAGACAATTCTATTTATTTATTAATTTTTTAAAATTAATTTATTTTTTAAATATGAAGCTTTTTATTTTTTGCTTTGTCTTACTGGGTTATCTAGAGCTTTCTACTATACACAGAATAGAATTGTTGAAAAAGACATTACTTTTTCTTTCACAAATAGATTCTCAATATTTCATCATTAAATGCAATACTTGATGTAGGTATTCTAAATTCCTATCAGTCTAAAAAAATTTCTCTCTCTTTTTCCTATAAATTCTTACATAAACTGATCAAATATGCTATCTGCATCTTTGACATGACTTCTTTTTCTTTTTGGTGGGAAAGGAAAGCTTGCCTTATTCAGGAGGCTGGCAACCCGGGAAGGAGGCAGACTCATAATGAGAACTAACTCCTTGGCATGACTATTTGATTTTTTTCTGTTTGTTAATGTGGCCAATTACATTCATTAATTTCAAAGTAGTTTTTCATGTTTACACCCTCAAATAAATAAATTAGTAAGTTATTTACTATCATTTATTGCTAGATTTTAAAAACTGTGTTTCAATGAATATATGTGTTATTGCTCTGTAATTCTCTTTCTTGTGATGTTTTCAGGTTCTGGTGGAAAAACCATGGTAGTTTGATAAAATAAGTTCTCTTTTTCTAGTCTCTTACACAGTTTATGTCAAATTGGTATTATAATATTCTTTGGTAGAATTCACTTTTGTTTGATGATATTATCTTGCCTTGTGATTTCCTTTATGGAATTTGAGAAATAATGTTTAAATGTCTTTAATTTCAAATTGATAATTGCCAATATTAATTTCTGTAAGAGGATATATAGTAATGCTTCCTTTTAATTTTTGATAATGATAATTCACAGTCATGTTACTTGTGTCTAAGTCTTCCCTGGTGTTTATCAATTGGCTCTGTTGTTGCTCTTTCTTATAGATTTGTTTTCTATTTCATTATTTTTATCTCTTATTCATTATCTACTTAATATATTCTTTGAGCTTCATGTGTTATTCTCTTACTAATTTCATGTAGTAGATGCTCACATCATTATATTTAGCCTTTATTCTCTTCCAGGGCTTCCCTGGTAGCTCAGATGGCAAAGAATCTACCTGCAATGCAGGAGACCTGGGTTTGATACCTGGGTGGGAAGATCCCCTGGAGAAGGGAATGGCTAGCTACTCACGCCAATATTCTTGCCTGGAAAATTCCATGGAGTCTGGCGAGCTAGAGTCCACAGGGTCATAAAGAATCAGACCAGCCGAGCAACTAACACATTCACTTTCATTCTCTTCCAATATATGCGTTTAAGATTATAGTGGCTCCTCTAAATATAGTTTAGCTGTATCTCACAAATTTCAATATGCATTATTATTATAAGTTTAAAATATTTTCAAAATTTGTTATCATTTATTTGCATTTTGCTAGATTTTAAAACTGTGTTTCTATGCCATCTGTTCAATTGAATGTGTAATACTGAATTCCCAAACTTCTTAGGATTCTTCACCTGTTGGCTACAATTTTGATTCTTGCCCTGAGAAATGTCATTTATCATAAGGAGAAAAATAGTCTCAAATGCCAGGCTCATCTCTTTTGGCCTCACTCAAATTTTGGATCTGGTTTTGCAAATTTTCACTCTAGCTATTGTAGGTCATTCTTAGAGATTTTCATAATTCTCTGTTTTCAATTTGTTATTGTTACTAATATTGTTATCATTTTTTCACTTTAATATTTTGTCTAATACTAGTTACACATTGTCAGAAGTATGTATTTTTTAACCTTCATTTACTTCATTTAACAAAAAGACAATGTCTAGATGAGACTGGCTCAAATTCTTGCTTTTCTTACTGTGGAGGGGATAAGTTCTTTCCTTCCCTCCAGTTAGCTTTCATAATTAAAATTAAAGCCATTTCCAGCTACTCAGTTTAAAATAAATTGAGAATCTTGCATAAAAGTATTGGGAAATCCAACCTGACCTGAAATTCTGTTTCTATCTAAACTAACTAGCATTCTCAGATTTCATGCACATACTTGCTAGATTTTTGTCCAACATAAATGATTAAGTTACTTAAATTCTTTTGACATATAAGCTTTATTATCATGGTCTTAAGTGTATATTTACCTCCTGGGACATGTAGAAAACAGATTCTATTTAAATTTCTAGGAACAATGGAATATGATATATGGAGTAAACAAGATAACTCAAATATACTTCAAAAAGAACTAATTTGGTTACCTTCCTTCAGGTAAAATCATTATTGTATTGTCAGCCAAAGCAGGAATATCCCATCAGACAGATGTTCTGAGAGATTGAGAGAGATTCTGAGAGAAAGAGAAGATGAGGGATTGTTTCTATAGACAAGTAGAGTTTACATGTTTGGAATACTCAGAGCCATTTAAATTATTTCAAATGACCTCCTTCCAATTTTCAGGTTTCTACTTTGCATGAATGAAAGCCCTAACTCTAAAGTAGCAAATTTAACCTATGTTCTAATTTAGGAACTTTTGTTGTTGTTTAGTTGCTAAATTATATCCGGCTCTTTGCGACCCTATGGATGCAGCACACCAGGCTTCGCTGTCCTTCACTGTCTCCCAGAGTTTGCTCAAACTCATGTCCATTGAGTCAGTAATACCATCAAACCATCTCATCCTCTGCACCCCCTTTTTCTCCCTCCCCTCAATCTTTCCCAACATCAGGGTCTTTTTTTCAATGAAATGTATTTCATTGAAAAATATTCAACTAATTTTAATGGTCTGACATGTTTGCCAATTCTGGTAAGTTTTTTAAACTGAATAAAATTTACAATTTGTAGAATGGTTCCAGATCACCAAACTTGGACAAAAAAGAAGAGATTTTTCCAAGCTATCCCTAAACCAGTGAAGATTGATAGCTTACCTAAAATTAGATTGGCGTGTTAGATATTTAGGTAGGAACAGTCTCAAGAAAAGGCTATCAGTCAAAATGCTGGTGACATAAACAATATTGAAATAAATAGCTGATGAGGCACACTCTGTTGAAATAAATATTCACTTTACTGCAATATGCCTCATCAGCCATTTATTGCAATACTGTAGATGTGTATAGTATAAATAATAAAGTTTATAATAGGTTGTTATTAATCAACCTTGTAAAAATATAAATTACATATTTGCTATGATAGGTCTTATAAATGAGTAAATATATGTATATATTATGAGAGATAAGTATTTGTGATCTGAAACTCTTTTGAAACTCTGAGTTAAGCAATGTATTATCACCTAGAATGAAGATATGGTCTATAATTGAATTTTATTAGTTTCTTTATCAGTGATTCTAATGATACAGAATACACACTATCTTTACAGCTATAGTCTTCCAGAAGCATCATATTGTATTGGTAATTGACTGTGGACAAAATAGCCAATCTAGCACCACAAGATTTTGTGTTTTATTCTCCCAGCAGCAACAACAAAAATCACTTTAACCATGACCTTTTAAAAATCCTTTTATTTTGTGGCCATTTGAATATCTACATTTTTTCAGACTTTGATATATTAATGTTATAGTAGAATAAACTCTGAATGCAAAGATATAGATTCAAGTCTTGGATTTCCAGTTTATTGACATAAAAGAAAAAATCATTTGACTTTTCTGGGTCCTAGATTTCTCACGTGCAAATGAAAGGGGACAATTAAATACTCCTCAGATATGTGCTAAAGCTAATGTACTATAATTCTGATTGATTTTAAATATATATCCTTTCAGAAATTTGCCTTAAGTGTCACTGTAGTGTTTCATAAAAAACCTAAGAAAGAACAAGAGAAAAATCTTTCTCTCAGATCTATATTAGGATAAAGATTATCTTCCACTTAAAAGGAAAAGAAACTGAAAATAGAAGTATTAAAAATGAATTTCATTTTTACAAATAGTATTAGACAATTGAAAGCCCCTGCAAAGAACATATGATTCCTATAAGATAGAAAATATAAATAAGTTTAACTCAGAGGTGAAGGATTAGACTAGTTCAATTCAGTTGCTCAGTCGTGTCTGACTCTTTGCGATCCCATGAATCGCAGCATGCCAGGCCTCCCTGTCCATCACCAACTCCTGGAGTTTGCTCTAACTCACACCCATCGAGCCAGTGATGCCATCCAGCATCTCATCCTCTGTCATCCCCTTTTTCTCCTGCCCCCAATCCCTCCCAGCATAGGGTCTTTTCCAATGAGTCAACTCTTCACATGAGGTGGCCAAAGTACTGGAGTTTCAGAGGTACTATTCATTATTTATGTAGAACACCTTTTAGGTTTTTTAAATTTCAAAATATTGAAAATGCATAATATTAGTATGAGTTTAGAGACTGAGGCATATTAATGTACAGAGCACTAAACCCTGAAGGACAGAATTTGTTTTAAAATTATTTTAAAATTTAAATGTACATTTCCTTTGATTATCTTTACATCTAGGATTTTTATTGACAGGACACATGTCCACAAAGTTGTATAAATATGGATATTCTTTCCACTATTGTTGAGGAAAATCAACCAAACAGAGAAAAGAAAGATTTAAATAAAACAAAGAAAAGCAAATGAATTACAAGAAGTTAAATTTCTAGCAGTAGGGATCTGGTTGTATAGCAGATACAATATTATACAAGTATACAAAATCATGGGCTTCCCTGGTGGCTCAGATGGTAAAGAATCACAAATGCACAATTATTCCACCATCAAAAAGGTAAAAGGTGTCAAAATATGTGTACAGAAATGGGCAGATATACAAGATATACCATATTTCTTCAATTTTAAGATACATCTTTGCACATACTAAAATACCTGAAATCTAGATAATGTCAAAATTCTATTTTCCAAGAGAAGGTTTGGTGCAATTTTATGACTTGCACAACAAAACACCAGGCTCAAACTTCAGAATGATGGTCAGCTGCCTGGAAATGAAAGCTGGAAAGCTACATGTAAGCCATTGAAATTAGAACACTCCTTCACATCATATAAAAAATAAACTCCAAATGTTTTAAAGAGGTAAATATAAGACGTGACATCATAAAACTCCTAAAAAGAGAACGTAGGTAAAACATTTACTGATGTGAATCATAGCAATATTTTCTTAGATTAGTTTTCCAAGGCAAAGGAAATAAAAGCAAAAATAAACAAATGGAGCCTAATCAAACTTGAAATCTTTCGTCCAGCAAAGGAAACTATCAACAAATGAAAAGAGAACTTACAGAATGGGAGAAAATACTTGCAAGCAATGCAACTGACAAGAGGCTAATATCCAAAATATACAATTAATACAACTCGATATCAGCAAAACAAACAAGCCAATTAAAAAATGGGCAGAAAACCTAAACTGACATTTCTCCAAAGAAGACATCCAGATGGCTCTTATGATTTTTATGGCTTCTTTTAAGAATTGCTAAATCAAGCACTTGAAAGAACAAATACTAATACTGTGAGAAAAAAATACAGACTTTGGTGGCTGCAAATTTAAAAGTAATTTCAAGGGGGTGGTTTTAGAATATGAAATTGTAGGATATCTTAAAGAATCAAGTTTTACCTTTTTAATGCATGCACAAAATAGTCTATAAAAACATGTGTCTTGTTAAAACTAAAAGAACAGTTTTGTTTAAATTCTAAATGATAAAAGCATGACGTTATAGTTTCACTGGTAGTATTTTTCTTTTCTCTTAGAACTTTAAATAATGGTGCATCTTCTAATAGATGATGTCTTAGAGTGAATAAAATATGGTATTGTTAAGTGAAACAAAAGGATAATAGAAAACAGGGAAACCATATATTCTTATTTCTGTGGGAAGAATTAAAAGAGAATTGACTTTTGTGTTCATATCCATGGAAAGTATCTGGAAAAATACAACAGAAACTTAAAAATGTGGACAAGGACACAGAGCCTGAGTAGAAAGTGGGGTTTTTTTCATTAAACTTCCATTTATCCTTTTTTTTTGCCATGTGAAATTTTCATAATAATGAAATTATTCTCACACAACTACAGAAAGTGTTGAATGAAGCCCAGCAATACAAAAAGTATTGATAAGACTACTAAATGATTACAATTATAAAAATTTGCAAAGCATTTCTTATATTTCCACACCTTTATATCTTCAGCTTCGACTCCTGGAAAAGTTAGAAAAGGACGCATTAATACTTAAGTAAAATTTCATACATTACAATTTTCCTCTCCATTTTATCTCCTTTTTATTTCACAGTTTGCCCACCTCATTGATGTTCCATGATCATTTGACTGTTGCCATTTCTCACATGGAAATATTAAGGAGGATGATAGGTGTGACTCACTATTCACTCAATATTCACTCGCAAGAAAGTTGAAAGATGAGTTTTTCTCAGCACCCTTTGGACCAAACTCAAAATAAGAAATATTCAATTTTCAATAAATGAATTACTATTACCAGGCCATGGATATGCTTACAAAGCAATGATTTACACAAAATGAAGTAATTAAAGTGACAATTGTCATTTATGAACAATTGGACAAATATGAATCTGATAAACCATATTTGTAAGCAGTATCATTTATACTAAAAAAGTATTGTTTATTCCTTCTAAATTGTTAAGAAACCATATGTAGCTAAGTATCAGTTCAGTTCAGTCGCTCAGTTGTGTCCAACTCTTTGTGACCCCATGAACCACAGCATGCCAGGCCTCCCTGTCCATCACAAACTCCCAAAGTTCACCCAAACTCATGTCCATCAAGACAGTGATGCCATCCAACCATCTCATCCTCTGTTGTCCCCTTCTCCTCCTGCCCTCAAAAGACCCAGCATTAGGGTCTTTTCAAATGAGTCAGCTCTTCACATCAGGTGGCCAAAGTATTGTAGTTTCAGCTTCAACATCAGTCCTTCCAATGAACACCCAGGACTGATCTCCATTAGGATGGACTGGTTGGATCTCCTTGCAGTCCAAGGGAGTCTTCTCCAACACCACAGTTCAAAAGCATCGATTCTTTGGCGCTCAGCTTTCTTTATAGTACAACTCTCACATCCATACATGACCACTGGAAAAACCATAGCCTTGACTAGATGGACCTTTGTTGGCAAAGTAATGTCTCTGCTTTTTAATATGCTATCTAGGTTGGTCATAACTTTCTTTCCAATAAGTAAGTGTCTTTTAATTTCATGGCTGCAATCACCATCTGCAGTGATTTCTGCCCAGAAAAATAGTCAGTCACTGTTTCCACCATTTCCCCATCTATTTCCCATGAAGTGATGGGACCAGATGCCATGATCTTAGTTTTCTGAATGTTGAGCTTTAAGCCAACTTTTTCACTTTCCTCTTTCACTTTCATCAAGGGGCTCTTTAGTTCTTCTTCACTGTCTGCCATAAGGGTGATGTCATTTGCATATCTGAGGTTATAGATATTTCTCCCGGCAATCTTGATTCCAGCTTGTGCTTCCTCCAGACCAGCGTTTCTCATGATGTACTCTGCATGTAAGTTAAATAAGCAGGGTGACAATATACAGCCTTGATGTACTCCTTTTCCTATTTGGAACCAGTCTGTTGTTCCATGTCCAGTTCTATCTGTTGTTTCCTGACCTGCATATAGGTTTCTCAAGAGGCAGGTCAGGTGGTCTGGTATTCCCATCTCTTTCAGAATTTTCCACAGTTTATTGTGATCCACACAGGGAAGGACTTTGGCATAGTCAATAAAGCAGAAGTTGATGTTTTTCTGGAACTCTCTGGCTTTCGATGATCCAGCAGATGTAGCTAAGTATATTATTTCCTTATATATTAACTTAATAATGTGAACCACATATCTAATATAAAGCGATTTTTTAAGAATCCAATTCTGCACATCAATACTGGTTCTTTGTTACAGTAGGAACTTTTTATATTTATGAAAAAATTGATGAGAAAATATGATTTCTGTAATCTGTTTAATGCCAGTAACTTTGAATCAAGTGTTTTAACATAAATACATTTTGAATTCTAATTTCTATGTGAAGGCTTTTATTAAATGACTTCTAGGTAGAATTTGTCATAAGTATGTCTTCTTGAAAGATAAAAACCTGGCTTCTTCACCAAAGTAAGTCATCTCCGCTAACATTGTAAGTCAAAGAGTCCATTTGTCACAAGATGAACTTTCCATATACTAGATTAAGAAACCTAGTTTTGTGTAAGATTATTGAGAGCATTGAGCAACATATTCAGCTTCTGATTTATTAAATTAAAATACACATAAAACTATAAAGAGAATATTAAAACACTAGTATATCCATGTGTAGAAGGAAATGGCAACCCACTCCCGTACTCTTTCCTAGAGACTTCCGTGGACAGAGGAGCCTGGTGGGCTGCTGTCCATGGGATCGCACAGGGTCGGACACGACTGAAGCGACTTAGCATGAATGCATGCATTGGAGAAGGAAATGGCAACCCACTCCAGTGTTCTTGCCTGGAGAATCCCAGGGACGGGGGAGCCTGGTGGGCTGCCGTCTATGGGGTCGCACAGAGCCGGGCACAACTGAAGCAACTTAGCAGCAGCAGCAGCAGCAGTATATCCATGATAGAATATAAAATGCTTGTTACATGTCAACAGATTGTTAAATAGAAAGCATGTAATTTCCAAGGATGCATCATCCTTAAAGATAAGCACTTAATATAATAATTCCTAATGTCTAATCAGAGAAGGAAATGGCAACCCACTCCAGTATTCTTGTCTAGAAAATCCCGTGGACAGAGAAGCCTGGTGGGCTGCTGTCCATAGGGTCACACCGAGTCAGACACGATTGAACCGACTTAGCACGCATGCATGCATTGGAGAAGGAAATGGCAACCCACTCCAGTCAGTGTTCTTGCCTGGAGAATCCCAGGGACAGAGGAGCCTGGTGGGCTGCCATCTATGGGGTCGTAAAGAGTCGGACACGACTGAAGCGACTCAGCAGCAGCAGCAATGTCTAATCAGATTTTTAAAATTTATGTATTAATTTACAAATCATTATTAAATTATCATAAAATAACCAAAGATTTTATTTTGTAAATATAATGTCATTATACTCTGGAAACAGTGTTTAGACTCATATCATAATAATCCATGGTTGATTAAAAATAATGGATGCAATGAATCTTTGTAATTCTTTATACCAGTGACAGCTTAAAAACATGCTATGAGATAGGTCTTCTTACTAGTTAACTTAAATTTAGTACGTATTTGAAAGAGAGACAATGTTGAGAAATGCTGGTCCTTTATGTGTATGCTAATGCAGAAAGTAAGACCAGTTCAATAAACGTTTAGTAAATTATATTCAATAAAATAAAAGAAATATGAAATTTGGCATATGAAATAGTAACTTTCTATTTTCAATTTTACAGTCAAATGATAACGTCTAAAGCAAAAATATTCAAGAAATAGTAGAATTAGTAAACTATTTAGAAACATGAAGAACCAAAACCAAACACCAAAGCAAATACGTGGGAAAATTGTTTGCAAACACTTTCATCAGTGTAGTTTTCTAAGGTAGTAGTGTTGTCTCTAATTGAAGCACTAAACTTCCGGCACTCTTTTTCTTTTTTTGCCATTATGCTAAGGATATATAATTTCTGCTGACTTAAGTATCTTATGTCAGGGCAGTAAGTATGCAATTAGCTTTAGTTTAAGTGATAGCAGCACGCTATAAATAAGATTCTTAATTGTGTTTGCAAGATTAAAATTCAGCCTCATTGTTTGTTCCCTTTATTTCTTTGGTGGCATTGTGGTATATTCGCATTGCTACCTCTAAATGAATGTCAACTTGTTTTACCTCGACTGCAGCCGATCGATACTTCATTAGGCTGAATTGTCTTGTGTCCATGCAACCTTGAAGCTGTGGCTTAATTACCACCCGTATTATGCAGTGGCTCAGAGAGCTGCACTCAACTGTGTCAGTTCTGAAAAAAAAAATTTTTTTTAAGCAATAGTGTTACCTATATCTTGGGAAAAATGACCAGTTGGTTTGAAAGATAGTAATATTTGATAAATGAAGCATTACAGATTTTTAAAAAATTCATTGAAATACACAAAAACAACACAAGTATAATATCAATTTTGAAACTCTTGGTATTTGACAAAACTCTTTGAAAGGAAATACAATTTTCATGATCAAGCCATTGTGCAGTTAAGATAATTTAAAACTAATGACAAAATTGCATTCATATGAAAGAGAGAAGAGGGGAAAGTGCAGTCAAATGGCAATCATGACAAATGACATCTCTTGTCCAAGAGTCATTTTTCCTCACTAGACTGATTTGTCATCCTCACTTTTGACATTTTTCATCCTGCTATGAAATCACACTGACAGAATAAGATATTTCTAGACTTAACAGCAGGCCATAGAAGATGGCTTCGTGCCTCCATTTATTTTTTGGTTGGCTGTTTCAACTTTTATTTTCAAGCAGCTAAAATCTGGACATACAAAACTTTGTTCTAACAAAATACTGTCAGTTAAACAACTCCATGGAAGAAGGCTATTTTAAAATAAAATGTGAAATGATATGTAATAGTGCTTAATTGACAATAAATCTCTCTACTGGTCACATTTAAAATGTACCAAAATACCCAAAATTTTGTTTGGCTTGATGTTCGATGAATCAAGTAACAGTTCCAGCAGTTTATGCCAAAGTTTTGAAATTGGAATAATCCCATGAAAAAATAATCAAAACAAGGAGATTGTTCATCACCTCACAGAGCCACTACATTTAGATGGGAAATTGGCCTTAGAATTTGTATAAGTTTCCTACGGCTATCATAATAATTACCACAGACTAACAGCTTAAAACAATGAAATGTTATTGTCTCACAATTCTAGAGGCTCACGATTCTAAATCACATGTTGGCAGGGCTATTTGGCCTCTCAAACTTGTGGAGGAATATTCCCTTGCCTCCTTCTAGCTTCTGGTGGGTTGCCACATCTTTGGCATTCCTTTGCCTGCATACCTCCAATCTTTCCACAGCCCTGGGAGAAATTTAGGCTCAAGACAGTTTCCTGAGCTTGAGTTTAAGATGGGGCTTCTTTCTTCCTCTTTTGTTTGCTCCTGTCTTCCTTCCTCTTTCCATCTTTTTCCCCTTCCTTTCTTCCTTTGAGACACATTTACTGAACAACTACTGTATACCAGAAAAACTAAGCTAATATGTAGGGACATTTGGATCCAGAAAAACTAAGCTAATATTTAGGGACATTTGAATCCATGGATAGTTACCCTTAAGTTCATCATAGTTTAGTTTACAGCTGAGGATTGGGAGCAAAGATTGTGACAAGAGGAGTTAGGAGAATTTGCTAAGTGTAAGAGAACTAACATTTGTTTTCTATTTTAAGAAGTCATATGATAATTTCTAAAGAATAAATGTTTCCGAGAATAATAGAGTTGGTAGACTATTTAGAAACTTGAAGAGTCAAAACCAAAAGAGACAGATGAGTTGAAACTAGTTGACACTGGGGAACACAGGTGAAGCAGGAGAATATTACTTTGCACTGAAGTCATTTGAAATGTAAATTTATATGCATCTACTACTTTGAAAGCAATAATAATAAAAGTTGGTAGTTCACAACCTTGGGATTTCCCTGGTGAAATTCAAATCTAGCCCTCAGACACGGAGGAGAAGAGAATGAAGAAAGAGGCAGACCACTCCAGGTTGGTTGTCGTTGTTGTCACTAAGTCATGCCCAACTCTTTGCAGCCCCATGGACTGCAGCACTCCAGGCTTCGCTGTCCTTCACTGTCTCCCAGAGTTTGCTCAAACTCATGTCCACTGAGTGAGTAATATCATCAAACCATCACATCCTCTGTACCTCCCTTCTCCTCCTGCCCTCAATCTTTCCCATCATCAGTGTCTTTTCCATGAGATGGCTGTTTGCATCAGGTGGTCAAAGTATTGAATCTCCAGCATCAGTCCTTCCAGTGATATTCAGGGTTGGTAAGTGGCAGTTTTAATCAGCAAGGGGATTCATGAGGCTTGTTTTGGGTGGCTGCAAGATAACTAGATCTCCAGAATTGTATATCAGCATTTTAAACATATATAGAGAGGCTTTAACTGGGTCAGCCATGAGTTCAGTCCACATGCTTTCAAACATCACATTACTGTCTCAAAGCTGTGCCCTCGAAATGGCTCCTTGTGTGGGAATAGTGTTAACTGGTAAAACATACATTCCAAGGACGGAGGAGGAGATAAAGGGGTCTCAAGCTGCCCAGATGCAGCTCTGGGGTCAACCAACCATCATATCTTCTCAATGGCCTCCTCCAACAAATGTAAAAATTCTGTATATGAATCACTATAGAGCAAACAGGAAGATCTAATTGAGTCTTCATAGCTGGGGAGGGGGAAAGTTTTCACCATCTGGGAGCAGGTTGTCAGCAGAGCCTTTTCTGAGGGAAGTGCCATTTGAACTGAGATGGGAAGGATGAAAGAACCAACTGTGTCAAATGTCAAAAAGAAGTCTCAGAATAGATACCAGTAAATGCAAAAACCCTGTGACTACAAAGAGATGGAATTGTAGGTGGGGAGTAAAAGAATACACAAGGGGACCTAAAGCAAGCAGAGGGACGGGGAGAGAGGTTCTAGACAAGCTTATAAATGTAGGTGGGGCAAGACGGTTTAGGGTGTTGCTGTTTATATTGAGGAATTTTATCTGAAAATCAAGAGGAAGTCATCAAAAGACTGTAAATTAGGGTCATATAGTGATCAACCAGTCTTACTAAAAAATAAATAAATAAAAGACCCTGGAAGCTGGATGATTCAGGAAGTTGTTATTGTGTTTTAGGGTAGAGGTGATGGTACCTAAACCAGGTTTGTGTTAACGGAGATTTAGAAAAGTAGTCAGATTTAAGCTCTATTTTAGAGGTAGGACTTTCTGTCAGGGCTACAGAAGAAACACAGATGAAAAAAAGATGAGAGCTAAAAGTGAGGGAGTGGTTGAGACATCAAAGGATGTCCAGATTCAAAAGACATTTTGGAAAGTGAATTTATAGAACCTGGTGACTAATCAGATATTGAAAATAACTGTGAAAGTAGAGGATGACACAGAAGTTCCTAGCTTTGGACCTTTGTAGGGGCAAGGCTACTGCCCCTTCTTGAAATATTAGAAAAGACTGGAAAAAACTTGGAAGGCACTTTCTTAATAAAAAACCAATTATTTCACTAGGAATATTTTGACACTGGGGAGTGCTGAGGACATGCAGTAATTTTTGGAATCATTCTACAGCTTTCAAATGAAAACTGTCAGAAATGATTTTGCATAAATTTGGTGTCCTTAGACTAGATTAAGTGTCCAGGTTGTTAAAATATTATATAGCAGTAGGACCACTGCTCTCAAAGGCTCATAAAATTAGAATCAGCATGTCAGACTTTTTTCTTAGTTCATATAATCTAGTTGTGTGCTCTTTTCTAGTAATTATTCTCCAAATCTAACTTTTTTGCAATATTCTTCTCTATTTTACCCTCTCACTTCATCCATCCCCAGGGAGTGTAGCATCTTAAATTTTGATTCTTGGGGTCTTTCCCCTCTTCAATATGGACCATACACAGTAGGCAATTCACTTCACTGTTAAACATCTTTCATCCATTGAATGCTGAGACAGGCACTGCAGTTGTTCATGAAATTCCTTTCTTTCTCTCCCCACCCCCTAGTTTTATTGAGATATAATGTAAATATAGCACTGTGTAAGTTTAAGAGATAGAGTGTAATGATTCAACTAACACACAACATGAAATGATTGCTGCAAGGTTTAGTGAACATCCTTCATTTCACACTGATACAACATTTAAAAAAAGAGAAAGAAAAAATGCACAAATTTTTCCTTGTGATAAGAATGCTTAGGATTTATTCTCTTAACAACTTTCATATGTAACCTGTAGCAGTGTCAATGAGCTTCATTATGTAGTATATTATATCACTGCGTGCGAGCTAAGTGGCTTCAGTCGTGTCCCACTCTTTGCTACCCTATGGACTGTAGCCCACCAGTCTCCTCTGTCCATGGGATTCTCCAGGCAAGAATACTGCAGTGGGTTGCCATGCCCTCTTCCTAGGGTTCTTCCTGACCCAGGGATCAAACCCACATCTCTTAGTCTGCTGCACTGGCAGACAGTTTCTTTACCGCTAGAACCACCTGGTAGCTGACATTACATCACTACAACTTACTAAACTTAAAATGGAAAGTTTATACCTTTTGATTGCCTTCATCTAATTCTCTCTTTCTCCACCTCCTGCCTTTGAGAGCCACAAATCTGGTCTTTTATCTATCAGTTTGTGTGGCTTTTTTTTTTTTTTTGAAGTTAATTGATGGACAGCATTGTGTTAGTTGCTGGTACATGGCATGGGGATTCAATATTTCTATACATTTCAAAATGATTACCACCATAAATCCAATTATAGCATCACCATGCAAAGTGAAAGTGAAAGTGTTACTCACTCATTGGTGTCCGACTCTTTGCGATCCCATGAACTGTAGCCTACCAGGCTCCTCAATCCATGGAATTCTCCAGGCAAGAATACTGGAGTTGGTTGTCATTTCCTTCTCCAGGGGATCTTCCTGACCCAGGGATTGAACCCTGATCTCCCATATTGCCAGCAGATTCTTTACTGACTGAGCCACGAAGGAAGATGCACCATGAAAAGAAGTTACATCAATTCAGTCGCTCAGTCGTGTCCGACTCTTTGTGACCCCATGAATCGCAGCACGCCAGGCCTCCCTGTCCATCACCAACTCCCGGAGTTTACCCAAACTCATGCCCATGGAGTAGATGATGCCATACAGCCATCTCATCCTCTGTTGTCCCCTTCTCCTGCCCCCAATCCCTCCCAGCATCAGGGTCTTTTCCAATGAGTCAACTCTTAGCATCAGGTGGCCAAAGTACTGGAGTTTCAGCTTCAGCATCAGTCCTTCCAATGAACACCCAGGACTGATCTCCTTTAGGATGGACCGGTTGGATCTCCTTGCAGTCCAAGGGACTCTCAAGGGTCTTCTCCAACACCACAGTTCAAAAGCATCAATTCTTTGACACTCAGCAATATATTTATCTCTCTGTACATTTCATACTCGTGACTCATTTATTTTGCAACTGCTAGTTTGTACTTCTTAAACTCCCTCTCCTATTCCCCACCCCCACCACCCCCACCCCACTTCTTTCTGGCAACCACCATGGTGCGACTAACATCAAGGTGCATATCGCTTTTCTAAATAGTGCTCTTGGTTTCTTTGGATAACCGCACAGAAGTGGGATTCCTGGATCATATGGTAATTCCATTTTACATTTTTTGAGGAGTTTCCATGCTGTTTTCTATAGTGGTTGCACCAACTTACATTCCAGTCAACAGTTCATGAGGGTGTCCTTTTCTCCACACTCTGTCCAGAATATATTGTTTGTAGACTTTTTAATGATGGCTGGCTGGTAAGAGGTGATAATACACTGTAGTTTTGATTTGTGTTTCTCCAATAATCTGTGATTTTGTTGGTTTAGTTGCTGAGTCATGTCTGGCTCTTTTGCGACTCCATGGACTGTAGCCCTCCATGCTCCTCTGTCCATGGGATTTCCCAGGGAAGAATGCTAGAGTGGGTTGTTATTTCCTTCTCCAGGGGATCTTCTCAACTCAGGGGTCAAAACTATTGGCAGGTGGATTACATACCACTGAGCCACCAGGGAAGCCCAATAATTAGTGATATTGAGCATCTACTCATGTGCCTGTTGGCCATCTGTATATCTTCTTTGCTGAAATGTTTGTTTAGGTATTCTGTCCATTTTTTGACTGGGTTGTTCAGTTTTTGATATTAAGTCATATGAGCTGTTCAAATGAATATTTTGGATATCAATCCCTTGTCAGTAGCATCATTTGCAATTATTTTCTCTCAGTCTGTAGGTTGCCTTTGCATTTTGCTTATTATTTCCTAACCACTCTATGTCTTTTGGTTGGCATGTTTAGTCTATTTACACTTAAAAGGGTTATTGATACATGTGTTTTATTGCCGTTTTGTTCGTTGTTTTGGGGTTGGTTTATTAGATAATGTTTTCTTTCTTCTTTTGGTCTGTTGTGATTTGATGACTAACTTTAATGTTATTTTGGGGGTCCTTTTTCTTTTTTGTGTGTGTATATATCTATTACAGACTTTGGTTTATGTTTACCATGAGGCTTATATATAGCCATGTATATGTGTATATGTGTATATATATATATATATATATACACACATACACATATATATTATTGTATATAATATATATACATTATATAATGTGCTTTTTTAAGTTGCTAATGTGTTAATTTCAAATGCATTTTAACAGACCAGCATTTGTCACCTGGGGCTTCAGGGGTCCTGAGGCTGTTGACATGCTGGTGGGTAGGGTCATGTCCCTACTCAACTAACTGCCTCCCTAGGATGTCCTAGGACTGGTGACAATTGGCTTGTGTGCAGGTTCAGGATCCAGCACTAATAAGGATTTCAAATGGTGCTTCCTGGCGCCAGTGCCCTCATGGAGAACTGAACTCTCGAAAATGGCTGCTGCCAGTGTCTATGTCCCCAGGGAGGGTTTCAGTTGCCTCTTGCCTTTCCATGAAGCTCTCCAAGGTCAGCAGTTGAGTCTGACACAAGTTCCTTTCAGCTCTGGATGTTGGAGACTGTGAGATTTTATGTGCAATCTTTAAGAGCAGAGTCTCTTTTCCCACAACTCCCTGGCTCTCTTGAACGTAAGCCCACTGGCTTTCAAACCAAATATTCTGGGGGCTTGTCTCCCTGGCACAGGACCTCTAATGTGGGGCTCAGACCCATTGCTCCTTGGAAAGAAGCTGTAATAAAAAATATTCTCCCTTTTGTTGGGTGTCTACCCGAAGATATGGGGTTGACTCTATCTCAACTCAGTCCCTCCTCCTCATCTCATTTTGGTTCTTTTCTATATCTTTATCTGTAGAAGATCTTTTCTGGTAAGTGCTGAACTTTTTCATTGATGATTGTTCTGCATATATTTGTGATTTGGGTGTGCCCATGGAGTAGGTGAGATCAGGTCTTCTTACTTGCCATCTAAATGGAGACTTCCTTCTAAATGGAGGGGACTGAGAAGCCATAAATAGACTAGTGTTTCTCAAAACTTCCTGTGAAATTCCTGATGGTGAATTATTGCTGTAGTTATTTTTTTCCCTGTACTATGAAATGAGCTGTTGGAAAATCACCTCTATGTGTGTATGTATGTGTCTGTGTATGTGTGATTTTAATATGACTATTTTTGTTTATATTGTACTTATTGGAAACTGTTCACAGAGAAAGCAAAGTGTCTGTGTTTGTGGAGCATCACTGCTCTTGTGTGGTATGTCCTGAAATGAAAGTTAAAGATGCTTAGTTCTAAAGTTCAGTTCCTCTTAAGTGAACAAGTTCTCTTTCTGAAATATTTCTACTTTAAAAAAAAAATCAGATTGTAACACTTATAGAGATAAATGGAACTTAAAGGGAAAATTCAGTTCTTCTAAGAATCAAACACTTACCTGACTGAAGCACCCATCTGCTTTATTCCATTGCTTATTTTTTTGCATTATTGATTTACACATAGACCTATTGTGTATATACTCTGTGCCAAACTCAGTTATCATTTGAAGATGTGACTGTACACTACCTGGATTCTACTTTAGCATGTTATTTACCCTCTATTCTTAATCTTTGTCACTGAGTATTTGACTTATGGTATAAAAGGACTTAGTTGATTTGTCTTTTAAACTATATTTTTAAATTTCTCTTTTTGTTTCTGTGATGTTATGGTATCTGATAATTACTTAACTGGTTTCATTAAAGTAAACACTAATTGTATTTGACTTGTAACTCTGTTAGATTATATATTTTCAAAGAAAAGTCCACACCATTTAACCCCTCACAGTTTCTAGAACATCTTGTGCTGTGGATTTATTATCTGAATACGGAAATTGATTTTTTTCCCTTCCATCCTCCACAGTTGCTATCTTTTAACATTCAATGGTAGCATAAATATACCATATAAAAGTATTTCTTTTTCATAAAAATAGATTCACACTTATGGATATCCTACTTCTGGTATCATTTCAAGCAGCATGAGTGAATACTCTGAGTCTATGTCTTATGCTGTTTTTTAGAATAAATATTCTAAAGTAAAAACAAATAAGTGGGTTTTTTAATGACTTTGATAGGGTCTAATTATAGGAGAATAGAACAGAGTAAAGATACTAAATTTTTATGTTTGTTTTGTAATTTCAAGGAATGCTTTATAAGCATTGGTTTCTTTAAATTTCTTCTAAATGTTTTTGTCATAATATAGAAAACCTAGCTGAAACTTTTTTATATTTCATTGGCTTAAATAGTATATATTTTCAATTACATTTATTATTAGGTGAAATCTACTATTGATTCTAGTACTTAGGCTTTAAAACAAGAAAATCAATTCATATGCTCATTTGTACTGTTTTAGTTAAAGATCATCAAAGTTATTTGTCATGTTTGTGATTCAATACTAAGCAATTCACTTTGAGATAAAATTATAAAAGATTTTCCTTTTTAAAAGGTTCTTGTCCAAACAATAACATATAGTGATACAGAAGCCTGTTGCTATGTCAAGATGAGTTGGAAAAGTCAATGATTATTGAAACTATATGGTTACATGTTGAGTTTTTGAGTTGAATTTTGAGTTCATACCTTTCCACAACAGTCTCTCTGGGAATGTTCTGAGTTATGTGTGCCTAGAGGAATGGTGAATGGCACTGCTGAAATTTTGCTAAGTTAAGCAGATTCACTCTCGACTGTCTCCCTGAAGCATCTGTGTTAGGAAAATTTCAAGCTCACTGGAATTGGACACAGGTAAGGAAAGTCTTAACAACAAGAGCATTTCCAGGTTTTAAAAATTTTTCCAGTGTTTAGAGGAGGTGAGTCCTTTGAAAGATAGCTAATGTATTATCTGCTATGTCACTAGTAACTTGCATTTAGTCAGTGCACAGTGAATACTGTTTCAATGAATGTGAAAGGAACATTCATAAAGCTTATTTACCATGAGCTCCTGCTTCAATCTTCTGGTGTTGCATTAAAACTTTTAGAGGACTCAGGTTAACATTACAAGTTGAATTGGTACAGAATTTCAATTTTACAAGATAAAAAGATTTATGTAAATCAGTGGTGGCAATGGTTGTACAATATTATGTTTGAATTTAATACCAATGAACTATGCTTAAAAATTATGGTAAATTTTTATGTATGTGTTTACAACAATAAAAAAACCCTGCCTATAAAAAAAAATAAAATAAAATCTAAATGAATGCAATATATATTGTTTAAAACATTTAAAATTTCTAGTGAAATTTTAAAAATAACTTTTCATTTTGTGTTTGTAACTGAAAAATCATAGGTAAGAGAGTCTATGTTTGTATTTTCAGGGTGTTGATATATCTCTAACTGGCTGTAGCCCCTTTCTGGTAATCTGGAGTTTGAAAAGTGTCATTCAAATTTTAGAAATGATAGTTGTATCCAAATATGCATTCTGTAGTTTAAAATGGAAAGGTTTGAATTTTGATAAAAATCTCAAGACTAGCTTAAAGAGATTCTTGAAATAATAAAACTAAAGACTTAAACATTTTTTAGTGTTTACAATTTTTTTTGTTTGTGTGTGATATTTCTTTTGCATTTTTATAATGGTCTCTTGAAATGGCTGGGCAAACTCCTAGAAACTAAGTATGGAATAAAGATAGGTAAAGATATAACTTTGAGAAAAATAAATTAGTCTATGAAAGACAATGAGAAAAAATTAAATTATTATGTGAGGCATTCATGATTTGCCTAGGCTGCCTGCATACAGTGTTCCAAGAAAGTTCATTTCAAAGTTGTACAATGGTAGATGCTGGGAATAAAATGGCATCTCCAAGTACTTTTCAGAATCACCTCACATTATGTCTTGGCCTTGGATGAATAAGAATGTAAAGAAACTCTACTGGAGGAAACAATGAGAGTTTAGAGAAAAGAAATCAAAGGAAACCCTTAGACCATGGCTTTCCTGGGTCTTGGTGATCAATTTATGAGGCTAAATGTACAAGTTCCAGAAGAAACAGGAACTCAAACATCTGAATTTTGAATTAGAATTGCTTTTCAGGCTAGTTCCCCAGAAATCCCTGTGAAATGAGAAAATGCACTAGCAAAATTCTTTGGTAATAAAGAGTGGCTAAACTATGGATCTATACCCATATCAAATGGTCTATGTTCTCCATTCTCTATCTACTACCAAAACAGTAAACATAAATCAGCAGGAGAATTTGGCTAAAAGTGGCTCTTGGGAGCTACATTGTGGGGAAATAGATCCTGGCTGAGAGTTGACTATCCATGTAGATGGATCACTGAACATTGATCGATCCTTACTATTTTAATTGCACGCTCCATATTATTATACTCTGGAAAAGTTAAGTCAAAACCATAGAGTTGACTGTCAGGGTTATGTAATTCTACACAATATGTCACCATTGCCCTTAAGAAAGCAAGGCAGAGTTTTTTGACAATGTGACTTAAATTCATCTGCCATTGTTCCCACCAGCATTACCCAATGTGAGGATCGAGGCAATCCAGAGGTTCAAAATGTCTTATAAAATAGTCTCCAGGGGCTTGGATTTTACATGAAGATTAAAATGATTAGATGACTAATGCAATTTCCATGTAAAATAATACACATGATCATGTATGAACAATCAAAATAGCACAATGCTTATGACAGGAAAAACATGATGTTCAAGAATAATGTAAGTTTGGGTTATAAAATGTAATGTGTAACTCCAAAATTGGAAATTACCATCAAGCAGTTTTTTGAAGAAGCAAACTTACATAGAAAGTCAAACTTTATTAGTTTCAGGATTATGCATGCTATGCATTCATGCATGCTAAGTTGCTTCAATCATGTCCGACTGTATGCAACCCTATGAGCTGTAGCCAAACAGGCTTCTCCATTCATGGGGATTCTCCAGGAAGGAATACTGGAGTGGGTTGCCATAACCTCCTCCAGAGAATTCCCAACACAGGGATGGAACCCACATCTCTTATGTCCCTTGCATTGAAAGACGAGTTTTCTTTTTTTACCACCAGTGCCCCCTGGGAAGCCCCAAAGTGAAGTTTAAGTTGCTCAGTCATGTCGGACTCTTTTGTGACCCCAAGGATTGTAGCCTGCCAGGCTCTTCTGTTCATGGAATTTTCCAGGCAAGAATACTGGAGTGGGTAGCCATTCCCTTCTCCAGGGGATCTACCCAACCCAGGGATCAAACCAGGGTCTCCTGCACTGCCGGTGGATTCTTTACCATCTGAGCCACCAGGAAAGCCCAGCAGTGTATGCTGTGGAAACCTAATCATCAATATACACTGCATGAGGCTTTGGTAGCATTTTAATAATTTTAGATGTTCAATATAAAGTAATCCTTTATGGGTTTTTCTAGTAGATTGACTCTGCAAACTTCAAGCTTGGATTTAGGAAGATGGTTAGTCAATTAATTAGTGAACGTTTACTACTCAAATATATCTGATTTCTGTCAAACACTGAAATACCAAAACACTTCTAATGTTCAGTGAATGTCTAGAGTGTATTTTATGTACTATTATTATTATTATTATGCATGGATGAAAGGAAGTTCATATAGTGATCTCAGAGAGTGGTACACTATATATATTTACATTAGAAAATATGCCTTAAATTATGTACTTTATAACTACAAAATTCACTTTCAAATAAAACTATTTTAAATTAATTTTTATATTATGTTGATTAAGTATGACCTTTTATCTATAACCAGCTGTATTATAGTCTAGAATTTACCTTCATAGTTAAATTCAGTTCTTCATCCATTAAAAATCTTTAAGTTCTCCTTTTTTATAATCCAAGTTAAATAAATTAATTTGATATATACTTACTCTGTTCCAAATATGTTAAAGCTATGCAGAAAAAATATTACTATCTGGAAATTTTACACAATTCCTTAAAAATCATTTTAATCTGACTAAATATTTTAGAGAGTTTTGTGACTCAGTTCAAAAGAAGAAACATTGTTAATGGCAGCTGTTTGTATATCATCCATTTACATTCAAAACTCAGTTCAGTTCAGTCACTCAGTCATGTCCAACAACTTGCAACCCCATGGACTTCAGCCTGCCAGCCTTCCCTGCCCATCACCAACTCCTGGAGATTGCTCAAACTCATGTCCATCTAGTTGGTCATGCCATCCAACCATCTCATTCTCTGCTCTCCCCTTCTCCTCCTGGCTTTAGTCTTTCCCAGCATCAGGGTCTTTTCTAATGAGTTGCCCCTCGCGTCAGGTGATCAAAGTACTGGAGCTTCAGTTTCAGCATTAGTCCTTCCAATGAGTATTCAGGACTGATTTCCTTTAGGATTGACTTGTTTGAGCTCCTTGTAGTCCAACGGACTCTCAAAAATCTTCTCCAACATCACAGTTCAAAAGCATCTGTTCTTCAGTGCTCAGCCTTCTTTATGATCCAAATTTCACACCCATACTTGACTACTGGAAAAACCATAGCTTTGATTAGGTGGACCTTTATTGACAAAGAAATGTCTCTGCTTTTTAACACACTGTCTACATTTGTCACAGTTGTTCTTCCAAGGAGCAAGCGTCTTTTAATTTTACAGTTTCAGTCACTATCTGCAGTGATTTTGGAGCCCAAGAAATTAAAGTCTGTCATTGTTTCTATTGTTTCTCCATCTATTTGCCATCAAGTGATGGGACTGGATGCCATGATCTTTGTTTTTGAATGTTGAATTAAGCCAGCTTTTTCACTCTCCTCTTTCACTTTCATCAAGGGGCTCTTTAGTTCTTCTTCACTTTCTGCCATAAGGGGGGTGTCATCTGCATTTCTGAGGTTATTGATATTCCTCCCTGAAATCTTGATTCCAGCTTGTGCTTCATCCAGCCCAGCATTTTGCATGATGTACTCTGCATATAAGTTAAATAAGTAGGGTGAAAATATACAACCTTGATGTACTCCTTTCCCAATTTGGAACCAGTCATTGTTCCATGTTCAGTTCTAACTATTGCTTCTTGACCTGCATACAGGTTTCTCTGGAGGTAGGTAAGGTGGTCTGGCATTCCTATCACTTGAAGAATTTTTCACAGTTTGTTGTGATCCACTCAGTGAAAAGCTTTAGCGTTGTCAATGAAACAGAAGCAGATGTTTTTCTGGAATTCTCTGACTTTTTCTATGATCCAATAGATGTCAGCAATTTGATCTCTGATTCCTCTGAATTTTGACAAAAATTTTGAGAGGACTCATTATTGAATTTATGCATACACAATGAAGTCACTCAATTGTGTTGGACTCTTTGCGACCCCATGGACTGTAGCCAGCCAGGCTCCACTGACTTTGGAATTCTTCAGGCAAGAATACTGGAGTGGGTTGCCATTTCCTTCTCCAGGAGGTCTTCCCAAACCAGGGATTGAACCCCGGTCTCCTGCATTGTAGGAAGACACTTTACCATCTGAGCCACCAAGGAAGTCTCATGCATTCTTATAGTACTAATAATTTGTACTTGAAAAATGCTTGAATTCGTCACAAAGCCAAAATGTCATTATCCTTTAAAACAAAATGAAGATAAGATGCAAGAGCCATTTTAATCCATGATTCCAATTAAACTTTGTTTATGGAGAAGAACAGGAAGGATATAAAACATAAAATCAGATGCAAGTTTGATAGAGATGGTAGACTTTGTTCTTCATTTGGATTAGAAATTACTTTTAGGTAATAATACATCTTGCCAACATTAAACAAGCAAGAAAAAACTGGAGTTATATTACTGTCAAGCATATTAAGGGGCTTCCCAGGTGGCTCAGTGGTTAAAGAATTCACCTGCAATGCAGGAGATGCAGGAGACATGGATTCCATCCCTGGTTTGGAATGATTCCCTGGAGAGGGCCATGGCTACCCACTCCAGTATTTTTGCCTGGAGAATCCCATGGATAGAGGAGCCTCGTGGGCTATGGTCCATAACACCTCAAAGAGTCAGACATGACTAAAGTCACTTAGCATGCATGCAGCAAAATGTTAATTCTAAGTAGACTGTTATACTTTGCCAGCAAAGGTTTGTCTAGTCAACGTTCTTCCAGTGGTCATGTATGGATGTGAGAGTTGGACTGTGAAGAAAGCTGAGCACTGAAGAACTGATGCTTTTGAACTGTCGTGTTGGAGAAGACTCTTGAGAATCCCTTGGACTGCAAGGAGATCCAACCAGTCCATCCTAAAGGAGATCAGTCCTGAATATTCATTGGAAGGACTGATGTTGAAGCTGAAACTCCAATACTTTGGCCACCTCATGCGAAAAGTCGACTCTTTGGAAAAGACCCTGATGCTAGGAGGGATTGGGAGCAGGAGGAGAAGGGGACAACAGAGGATGAGATGGCTGGATGGCATAACCGACTTGATGGACATGAATTTGAATAAACTCCAGGAGTTTGTGATGGACAGGGGGGCCTGGCATGCTGCGATTCATGGTGTCACAAAGAGTCAGACACGACTGAGCAACTGAACTGAACTGAACTGAACTGAAGGCTGTTATATTTTAGTATATTTTAATTTACTAAGAAAGCCATATAACAAAGAGGCATAGCTAAAAATCCAGAAGAAAATCCATATGTAATATGCTAGTAAAATAAAACTTAAGAGGTAATAAGAGAAGAAATACAGAACAAATATAAAACAAATAGGAAAGTAGACTCACACACAATCACAAATAAAATGTTAATTACAAGTTGTCTGAAACCATGAGTCAATTAGCACATGAAGTACCTGAATATTAATTATATTTAATTGCGCAAAAGTGTAGAAAGCAAAACCTATAATATTAACAGGAGACCAGAAATTGACATAAAATGTCTCGTAATCTCAAAATTGTTTTAAAATAGTGTCTAAGAAAATAGTTACTGTTATTATGTATAATTTTATGAATTATTTGTCTATTTCAAATATTAAATCATTCTCAGCTGTATTGTTTGCAAATATTTTCTCCCATTCCATATGTTGTCATTTCCTTTCATTGAAGGTGTCATTTGCTATGCATATTCTCTGTGGTTTGATATAGTCCCACATGTTTATGGGGTCCTTTCATGTTTATGGCACCCCAGATGGCCCAGTGATAAATAATCTGCCTTCCAAAGCAGGGGATTCAAGAGATGTGAGTTTGATCCTGGGGTGAGGAAGATCCCCTGGAGGAGGAAATGGCAACCCACTCCAGTATTCTTGCCTGTAAAATTCCACGGAAAGAGGAACTTGATGGGCTACAGTTTATGAGATCTCAAAGAGTTGAAACGACTGAGCACACATGCACCAAGCCTTTGCAAGCTTTAATATGCGTTCAAGCCACCTGGATATCTTGTGGAAATTCTGTTTTTAATTCAGAACATCTTGGTTGGATCTGAGACATTGAATTTCCAACGAGCTCCCAGAAAATGCTTATGTTTCTGACTGAAGGATCACACTCTGAATATCAAGAATGTAAGACACATACTCATATGTTTTATGACAGTCATGTAAGAGAGAAGAACATCTATTCTGGCTAAATAATTATTACTTTGGTGTCTGTTGTAGTGAACTTGAATACTCCTAATATAATATTTGTATGTCTTAATGTAGTGCCTGCCAGAGGAGAAGCCACAATAAATGGTTAACATTGCTTATATTAGTGCTATTCAATTAATAGTAATTATTGAAAAGTAATGCTTCAGTTTAAAAGTAAAATTGTAGGGTTTTCTATCAAATAGCTTAAAAACTCTTTTCAAGTTACACCATGCTCTCTCACTTCAATGTGCACATACAATCATTTACACACATGCATAAACACACTTAAATATTAGATATATGTATTTGTGTGTGTGTATGTATTACTTGTATGTTGGCATATCAGGTAGTATCCTTAAAAGCTAGTACTGCCTAATATTTAGAAGGCAGTCTGTAATCACATTTGTTTCTTCCATAAGTGATGTGTGAGCCCCAGTCAGGAATTGAGAAATTCCTCAGAGATCAGATCTGAAGCATAGCTATTATGAATTGCCCATGCATTGAAATATAACCTCTTATCCCCATGGAAAACTCAAGGAATTAGTATTCAGTATTATTGGATAAGAATTTAAATACATGATTTAGCCATGGCTTTAATACAATTTAGATTGTAAATTATAAGATATCATGTACTTCAATTATATTACATAAATAATGGATATGAAGAATAAAGGTAGAAAAAATTATTGGACCAGTAATTTTAAAAGATCTAATTTGATATAACCAGAAAAGAAGAAATTCTTTAGGACAACCTGTCTACGTTGCTAAATGGATTAGGATTAAAAAAAAAAAACTTCTAAGTAAAATTACTCTCCATTGGTCCATAAATGCGCCATAATTTTCAGAGAAATATGTATCCTCTACATAGATAATTAATATCTAATTATTTTTCAGTGACTGTTGCTAAGGCATTGGGAGATTAAGAAATAATTTAGATATTATCTATTGGGTAAACAGGTATTGTGGTATCTACTCCCAGTGATTAAAAATAATCATTTGAATTATTAACCTTAATTTTTGTTATCAATAGACACAGAGCTACAAAACTGAGAAGAAAAATATGTAATTCTTTAGTGAGACATAATAAGTAAACACTTATCTTTGGCAATGCTAAATGAAGGAAGAATGAACTTTCAAATAACTAAACATAATAATTATTTGCACAAGTAAATGGCCTTACAAATAATATTTGGCCTATGTAAAATAACTAATGAGAAATTAAACTATGCTTTTGGCAATATTATAGTTTCAGTGTAAATCACATTAATTCTGATTCACAAATTTTCTTTATTCTCTGCCTCTCCTTTTCACATGTCAGCTCATTATATCCTGACTTTTCCTCACACTGTTGTAGAAAAACTGCTCATTCAGAGGTCAAAATGATGTCTTAGTTCCCAAACTAAATAAAAAACTTTGAGTTCCACTTATTACTCTGTAGCATGTTCTCAAAATCCTCCTCCTTGAGCTTCTGTTATTCCATTTTACCTGTTTCCCTGTTTTCTGTAGTTCTCCTTTCTGTACTCATCTTCTTCTGTCTATGCTTTACATACTGCCAGTTGCCATTCCTATCCTCCTTTCTTTTCACTTATCCTCTGTGTTTCTCAAACTTATTTTGCTCACTGACATCTTTGAAATTCCAATGAACTACGGTACTTCTCCCTAGAGAAAAATAAGCATATACAAAATTTTAGGTGTGGTTTTAGGTGATTCATGTATCCTCCAAAAGTCATTTGTAAGATGTCCTCAATTTACTCTGCTTCATAAGATTTCTCATAAATTCATATGGCTTTCATGACATTGTATATGCCAACAAATCCCAAAGTTCTAGTTCAGTCCTCTAGAACTCTCAAGAGCTCCAAATTTCAATTAGATAAACTCCTTTAATGGAAAGGCTGATATCTCAAACTCTGCATATACACATTAAGTGAATTTGCCATAATCCCCCCACCAAAACCTCCACTGTCCATCTTGATTGATGACCCCATATGCCTTAAGTAATAGTCTCATTCTTGGCATGTCCCCCCTTTTAACTCCATAATAAAGACTAAATCAATCAATCACTCAGTAAATTTTGTTGATTTTTGTTTCTCTCTAAAAATTGCTTTCTTTTGTTTCTGTCATCATCACTACAATCTCTGACCAGGCTCTCTGCATCTCTGAAATTATTATAATAGCATCTAGTCTTTAATCTCTCTTCTCTGAGCCGTTGATCATTTTAACTTGCTTAACAAGCTTCAGTGACTCCCCGTTGTCTACAGAATTAAAAAAGAAACAAATGAGAAACACATTAGCCATCTAATTAATGATTAGCACAACATAGTGTACATATGCTAATAACTAATACAGTGAGAATTTAACTCAAACATCTCTTTAAGATTGTCCTCTTTTTAGTGAATCTGACAGCCTCAGTGGATTCTATTCTCATGGTGTACATGAACCTTCAGAAGCAGGCCCACGGGCACAGATATGGGTTTTTTCCATCCTAATAACCACCCCTAACTAACTCTTTGGTCTCTTGCCTCTTCATCCTATGAAAGAGGCACATACATTTCTTCCTTCTCCCACTGCAGATGGAAGTGATAATGCAATCCAGTTTTGGACAAAAAAAAACCCATTATAGTCATCTGGACAGGAATCTTCTCCATGATGAAGAGAGAGAGAAAGGTATATAGAGAAATCCACTTTAACTCCCTTACTGATCTTTCTGCTTTGGTCATCATAAAAACACAATGTCTGAAGCTGTAGTGGTCACTGTTTGACCACAAGGTGACAAGCCCAAAGAAGAAAATCAACACTTCCCTGTTGGACGGGAAGGACGGAAACTGCTTAGATCCTTGATGACATTAGAAAACCCCTGAACTAACTGGATGGCAGATTAAGCAAATAATAAACTTTTCTCTTAATAGTTAAAGACACCATTAGTGGTTTTCCTGTTTTATAGCATAAACCATAGCATGCATGCTCAGATGCTCAGTTGTTTCCAACTCTTTAAAACCCCATGGACTGTAGCCCACCAGGCTCCTCTATCCATGGGATTTCCCAGGCAAGAATACTGGAGCATCTGAGAGTTTTAACCAATGCAATGAGAGAAAAAACAAAAGCAAACAAACAAACAAAAAAAAAAAAACCCAAAATGTACAGTTGCTAGTAGTTGTTTAGTTGGTTAAAATGTTTGTTTGGATTTTTCCATAAGATGTTATGGAAAAACCGGAAATAACTTTTTGGCCAACCCAATAAAATCAAAAGAAACGATTGATCACAAGGGTGTTTGAGGGTAGGCTATGGCCCTAACCCTAACCCTTATGGCAGAAAGTGAAGAGGAACTAAAAAGCCTCTTGATGAAAGTGAAAAAGGAGAGTGAAAAAATTGGCTTAAAGCTCAACATTCAGAAAACTAAGATCATGACATCTGGTCGCATGGGAAATAGATGGGGAAACAGTGGAAACAGTGTCAGACTTAATTTTTTTGGCTCCAAAATCACTGCAGATGGTGATTGCAGCCATGAAATTAAAAGATGCTTACTCCTTGGAAGGAAAGTTATGACCAACGTAGACAGCATATTAAAAAGCAGAGACATTACTTTGCCAACAAAGGTCCATCTAGTCAAGGCTATGGTTTTTCCAGTGGTCATGTATGGATGGAGAGTTGGACCATGAAGAAAGCTGAGTGCCAAAGAATTAATGCTTTTGAACTGTGGTGTTGGAGAAGACTCTTGAGAGTCCCTTGGACTGAAAGGAGATCCAACCAGTCCATCTTAAAGCAGATCAGTCCTGGGTGTTCACTGGAAGGACTGATGCTGAAGCTGAAACTCCAGTACTTTGGCCACCTTATGCTAAGAGCTGACTCATTGGAAAAGACCCTGATGCTAGGAGGGATTGGGGACAGGAGGAGAAGGGGAAGACAGAGGATGAGATGGCTGGATGGCATCACCGACTTGATGGACTTGTGTTTGAGTAAACTCTGGGAGTTTGTGATGGACAGGGAGGCCTGGCTGCTGTGATTCACGGGATTTCAAAGAGTCGGACACGACTGAGCGACTGAACTGAACTGAACTGAACTGATGGCTCAGATGGTAAAGCGTCTGTCCACAATGCGGGAAACCTGGGTTCAGTCCTTGGGTCGGGAAGATCTCCTGGAGAAAGAAATGGTAACTCACTCCATTATTCTTGCCTGGAAAAATCCCATGGATGGAGGAGCCTGGTAGGCTACAGTCTATGGGGTCTCAAAGAGTAGGACATCCCTGAGCTACTTTACTTTCACTTTTACTGTCGATACTGGAGCAAATTGCCATTGCCATCTTCAAGGGATCTTCCCAACCCAGGGATTGAACCCTTGTCTCTTACATCTTCTAAATTAGCTGGTGGGTTCCTTACCACTAGCACCACCTGGGAAGTCCCATAGGAAATGATAAACTACTCTTCTAGTCTCATCTATTTAAATTTTCACCTGTGTTCCATATCTGCAAATAGAATTAAATGTCATTTTTCCAAATGTGTAAGTATTTCCATACGTACATTATTGTAGGACAGCTTTGTGCCCAGATCCTCACCCTTTGACTTATTTTTTCTGAGAGACTACCTCCTCCTTTGATATCCAGTGACATCTCTCCTCTTTCAAACCTGCCTTATTGTGATAGAATTCTTCTATGTTAGCCTAGTTAGTTGGAAAATCATAGGGGGCTCATAAAATTGTGTCTGTTGAGCATAACGGTCAACTCTTTTAGATTCTGTTTCCTCAAGGTTGAGCTTTCTATTCCTGTGTTTCTTCAGTTTTAACAAGCGCTTCTATTTAGAACACTGCAGGTGCTGTATGGGTATACGAATTCCAAAGCTTAAGTCATTTTGGGGTTTCATTGTAGCATTTCCCATTTCTGTTGTTATTTTGTTTTCAAAAGGTCAAAATTATTTCGAAGAAATTTTCTAGGTCATTTTATACAATAATCCATTTCCAGTGGAATTGAATATGAATCTGTCATATTAAAAATGGATATAGTTAAGAGAAAATTCATTTTCCCTGAAATATGAGGGGATCACTGGGCTCTGAATATAGAATCCTGTGTCCTTAAATCTGTTTCCTCTGAAGCTGTGAGATAGAACTAGGCAGGTAAGCTTTATATTGTACATATGTATCCTCTCTCACACAACATATAATTTATCGCTACATTATAATAACAGTTTAGTTTGTCTCCCTCATTAGATTTTAAGCTCTTTGAGGTCAAGTACTTGGTCTTATTCACTCTTGTATCACCCACATTTTATTCAGAGCCTGGTTATATTTACTAATCTAAGAAAACTTTTCTTTCAAATATATCCTGAAATTATAATATCAAAATACTTCATCTTTGTAAATCTGAAGTTTAAAATTTAAAGTCAGACATACCCATGTAAGTATTTCATAATTGTATGCTTTGAAATGCTTTCCCAAATTCTCCCCAAAGCTAATTATATTAATATTCCAGAATTTGTGACTACTTCAGTGCAGATGTCTTTTAAGAGAAGCATAGGACTAAAATGGTGATGTTGTCATTCACCCAGGAAAGGGTAACTCAGACAAGACAGGACTTAACCTACCCCTGGAGACTACACCCTAGCTCTGCAGGACATTAAGCCCTCGCCAATTTCTGTAATCTCTTCTCAAAGATTGCAAACCTCATCTCCCCAGGGTTTACAATCCCTGACAGTCTGTAAACCAGCAGGTATAAATTCTACTTCTAATTTGTAATTACTGGGTCCACATCCCAACAA
Source organism: Odocoileus virginianus (assembly GCF_023699985.2). Lineage (NCBI taxonomy): Eukaryota > Metazoa > Chordata > Mammalia > Artiodactyla > Cervidae > Odocoileus > Odocoileus virginianus. The sequence goes on from NC_069688.1 coordinate 26,295,822, forward strand.
GATAGATCAGACATTATTGAGATTGCCTTTATTTAATTAGCACACATGCTTCTCTCTAAATATAAAAATAGTACCGTTTGAAATAATAATGTCATGAAGCCTTCAGGTTGCTTTTAAGCTTTTTTTTTTAGAAAAAAATCATCCTGTTCACTTGCTGGGTCTGTGTTTAAGTCTTGCTTATTAGCACTAATATTATTAATGCTTGATTCTATGCATATTTTAAATAAAATTTGTTTTTGATAGGAAAAAACAAGAGTAGCAGGTTATGGAATGGAAACTGTCGGATCTTGAGGTTTTTATCCCTTCTCTGAGCACATTCCCTATTATTAATGTATATTATTACTTCAAGTATGTCAGAAAAGGAGACAAACAGTCAGAGGCAGGAATTTCTCCCTAATTCACTCTGCCTAGCCAGCAAAATGTAACGCAAAATTATTCAGGAGAAAAATACAATTTTCTGTCATCTCTGTCATACACTGATAACAAAGCTACAGGCTAATATGTTTTGATATTTTTGTCACTCGTTTATCATGTGACCTTTCATGCTATCATTAATACAGCTGAGGGACAGAGCAGATACACTGAAATCGGGGTGTGGAGAAGTCAGATTGCTTCCCTAACAACCAACGGTCAGTCAGAGCAATTTATTCTTTTCTCCAGAATAGCCCTGACTGAGGAAGAGGAATTGTTATTAAAATTTGATATTACTGTCTAGGTTCTGCCACCTAGAATTTGCAACTTTTAGCAGTGATGGGAATACTGGAGGGTTAATAAATTTCCCTTTGAATTATGATATTAATACAATACAACGTGCCTGTTCAGATATTCAGAGCATATATATGAAAAAATGTATCCTAGACATTCGAACATTGACCATTAGTCATGCTTCGATTTGGTAAATCCAGAAAGCACATTAAAATATGATTGTTGAAATTGCTCTGTGTGTGTTCAACAAAAACTGGTGATATTTTGAAAGTATAGATGAACCAAAATAATTTGTGGTACTGGAAACTGGGGTATGGATACTGAAAGTTTAATACATCTTGTGTTTTCTTTGATGATAAATGATATCTAGTTTAAATTTGCATGCAATCTAACACCATTTCTGACAATAGTCTAGTTTTTATGTTGCCTGTGGAGGCTAGACTGTTAAAATTCCAATATAAAACTAATTTATATTTGACATTAATGAGTTAAGAAATGTTTTATATAGTACATCAGGGCAGGGAAAGAATTTTACAGGAATATACTAAAATCAAATTAGGTCTGAATACTACCATTATGTACAAAAATAAGAAAATCCTTTCCTAGTCTTAGCCAAGAGCTAGTACAAAACTCTATGTTTTTAATGTTTATGTTAAAGCAACCATATTGTTTTCTTTTACACCATATAGAAATAAAATGAAAATAAAGTATTAGTATTTTAAAAACATGTACATCTGTTACAGGTTTTAAAAAAAACTAGAGCGTTTTATTATAAAATTATTAACAGTAATCTAAGCTCTGTCTTATTAAACAAAAAAAATCATTCTGTCCTTTTGAAGAACATTTTAAAAATACAAATAAATCAGAAAATGACCTTTCAATAAGGAAAAAAAAAAAAAACAAGTAACGGTGACAGTTTTATATAGAAGAATTGTTAAGTAGGTCCCAGAGAGACTGTGAAAATGTATAGTGAATTCTTAAGTCTTATTTTAATATGTATTATGTAAGTTACAGAGCATTTTTTAGGCTCAAAGTCAGTATTTATTTACTACTTTGATAAAACCACTAGTGTAATGATTTTTAAAAACTAATTTTATTTTGAAATTTTGTTTAAGCTTATTTTAATATTATGGCAAAATAAAATAAATTTCACACTTCAAGCCAGGCTTATAAGTAAAAATCATTTATTTGTGTACTTTATTGGTAATATAGTGTTTACTTTGTTGGTGATATATTCCACTTATTTTATCTAAAATATGTAATTTTATCATAAATATTTTATTGCATAATATGATTCAGACTTGTATGCATCTGTGAGAATATGCTCACATCAGAAACAAACAGAACATTTAGGTAAAAATCTATGTGAGTGAACACATGTTAACTAATAGATGGTTCAGGAAAATATTAGCTTTATAAATTACGGAATTTATTTCATTGAATGGTTTCTAACAAACCTCATTAACAAATATAAATTTATCCTTATATAAAAATTAGAGCTCTTGATATTTAGCCACATATATACTTTATGTTATATTTTAATATAATGTTCAATCTCACTTAGTATCCTTTCATTATCCTGTCCTCAAGCAAGGATTTGCTAAGGTGAATTTTCATATGACTTCTCTATCATGACACATAACTTTGACATGGGAGAAGAGGTCCAATTGGAGGGTTAGTGTGGATTCAGTGTGTGTCTGGTTCATCCCCCTGAATCCCATGAAGAGATTATTCACCAAAGCGAATTTTACAAAATTCCATTTTTCATTTATATCACAGGAGGGCCAGAAGCTGGTTATGAGAAGACAGTGGAATAGGTTGGGGAAAAGAAAATGAATAGGAAGATCTCTACTCTCCAAAGACAAATATCCTGCATATAAAGTAAAGACAGCCAAAGAAGTTTGTGTTAGGTCATTCCAGAAGCAAGTTCTAAATGACTTAGCCTCATAGGGATGCAAACAAAACACAAATGCTTGCCTAATTGCCATGTAAGGTAGTTTATGGAAATAGACTCTTTATCATTAGTGTAATTTAAAGGAGTTTATTTTTTTTCCTCACATGTAAGTCTTACCAAATAAAACATTACATTAATTTATGGTAATAGTTTACAAGCTACATACTACTCTATATACATATTTTTTTCTGCTTTGGAGTAGAAGATTGATGGTGCAAAGCCAGATAGAAGAACAAGATCCTAAGTTCAGCTTCTACACACAGCTTCAGTAGAAAATGTATTCTGCTTTCATTCTAATTATAACATTATTATAAAGCTATGAAATTAAAATGCTTTTTTTTCCCAATTCTATGATAGTATGCTTAACAGAAAACTGTGATTTCAACTCTGATATTCCTGTTTGCATATAAATAAAGCCAGAGTCACAAACAAAGCCAACAACCTCACATACTTGCCTTCAGTGGTAAAGGATGGAAAGCCTGCCTGCTACCAATCAGCAAGTGGTTGCTATGGTTACAAGGTCAGGAAATATGCCTTTTCCCCAGTTGTCCAAGGCTTGCACATGTCACTTTTGAAACTATGAATTTTATATACAGGTCAGGAGATGCATACCAAAGAAATAAACAGTGAACTGGACCATAATGACAGCTAACGTTCAAACGTCCTTGGAGTCTTAAAATATCTAGCCAAATGCATTCTTTTATTTTAAATGTATTGGATTTTGTTTGTCTATTTTTTGTACATATTTTTTGAATAATATTTTTGTCTAATGAAACTTTATATGGTAGCTTCAAATTATATCTCATGACTGTAATCACATTAACAATTTGTTTCAGAAAAGTGCTTTTTCTCCTTGTAAAACTATTTTAAATAACAACAATGGAATATCATAAAAATATAATATAACAGAACTTGTGAACATAGTATAAAAACTGTTCTATGGAAAAATTAATATTGCTATGTTTATCTCTAAACAACAGTAGAGTGTTCTTCTTAAAACAGGATAAATGTTTCTGTGCTCATAGTGCCAAATTTGTGAGCTATTAAGAATATATTATTTGAAGGTAAATTGAAAATTTGTAAATTATAAACAAAATCTTATCTGTGAATCAGTGAGAAAATTGTTGAGTACATGAGTCCCAGACCTCTCAAGGGAATTAATGCTTTTCAGCATGTAAAGCAAGGGAAAGGAATTTGATATATTTAAGAATTGATATTACTTAAAAATTTATTCCTTCTGTGGTAACATATTAATCTATTCATATTAAGTTTAATATTTATATTAAATATTAAGTGTAGCTGTTGAGTTTTAATTTATAGAAATTATCATTTCCTTACTTTAGAATATGTTCCATTTCATGAATACTAAGAAAAAGAAAGAGCAAATGAATTTCAAGTGAAATGATCCAATATTATTTACAAAGTGCTAGATAATTGCTTCAATGCAAATGGTTTTGTGGAACTGCTTTACCTGTGTAAATACATGTCTTTATACACTAAATCCTTATCTACGGGACTCAAGGGGATGTCTACCCATTTGAAGTATGACTAATGTGTGTCATTTAAATAATAGGGTACAGTTTGGCATATTTCTCACATATTACAAATGACTATTGGGTATATGTGATTAAATAGTATTATGAGACTCACATACAGCTTTACAATAGATATTTTTCTTTTCACAATAGGAATCAGTGATTTTGTACATCTTTTCAATTTGAAGTGGATTTTACATTGTCATAATTGATACTGAAAACTTAAAAAAACTGCCCTAAATCACAATGGAAAACAACATTGGCCTCTTTTTTTTCTGGAGTGCTGCTTTTGTTTAAATGAACATTTCTTTTTTCTTTCTCTCTTTCTTCCTCTGTTTCTCTCTCTCCCTTCTCTCTTTTGGGTCAGGAAAGATTAGTGCTTACCTTGATAACAATCCCTCCAATTTTTTTTTTTTTAACTGAAAGCAGCATTCAAATGAGAAACTAAGTACATTTCTTTTCAACAGGCAATTTACCCCATGATGAGATATGCTTTCACTTATTTTTCTTTGACATTCTAGCATCTAGCTGCACAGCAGGTAACTGAAGGGTAGGCTTCAAATAAAGGATAACTACATTCTTACATTAATAGATGCCATTGTATGACTAAGTCATATTATTGTAGCATTTAGTTCTTTTAATTGTGCTTTAAAATTATACATGATAAGCTGATTCAGACAAAGCGAGAAAAACACCAAAATCAATTCTGTTATCATTATTATTGTATTTATACACATCTGCTTACATATACGCCAGCTGTTCTCTAGGCACGTGGTTTTTGGAAATTAAGAAAATATTCTGGACCATTTTATTTAAATGCAAGAAGGCTCAAAGTATTTAAATTTCAGTGAACTGACACTTTATGCATTGCATTTGTCTGATGGAAACAGTAAATACTCTAGCAAATGTAAGTATCATGTTCTATTTCTCCATATTAAGATTTTTGTTGTGTAAAATAAACATATTAATAGATCTGTTCACCCAAAATACTATTGAAGTGGATGTAAACACAGCACTGTTAATCCTGGGTTTTTTTTCTTCCTTTTCTTTATATAGTTTATCCAGAAAGCTGCTTCATACTCTCTTATAAGCCTCTCCCCTTCTTTTTGGTGACCTTTCTGTATGGCCAAATGAGTCCAGGGTACATGTCTTGTGGCCTGCGTGCAACCTTGCCCATTAGCCAGTCCCCAAACCTTTGATGTGAAACATCAGCCCTATGATTTCTGTGGTTCATTCATTTTTGTGTTTCTCTAACGATCTCTGCCCCAGCTCTGAATCCTGCCTTTATTGTAGACAGAAGTGACAACAGGCAGCCCTGTCTTTCATTTCCTTGATGTACTTTGTACTGTGGTCCGGCTTTTGTTAGTATTGATGCAAACATTACCATAAACCACCACCTAGGGACTAGAAACAATTGACTAACTGTTTTCAAATCCAATACACTTAAGTTGATCAGACACAAAGTTTAAGTACAGTTAGCTATAACGGCACCGATTCTGTGTGGTCCCAGTCTCTCTAGACTACAAAATAAAGGTCAGTGGAATGTGGATGCTTATGTCAAGACAGCCTGCAATGAAATTTATTCAAGAAATGAATATTGGACCAAGGACTCATTCTTTTACTTTGACGTTAGGAAGTGCCAATTCTGTTTCCCGGTCTATTTTAAATGATTTTCTCTCCGTCTACTTAAAAGCTCATTCTTAATAAGAAAAATGGGCTGGCATGTAGTAAAAAGCAACTTTTTAAATAAGAGTACGGATTTTCACCAGAAGTGCAGCTCGCATTGACAAATGTTAAAACATTTTACTTAGATTCTACATTGCAAGCTTACCGTCACTGAACTTATTATAATAATTAATGTGCCATAGCATGTAGAAAGTTACAAAGGAAGCTATAGCAGCTATAGTGAAAATTCAAAACTGAGCCTGACCCATATTGTGCAAAGAGCAGAGGCCGGGTCATTTGCTCTTTGAGTCTTGTGAGATCCTATATTCAGGGCTTTGTAGAAAGGCTATTCAGATTTACTTTCCCAGATGATACTTCAAAGATGTCAGCTCAATCTTTGAAGTTTCCTGCTAAAACAATTCACTGAGAAAATGAGAAATTAAAAACACAAAGATTAGGGAAATGAAGTAGACTAGACCCCTCCCATTTCTCAATCTTTCCAATTTTACGTTAGATATGCAATATATTTTCCTTGGGCTCCAAATTACCTTGTTAAACATTCTAATGCTTTTAAAATTCCATCTATAAAGTATAAATAGATAGTTTAAGAATATATATTAAAACCTTAGTATTTTTTTTTGAAAGAAGGTTTTGGCTCAAGTATAACATCATTATACCAAAAATATTTTTTATAAGAACATAGATTTGTGAATTGCTGTTTTGAATACAGCTCATCATCAAAGTAACACAGCTGTGTGATATATGAGCTCTGTAGATAGATATAGTTTTACATCTTCTATCTTATTTCTATCTTTAAAAAGCTATGATATCCAGTAATTTAAAGGTAGCTATTATTAAAAGTGAGCTTCAAATTAGACAATGGAAAATTAAATTAAATTTTGATATTGAGCCTGAGATTATTTTATCTATATCAGAAGATATTTGTATGCTGCATATACATCTGCAATTATAATATTCTACATATTAAATAACATTTGAATAGGTCTGTGCACCTAATTTTACTAAAATTCTTTATTTGAGACATGTTTTTTCTATTAATAAATAAACTATAATTATTATTTTATGAAATTGCATTTATTATATTTACATTATACTAAATTTGTTGAACCCACTCAGCCATTCTTCAGTAGACAGCTTCATCAAGTTCAATCCCTATCACATAGACACAAGAGAGCCAAAGTGATTTAAGTCATGAGTTCATTATGTCATACCCTTCTTGACATCATTTTATTTTTTAACCATCTTCCAGTGGACCATATAAGATGTATAGGGGTTTATGGTTTAGATGACTGAATTTATGTCTAGAACCTCTTGCTGAATTGCCAAATAATTGTATTCTGAAAGTAGATTTGGTAGGTTAAGTGTAATCATTAACCAACTGAAAATATTTACTCAATGTACACAAATGACTATTGCCTGTGATTAATAACCTGATGTGGCTAGCTATAATTAAAAGCTTTAAGAATAAAGGCTTTATAGTTAAATAAAGCAGACTTATTCACAATGACATGTATTCTTTTCTCTGGGATCACAGTGGCAATCATAAGAATTTTAGCCAATTTCACAAATGTGTATAAAAGGAAAATATTTTAGTTCAACTATGCATTTGGTCTATCTATCTAATACATAATTTGTGATTACTTGATTACATAATTTACTTACTCAATGCTTATAAAATTAAGAATGCTATACTCAGGGAGAGAACAGTCCTTGGAAATTTTTTAAACAAGAATAAATACTTAGCCTACTTGAAATAAGCACAAATCTTTTTTCACCTTTTTTAGGAAAGCTTTTCTTAAGGAATATTTTTCTTTCAAAAAATCTTTAGACAACTTTGTGCCCCAGAAAAAGTATAAAGTTTTTAGCTTATCTTTTAAGGGTAACAATTAATCTAGAGGAAGAATGAAAGATTAATTTTTATATTACTGATATAGGCACCATTTCCAAATGATTCTTGCTCATTTTAATATCCCTTTAACAAAGTGATAAACTTGGTTACTGATATTCAAAGAATTTTCAGTGAGGTGTGATGATTTTTATTTCAGCAAGTGCACCATAGATTATCTCATCAGAATTCTGAACCACAACCACTGTAGGAAAGATTGGAGAAGAGCTAAAAAAAAAAAAAAGAAAGAAAGATAAGTGAAAGGAGGAAGATGCACTTAGGTGTGAAGTGGACACATTCAAACTACCTTGCTTCAAGTAATGACCATGGGTCAAGTTCATAACTCTTCAGAGAACTGAGGGAACTGGGAAATAGACCAGCAGGAAGAAGATTGCAGTTCATATTATGCAAACCAGCCAGAAGTCTGTGTAGAAGCCTTTTCCTGCTCAGTGATGAGGTGGTCGCTTATTCTGAAACATAAAGTCAGTTTTCAGCAACATGAAACATTACTGATGTCTCAAATAAATGAAACCCTTTCAGTCTGATTTTGTCTTTCACTTCAGATCTTTGAGATTTTTAAATTCCATTATTTCCTACTCAAAAACCAAATTCTATTCTAAGGGCGTATCAATAGCAATAATTTAAACTGTAATAACTGAATAATTTTTAAATAAAGGATGACTGGAAAACAAATCAAACCAAACGCAGAATTTGTTAGCATGTTTCATGTTAAAAAAGCATGACAGAATATTTTCGTCTGTCACTGATCCTTCAATCACCCTATCATGCACTCACAGTGAAATAGAATTTTGTCTCTTCTTTCTGGGGTAAATATGTAACAGCAATCCTTATACTGATTGATAACACTGGTAAATTTTGCAGCCTTTTATTTTTAATTCATAAAGAGAAATTAAACTAGAAGAAGAAAACATCTTTTGGTGAAGTCTTAGTTCACACTCGGATAGGAAAATTGACCTACAGATAATTATATTTTCCAATGTAACAAAAAAAACCCCAATTTTTATTTTTCTAATTCATTCATTAAATTTAATTTAGATGTATTTGCTTTATGAATGGGGAAATTCTGAGTGGTACTTACTTGTCCAAGTCAAAAAGTGGTACCAGGAACCCAGCCTAGGACTTCTGACCAGAACACGTATTTTCACAGATAATTACACAAAATAAAGAGAATAGAGAAATTAGATTTTAAGACATGCACGGCAAACTATTTTTAGATTATTATATTTTAATCTCAAGGAGGACTCAACCCAGCAGTTAACACAAAGTTGGTAGTTAATAATTTTTGAAACCATTAGTAAGTCATCATAGTTGTATATTATAAATGATTAAGTCCTTTTTTATATCAAAGTAAGTAATAGAGCTCTAATCACATTTATAGTAAGAATTGTTTACATCTTATTTCCTTGGAAATATACTGTACCATATCATTTATAATGTTTAAAGAAAAAGGGTTTCAAAAGTGTTTGAGAATAGACTCAGGGACAACATTTCTCAGGGCAGCCTTGGAAAGACATCTGCATTAGGGTAATCCAGACAATATTTATATTGAATGCATGACAGTATTAAAGTTCATCACAGCACTCTGGCAGCTCCTCCAGATGCTACCCAATCTAAGGTTTTAAGATTTCAAATAAGAGCTTATGGGCAGTTGTCAAGGTAATTTCTCTTCCAGGAATTTATTTGGGCAATTTCATTACTCCAGTCACTACAGCTAAGGTCTTTTTCTCAGACTGAGCATAATTTCTTTCAAATTTAGTCACAGTAGGTGACACAAACCAAGTAGTGCTTTCACTGACATTTGAAAACTTATGTGATATCAAAGATGGAGTTTGAGCAGAACTGTTCAAGTCATGATTAAGAGGAGAAAGGGACTCAATATACTGATACTTCTACCCATACATTAACTTATTTGTTGACTAGTCATACTTACTTTTTCTAAGCTTCTTCTTGATTACCTAGGTTTTCAGCATGTCTTCTTCTTGCATTTTGTTCTGCTACTCTGTTTAATGGCCATTATAATGTCAGTACAAAAACCTTAAAGAACAACACATGTTTGAATTTATAGTTATACTAGTATATATGTGTGTGAATATTTCAGTGTTTCTTAAAAATGTTCAGTATTATATCTCATGATTAGGCATTCTATATATACCTGTCTTAATATTCTTTGTTTTTTTCCACTAGACATCTCTATTATAATGAAAATTTTTATTGTTTTTATTTTATTAACACATTATTTCTCCTGTATTCATGGAGAAGAAAAAACTATTAGGGGTTCACTGGTGTTTAAAGCAATACTTAGACATACCGACTGCAACCCTTATCAACGTTTTCATCTTAGAAAATAAAGGACGGCAATAAGGGAACTTCAATCTAAAAGAAGTAACAGTAAAATTGAGAAACCACAATTTGACGAAACCACCTCAATTACTTGGTCACTGTGTCTAAAGAGCCACACTGAAGTGGAGGGTTGTGCAATTGCTCTAGTAATTAAGTCTCCAAGAGCTCAAAACACATTTTGCCTAGATAATCCAGGTAATTCCAACTCAAGTGCCCAAGTGTCTCACTTTAAGATTACCCAATGTCCTGGAAATCCAAACTTACGGAACAGCTAAATCAGAGAACTATTCTCCTGTCACAAAAGGTTTTATCCTAGCAATTTTTTACTGTCAACGAGGCCAAAGTTCCCCAAGGATAGGAAAATTTTTTGCTTATTAGCTGTCTGAATTGCTCATACATGTTGACCAATCTCCCAAGAGCAAACAGAATTACCAGAACAGACCTAATTTCCAATATCCTTGTTTTAGTGATACAGAGCAGTGCTTTGGGAGTCAAACACTTTATTCAATACTCAAGATCTTTACTTAATAGCTCTTTAACCTTAAAAAAACTTGTTTAACCTTTCTAAGCCTCTGTTACTCATCTATTGAATAACAATATCATGTATTTTATATGACTGTTCAGAGAATAGCATGACAATGGAAATAAGACAGTCTAACCAGAAAAATAGTGAACATTCAATCAATCTTAACTGCTGATTTTTAGATGCTATTTGCTGTATGTGCTCTAGAGGGGAATCTGAATTAGAAGTCACTCCTAAATAAGATCAGTTGACAATGAAGACAACTCACAAATCTCATTTTTTCCATGGCAACTCATTTCTGAAAACATAGTGCCTCAGATAGTGAAGAATCTGCCTGCAGTATGGGAGAACGAGCTCGATCCCTGGGTCAGAAACATCCCCTAGAGAAGGGAATGAAAACTCATTTCAGTATTCTTGCTTGGAGAATTCCAAGCGCAGAGGAACCTGGAGTGCTATAGTTGATGGAGTCACAAAGAGTTGGACATGACTGAGCAACTAACAATTAGAAAATAGAAAACATTTTATTCATCAATTCATTTGAAAATTATTTAATGAGTGTATATTTTGACTACGTACAGTATGGGGCACTAAACATGTAATAGTGAGAAAATACCCTCAGGAGTGTGCAGTCTTGCTCAGAAGACAGGTATTTTATTTTTAAAAAATCAATATACTAACAACAGAGAGCCAAGCTATATGTGTCAAAAACTGATAGAACTTTAATGAGAAATAAAAAATCCATTTTCATAGTTGAATACTTCAACCCCCTCCATTCAGAAATGGACAGATTCAAAAGGCAGAAAATCTCTATAATACAGAAAATCAGTTAGGACAGAGTTGAAGTCATCAGCTCTATCAATCAAGCTGATATAATTGACATCGATATGCTACTTTGGGCTCCCCATATGGCACTAATGGTAAAGAACATGCCAGCCAATGCAGGAGATGTAAGGGATGTGGGTTCGATCCCTAGGTTGTGAAAATCTCCTGGAGAGGGCATGGCAACCTACTCTAGTATTCTTGCCTGTAGAATCCCATGGAGAGAGGAGCCTGGTGGGCTACAATCCATAGGGTCACAGAGTTGGACAGGACTGAAGTGACTTAGCAGGCATAGCACACATATACTACTTCATCCAATAATCACAAAACACATGTTCTTCTCAAGCAGACATGGATCCTTTACTAAGATATACCACATCCCAGGCCATAAAACAGCTTAACAGATTTAGAAGAATAGAAATCATACAATATGTGCTCTCTGATCATAATAGAATTAAGCTATAAATCAATAACAAAATGATAAATGAAAAATCTCAAAGCAAGTGGAGATTAAATGACACACTTCTAAAAATCACATGGATCAAAGAAGAAATATCAATTTATTAAAACTATATTGAATAAAATAAAAATGAAGAAACAGCTTATCAAAATTTGTGGCATACAGTGAAAACAGGACTTAGAATTTTATAGCATTCAATGCATATATTAGAAAAGAAGAAAGATTTAAAATCAGTGATGTAAGTTTCCACCTTAGGAAACTAGAAAAAGAGAGCAAATTGAACCCAAAATAAACAGGAAGAAAAAGGAATAGTAAGGATTTGAGTAGAAATCAGTAAAATTTGAAGCAATAGTTAAAATTAGTGAAACCAAAAGCTGGTTCTTTGAAAAGATCAATAAAAAGTAAGCCTCTCAGGACTTCCCTGGTGGTCGAGTGTTTAGGACTCTACACTTCCACTACAGGGGACCTGGGTTCAACCCTTGGTCAGGTACTAAGATCCTGTATGCCTCATGGTGCAGTCAAAAAACAAAAAATAAAGGAAGAAAACAAAACAAAAAACAAACCTCTAGTCAGGCTAAGATAAAGAGAGAGAGGAAGAAAATTACTAATATCAGAAATGAAAGAGGGAAGAGGAGACCAATATGGTGTGTCTGAAAGAGAAAACCACTCCATCTAAACACATATACATGTTGGACAGCATGTTATAAGAATAGCTGACATTGTCTTCCCTGGTGGATCAGACAGTATAGAATCTGCCTGTAATGTGGGCGACCCAGGTTCAATCCCTGGGCCAGGATGATCCCCAGGAGAAGGGAATGGCAACCCACTCTGGTATTCTTGCCTGGAGAACTCCATGGACAGAGGAGCCTGGCTGGCTACTGTGCATGGAGTTAAAAAGAATCAGACATTGAGTGACTAACATACAGACATGGTTCCAAATACTTCGCATGTGTTATTTTAATCTTGACAATAACATTTGAGGTTGTATATTAATGAATATAAAATAATTCATAGTTCCCAAATCACAGTGGTTTAATATTTATTTAACACTCATGTCATAATCTATGAGAGTCCAATTGGTTCTACTTCATATCATAGGGCAGCTTCTTCCACTTGGAATATTGTCATCTTCATTATGTGCCCTCAAGTCACTAGAGGCTGGATGTGTCACTTTCGTCACATCTAACTCTTGGCCACCCTAGGGACCATAGCCTGCCAGGCTCCTTTGTCCATGGGATTCTCCAGGCAAGCATTCTGTGTGGTTGCTGTGCCCTGCTCCAGGGCATCTTCCTGACCCAGGGATAGAACCTACCTCTCTTGCATCTCCTGCATTAGAGGTGGGTTCTTTACCACTAACACTATCTGCCAAGCCCATGGAAAACTGTAAATGGAAGATTTTCACGGGTTAGGGATGGAAATAACATACATCACTTTCACTCACATTTTATTGGCCATAGCTCAGTCTCAGTCCAAATTCAAAGTGGTTGACAAATTAATGTGCCCAGTAAGAACAAGAAAAATGTCCATATGGTGAGCATAGATTCAGTCTTTCTAATATCTGCAGTTCTGACCACTACATATCCATTTTATCTGGTTTTCCCTTAAGGAGACAGGTCCCACCCAGACCTTGCATCCAGGTCAATGTCTGAAAGTGAAAGTTAGTCACTTAGTCAAGTCTGACTCTTTGTGACTCCATGGACTGTAGCCCACCAGTCTCCTCTGTCCATGGAATTCTCCAGACAAGAATACTGGAGTGGGTTGCCATTTCCTTCTCCAGGGGACCTTCCTGACCCAGGGATTGAACCCGGGTCTTTGCAGGCATTTCTTTATCCTTTGGGTAGCCAGGGAAGTCCTCTGTTTCTGGGTGTGGCTCCTGGTATAGTTATTCTAATAAAGAGATAAAGAATCTTTTATGCTAATACCCTTTAACCCTCACCACATAGATACATAGTATAAAACAGTGTAGCAGAGTAGGGATAACCATAATTATAAACCTGATTGAGAAAAGAGGGACTAGAATACACACAAACACACAATAGATACTTGCTTAAAGCAATTTTGAGATCTTACAGGCCAGACATTGTGAAAGCTTCTAACCCTCTTGGTAGGTATAGTTCCTTGACTACCCCAAATTTTGGTGTCTTAGAAAATTCTCTTGTTATGTTCCTTGATTTCAGGCTTTATCCTCTCAGAGGTTATTTATGGTTATCAAGCTTGAGAGAACAGAATACACCTCTTATTCTAAACTTTGCTGCAAACTTAAGTCTTAGTAGAAATTAATATGCAAAGAATTATCAGTTTTAGCTGCCACTAATTGGGATTACAGAAACAATATACTTTTCAAGAAATATTAAGGTCCTATATTCAAGACAATCATTATCCTTCTCATTCTTACTGTCAATCTTGGAAATTTTCACATGAAATTATTCTGTGTTTGGAATATCTTGCCAAGCACAGCCAAATGTAGACAATTACATATACAACAATTTTGAGCTAGTCAATCCTAAAGGAAATCAACCCTGAATATTCATTGGGAAGACTGATGCTGCAGCTACAGCTCCAATAGTTTGGCCACATGATGCAAAGAGCTGATTCATTGGAAAAGACCCTGATGCTGGGGAAGGTTGAGGGCAGGAGGAGAGGCGAGCAACAGAGGATGAAATATTTGGATGGCATCACCCACTCAATGGACATGAGTTTGAGCAAACTCCAGGAGATAGTGAAGGACAAGAAAGCCTGGTGTACTGCAGTCCATGGGATCATAAAGAGTTGGATACAACTTAGTGAGTGAACAACAATTATTTCCAACAATGCCATCTTTCAGATTATCACAGGCACATTTTCCCAAAGTTTGTCACTGAATATTATTACCATTTTTTTGACCCTAATATTAGTTTCCTCTCTGGCTATCCTCTAACTGGTATACCAATGGCCTCCTGTTTTTGGTTTCTGTTATAGCAGCTTCTATAACAAACTATTCAGTATCAACTACAGAATATGTTTTAAGCAGAATAAGTAAAACTGACAGTTGAAAAAGATCTAAATTTACACACTAAGGAACTAAAAAAAGAAGAACAAACTAATCCTAAAATTATCAGATGGAAGGTGATAACAAAGATCAGAGCAGAAACAGAGAATTTCACACCATACACAAAAATTAACTCATAATGGATTAAGGACTTAAACATAAGACTTGAAACTGTAAAAATCTTAGAAGCATACACAGGGAATAACTTCTTTGACACTGGTCTTGGCAATGATTTTTATGGAATGATACTGAAAGCACAAGTCACAAAGGAAAAAATAAATAACCGAGACTACATCAAACTGAAAATCTTCTATACAGCATAAGAGACAATCAAAGTGAAAGGGTAACCTACCAAATGGGGGGGAAAAAAAGGACTCAAACCATATATCTGATAAGGCATCAATATAAAAAATATATAGGAACTCATATAACACTGCTGCTGTGGCTGCTGCTAAGTCGCTTCAGTCGTGTCTGACTCTGTGCGACCCCAGAGACGGCAGCCCACCAGGCTCCCCCATCCCTGGGATTCTCCAGGCAAGAACACTGGAGTGGGTTGCCATTTCCTTCTCCAATGCATGAAAGTGAAAAGTGAAAGTGAAGTCGATCAGTCATGTCCCACTCTTTGCGACCAGCCCGCAAAAAAAAATTTCTGACTAAAACTTGGGCAAAGGACCTGTATAAACATTTTTCTTTAGAAAACATAGGAATGGTTAGTAAATACTTGAAAAGGAACTCCGCATTGCTAATCAGCCGGGAAGTGCAAATCAAAACTGCAATGAGGTATCACCTCCTGCCAGTAGAATGGCTCTCATCAAAAAGACAGGGGATAAGGAGTGCAAGGATGTGGAGAATAGGGCAACTTTGTGTGCCATTGCTTAGAATATCAATTTGTGTAGTCACCAGGGAGAACAGAATACATACATACATGCATGTGTGTGTGTGTCTGTGTCTGTGTGTGTATGTATTGTTGTTGCTGTTCATTCTCTAAGTCATGTCCAACTCTTTACCACCCCATGAGCTGCAGCAGGCCAGGCTTCCTTGTCCTTCTTCATCTTCTGGAGTTTGCTCAAACTCACGTCCATTGAGTTGGTAAAGCCATTCAACCATTTCATGCTCTGTCAGACCCTTCTTCTCCTGCCCTCAATCTTTCCCAGCTTCAGGGTCTTTTCCAATGAGCTGGATATTTGCATCAGGTGGCCAACGTATGGGAGCTTCAGCTTCAGCATCAGTCCTTCCAATGAATACACACACACACACACATATATAACCACAAGATTATATAAATATGTATAATATATATTTATATATTTTATTTATCCAGAAAAAGAAGGAAATGGTGCTTTTTTGGACAACATGCATAAACTTTGAAGGCATTATGCTAAATGAAATAAGTCAGACAGAGAAAGACAAATACTGTATTATCTTTCTTAAATGTGGAATCTATAAAAGTTGAACACCTAGAAGCAGAGATTAGATTGTTAATTGCCAGGGGCTAATGAGTAGAGAAAATGAGAAGATGTTGTTCAAAGGGTATAAAATTCCAGTTAGAAGAGAAATAAGTTCTGAGGATGCAATATACAGGATAGCGACTACAGTTAAAAATATGGATTGTTTGCCTGAATGTTGCTAGGAGTTTTTGTTGTTCTAGTTACTCAGTTATGTCCAACTCTTTGCAACCCCATGGACTGTAACCTGCCAGGTTTCTCTGTCCATGGGATTTACCAGGCAAGAGTACTGGAGTGGGTTGCCAATTCTTTCACCAGGGAATCTTCCTAACCCAGGGATCGAATCCATGTCTCTTGTGTCTCCTGCATTGGCAGGTGGATTCTTTACTGCTGAGCCACCAGGGGATAGTGGATATCAAACATGC
Source organism: Odocoileus virginianus (assembly GCF_023699985.2). NCBI lineage: Eukaryota > Metazoa > Chordata > Mammalia > Artiodactyla > Cervidae > Odocoileus > Odocoileus virginianus. The sequence goes on from NC_069688.1 coordinate 26,312,648, forward strand.
TTGCCATAACAGTAACAGAATAAAAGGGCAATTATATGAAAGCATGCGTTAACTAACTTTATTGTGGTGATCACTTCACAATATAATGTGACTAAATTTTCATATTGTAATTATCATATTGCCTTAAGCTTACACAATGTTGTATATCAACTACTTCTAAATAAAGCTTAATTTAAAAAGTTGAAGAGAAAAAAAAATAAACCTTTTTTGCATAGATCTTCCATGACAACTCATTCTTCACCAAGAAATCTAATCTCCTTTGCCTATCTTTTGCAATCTTCATATTCTTGCCCTAAGCAATTTCTATAGCTATTAATTTTTTTCTACTTTTTATGAGTTGTTCATATTTTGACCTATTTCAACCTGGTTTCTTCCTGACTCCCTCCCAAAGACACCACTGCATCTGATCCAGCGTAGCTCACCAATGCCTTCCCATATGACAAATCTGCTGGACATTTTTTTCCCCCTCTGATTTTACCTATCTGTGCAATTAGGCAATGTGGAACCCCACCTCCTTTTCTTATTTCCATAGGGGGAAGTCACATCCTCCTATTATAATCTCTTTCAATCTTTTGTTTGTAAATATAACATTTTAATTTCTTCATTTCCCTTTTGTGTGTCTCTGTGTGGGGAGAGAGGGGCAAATGTAAACAACTTCCTTGAAAACACACATTTCTTTAGGATGACAGGGACTTTATATTAGTTGCTTCTGCAATCCACGTCAGACTAGGACTAGGGTAAACCAGATATTTAATAGATATAGTTGCTTAGAATTGAAGCTATAGAATTTAGCTTCAAATGGGATCTTTATTTAATTTGTTTTATAAAGCTAAACCACAATTAGGACCATTTACTGAAATTTAAGAAATAAGTTACACAAAACCTCAAAGGAAAAAAAAAATCCTTGTACTAACCATAGTTTTCTAAAAAAGAGATTTTAACCATGTCATGTCTTTCTTTAAAGAACAAGTATAGTTTTTATGTGTAAACATTAATAGATATAAAGCAAAAATCTACTGTAGTGTAGACAGTGGAAGATTCCAGGGAAACAGGTCTAGAATTCTGAAATATAAAATATAAAAAGATTTGTGTTTTAAAAGAAACTGAACCTAACTCTTACACTGTTGGTGGGAATGCAAACTAGTACAGCCACTATGGAGAACAGTGTGGAGATTCCTTAAAAAACTGGAAATAGAACTGCCATATGACCCAGCAATCCCACTGCTGGGCATACACACTGAGGGAACTAGAATTGAAAGAGACACGTGTACCCCAGTGTTCATCCCAACACAGTTTATAACAGTTAGGACATGGAAGCAACCTAGATGTCCATCGGCAGATGAACGGATAAGAAAGCTGTGGTACATATGCACAATGGAATATTATTCAGCTATTAAAAAATACATTTGAATCAGTTCTAATGAGGTGGATGAAACTGGAACCTATTATACAGAGCAAAGTAACTCAGAAAAAAAAACACCAATATAGTATATTAACACATATATATGGAATTTAAAAAGATGGTAATGATGACCCTATATGCAAGACAGCAAGAGACACAGAAGAAAAGAACAGACTTTTGGACTCTGTGGGAGGAGGCAAGGGTGGGATGATTTTAGAAAATAACATTGAAACATGTATATTATCATATGTGAAATGGATCGTCAATCCAGGTTCGATGCATGAGACAGGGTGCTCAGGGCTGGAGCACTGGGATGACCCTGTGGGATGGGATGGGGAGGGGGGGGGGATCAGGATGGGGAACACATGTACACCCATGGCTGATTCATGTGAATGTATGGCAAAAATCACCACAATATTGTAAAGTAATTAGCCTCCAATTAAAATAAATTTAAAAAAAATAAAAAAGAAACTGAACCTAAGAATAGTTCTCTAATGAATTTTGTGAGTCAGAATTGGATCTGCTTTTAATCCTTATTTTTAATAAAAATAACATAAACTATTTTATTTTTATCAGTAAAATATGTTAACCTATTATTATTTTTATTTTTGCCCAATTATCCTTACTCATTTTATCTAGCTAATGCCATTTTTCCTGGTAATGTCACCAACATAGTGCTATAATATTTGATAGAAATATTACTTTCCATACATGAAAAGTGTCATAGAGGTTGAATTTTGAGAGAGTGCAGTTGTAATTGGAATAGAATGTTTTCCTTAGGCAGACGGCCCTTCTTAATGTACTGTTTGCTGGGCTGAGCTGGACTTAACATCCATTAAGGCTGAGGAAGTGGCTTTTGGTGGATAAAGATTAAGTAGTCGATTCTTGCGTCTTTTTATCCTTCCCTCTCTCTCATTCATTTCTTCTAATGATGACTTCAGTGACTTTCAGCACAGCTGCTGTCATCATTTATAGCATGCTTATTATTAAGGAAAAAACCACAAAATTTTTAAAAGAACTTGCAAAATCTGAATTATGAACTTTTTGTAACTTTAACGATAAAACTATGCTCTTTACACTTTCTTGTATTTGAAATGTTGTAATCAAAAGCAAAAAAAAAAAAAAAAGAATACTTGACCGCGTAGGCAGAAAAAAAATAAGAATATGGACTGTATGAGAGTTCTTTCAAAAAAATTCTCAAATTTTGAAATTAAATAAAGATTGGGGGATTTAAGGATCTGTTACAGCACCCTTGGAAAGAAAAGATTGTCATATCAGAGAAGATACCAGTCTCCACTTCAAGTTTATACTCATCAGTACTTTGAGAGAGGAGTGAATAAGGCCCTTTTCCCCCCTCCCTGAGTATGCCTGCATGCTGAGTCCTGTCAGTCCTATCCAACTCTTTGTGACTCCATGGACTATAGCTGCCAGGCTCCTCTGTCCACAGAATTCTCCAGGCAAGAATACTGAAGTGAGTTGCCATGCCCTCATGCAGGGGGGTCTTCATGATCCAGGGATCTAATCCATCTCTTATGGCTCCTGAATTGGCAGGTGTATTCCTTACCACTAGTGCCATCTGGGAAGTAGGAACTGTTAAAAAGAGGACTTTAGCATAGGCCACCTTTGTGAAGGTGATATTGAAAAGCACAATTATGAAGGTGATATTGAAAAGGAGTAGAAAAGTCAGTTTTCATTCCAATCCCAAAGACGGGCACTGTCAAAGAACTGGGGCTTCATTGACTATGCTAAAGCCTTTGACAATGTGGATCACAACAAACTGTGATGGGAATACCAGACCACCTTACTTGCCTCTTGTGAAACCTATATGCAGGTCAAGAAGTAACAGCTAGAACTGGACATGGAACAATGGACTGGTTCCAAATCGGGAAAGAACTACGTCAAGGCTGTATACTGTCACCCTGCTTATTTAACTTATATGCAGAGAACATCATGCAAAATGCTGGGCTGGATGAAGCACAAACTGGAATCAAGATTGCTGGGAGAAATATCAATAACCTCAGAAATGCATATGACACCACCCTTATGGCAGAAAGTGAAGAGGAACTAAAAAGCCTCTTGATGAAAGTGAAAGAGGAGATTGAAAAAGTTGGCTTAAAATTCAACATTCAGAAAACTAAGATTATGGCATCTAGCCCATCACTTCATGGCAAATAGATGGGGAAACAATGGAAACAGTGAGAGACTTTATTTTGCGGGGCTCCAAAATCACTGCAGATGGTGACTGAAACCATGAAATTAAAAGACGCTTCCTCCTTAGGAAAAAAGCTATGACAAACCTAGATAGCATATAAAAAGCAGAAACACTACTTTGCCAACAAAGGTCCATCTAGTCAAAGTTTTGGTTTTTCCAGTAGTCATGTTATGGGTGTGAGAGGTAGACCATAAAGAAGGCTGAGCACTGAACAATTGATGCTTTTGAACTGTGATGTTGGATAAGACTGTTGGAGTCTCTTGGATTGCAGAGAAATCAAACCAGTCAATCCTAAAGGAAATCAGTATTGAATAGTCATTGGAAGGACTGATGTTGAAGCTGAAACTTCAATATTTCAGCCACCTGTTCCAAAGAGCCGACTCATTGGAAAAAATCCTGATGCTGGGAGAGACTGAAGGCAGGAGGAGAAGGGGAAACAGAGGATGAGACGGTTGGATGGCATCACTGACTCGATGGAGACGAGTTCGAACTATCTCTGGGAGATGGTGAAGGACAGGAAAGCCTAGCATGCTATAGTCCATAGGGTCGCAAAGAGTCAGGCACAGCTGAGTGGCTGAATAATAATATTTGATAAGCATGAGTCTAATGTGGGCAGTATTTCTGAGCAATGTTCCCCCAAATTAGACAAGTCAGCACACCTAATCAAAATCAGTGCTAGACACACCCAGGCTGTCTGGTGCCCCTGCATCACAGCATAGAGTGACTGAGGCAAACCTCTTCATCCAATGGTTGCTTGACAACCTGGGGAACACTGTGGGGAGGGATATGGCAGGGAGTGGGAAGGGTTTTTCTCTCCCCAACTCACTAATTGCCTCTTTGGGTGAGAGAGGCATACTTGGTGGATCACTATGCTAGAAATTGAAAAGAATCTCTCATAATGGAAAGAATTAGTCCTCCTCTTCCCCAATCCTGGGAATTCTCATTGTTGGGAAAGACTGAAGACAGAAGGAGGCAGCAAAGAATGTGAAGATTAGATAGCATCACTGACCCAATGGATGGGAATTTGAGCAGACTCTGGGAGATAGTGAAGGATGGAGGAACCTGGTGTGCTGCAGTCCATAGGGGTTATAAAGAGTCAGACAGGACTTAGTGACTGAACAATAAAAACCCCATTCCCAACAACTTATTGGAATATAGAGTCCTAGAAAAAGGGTGGGGATGGAGGAGGACAACTATTATAAATCTGCTGGAAGTCATTGTTGAGTCAGAAGCCTGGGACAGAGTGTGAACAGGAACTCATAACCATAAAATAAAGTGAAACAAAATAAGAGAAAAAATAAAATCTGTTAGTTCCAAGAGTTCCAAAGGAGGCATACTCTTCCTGTAAAAGAAAAAGAGTCAATTGCTTTAAACTTCACTTAATAGGGTACACCTCTGAGGTCTTATTCCAGCAAGGACAAAGATTCTGTCCCTCTTTGTCATAGTGTCTGTTCAGAGTAGAAAACTGAAGAATATCTTTGAAAGAATGAGGGTTCCCTGGGGCTGTAGGCATGCTACTCAAAGGCTTTAAATCAGCAAAAGTTATAACCACATGTTAAATTAATTGAAATGCAAATTATGTGTGCTTAGTAGAGTGAAAAATCCTATACTTCTATTTCTATCACTTTTATTTACAAAGTATTTATGAAATCTCTAAAATGTTCAAGGTTCTATGTTAGGTGTTGAAAGGGATATCATTAGGAGCAAGACGTAGTGCCTTCGCTCCTATAACAAGGGACTTATTGAATAATGGGATATAAGAAAAGAACATGATGATATACTCGGTGTAATAGATAAATGACAAAAATAGGCACAGAAGATGAAAGGGTTTCAAGAATGTTTAAAGGAAATAGACATTTACTTATATTTTGTTTCCATTTTCTTTTTACATTGAGTCAAAAGGAAAAAAAATAAACATACCAGTTTTTAAAAATTTAAACATTTTTGCTTGTTTTTAAAAAGTCAATTAAAACAAGTTAAACTAAGTCTAAAAGTTATGATTCAAATGTCATGGATCAGAGAGTGATGGCGAGCAGAATACAAGCCATATGAATACTAAGGCAGAATATATTATGCTGCTTGGAATGCATATATATCTCTTTTCAACTGCCTGTTGCTAAAAAGTCTTTCAAAATAACTACTCAAAGAATAGCATGTTATTTTTTATCAGTGATCTGATACTAAATGGGTAACTATCACTAAATGAGTTTCTGAATAGTGAGTTTGTTACTCATTCTCCTGTTTCGGTCCCCCCAAAGGGTTCTTCTGCCTGACACTATTCATGCCAATAGAACAGGACTTGAATCTGGTTCAGAAGCAAAGGGAAGTTTAGTCTTTGATTAAATGGGCTTCCCTGGTGGCTCCATGGTAAATACCCTGCTTGCCAATTCAGGAGGTTCAGGTTTGATCCCTAGGCCTGGAAGATCCCCTGGAGAAGGAAATAGCAACCCATTCTAGTATTCTTGCCAGGAAAAGCCCATGGACAGATGAGTCCAGCAGGTTACAATCCATGGGATTGCAAAGGAGTCAGACCCTACTTAGTGATTAAACAACAGCAAAGAGTGGACAGGTACAAGCTCGTGCTCTAGAGCACCGAGGCTCATGGACAGGGCAGCCTTATAGGGTTGTTCTCGGAAGAAGGCGGAGTTCTCACGGGGCTGTGGCCTGCAGTGGCCGTCTTGAATCCAAGTGCTCAAGCAGCACTTCTTCACAAGGCCCCTCCCAGCTGAGATGTTGGTGTCTGCATGGCTTTTTCACACACGGATTGCTGGTCTTAAGTGCATGGGTGGCCATGCTGCCCTTGGTCCACCATGAGCAAGGAAACCAGAGGAAGAACAAAGGAAGAAGAAAAAGGTTAGGCTTTATTTTTAGATTCTATTTTTATTTCCTGGGTATTGTTCATGGGCTTGCCAACTACAAATTGGCACTTACCAAGAACATTGCCGACGACTGAACGACAAAGGCATTTGCCATCTGCCGTGGAGTTTGAACCCATGCTGCCATAGCCATTGACCTTCAACAACCCCTGCGGGAGTTGAGCCTGGAGTGAGGAGTGTGCTTCAGGGAATCTGGTGGGGCCGATCTTTAGATAGTCTGATGCTTTTAGGAACAGATTTTTTAATCTCAATCCTTGCATCTCACATCTAGAGAAGCACTAAATCCCTTCATGGTGACATCAGATCCTCATGAATAGCAAAAAAGCTTTTGTAAAATGAGTACTTCATGGTATTGAACTCCCCCTTCACCAAAACCTTATATATTGATTTCCCCCCACTGCTGCTTTGGAGCAGTCCCAGAGCTATCTGAGACACTGCTTCCCAGGCTTCAGTCCTCATTTTGCCCCAAGTAAAACTTAACTAGCAACTCTCAAGTTCTACATCTTTTTTTTTTAGTTGACAGGCTTTGGCAGTGAGAAATCCCTTCTCTGCCTCTTGTCCTGCTCCTTCCTTTGGAGGGATGCTGAGGAGCACAGGTGCATCTTCTCTAACTGCTTCCTATGAGTCTGGGCATCATCCTCACCCTGGGTAGAGGGGCAGAACCTCTCAACTGCCTTTAGCTTCATTTGATAGTCACTGGACCTCAGCCCTGTCCATTCCTTTTACTGCTGCTGCTGCTGCTGCTAAGTCACTTCAGTCAGTCCGACTCTGTGTGACCCTGTAGACGGCAGCCCACCAGGCTCCTCCGTCCCTGAGATTCTCCAGGCAAGAACGCTGGAGTGGGAACTTTTGGAGACAAAGGACAGCAGACGATATAAAATGTGGGGCCCAAATATTGGCAAGACAATTATGGTCATTAAAGGGCCCAGGAAAAGGTATCAATACAAAGTAAGTGATGCCAAGGAGGCCCCGTTTTTCTGTTGTTTTTGCTGTTTAGTCGCTCAGTTGTGTCTGACTCTTTTGCAACTCCGTGGACTGTAGCCTGCCAGGCTCCTCTGTCCACAAGATTTCCCAGGCAAGAATACTGGAGTGGGTTGCCATCTCCTTCTCCAAGGGAACTTCCCTACCAAGGGATCAAACCTGCATCTCCTGTGTCTCCTGCATTGCAGACAGGTACCACTGAGCCACCTGGGAAGCCAGGGCCTATTTTACCCCACTCCAAATTTGTTCTGCTAGATTAGGCTACCTGGTGTCTCAAGACAACTTGCTTTTCCCAGGAGTCTGTCTGCACTTCCTTCAATAAGGCCAATAGCATAAAATGTTGGCTGGTGCTCAGGCCCCTCTCTGTGGCCCTCAGTTGACAGGTTATGTAGGGCAATTTGGTTACCCAGGACAATACTAGCTAGTTAATGTAGTGAAGTCAAGGTTGATCTCCTGGGCCATTGTCACCATGGTAACGGTTACCTTTTCTATGGTTATAGTGTTTGTTACCTGTACTGTTACATACAATATTCCCTGACCAAGGTTACTAGCACCTCTGTGAATATAATGATTCTAGGGTCTTATTGGGGCATCTAAGTTACAAGTTTTAGCTGTGTTTTTGCCTTTTGAACTGTCTGATTCACATATCAGAGAGAGATTCACATGAGTAGTCAAGGGGGTTTGTTGTCCCAGGTTGTCTCTCTGGAGACTGGGGCTCTGGGATCCCTTCATTCAGGTGTGATGTACCCACCAAGTCATCCTCTGTAACTTAAGGGCTGAGTGGGTGGTTAGGATCACCCAGGGGGCCTGTTCCACTTAGAAGAGAGTTGGTCTTGCAGGCTGCCTGTTTTCCAAGTTTTTTTATTCACTCAGTCTTCTGGCTGGAAGGGGTGGGGAGCCAGATTGATGGGTGCTGGTAGCACCTGCTTGCCATATTCTGTGAAATTCACGCTTTCATGGTTTCTCCTACCTGAAGGGCACACACCTAGAAGGCATACATGAAGTTGTTCCATTTCAAGGAGATGAAGGTGAAACTTCTTGGGGAAATGGTCTACCATACATAAGTTCAAAGTCATTTAACTTTAACTTATCTCTTGGAGCTAACCACATGCAGAGCAGGACAATTGGAAGTAACAATTTGATTTCCTTGAGTCTCCTGGCATAGTTTGACTAAGGTTCCTTTCAAGGTCTGATTCAATCTCTCTACTTTCCTCAACAATTAGGGTCTCCAGGCTGAGTGCAAGGGCCATTTATGTCCAGGGCATTTTTTATCCCTTTTGTCACTTGAGGCAGGAGGCAGGAATGTTGAGTTATCATTGCTTTGTAGGGATCCTGGGAGCCCCAACCTGGGAATTGTCTCTATTTGTAATACTTTATCCACTTTAGCTGCTATTTTAGTTCTAGTAGGGAAAGTAGCTACCCATCCTGAAAATGTGTCCATAGCACTGGAACACCTGAAGTTGCCTGATGCTCTGAGCACGATAGTGCAACCAGACTGCCAGTCTTCCTCAGGATCCATCCTTTGGTCTGGCTGGATCTAATCTGGGATCCTCTGAGGGGTCTGTTGTTGGGGTTGATCAGGTGCATATGGGGCATACCTCAACTAGCTTTACATGCCAGGAATTACTATGACTAACTAATCCATTTTACAGGGCTTCCTTCCCATAGTGAGTTCCTTGATGCATTCCCTGATGGGTTGACAAGTTTCAGCTTGGGAAAATAATTTCCCATGTTCATTAATTAGCCATTCATGACCTTCCAGATCTCTAATGAAGCCCCATACTTTTCCTTTGTATAGACCGGGGGGTAATTGATGAATCTGGTGTCTTAGGAATGAGGAGTAATTGCCAGGTTACTGGCCGTTTCAGAAGTTGTGTCTGCTTGGTCGTTTCCCTTTAGTAACTCCATATTCCCTTTTTGATGATCCCTACAGTGAATTAATGCTGCTTTTTTCAGAAGCTGCACTGCTTCTAGGAAATTCAACATCTTTAAGCCATGTTTCACCAGTTTATTCTAAGAACTAAGCTTATCCCTTTCTTTCTAAACAGGCCTGTATCTGTAGGATGGCAAACACATTCTGGGAGGCTATATAAACATTTAAGATCCTTCCTGTCCCAACCAAGCCCTAGGGCTTGGGTGAGGGCTGTCATTTCGACCTTTGGAGCTGAAGTCCCCAGGAATAGGCTCTGTGCCTCTATAACTTGGGTCTGGGAAGTTAAAATATCCCTCCAGCCCCTTTCCGTCTTTCAGCAACTGTTGCTGTCTCTGAGCCATTCCTCCTCGGCATTTAGGAGAGGCTTACTTCCTAGGTCAAGGAGACTGGAATAGATTCTATCTATGGTTTCTATACAGTTGTGCTCCAGGGTCTTCCCTGGTGGGTCAGAGGTAAAGAATCCTCCTGCAATACAAGACACCTGGGTTCTATCCCTGGGTTGGTAAGATCACCTGGAGGGGAAAATGGCAACCTGCACCAGTACTTGCCTGCAGAATTTCAAGGACAACAGTGGACTACAGTCCATGGGGTAGCAACAAGTCTGACACTACTGAGCCACTTAGCATTCTCTTCATCACCATCGTAGTAATCATAGAAAGCCTCAGTCAGGCAAGAGGATGGGGTATGTGGTCCTATTTCCAGTGTCTGAAATTTCTCTAATGTCAGAGGCACTTTGAGAAGTGAAATATAACCTTGGGATTGCCATTTGCTTCCAATGACTCTGGGTCAGAAACGGTATCCACTGAGAGACACTCCCTGCTCTTGGCATGCTGAAGTGTATTCTGTTGGTTCCTGATTGGTTTCCTTTATTTTATTCTAATCAGCCGTCTTCCTTCCTGCTGCCTGGGTACTATTTAGGATCATATTTTTATAATGGGTCAGCCTCCGTCTTCCATTGTCTTGGTGGTTTCACTTGGCTTCAGTGGTCTCTTTGCTTCCTCTCTGACTTTTGAAAAGATCAGGACTTTTTCTTTCCTTGTTAGGGGTACATTGAGGAGGCTCTGGATGTCAGCCCAGCTGGGTCATGGGTCCAAAAGATTCTTCTAATCAGACTCAGAAACCCATCTGGATCTTCCCTCAACCCCTTACTATGACTTTTCCAGTTATACTGATCAGAAGTGGAAAATGGGATGTTTATCTGGATGAGCCCTCCTTCTCCATCAGGGTCTGCCTCAAAGGGGTACATTGCCTTGTGGGTTTTGCACCCTGGGTTTAAAAGTCCTCTGATTCGCAAAAGTACTCTAAAGCTCCACTGTCATTGGTGACCTCTTTCAGTCATCAGTGTCCTTTATGAAACTAAACCCAAAGGGTAATTTTCAATTCTCATATCCCTTTATGCCTCAGGAGCATTTAACATTGTTGACTCTTCTGCCTTCTTGGAAAATCCGCCTTTCCTTAGCATTTTTGGCCCTGTGCTCTCTTGCGTCTCTTCCTACCAGACTGATCATTTCTTTTTCAGTCTCTGAAGGCTGTCTCATCCCTTCATCCCTTGTCAGTGTTGCACAACCTTAGTCTTACACCTGGCTTTATCACAACGTGCTCTCTCTCTCTCTAGGAAACCTTACCCACACTCATGACTTCCATTATCCTCTATATCCTTGATCTATCTGTGGAGTTCATATGTGTACATTAAGATATCATTTGTGAATTTTGAAACAGCTTCAAATCCAACAGGTCCAAACTAAGCTCACCATATTCCACACTAATCAGTAGTTTCTGTCTTGGTGACTGGCCTTTATATCAACTAAGTTGCATAAGTCAGAAACTCAGAAGTCATTTTTGATACTCCATGTGCATTATCTGTGATAAGAGATTAATTAGTAAGGCCTTATAAGATCTTATTTCCCACAAAAGAGGATGCAATTAAAAACAGTTGCAAAAAAGTAAACAAATGCTAGGATAGAAATAGAAGATACTTCTGGAGAAACTATAGTGAAAGTTGGTGAGAACCACATACAAGTTCTTCCCTGAATCTTACTCAGTCCTTGTATGCATATTTGGAACAAAGGGTAGACAGGGTCAAATATATATGGCTCTCAGAAAAAAATATCTGTCCAACTACTTTTGAGGTTTTTTTTTTTTTTTGAAAAGTGACATAGTACTTACTGGGATGAGCCTCTAAAAAGAGACACTATTTTTTCCAATGCCAATGGATAGGTCTGCTTTGAATCATCACTTATTATCAAAAATGCATTTGGACATTAGTGTTCAGAATGCTCTTCTAACTTCAGTCTCTTCCCAAACAGGGTGGGTATAGGAGCTCTGGGAACAAATGAAAGGTTTTAGCTTGTTTGTGTTCTTTTCCATGGAACATGCTTCTGAAAAAGATGCATTTTCTCTTCTTTGTAAACTACAGGATAATGTATCTAGAGTAACTATCCTGCAGCTTTCAGAATTAGCTGGGCAAATCTTGTTGCTGCCTTAAGAGATTTTTTAATTGTATAGTTTATTTCTGTAATTGCTTTATTTTACAGTGCTTTTATTTCCTGTAAGTGCACTTTGTGTACATGGCAATTGTTGTTCCTTTAATTATAAGGTTAAGTTACATATAATTACAGGATAAATACACAGCTATTTCTGTCCTGTGTGCCAGTATTTAGGTAACTTGGTATTTGTACAAGAAACCAAAGGATTCTTGGGAGTCTTTCCCTTGATTTCCACATAAATTAAGCTCCAGTGTAAAATGCGATCATGTATTATATTCTTTTTCCTTTTAAATCACTGTAAGTGCCAGACCAAAGTACACCTTTATGAACTAAATTACATTTCAATGAGAATGACTAGCATAGGCATCTTAAAAAATACCATCACAAAACATTCTTATAAGTTTCAAAGGAAATATTTATTATGGTAATTTTAATACTCCTCAATTTCAAGTTTTGTCATTTGTTGTTGCTATTAACTCTTCACTTAATATATAATACATCTAACTGAAAATGAGAGAAAAAAATCACAGTTCAGAATACATTCAAATATTAACTCTACAAATTAAAACAATAAAAATTAAAATAATGAATATTTTCATTTCACTTTCTTTAACTCTTACCATAATTACTAAAAATAATCTTATTTTGTGATTTTTTAAGTAGAAAAATTTCCAACTTTGCATCAACTTCTGCAATGATTCTAGAATTAAAAAGATTTTTTAAAAAATGACATGTTTTAGTATTTCCTCATTAATCATACTTACTAACCAAATAAGTATGGTTCGTTAGTAAATTCATAGCCATTTATTTGCTGCTCACTGTGTTCCAGGACTGAATATACTGTGTTCAGTGTGTTTCATTATCTAATGGGAGAGATAAACAGATAAATAAATAATTGTAATTTGTGTTAAAAGTTCCCTAATAGTTTTCCATAAAATTTCCTAATAGTTTTCCATGTGGCACAAAAGAAAGTCATCAGTGACAGTGAGTGCAGACCAGGGTGAAGAGCAGGAGGGGAAGAAATCGAATCTTTAAAGGTGAAAAACTGTCCTCTAGGTAGGCAATATAAATTTCTAAAACACATGCATATTTACTTATGATTTCAAAAATTATGCTAATGGGAACTACATATTAAAGTTTGTCAAATCTCATATGAACTTATTTTCTGAGTGCATGATGTATGCTCAAGAAGGTTTCTCACTTGAAGGATGAAATGTATAAAGATTTCTAGAATTGGGCAAACTTAAAGTTGTGGGTTTCAACCTAAAACAATCCACAGGTCTCTTTTTGCTCCCCCCCAGATCTTTTAGTTCTCCTGATTGCATTGGAAAGGAGATCTATTTTAAGGGCTGGTGTGTCTTTAGCCTCTTCCTTTAATTTGTGAATATCTCTCTTAACAAAGAACTGTGTTCCTAGTCCAGAGCCATTTATATAACTATAGCTGCCAAGAGAATACAGCGCATGGAGCTAAAGCAACCCAGAGGAATATCAATCAGTGGAGCACATGTCATGTTGATAATAAATACTGAAGACTGGGCATCCTGAGTCCACAAACCCAGAGGAGGATGTACTGTATTTCACTCAGACATGGTAGCACTGTCCCTTCCATCTGAATTTCCTGACGGTTTAAGCAAACATGATCTTGGCCTCTGCAGTTTCATATGAAGCTCGCAACAGGCCAATATTCTCATTTCCTACATACATTCCCATGGGTTCAAGTATAATCTTTAGAGAATATCAGACCTTTCTGCCATGACAACTCTACTAGATGCTAGTATTTCTCTGCTTTATGGCAGAGAGTGTTAGAAAGGTAATAAAAATAGTACCTCTTGAAGACAGCTTCCTTCTCCCCTCAAATCTTTGTCTTCAATATGCTCTGAAACAACAAATGGAATTTCTTGAGACCTCAGGATTTCTTGGATAGTGGAAAAGGATAGGCTACCTCTCACTTTGTGGGGAAACCTCAGCAGCTGTAGAATATATGAGACTACAGTTGCCCAGGGAATTATTTTGCTAAATATTTGCTGGAATTATTTTGTTAAATATTTACTAGCAAAATAAGTAAAAATTGCTTTCTGTCACCAAATAACTCAGTCTAGGGCCTGTAAAAGAAACCAGTGTATCTCCAGCATCTAGAACAAAAGCTATATCATTATCACCTCTCATTATATATTTGAATAAATCAATATATAGCTTGAAAAAATTAAGGTACAAATGCATATGGACAAAGGCAAGAGATGTGAATGAGCAACCAAAGTTCACTGATGAAGTAACTGAAGCATAGAGATGTTGAGTGGCTTACAAATTATATGGACTTCCCCAGTGGCTCAGAGGGTAAAGAATACGCCTGTAGTGCAGGAGACCCAGGTTTGATCCCTGGGTTGGGAAGATCCTCTGAGAAGGAAATGGCAACCCACTCTAGTACTTTTGCTTGGGAAATCCCATGGACAGAGGAGCCTGGTGGGCTGCAGTCCATTTGGTAGCAAAGAATAGGACATGACTGAGCGACTAACGAACACAAGTGTCAGAATTAGGGTATAATGCCTGTCTCTAGGTTTGTCCCTTTTATAATTGTATTAAGAAGTGATCAAGGTCAATGTGCAGAACCGAATGAAGCTGGCTTACCCAACTCAATGACCCTGGGCCTGTCAGCTACCAAAGGTAACTTCTGACCATAGCTTATTTATTGAGCAATCGTCACTAAGGCCTGTGCCTCCATGTCTTTTGATTACATCTGGGGCATGAAGGCATGGTGTTTGCAGCATCACTGTGCATTAGCAAGACAGAGCTTTCTCCACCTTTTCCGCATCTTGAAAATCTACTTACCTGGATAAGTTCGTAAGAGGAGAGGAGAACAAGAAAGAAGGGAAGGAAGAATTCTAAGAAATCTGTCTGTCTGAGTGATTATCTGTTTCCCACTGAGGTTTTCTGGTTAATATACAAGTTTCTGGAAACAATGAGTAAAGATGTGGTTGGAGGGTCATTCATTAGCTTCCACCATCGTGAAATTCACCTAAAGTCTACTGAAACGTATGATTAAAAACACTCGTTAAGTGGATATAAACAGAAACAACAAAAATCTAGTGGTTTAGTGTAATTTTATTTTGGAATTATTTTAGAGTTACAGAAAATTTGCAAGTTTAATACAAAACTCCAATATGTCTTTCATTCAGCTTCCTTTAATGTTAACATTTTTTATAACTATGGTATGTTAATCAAAACTAAGAAACTTACTTGTTATTGGGACCTTAAATACTTTACTAAGAGTTGAGTTAATGGATAAATGAAGATTAAATTTATATTTTTGTTTGGAAGACTCAATATTATATTTGTGCCTATTCTCTCAGGATTAATATATAAATTTAATGTGATTCCTATGAATGAAAGTAGCATTTTCTTTAGAACTTGACAAAATGATTTTAAATTTTATTTTACAAAAGTAGAGTGATAAAAATTATACTGATATTAAAATATGTTACTTTTTTAAAACAATGTCCCATGGATGTGACAAACAATATAAATTGTCAGCAGACAAACCTCAGGAATAGAGCTAGATAAGCAGAAAAGTATGATAAATGTTACAGTTCAAATCAGTAGAAAATAATGGAATACTGCATAAATATTTTGGATAAAAATGACCACAGAATTATTTTGATTTTGAGAAATATAAATCAATGAAATTCCTAAAAGACTGAAATTATTAAACAGAATAAGAACACTAGAATCATATGTGAGTTATATATATATATATAATTTTATAATGAGAAAGGATGTTAAAACATGACAAAAAAGGCAGAAATAACAAACAAATATCAATTTGACTACATACATCTTTAATATGTTTCCATGTGGAAAAGGAAAGTAAAATTACATTTCTGAAGGTGGTAGATGACACTCTGAAATATGCTACTTTGACATCAGGATTATTTTGAGCTAAAGGCACTTAAAAAAAAAAAATAGCAAATGCAAGCCCAGCATTCTAATCTCACCCTTCCTTCTAAAAACAGGAGACAAAAGTTCCCATGTGAAAGATGCCCTTCCTATACCAAGAGAAATGAATAACTCGTCAATGGAAGTCAAAGTCGAGAGAATTCTGTACAAACAGACCTTGTGAAAACAATTTCTTATCTTCCTTTAGCCTTCCCATACAGTTTAGTTCCTTTTCTACAATTGCCTCTCTGTGTCCAACCTGGTATAGAAGTATTTAGGTTTTGCCACTGTTTGGGGGCTCATTTCCTGTGTCATGTAAAACATATAAATTTGTATGCTTTTCTCCTATTAATCTGTCCTTTGCCAGTTTAATTCTTACGCCCAACCAAAAAACTTGAGAAAAGAGGCAAAAATGTTTTCTCCCTTACATTCAAAACATGTTAACTTTTCATATGAAAAAATTGTAAATTTTAAAATACATTAAAAATCTAAACGTAGAGAAGATAATTATTCTTAAATAAGTGTTAAAAAAAACCCTCAAAATCAAGACCAAAAAAAAAGAAAAAAGAGCACTCTATTTATAATTTTAAAAAATGAACATGAAATGAACATGAACTGTTCAGGAAAAGATATTAAAATAGACAATTAACAATTTAAAATTGTAATGACCAGGAAAGATGTGCAATTTTCAAGAAGATGTATCATTTATGGAAGTGAGAAAAATTTAAATTAAAAATGAGTACAGCCAGTGTTGCCTTAAACAAGGAGAATGTGGGAAGTCAATTCATAGAATCTATAAACCCATTCTATGAATCACATTGGCAATCTATATCTAAACCCTTGAAGACTGCAGTTCCAGTGTTAGTAATCTATCCCTAGGAAACAGTGAAGTATTAGGATAAAATTTAACCACAAATACAGTTATTGTATCACTTAGCAAGTAAAATTAGAATAAAAAAGGACTTTCTATAAAGAATGATTGAGAAATCATTCCATTTATATGCTGAAATGCATAGAGATTAATGAAATGAATTTGAAGAAATGTATTTATTGATTTTGGAAATGTTTACAATATATTTAGTAAGAGAGAATACTGTAAAACATATCTGCATAAAATATATACATACATAAAAATGTCTGGAAATATATTGGTCAACATGAACTTTTAGAAATACTGACTTATTTCCTCTCTGTTTTATATTGATATTACTCTTTTTCTATATATATTATATATTTTATAGTTTAAAAATAAAATAAATCCCAGAAATTGTCTCTATGCTAATCAGCAGTAAATCTAATAGGCAAATAAATACCACACAAGTTTTCTCTGTAGTAAAAGTTGCACCCTGGCAATCTTTTTCCTGAGCAACGGTATGAAAGGTTTTGCAAAATTTATAGTAAATAAGAATGTGTTCCATCATTAATATCATTTGAATTAAGTCAGATAAGGCCCTAAGGTCACTCAGAGTCTTTAATGGAGCATACGTTTGATTCAATAGAAACATTATAGCCAAAACATTTGCATCAGTGAACTACACATGAATTAAAGATAAGTGAATCAAAAGCCTTAATGTACTGATTTTGGAGTCACAAAGTTTGTATAATTGTTAAATGTTTCATTAATTTACCAAATGGTTTCTACTTCATGTCTTTTTCGATTTGCAAATTAGAGATAGTACAAAATACACTCTGTGCACCATATGAAACATCAAGCTAATGCTTAGGAAACACTTAGAGACCTTTTGAAGTAAGTAGAATGTATATCAATAGAAATCATAGTATGTCTTTTAAGAGAAAAGCTTATGACTATAGATAGTTTTTGAAAAAATACTGAATTTCAAATATACCTCTTGTAGTAATTTTAATGCTGGTCAAAAGTATAGCAATGTATAATTTAGAAAATTTGCCATGTGATTTAACTGAAATTCACGTCTCTGTGAAATAGAAAGTATTTAAATGTTGTAAACCAATTTATGGAAAACTGAAGCCTTGAGAGGCTAAGGTGTGAGATATAATTCTCTGGTGGTCAGAAAAGAGTGGTCAGTTATTGGTGTCTGTCTTTAAAGAGTCTTAACATATTTTCAGAAGGAGGTAGCCAGACTTGTGATAAAGTCCTAAAATAATTTCATATGAACATCAGTTGAAAATACTGAGCTTGGAGAAGAGATATTGTGAATACAGATGAGACCTGGGTTCAGATGTCACCATGCTGGCTTGAATAACAGGTAATCTCAGGTTTATTTTTGTTTTGCTTTGAATTAAAAAAAAAAAAAGTCTAGGTTTACAACTTGGTTCTGCCACTTAGTAGCTATGAAATCTGAGGAGTGTTGTGTTCCTTATCTTTAAAATGAAGGTTTTCATACTTCCCTTTTAATGGATTAAAAGGTGGATTTGATTCTGAACCTGAGAAAGGAATACAGAAGCTCCCCCATTTAAATTAGAGGATGCTTTGAAACAATAGCAACCAATTTACCCAAAAAAAATTCACCAGCTATATTGTGAAGATAATATTTTAAAAAATAATTGAAGTCACTGGGCCAGAACCTACAATTTAGTGGACACTCAGAAACATCAACATCACTTTTATTTTATCTGATGTCCCCTGAAGGCAGCACATCTTTGATTGTTGAGTGTGATTTTGATAAATGGGCTATTGTTTCAACTTCTTGCTCAGCTTGAGAGTCAAACACAATGGTTCTTACATGGCTGATCATCTTCTGAGTGTCTTGGTTTGAGAACAAATATTAGGAGTTTTGAATAATTTAAGAGATTCACTTTCATCCCCAACTACTCAATGCTGTTTTCTCCAATATTGTTTTGGAAAATATTTTTCTTTCTCTCCTTTTGATTGGGTAGCTCATGGTACCTTTAGATGTAGCATTCTCAATGGCTAAAGCCGAGATATAATCTGAAGGTGGGGTGAATATTTGGCAGTTTGACAGTTCTAAGGACCTGTGAAGATTCTCCAGTGGCCCTGATATATGAATCTTCAGAGTATACTGGCAATTCCAGTTCCATACAATTGAATTCTAGACATCCTTAGGATGCTAACTTCACAAGATTAAATTTGAGGTCTTTCAACTCATCAAACAACCACTAACTTAATAGCTATACTCAAAGCTTCTACAATGAAATAATCTGGGTTTTAAACTTCCTGTAACCTTTATTAGTTATGCGACATTGTGCAAATGATTAAACCTCTCAGTACCATCTCTGGTGTAAGGTAAGGATTTTTAATAATACCTGCCTTGAGGTCCTGTTATGTGAATGACATGAATGAATACATTTAAATGGGTTGAATGATCCCAGAATATAAATGTTGAATAAATATTGACTATTAATATTTGCTAAACTGACCACAATGATGTACTGTGTGCATGATATCTGTTGGAAATGCTTAGGACATATAATTTGAAAATTTCTTCCAGGCTTTTCTTGGTTGAAGTTTGATGCCCACTCAGTTACATTCAGGGTAACACTGAACACTTGTTGGCAAGCTGTCTAACTGTTGGATGCCTACTGAGAATAGCTTTCTAAGACTCTGTTAAGTTTAGGCTAATATCATATTGATCTTAGATTTTTAGCCTTACGTTTTACACAAGGAAAAAAAAGGAAAATGACAAGACAAAGGAGAGGTAATAAATTTTAGTAGTTAAATCACTATACATGAACACTATTATTAGAGGAAAGAAGAGGAGTTACTGAAAGTAAGAAATGAGAAATAGAAGGGGTAGATTTCTGATTTAATGTCTAGTGTTAGAAGGGGTAGATTCCTGATTTAATGTCTAGTGTTAGTCGTTCAGTCATATCCAACTCTTTGCGACCACTCTTTGGACTGTATCCTGTCAGGATAATAATTTAATTATTTTCTCATACAAAGACTTCTCTGAATTATAGTTAAGAAATGGCAACCCAATCCAGTATTCTTGCCTGGAAATTTCCATGGACAGAGGAGCCTGGTGGGCTACAGTCCATGTGGTCACAGAGTCGGACACTACTGAGTACACACGTGCACACACACACACACACACACACACACACACACCTCACAAAACCCACCAGATGTCTGTACTGCAAAATGTAAGCATAGAGTACTACTGAAAGCAACGCTTTACATCGCTATGTGAAAGGCTTCCTCTAATATAAAATGTCAGTTCCTGATTAAAGAATTTTTAAACCCACACATTTATTAAGTCATAAATAGTCTTCTTTAAAATAATATACATTTTAAAAAGTGTTCACAATTGTGTGTATTAGTCAATTAGTCGTGTCTTACTCTGTGACTCCGTGTACTGTAGCCCACCAGGCTCTTTTCCATGGAATTCTCCAGGCAAGAATACTGGAGTGGGTTGCCATTCCCTTCTCCAGGTGATCTCTCTGACCCAGCGATCAAACCTGGGTCTTCTGCATTGCAGGCAGATTCTTTACCAGTGGAGCTATCAGGGAAGTTCACAAATGAAGGTACCTTAAAATATAAATGGGTAAAAGTTATAACAGCTAATTTAATCAAATGCAAATGGCTAATGAATATGGGAAAGTGGTTAATCTACTAAAAATAATATATAAAAGTAAATTAAGATTTTATGTTCTGTGATTCTTCTCTTTTATCTCTCCTTCTGTTTTTTTTTTTTTCTCTCTCTCTCTCTTTTTTTGCATTGTATTGTTTTAGTTTTTGGACTAAATATTAGAGTAAAATAAAAATGCTGATTTTAGAGTTGGAGAGGGTTTGGGAAAATAACACCCACGTACTCTGTTGGAAGATGTGCAAGCTTATATGCCCTTCCTAGAGTGTTGTTTCCAGTATTTACCAAAATTTAAAATGTTAATAGAATTTATCCAAGTGATAATTCAAGTGTGTAAATATTGCAGTTATCACATGGTTATATGATAATACAAAATTTTAAATACCCTAAAAGCCATTAATGTACAGCACATTGTCAAAATAGAAAAATACATATTTGTTGAAAAATAATCCCCATTTCCTAGTACAAAAGACAATAAAGTGATTTAATAAGCATCAGCATTGTATGATGATGTTGTAGATAAATGTGTAGGGGGTAGGGGAAGAGAGAAGGATTGGTTGATTGATGGATGGATAACTTCCCTATTTAATGCATGCATGCATGCTTAGTTGCTCAGTCATGTCCAACTCTTGCTACCCCATGGACTGTAGCCCACCAAGCTTCTTTGTCCATGGGGTTTCCCAGGCAAGAATACTGGAGTGGTTTCCATGCTCTCCTCCAGGGGATCTTCCTGACCCAGGGATCAAGCCCAAGTTTTCTGCATCTCCTGCATTGGCAGGCGGATTCTTTATCACTGAGCCACCTGGGAAGCCCTATTAAATAGGAATTGTCAATTATCATGACAAGTAAGAAACAAGTTGTTTTTGTTCAGTCCCTCAGTTGTGTCTGACTCTTTGTGACACCATGGACTACAGCACACCAGGTTTCCTGGTCTCTCACAAACTTCCGGAGCTTGCTCAAACTCAAGTCCATTGAGTTGGTGATGCTGTCCAACCATCTCATCCTCTGTTGTCTCCTTCTCCTCCTGCCTTATATCTTTCCCAGCATCAGGGTCTTTTCCAATGAGTCAGTTCTTCCCATCAGGTGGCCAAAGTATTGGAACATAGGCTTTAGTATCAGTCCCTCCAATGAATATTCAGGACTGATTTTCTTTAGGATTGACTGCTTTGATCTCCAAGGGACACTCAAGAGTCTTCTCCAACACCATAGTTCAAAAGCATCAATTCTTCAGCACTCAGCCTTCTGGGAACTCAGGCAACTGAAAAAACTAACAGCCATAAGCAAAAAGCCCTTTGTAGCTATTGTTTTACAGTATTTACCAAATATACCAAAGAGGGTAGAGGAAGAATCTTACTATATGTTAGTGGAGGTAATTGAGCCAGGGAAAATCTAGAATAAATACATTTGATTTTCTATTATTGACTACCTTGTATTTATTCTTTTTTTCTTGATTTAGCCTATCTTTACATCATAGCAAATTCATCTACAAGCATTTTACAGGAAGAGTGCATTGCACTATCACTGTGTATGCCAGTGAAGAACACACCAAGGTTCTCTTTCTAGAGGGAAAGGAACAGAAACCATTTGGAGGGTTTACCATTACTAGATTACTAAAATTCTTCCTTGCCCTGAAATGTTTATCCTCCATTCCTTCTCTTGTCTCTAGTGATGATTTCAGGGAAGCAAACTCTGACCTGCTGGAAGAGAATGCTGGAATCTGTACTTTTCTCACAATGTTTTACAAGTTCTAATGGGAGAAAAGAAATGGACATATGCCTACTTTATATCTTTTAAGAGCAGCACACCTGGTCTATCAAACATCATTAAGCTACCTCTCTCTCTTTAATGTCAAATATCTCTGGTCTGCTTATAATCACTAAAACCTTTAGTTTTTCATCATAAACTAGATCAAAGGATAGTAAGATATTTTGTTTTTATATAAGTAATATCAAAATTCTCTTGCTGACATTATTATATTATTACAAAAGACAAGTGTATACTTTAAAAAAAAAAAAGATTTGTGCTCTATGCTGAAAGGGTTTAGAGCTATGTTGATTGTGGCTGACACAGCCGTGTACAGTTGATTTTCATTATTCACAGTAGTTATGTTTTATAAATCATCACAAACACTGAATTAGTCAATACTGAGTCATTGCTCCTTGTCAAAATACAGGGTTAGGTTCCTCAAAGCCTCCCATTACATTTTTACCAACCAATTGATACATAACCTTCTCTTCTAATTGTTGTGAAAGTTGCTCAGTTGTGTCCTACTCTTTGCAACCCCATGGGCTACACAGCCAGGGAATTCTCTAGGCCAGAATACTGCAGTGGATAGTCTTTCCCTTCTCCAGGGGATCTTCTCAACCCAGGGATCGAACCCCGGTCTCCCGCATTGCAGGGGGATTCTTTACCAGCTGAGCCACAAGGAAAACCCAAGAATACTGGAGTGGGTAACATTTCCCTTCTCCAATGGATCTCCCTGACCCAGGAATCAAATGAGGGTCTCCTGCATTGCAAGCGGATTCTTAACCAACTGAGCTATCAGGAGATTAAAGACACTTTATTTAATATATATTCTGATTTATTAACAATGAACTCACAACCAACAGAACTATACAACTCATGCCTGAACAAAGCTTATTTAACACATGCATTTTCTCGTAAAAGACATCACAGCTTTGTACTTAGGAACACTAGACAGCACTTCAGCACTAAACTTGGGGACCATTTAAAAAAGTAAAAGTATGAAGAAAGAAAAAATGAGAAAAAGGTAGCACTGAATAGGGCAAATGAAGAACACTTCACTTCAAATGTGAAAGTTAAAATAAGAAGTTGAGTGGAAAGAGGGAGACTCAAGAAGAAGGGGATATAAGTGCGCTTACTTGCCGTACAGCAGAAATGAACACAGCCTTGTAAAGTAACTCCCCCTCTACTGAAAACACCGAGAAGTCAGAGCATTGCTTTGTTCAGCCTCATCTGGGAATGTGTACCTTGGAAAACTCAAGGTTTTTGCTGTCATGTACACATGCACAGATGATCCCCAAAAGGACTGCAAATATTGATTTGGGGGTTACAAGTAAATTTTGATGAATAGATGGAACTTCAAATATGGAATCCATGATAATGCCAGTGGCATGCATATTTAACTGAAATACTTTTGAAGGCTCAGCAGGAGCAAAAGGTAACTTTTAATTTTCATCATCCAGAAAAAATTATGTTTGCCATGTCACCAACTAATCAACCCCAGCCCTGCAGGTATGTGGAACCCTACATGCCAAAATGACATAGTAGGCATATTTAGAATAGGTAATATGTGAACAGCATCATCTTTTAGGATTTGAAATAGCTCAACTGGAATTCATCATCTCCATTAGCTTTGTTCTTAGTGATGCTTTCTAAGGCCCACTTGACTTCACATTCCAGGATGTCTGGCTCTAGGTGGATGATCACACCATCCTGATTATCTGGGTCATGAAGATCTTTTTTGTACAGTTCTTCTGTGTATTCTTGCCACCTCTTCTTAATATCTTCTGCTTCTGTTAGGTCCATACCATTTCTGTCCTTACTTGAGACCATCTTTGCATGGTATTTTCCCTTGGTATCTCTAATTTTCTTGAAGATATCTCTAGTCTTTCCCATTCTATTATTTTCCTCTATTTCTTTGCACTGATCACTGAGGAAGGCTTTCTTATCTCTCCTGGCTATTCTTTGGAACTCTGCATTCAAATGGGTATATCTCTCCTTTTCTCCTTTGCTTTTAACTTCCCTTCTTTTCACAGCTATTTGTAAGGCCTCCTCAGATAGTCATTTTGCTTTTTTGCATTTCTTTTTCTTGGGAATGGTCTTAATCCCTGTCTCCTGTACAATGTCATGAACTTCTGTCAATAGTTCATCAGGCACTGTCTTTCAGATCTAGTCCCTTAAATCTATTTCTCACTTCCCTGTATAAGGGATTTGATTTAGGTGACAGCTGGATTGTCTAGTAGTTTTCCCCACTTTCTTCAATTTCAGTCTGAATTTGGCAATAAGGAGTTCATGATCTGAGCCACAGTCAGCTCCCAGTCTTGTTTTTGCTGACTGTATAGAGCTTCTCCATCTTTGGCTGCAGAGAAAATAATCAATCTGATTTTGGTGTCGACCATCTGGTGATGTCCATGTGCAGTCTTCCCTTGTGTTGTTGGGAGAGGGTGTTTGCTATGACCAGTGCATTCTCTTGGCAGAACTCTATCAGCCTTTGCCCTGCTTCATTCTGTACTCAAGGCCAAATTTGTCTGTTACTCTGCAGTGGCCACTGGACTGGAAAAGGTCAGTTTTCATTCCAATCCCATAGAAAGGCAATGCCAAAGAATGCTCAAACTACCGCACAACTGCACTCATCTCACACGCTAGGAAAGTAATGCTCAAAATTCTCCAAGCCAGGCTTCAGCAATACGTGAACCGTGAACTTCCAGATGCTCAAGCTGGTTTTAAAAAAGGCAGAGGAACCAGGGATCAAATTGCCAACATCTGCTGGATCATCAAAAAAGCAAGAGATTTCCAGAGAAAATATCTATTTCTGCTTTAGTGACTATGCCTAAGCCTTTGACTGTGTGGATTACAATAAACTGGAGAAAATTCTGAAAGATGTGGGAACACCAGTCCACCTGACCTGCCTCTTGAGAATCCTGTATGCAGGTCAGGAAGCAACAGTTAGAACTGGACATGGAACAACAGACTGGTTCCAAATAAGAAAATGAATACATCAAGGCTGTATATTGTCATCCTGATTATTTAACTTATATGCAGAATACATCATGGGCAACGCTGGACTGGATGAAGCACAAGCTGGAATCAAGATTGCTGGGAGAAATATCAATAACCTCAGAAATGCAGATGATACCACCCTTATGGCAGAAAGTGAAGAGGAACTAAAGAGCCTCTTGATGAAAGTGAGGGAGGAGAGTGAAAAAGTTTGCTTAAAACTCAACACTGAGAAAACTAAGATCATGGCATCTGGTCTCATCACTTCATGCAAATAGATGGGGAAACAGTGGAGACAGTGTCAGACTTTATTTTTTTGAGCTCCAAAATCACTGGTGATGGTGACTGTGGCCATGAAATTAAAAGATGCTTACTCCTTGGAAAGAAAGCTATGGCCAACCTAGGCAACATATTAAAAAGCAGAGACATTACTTTGCCAACAAAGGTCCGCCTAGTCAAATCTAAGGTTTTTCCTATAGTGGTGTATGGATGTGAGAGTTGGACTACGAAGAATGCCAAGTGCCAAAGAATTGATGCTTTTGAACTGTGGTGTTGGAGAAGACTCTTGAGAGTCCCTTGGACTGCAAGGAGATCCAACCAGTCTCTCCTAAAGGAGATCAGTTCTGGGTATTCATTGGAAAGACTGATGTTGAAGCTGAAACACCAATAATTTGGCCACCTGATGCAAAGAGCTGACTCATTTGAAAAGACCCTGATGCTGGGGAAGATTGAGGACAGGAGAAGAAGGGAATGACAGAGGATGAGATGGTTGGATGGCATCACAGACTCAATGGACATAAGTTTGAGTAAACTCTGTGAGTTGGTGATGGACAGGGAAGCCTGGCAGTTCATGGGGTCACAAAGAGTCGGACATGACTGAGCCACTGAACTGAACTGAACTGAATATGTGAACAAGAGTAAACACACAGTGATAATAAATAGATTAATATATCTATGTTATAATTGCAAAGGGTGAAATTATAACATCATCTGGACTTTTAATAGCCATTTTATTCTATTATAATTCTGTTTTCAAGGTGCAAATAATGCTTACCTTGGATTTAAAAAACAAAAAATCTTGTATTTGATTTTCTCTTTGATTTACAAACTGGACTATGATGGACAAGCCTATTACTTGTGTTTGATTGAATGTCTATGAAATTATAAATAATAGCATATATTGAAAGATATAGTGATATAATGTATGAGAGAGTTTGTTATATAACATTACACAAGTAGAAGTTACCATCATAAATAATCAGGTCATGAATTTATTACATTTGAAGAGCATATCAATCATTTATACCTCTAAATGCATTAAGGCTACAAGAAGAGGCTTCAGTGAAGCCTTCAGAAATAAAGCATAAGATCCCTTGATATCCTTGGAGGGAGAAGAAGCCACCACTGGTGATAAAATAAATAAGAATTGAAAGCACAGTGTGAGACTGCCAATGAAAAACTCTTCCTATGCCAAGTTATGATAACTGTTGGTTTTGACCGTCCTGCAACTAGGCCCCGTTTCATATTTTATAGGTTTAGGGTGGAAGAAGGAGTGCCCTTATTTCATCAAATGCCTTTCACTTCCCTCCCAGGCTCACAGATTGACAGCAATGGCCAGCCTTTCCTGCAGTGAGCCTGCGGCACTATTGTTCTAAAAAATGGAATATGGGTAGAAGTAACCTATTATCGCTTCTGACTTAGCCTCCATAAGCTCTTGCACTATTTTCCATGCTGGATCTTTACTCACTGGGTCATCAGATGGAGAATCCAACAAAAAATTCTGAGATTGTAGGGGAGTATGTTGGTACCAGATGGAGAGCCTGGTCTATGAATGACTGACTATGTGGAGTAAGCTGCCTTCTTTCCTGCCCATTTCCCCTCTGTTTTTCCATTCTCTCATCTACTTTGGATAGTGAAGCAGGTGAAATATAACTGTCTATCATGTTAGTATACTTGGGTTTTCGGCTCTGGGCTATTTGCTATAGTCATTAAAGTGCCCTCACTAATACGTTTTTCCTCAGAACCATAGGCACCAGGTGAATTCCACAGATATTACAGCTTGGAAAGCAAATGCCTAAACTCTAATCAAGTGGGCCCTGTTGTTGTTCAGTTGCTCAGTTATGTCTGGCTCTTTGTGACCCCTAGATTGCAGCACGCCAGGCTTCCCAGTCTTTCACAGTCTCCTGGAGTTTGCTCAAACTCATATCCATTGAATCAGTGATGCCATACACCCATCTTGTCCTCTGTCGTCCCCTTCTCCTCCTGCCCTCAATCTTTTCCAGCTTCAAGGTCTTTTCCAATGAGTCAGCTCTTCACATCAGGTGACCAAAGTATTGGAGCTTCATCAGTCCTTCCAATGAATATTTAGGGTTCATTTCCTTTAGGATTGACTGATTTGATCTCCTTGCAGTCCAAGGGGCTCTCAAGAGTCCTCTCCAGCACCGCAGTTTGAAGGTGTCAATTCTTCAGTGCCCAGCTATTTTTATTGTCCAGCTCTCACATCCATATGTGACTAGAAAGACCATAGATTTGACTATACAGACCTTTGTTGACAAAGCAATGTCTCTGCTTTTTAATATACTGTCTAGATTATCATAGATTTTCTTCCAAGGAGCAAGTGTCTTTTAATTTCATGGCTGTAGTCACTATCTGCAGTGATTTTGGAGCTCAAGAAAATAGTCTGTCACTGTTTCCACTGTTTCCCTATCTATTTGCCATGAAGTGATGTGACTGGATGCCATGATCTTCACTTTTTGAGTTTTGAGTTTTAAGCCAGCTTTTTCACTCTCTTTCACCTTCATTGAGACTCCTTACTTCCTTATATGTATTTGTTTTATTCAGCTAGATAGGAATGATCCCTGGAAGATGATATTCTCACTATCAGTACATTGACTGTGTGTGGGTACATGATAAGTCACTTCAGTCATGTCTGACTCTTTGCAACCCCATGGATTATAGCCTGCCAGGCTTCTCTGTCCATGAGATACTCCAGACAAGAACACTGGAGGGGGCTGCCATGCCCTCCTCCAAGGGATCTTCCCAACCCAGGTATGGAACCCAAGTATCTTATGTCTCCTGCATTGGCAGGTGAGTTCTTTACCAATAGCACCACCTGGGAAGCCCCAATATTGACCAAGTCACATCTGTTTAACATCTGTTTTAAGGCTAACATTCCCCTGAATAAAGTAATTGATGAGAAAGTAGAGGGCACTGTTGGAGGAGATCATTGAGAGGACATGACCAAGAGCTGGATCTGGACAATCAGTGGCCCCTCACCCGCTGCTCTGTCCTTGGAATGTACCTTCTGCTCACCATTCCCACAATAGTAACTATTTCAAGGACACAGCTTTGAGAGAGAAATGTGTGTTGAGACCATCTGGACTGTGGATGTGACAGAACCCAGTTAAAGTCTGTAGATAACCTTTTAAGATTCTGGAAGACAGGTGCAGAGACCTGCTCACCTTGCTACTGCCCAAGACAAGCCTCGTATGTTCCCTTGCTTACCAGTCTGCAGTGATATGTCTCTTTTTCAGCCTCCCTGCCCTCCATGTTTATAGGGTCAATTTACAAACCAATATATATGAACTTATTTACAATATAATTAAATATATCTTTGGTGACAAATCATGCTTAGAGTCTGAAAACTCAAATGGTTGTTTTCTGTGAAGTTGCTTATTTTTTACTCCTTCCAACCGTCTACTGTCTATCTGAACTTAATCACTTCTTTCTGCTCTTTGTTTCCCACTTAATAAATTACACCACTGATGACAGCACACATGGTACCAGTGATTATTGGTCAGACTTCGGTTCAAATCTTGGCCCAAACATTTTCTCAGTATGTGGCGGTGATTTAGTCACTAAATCATATCCAACTCTTGCAACACCCATGAACTGTAGCCTACCAGGCTCCTCTGTCCATGGGATTTCCCAGGCAAGAATATTGGAAGGGGTTGTCATTTCCTTCTCCGGGGGATCTTCCCGACCCAGGGATCAAACATGCATCTCCTGCATTGCAGGCAGGATCTTTTCCGACTGAACCACCAAGGAAGCCCCTTTCTTTGGTATAGGTTGGAATAAAACACTTAATTTATCTGATCTTCAGGTTTTAAAGACAGTAGTAAATGACCTAATATTAACACCTCAGTGTAATAATGAGACCATGTTTATAAAGTTGTAATCACAGTTTTAGTCTGATTATAAGTGCTGTTTAGAAATGTTCTAATTTATTGATTTATTGCTTTAAAAATTGTTCATCATTAGATCCACAGAATACATCTGTTACATATATATTATTTCCCTTAGGTTTTGAATGAAAAAACTGAAGTAAGAAATGTACCTCACCTCCTTAAGCATCAATAGGACATGAGCATAACCTCAGGATGTGCTTGGCAATGGCCTTTTTCCAGCCACTTTTCATGAGTGAAAAAACCTACCTCAAACCCCAACTTCAAATACTGCCCTTGGCTCCTGACTCTGTCTTATGCTCAGCATCTTTTTTCTCCTTCTCCTTCATGAGCCAGTCACTTTTCCTTCTAATCCTGCTTCTTGACCAAGAGTCTAGGAGCATGTGGCTTAAGCCCCACTCACTGCTTAGCATTTTATTTCTCTTTTGGTCCCAAAGATTTTGCTTTGAATTTACTTATCTTCTCTTTTCTATTTTGTGTCTAATAGCCATGTGTTGGAGTAATCTAGGAGGAAGATTAGAGTGCCAATTTCCAGTTCTACTTTCACTAAAAGTATAAACGATCCCAGGGGAAGAGGAGTCTTGTGATTGTCCATATTCTTAAAACATATGAAAAACATACTATTTAGTATGAAAAGTTTTGAGCTCCATGTCAGATTTAGGCCAAAGTTGTCAAATAAAATGCAGGAAATCAGTTGATTGAATTTCAGGTAAGCCATCAATAGTATTTTTGTGTGAATATGTCTTAAATATTGCATGGAACATGCATATACAAAAAATTTGATTTTTTAATTAAAATTCAAATTTAAGTATTTTATTACCATTTTTTATGTGCTAAATTTGGCAACCATAAATTAAACATAATAAAATATTTCTTTGTAGGGAGAATAGTGGATCTTCAGGGTCATTCATTGTTTCTGGAAACTTGAGGTGTTAATCTATAGGCATTATCAATCTCTACCTCGTAGGATTGTTGTGAAGGTTAATTAAGATTCTACTCACTGTACAATAAGCATAGTGTTTGGCTGAGAGGGTAGTTTTAAAAATGAAAATTAATTATTGATGTATAAAATACTGAACATACTGAAACTGAAAATAAGTGCTTCAAATAAAGGAATATGAGATCAAAATAAAATACTAATTTCCAGTAAATGTGTGAAATGATTGGACTTTAACAATGGCTGGAATTTGGAAATAAAAGAAGCAAAGAAATCCTTCCTATCTGATGCAGTTTAGGAGTAACAATACATGACAAATTTAGAGTCTAACCACTGCATGTGGTAAGGACAACTAAGAGATATTTTTGACAGGTTTCTCTGGTACAGAACAATAAAATAAATTTGCAAGGGGAAGAAAAAGATAATAAAGCACAGTGAAAGGCAAGCAGAAGAATTTGGATTTAATGTGGTAGATAAGAGGAAGCCCTTTTAAATTTTTGACCAAAGAAGTAAAATGATGAAATTGGCCCCTTACCAAATTAGTCTGTCAAAAGCATGAAAGATAGATTGGAGGAGAGATATATTTACCAGACAGACCAGATGTGAGGCTATCTTAGTGATCCAGTGATGAAGTAATAAAGACCTAGATTAGCTGGTGGCAGGAGAACAGGCAGAGCAAGCAAATCTCGAAAATATGTAACAGGGACTGAGAACTGAATGAAAGTCAAGGTGATGTCAAGAATTCCTAAATGTACAACCGGAAAAATAACAACAATGGTCAAAGAAATAGCAAATTGATAAACCTGTAAAATAGGACTCATTTTAGACAAACTCCAGCGAGAAATAGAAGTATCTATTCTTGGAACTTTATTTTTTTTTTTTTCTTTGAATAATAAACCAATGTTAGAAGCAGAACCTCTTTATTTTGGGTAACTCCTATTTCCAATTCAGATAATCAAGGGTAGGAGACATCTACAGGGCGTGAAAATCAGTTAAAGATTAAGAAAATAATCTAGGTAGATCTTTACCAGCCATAAGTGGATTGCCTATGTTTATAGAATTATAATGAAATGTTCTCAAATACAAGACATAAAATATCTAGAAGTTCTTTTGGAAGCTTCTTCCTGGATTTGTACTATATTGTTGTGTCCATTAACTATGAACATTCTATATCAGTATAGAAACGCTAGATAACTGCATTGTAAGGGTGATCATTCTAAAAACACTGTCTCTTTAGGTTTTTTGTTGTGTTGTTTTCCACTTGGTTTTCATTTCTTATATACACTAAAGACTTTATACATAAAGTAATTATGTATAAAAGAAATCTCTATTTCGTTCTGCTCAAGTATGGTTGTTGTTGTTTAGCCAGACAGTCATGTCCAGTTCTTTGTGACCACATGGACTTCAGCATGCCCAGCTCCTCTGATCTCTACCATCTCCCGGAGTTTGCTCAAATTCATGTCCCGTGAGTTGATGATGCTATCTAACCATCTCATCTTCTGCCGCCCCTTCTCCTCCTACCCTCATTCTTTCCTAGCATCAGGGTTTTTTCCAAAGACTCAGCTCTTCACATCAGGTGGCCAAAATACTGGTGCTTCAGCTTCAGCTAAATATTCAGCTGAATATTCTAGTGAATATTCAGGGTTGATTTCCTTTAGGATTGACTGGTTTGATCTCCTTGCTGCCCAAGGGACTCTCAAGAGTCTTCCCCATCACTATAATTTGAAAGCATTAATTCTTTGGTCCTCGGCCTTCTTTATGGTCCAACTCTTACATCTGTAAAAATATGGTATTATTTGTAATTTGAAAATCAGTTTCCTAAATAGCTTTTATTCCAGTAATTTTTACTTCCATCCTAGGAAGCAGCTACATCACACATTTATTCAAACAAGAATTTTTCCTTTGTATGAAGAAAGTTTGGGACAGTGATACCAGGGGAAGTAAGAAAAAAAAATTAAGAGTAGTGGTTTAGAAATAGAAAAATATATTAACACATTGTTTCCAATGCACTATCCTGGTTTGAATTAATGTTGAAATATTTTACTTATGAAGCACATTTTTCCAGCAGATTTTTGACACATATTAAATCTATATGTGTGCTCAATTGCTCAGATATGTCCAACTCTTTGTGACTCAATGGACTATAGCCAGGCTCCTCTGTCCATGGAATTTTCCAGGCAAGAATACTGGAGCGGGTTGCCATTTTCAAATCAGTTTCTTAAATAGTTTTTATTCCAGTAATTTTTATTTCCATCCTAGGAAGCAGCTACATCACACATTTATTCAAACAAGAATTTTATCTTATTTTAAGATACTTATGGTATCTTTCCAATCCAAGGATCAAGCCCTCATCTCTTACATCTCTTACATCTACCTGCATGGCAGGTAGATAATTTACCAGTGTTTTTTTGTTTGTTTGTTTGTTTTTAATCACATGTATAACATCACTATAACCTCTAAGAAGTTGATTTTCAAGAGTAGGAAAAATATTATTGGTCCCAACTTTCAAATTATGAAAAGTGAGCTTTAGTAAAAATTGCCTATGCTCTTATGACTAGTGGATGCCCTAAATAAATCCAAATCTTCTAAATTTCCCCACTTAGTAATTCTTGACAGAAAAGGGAAAATAATCAGCAAATACTGGTTAACCCTTGAGAAGGAAGCTGTGAAATTGTTACTAACACTCCTTTGTAATAACTCCCTTAGATAGCTCTTCACAGATGTAACACTCTTAGCCCTAAAAGTCCCTAGAATCGTTAACAATGCTCCCCAGGGATTATATCCTATCTTCTCCCTGAGGAATCTCATTCTGACATCAAAACAAGTATGCAAACAAAACTCAAATAACTCAAACCCTAGCTAGGTTCCACACCATACGGCATGTAGGATGAAGGATGCAGGATCTTTTCTCCCTAATTAGGGATTGAACTCTTGCCCCCTGCACCAGGAGTCAGGAGTCTTAACCACTGGACCACCAGGGAAGTCCCGTTGATTGCTTTTTGATGTCCCACTGACAATTCATATTTTTCTTTCAGTAGTTAAAGATAAAACTGAAACTAAAGGAAATTACTTTTTCAAAATGACACATCATACTTGGTTAAACAAGCAACTTATAAATATATCATGCTCAGGCTATAAACATTCAAGATTAACAGAACTGCTTTGAAAATGTAAATTCATATGGCAATGAGTAGTTTTCTACTTTTCATTTAAATTTTTAAGTAAGCTACCTCATATTATTTATTCTCCAAAAGATGGTGATGAAAGGTCAGTCTACGCTCTGCTGTAGAGATCTTAACAGTATACGCTTTCTTTTCTACTTGGCTTTCCATTTCTCTTCCTTTTTCTTCTTCCATTACTATACACATTTTCTGATGATAATATAATTTATGAAGTAGTGAATTATGGCTAGTTACTACTTACTTTCTGGCCTTAGATGTTGTATGAATATTTTTTTTTCTTTTTGATAATAACGTGTACTAAAGTCTTCGATTATTTGCATGTAACCACACTGTTCCAATTTTCTAACATGTATCAAGGGAACGTCTAGGATTTTATTTGTGTGACACTTTGTATTTGATACCATCTTATTGAATTTTGAATATTGGGGGCTGGGAGAGGAACAGGAAAGAAAAATATTGTTTTCAACGGTGTATTCTGCTTTTGAATTAATGATGACCTCTTTTGCTTGTGAAGCATATTTTTCTCTAGCATATCTTTTGATTCTCTCCCTGACAGACTGCTGTATAACATGTTTAATGAACATGACATAGGATGTAGTAAGTATTCCTGACAGTTCTGAATAAATATTCATCATACTAAAAGAGACAATGACTTACTCTATTCCCTTCATCATTAAAGGATCCTGTGCACTTAATTCATTGTCTTAATGATTACAACAAACTCCATCGCATGAACTATCAGACTTGTACTTTTATTTACTCTCTCTAAAATAAATTCCTTTTATATCCTCAGGTGACCAACACCATTTAAGATGGCTTATGTAAAGTCATATAATTAGATAAGTGAGAAAATCAGATAGTCAAGGAGATATTTTAGATAACGCAGTTATTTTATGCAATGTAGATATAGATCAAAATATCTACATGAATGGTTCTCCTTTAAAGCTTTTATTTAGGATATTTACATTGTACAAGGCCTCCCTAATATCCTCCAAAATACAACACAGACATATTGCAAAGATATAATGTTTAGTCCAGGAAACTTTTGCTCACTTTGAACTATTTACTACTCATGCAATTCAAAGACAAAATTGAGTTAAATAATGTTGTACATTGTTTCAAAATTAAAAGCAAAAGGGATGAAAGAATTTACATTTATTGATATCATTTATAATGAGAAGCCCTTGACTAAATTTATATAAAAGATACAAGAAAATAGAATTATGGCTATAAAATGATCTACTAGTAATAACTTTGGAAATGCAGACTTTTTTTTCCTATTTTAAAGTACAGTTTGCATGTAGATTCAGGATGACCTTATTCATTACCTGCTTTTCAGTTAAGATGATAATTTCAAGGCAAGGAGGAAAGCTGAGTACTATTCTAAAGCAGCAATATGTGGTTCAAAAGAGACATAGTTCAAATTAAGCTAAGTGGGACTTAGCTAATATAAGTTTGAAACATGGGTATAAACAATTCACCTATGACCATGCATAGTTCTCCACCTTCACCTCTACCTCATTAATGGGAACACAATTTGCTGAAATTTTTATCGAAAGGAATCTGTACTTCAGTATTACAGGAAAAAATATCCTGAATAGAAAATCCTGCCACTAAGAACAACTGAATTGAATTTCTCTAAGGTCAGTATTAGAGCTGGCTAGCTTTCAGAGGGTATTTAGTAACAGCTAATTGGAAAAGTCAGGTGCAGTTCAAGTTTAGGACCTTCTAAACTGTTCAGACACTGATAAAAATAAATATAAAATAGTAATAATAATAGATAACATTTATTGAAAATTATTTTTGTCAAGTTCTAGCTTGTATAATGTTTTCTGTTACTAACTCAGTTCAGTTCAGTGACTCAGTTGTGTCCAACTCTTTGTGATCCCATGGACTGTAGCATGCCAGGCCTCCCTGTTCATCACCAACTCACGGAGTTTACTCAAACTCATGTCCATTGAGTCGGCGATGCCATCCAACCACCTCATCCTGTGTTGTCTCCTTCTTCTCCTGCCTTCAACCTTTCCCAGCATCAGGGTCATTTCAAATGAGTCAGTTCTTTGCATCAGGTGGCCAAAGTATTGGAGTTTCAGCTTCAGCATCAGTCTTTCCAATGAATATTCAGGACTGATCTCCTTTGGGATGGACTGGTTGGATCTCCTTGCAGTGCAAGGGACTCTCAAGAGTCTTCTCCAAACCACAGTTCAAAAGCATCAATTCTCTGGAGCTCAGCTTTCTTTACAGTCCAGCTCTCACATCCATACATGACCACTGGGAAAACCATAGCCTTGACTAGATGGACCTTTGTTGGCAAAGTAATGTCTCTGCTTTTTAATATGCTGTCTGGGTTGGTCATAACTTTTCTTCCAATGAGCAACCATCTTTCACTTGCATGGCTGTAGTCATCATCTGCAGTGATTTTTGAGCCCAAACTCAAGGAATCCCTAACAATAATCTGAAGAAGAAGAAAATATTATTTTTCATATTTCACAGACAAGAAAACTGGGACACATAGAAGTTTAAGTAATTTGTCCAAGATCCAGCAATTAATGTCAAATCCAAATAGTGACCCCAAAGAATTTGATCTCAGAGCTTACACCATGCCACATCATACAATGACCTGGGTTGATGATTTAGGTAAATGTATAAGTTGAAGATTGTAGGTATTGGGTATCAGTAAATACCAAAATTATTTGGTAGAATGTATGACTTCCCGGTGGCTTAGTGGTAAAGAATCTGTTTGCCAATGCAGGAGACACAGGTTTGACTCCTGGGTCAGGAAGTTCCCCTAGAGAAGGAAATAGCTACCCACTTCAGTTTTCTTGCCTGAGAAATTACATGGACAGAGGAGCCTGGTGGTCTAGCTCGCAAAGAGTCAGATAAGACTTAGCTACTGAACAACAGCAATACATTCATCCATTTCTGTTTTATTATTATTGTTATATTAGTTGAATTCATGGAATTCCTAACAAGTCAGTTCCCATATAAAATTAATTTTACACTGCAAAGCAGATCTCAAGTTCATCTAGAGTTAAAGGACTAACCTTGATACTAGAAACATGACTTTTTTCCCCTTTAGCTTTTGCTTCCTGGCCTGAAAATTGACTCATTGATTTTCTATTAAGATTTTAAACCTACTTTGTGCTTGGGACACACAGGATACTCAGGGAAAGAATAAAGGGCCTAGACTCAGGAAACATAGCACGTAGTTGAGAAGACAGACACCTAACCGAGCATGTATGGTTATGCACTACTGTGGAGTTCCCAGTTGACCCTAGCGGTAAAGAACCCACCTGCCAGTGCAGATGAGTTAAGAGACACAGGTTCCATCCTCGAATCTGGAAGATCCCTTGGAGGAGGTGGTGGTAACCCAGTCCAGTATTCTTGCCTACAGAATCCCAGAGACAGAGGCACCTGGCAGGCTACAGTCCATGGGGTCACAAAAAGTCAGAGAAGCCTGAAGCAACTTAGCGCGCGCGCGCGCGCACACACACACACACACACACACACACACAGGCTAATGCAGTGGAAGTGGTAAAAGTCTGGGAGCAGATAGAGAGTTGGGTAAGGCAGGGAGGGGGTGGCTGGACCTGGAAGAGTGGCTTCCAGGTTGTGTCATTCTGGGCATCCCTGTCTTCATCAGTCTGTCACAAAGCATTACCTGGCTGTGGCCATATGCAATTTGCTGTTCTTACAAGAATGGAATGACAAGCTGAGAATAAAAGAAAATGCTTTGCAAATGGTAATGTACTAAACAAATACACAATGTCAAAATTGTTATTATTAAATTACTATCAATAAATTATACAACTAGATCCATTGTTTGTTTAGAAGGTGCTGCTTTGTTAGCCCTGAGGAGGAAATGGAAATTAGCAAAACAGACACCTCAGGTTAGTAGCACACCATTAATTATTTAAATTGCACAAATAAAACATTTGTCATTCTTCATAATCATATGAAATTATTTGATGTTAAC
Source organism: Odocoileus virginianus (assembly GCF_023699985.2). NCBI lineage: Eukaryota > Metazoa > Chordata > Mammalia > Artiodactyla > Cervidae > Odocoileus > Odocoileus virginianus. The sequence goes on from NC_069688.1 coordinate 26,350,010, forward strand.
TTATTATCTTAATTTCCATTTATGAAAAAGCTTAGGCTTAAGTTGGAAAAAGGCTTCCCTGATAGCTCAGTTTGTAAAGAATCCACCTGCAATGCAGGAAACCCCAGTTTGATTCCTGCGTTGGAAAGATCCGCTGCAGATGGAATAGGCTACCCACTCCAATATTCTTGGGCTTCCCTTGTGTCTCAGCTGGTAAAGAATCTGCCTGCAGGAGACCTGAGTTCAAACCTGGGTTGGGAAGATCCCCTGGAGAAGGGAAAGGCTAGCCACTCCAGTATTCTGGCCTGGAGAATTCTAGGTCACAAAGAGTTGGACTTGACTGAGCGACTTTCACTCTCTCACTCTCTAAGAGGGAAAGGTACTCATTGCTCTGAATTTGCCTTCAAAGTAGATTCTACTATATCATATGAATATTGCCTAACGTGTGTGTGTGTGTGTTTATCATATGTAGAATTTTTTATCATATGGAATTTCAGGAAAAGTTTTTCAAATGCAATACATTTTTAAAATATATCTGATATGTTTTCATATTTAGATTTTATAAAATTAATATTTGCTGCTGTTTTTATATACATAAAAACATACTTGCTTTTCCTGTTTAAAGGAAAGTTATTAAGTGTTACAAAGAACAATTTTTAACCTATGAAAAAATTTAATTTTCTTGGAAACACTTTTCAAATGATTCAACATGGTAGTTTATGCACAAAGAGAAATCAAGAAAATTCTGATAAAATTGTTTACATCTGTGGACATTTTCCAAATTCAACTTTTGGTAAACATTAATATCAACAGCTGGAAAGGCTTGTAATGCTTAATAGAGGTCATTTTTCAAAGTACTGGTTGGAGTTTGAAGAAACACTATTCCTGTTGTCTTTAATAGAAATCACATTTCTAAAATCTAAGCAAATGATTTGAGAGTGTGGAAATTAGAGTTTAAAAACTGAGTTTTGAGAACTGATATTTAGAAAAAAAGTATATTAACTACAAACCTTATTCTAAACACGATATTAGCATATAATTTTTAAAAGCAATTTTAAAAAACTAAGTGTATCTGAAATTAAAGAAGCAATTCATCATTATATAAAGGTTTCCCCAAGTTTGGAATTCTTATCCTTCATAATTATTCCTATATTCTCCATGAAATTACTAGGTGGTATATGTAGATATCCCTAATAGCTTGCATGGTGCCTAGTACATCACAGAGTCTCAGTATAATTCTGAACTAATTAATAAGAAAACCAATGAGTCCTTTTCTTTTTGAGCTAAACATTTAAGCATGCAAGTAAACATGAAAGCAAGCCATCAAAGAAACAAACTGAACTGTGTAGATGACTTGACTTCCTGGGTGGGATTTTCCCCTGAGTTGTGTACTATTTCTCTCTTGGAAAATGAGGCTGTTTGAGACTCCTTTAACTTCAGGCATTAACACTGTTATTAGCAAAGAATGGTTCTCCTTCTTTCAGCTTTCCCCCTCCATTCCCCAGAAGTGGTTTCTCTCCACTTTGTTTCATACTGATACCTTGCATGGCCCAGTTCTAAAAGTTCAGAACATAATTTTTTATCTGTCAATTTGGTAGAATACAATGTGGTAGAAGTTAAACTGGTGACGTGAACAAATCCCCTTTTCTGACCTGCATCAAACATACGGAGACGAATAATCACTGCCCCACAAAGTAGTCTATGATGTAATAGGTAGAAGGGAAAGGGAAAGTGTAATAGGTAGAAGGGAAAGTGTCCTTAATGTGCACTCCTTATTGTATACACGGTTTTATATTATATATATTTATATAGTTTTAGCCTCAGTTCAGTCCAATCACTCAGTTGTGTCCGACTCTTTGTGACCCCATGGACTGCAGCGCGCCAGGCCTCTCTGTCCATCACCAACTCCCAGAGTTTACCCAAACTCATGTCCATTGAGTCGGTGATGCCATCCAACCATCTCATCCTCTGTCGGCCCCTTCTACTCCTGCCCTCAATCTTTCCCAGCATCAGGGTCTTTTCAAATGAGTCAGCTCTTCACATCAGATGGCCAAAGTATAAGAGTTTCAGCTTCAACATCAGTCTTTCCAATGAACACCCAGGACTAATCTCCTTTAGGATGGACTAGTTAGTTTTATTATATATATAAAATTTAGTTTTATATTATGTATATGTAAAGTTTTATCTTTATATATTATGTTTTATATTATATATGTAATATATATAGATTTTATATTATAGTTTTTATATGTCTTAGTTTTAAATTATGTATATATAAAGGAAAATTATCAGATGTTAAGATATTGGTGATCTCTCATCTTTTAGGAATACAGTATAATAACTTGTATAAGATTTGTAAAGTAGGATCTTAAAGTTCTTTTTCTTACAATGTATTAGTCATATGTACATGGGCATTTTTTCTTTCTCAACCACAATACATAAAACAAAAATCGTATCTTGAAAATGAAAAAATGTAAAGATTTTAAGGAATAGATAAAAAATATATATATAATACATGTTTAGATATATATTCCATATGCCTGTACATACATACATATGTAATATTTAATACATATATGTAATATGTATATATATATAACAATGTAATATTTTGCCATGTCAGTAACTCTGTGTAACTCACTTAAAAAAATATTTTGGTCATTTCCAGTTTCTTTCTCTTCATTTTTAAAGCACCTATAATGGTGCACAGTAATCCATAGACTTCTAATCAGTCCACTAACATTTTCTTCTTATGTTCCTGTTTCATAGGCATTAGGCTCAAACTTGTATTTCTATATGATTGCATCATCAGATCTGTACTCATCATCAGAAAAGGACTGATACTCATGATATGAGGTTGAATAGTCTGGTAGAGATAATGTGGGCTACAAAGTCATACAAGCCAGGGCCCACTCACTGGGCTTGTGACCAACAGTAAGTCATTTGCAAAAAAGCTTAAATTTCCTCATATGTGAAGTATACATAATCATTTATTTGCAAGATCCCTGTGATGTTTACAAATAACATATGTAAACTGCCTTGGAGAGTACTTCTGTAAACACTTCTGGAGTGGGCAGATGAACTTTAGGCACGTTTCTATCCTCATGGGATGCCAAAAATTCTTCAGATGAAAATGGAGTGATACGAACTCAAATAAACTAGAAACAATTATTCAAATGACAATTAGGCCTCATTAAACTACAACTGCCATATTACCCACCACAACTGGTTTAACTTAATTCCTAAAGAGCAGAGATTCCCAGCGTCTTGACAAAAATTTGTAAATAAGAGAAATTGGGATAGGCAAAAACTGAATAAAGCAATAATTTGGTAATTTTCCCTTGCATATGCCAGCTGAATGGCATTAAATAAAAACACGTATTTATTAGGTTTATGCATTAGCTATTATTGTCTTAAGGGTACTAACATTAGCTATATATTTAACAGCAATTTTTTTTGAAATTCCCTAGTCCTTGCATATTTCTTCTATGAAATAAAGACACAAAAACTCTATTAGCTAGAGGCCTTTGGCTGAAACCAGTGATCTTCTGAAACATTTCATCTCTGATATCCATGAGGAAATAAATTTGAAAATGGAAACTTTTGGTTCTCTAAAATCATCCTTGGATCATTATTGTGTAGTAATTGCTTTATTTCTACTTTTATTAGCATTTTTTTACTTTAATGATTAGGTGGTATTTATGAAATCCAGGTGTAAGAGCTACAGAAATGCTTTCAGTTTGCTTTGTCTCTTGCCCCTTTTCGCTGCCTATAGCTTGGGAAGATCAGAATTTTATAAGGTGCCCCTCTTAGAATTTCTTTCAAATCCTTTACAAAGAATGCCTTTTTTCCTGGCTAGATCTTTTTTTTTTTTTAATCTTTTAGCTCATTTTAATTTTTTTCTCCTACATTTAAGCAACAAGTCTTTTGAAAAACAATTTCTCTATCATGAATTCTTTATTTTATATTGGGGGGAATAAAATGGCTCTACACGCAGTCTCTTCCTTCACACTAGTTAGAAACTTCTTTCAGTGTTTTCTGGTTTCTATTTCTATATTATTATCAGATAAGAATCTGTCTGTGTAATGCCCATTTCACGCTGGTAGGGTAATTTGATCATCCCAGCTTCTCGTTAAGATTTCAAAATGTGCCTCACTGCAGGTTTTTATTTTCCAATTTTTCCTATTTTTTTAGTTAAGTGAATTAGTCCTTCTAAAAGGAGTTATTAAATATGGTGTTCTGATTTTTTAAAGTTTCATAAGTGCTATGGCAATATGCTTCATGAAATAACAAAAGCTTTCATTGGCACAAAGTTCTCTAGATACAAACTTCGATTTAATAAAGGGCCCAGACCAATGTTTGATGCTAGTTCCAATGGTTAGAGGAGTAATGTGTTAATTCTCTATATAAAATAGTCTATGAAATATGCCAAAAGATATACACTGGCAAATATAGTTACAATTGAGGGTAAAATGTTCAGAATTTGAAGCAAAAATGAAGGTGTAAATAGCAATGTCATTTTAGGACTAACGTCAAAAGCCAGTCTACCTTGTATAATTCAATTCAAAGAGGCAATGGCCTAGATATGTGAGGAGGACATAAGATGCATGGTGAGAAAAAAAAAAAGATGCATGGTGAGGTATATATGCCAATAAGAAAGAGAATGAAATTGTTGACATGTGCTAATTGTGAAAGATATGCTTCTAATATAAAAGTTATAAGAGAAAAAAACATTTTAGTAATAGATCACTAAGGTTGCAAATATTATATATATTGGTTAACTGTCTTACATTCCTTGCTTATTGAAGATATATGTACCTGCTTTGTGCTATGTGAAAATCATGTATTAAATTTTTATTTGGGAAAAAACCTTGCTCACTAATTTTTATTTCTTTTCTCATTATACAAAGATTTTTAAACTTAAGACTTTAAATATTTATAAGCAACAAAAAAGAAAGGTTAATCTACAAGAATTATTTCTAAATCAAAGGATGTTTCATTTTCTAATTAAACTATTTTCTCCAACCCTTTAAAGAAGAAATGCATCCTGGTCATTTAAAACATTCATAAATAGCAACAGTATTTCCTTTTTACTTGAATGCTGAGTCAGTATGTAGATCTGAGAAGCAGTCTCTAGGTGAGTAGGAATCATTGGCCTAATAAAGGCAGATTGCTATAAGCCTCTTTGCTCTCACATCCCTTCTGTGTGATCTTTATGCTTCCACACTTTGCAGGTTCTTCCTACCCCCACCATAAAACTGTCCAGCCATTTCTCACACTCATTTGTATGATTTGCCTTAATGGTCATATGTGTCATGCTATTCCATGTGGGCTCTTCATTCCTGTGAATCTGCTTGAAATTTTGCTCTTGATTTCCTTTGTCATTTTATGCCATCTTTCCCTCTCTTTTGTTTTCTAAATATTGTTTCAGTTTATAACAAATTAATCAAAATACAAATCTCACATTGTTTATGTGAGACACCACCCTTTACTTAACTTATCTGAATTCAAGTGAATCTTAATAGTATGTCTCTTTACACTGGTGACTTTTTTTGGGGGGGTGTGCTCCGAAATCACTGCAGATGGTGACTGCAGCCATGAAATTAAAAGACACTTGCTCCTTCGAAGAAAAGCTATGACCAACCTAGACAGCATATTAAAGAGCAGAGGCATTACTTTGCCGACAAAGGTCCGTCTAGTCAAAGCTTTTGTTTTGCCAGTAGTCGTGCATGGATGTGAGAGTTGGACCATAAAGAGAGCTGAGTGCCAAAGAATTGATGCTTTGAACTGTGATGTTGGAGAAGACTCTTGAGAGTCCCTTGGACTGTGAGGAGATCCAACTAGTCAATCCTAAAGGAAATCAATCCTGAATAGTCATTGGAAGGACTGATACTGAAGCTGAAACTTCAATAGTTTGGCCACCTGATGTGAAGAACTGACTCCCTAGAAAAGACCCTGATGCTGGGAAAAATTGAAGGCAGGAGGAGAAGGGGCCGACAGGATGAGATGGTTGGATGTCATCACTGCTTGGGTGGACATGAGTTTGAGTAAGCTCCAGGAGTTGGTGATGGGCAGGGAAGCCTGGCGTGCTACAGTCCATGGGGTCGCAAAGAGTTGTACAGGACTGAGCGACTGAACTGAAAATTATCCTGGAATAAAAGGGCAAATGAACCCAAGTCTCTGAAGAATATTAAAACACACACATATAGGCACACAGTCTGATTCTACAAGAGCTTTGCATCATAGAATTAAGAAAAAAAGGCTCCATTTGTGATAACTGCAGATTTTGAATTTCCAGATCTTTGAATCTATTGTTGAAACTAAATGCCTTAGGCTAAACAGGTAACTATAAAACAGCTCATTTAATGGAAATGCAAGCTTCTTTTAAATGCACATTTTTAAAAAGCATGGAATCTTATTTAATTTGTAATATGATAATGTATTTGTGTTTTGCTCTATTTTATGATGTTTACTAACATCATTTTGATTATTAGCAAGAAAAATGCTCAGTGTTATGTTATTGCTACCTCCAGCATTGATTAAACCCTCCACTGTTCATGAGGGCTGACAGGGATTCAAAGGAGGAAATGTAAAACTTGAAAGTACGACAAAATAGTGACATTTCACTCTATAAAGCTGTCAATATTTTAATCCTGCATGTAAATCATTTTATCAGTCCAATTCCATATCTTAATTTGTATACCAAAGAAAATACCCTGCTGCATTAAGTTTAATAAATAACAGTATGATATTAAGTGTACTCTATTTCAAGGTCCTTGTGAGCAAGTAAGCTTTTTTTCTTGTGTTGCTCCTCAATTCTTTTACTTTCCTATGAATAAATTCTTAAGGTGTATTTTTCATTTTCTTGCTGTTAACAACCGACATTTCATTATTTTGTTATTTAGAATCTTTACTTTCTCAGCTTAAGTGATGTCTTTGTCAATGATAACACTGTATTCATTTGGAGTGATGATTGATATGGTAATAGATACAGTGTGATTGAAAGCAACCTTTGTCAATAAGAAGGCCAAATACTCAAACTCCGTATTGGTCTGAATTTGCTCATTATTGGAGACCTTTCATAGTCATATTGACTTGCTGTCTAAATGTTGTTACTTACCTGATGCTTCTATTGTTTTAATGGGATAGACATTGGTATTGAACATAGCTTCCCCAATATTTGTCCTAAAATACACATGGCTCAATTTTGCAATGTTCAAGTGTGTTATAAAAGTGTATATAACAGAGATTTTGAACTTAACAAAAGATACATTTAAGATTATGAAATGGAAAAAAATCAGAAAGAGCCGCAAGTACTGTTTTTAAGCCCTTATTCCAACAGTCTCTTAACTTTGAGATACCACTTTATATATTTCTAATTGGCAAAAATATATAAAATATTTAAACAGAAAATATTTTGTTATTGCTGAAGCATTTGATTTAATTATATTTTTCTTCAGAAGAGTTGTAACAAAATGGTTTGTTGCAAACTCTATAACGTGTTAATGTATACAGAGAGTGAAATATACACGCAAGACCGGCAAAGTTGTCCCTTTAAAGGTTCTATAAAAGGATGGTGAATGTGAACCTGTTTTTTTTTTTGTTGTTGTTGTTGGAATACAATTGCTTACAGTGTTGTGTTAGTTTTTGCTGTACAACAACATGAATCAGTCATATGTATACATATTTGGTATGTATGTTTACATATATACACACATACCTTCCTCTTGAAACTTCCTCGTACCCGCATCACACCCCCCACCCCATCAGGTCATCGCAAAGCTCTGAGCTCCCTGTGTTAATACAGCAAATTCCCACTAGCTCTCTCTTTTATATATGGTAGTGACATATATGTCAATGCTACTGTCTCAATTTGTCCTACCCTCTCCTTCCCCTGCTGTGTCCACAAGCCCATTCTCTAGGTCTACATCTCTATTCCCACCCTGCAAATATTTCATCAGTACCATTTTTCTAGATTCCATATATATGTGCTAATATACCATATATGTTTTTCTCTTTCTGACTTACTTCACTCTGTTCATCCACATGTTTATGTTCATCTTACTTCACTCTGTTCATCCACATGTAATGTTCATCCACATCTTTACAAATAACTCAACTTCATTCCTCTTTATGGCTGAATAATAGTTCATGGATACATCTACCACATCTTCTTTATCCATCTGTCATACATCTAGGTTGCTTTCACATTCTGGCTATTGTATTTCCTCTTTCCTTTGGGTGCCTCAACCTCCGTCATAGATATTATCTGTTTTTCCTGTAGGACTGTGGACCACCTGAGGACAGTTCTTGTTCACATATCTCTCCACCCCTCCTCTGCGCCATTCTACTGTGCCTCTGCCTTCTAATGCCTAGTAATTTGTAGGTGATCTATATACATTTGTTAGTGTGAAGAATATGAGGAGTTCAGAAATTCAAAACAAACAAACAAAAAAATGGTTGCATCACTAGTGTTTTCATATACCCCATAATGTGGAATCAGCTGTTGCTAAATTTGCTGAGAATATGTTCAAACCAGACAATATGACACACATACATGATCCTTGATTGTCCTGCTATAGTAATCTAGAAATATATTTTCTTAAGTGTTATCTACTTACAGATGGAACTATCCATGCTCTCAAATGTTATCATTAACTTCATTTTTCTAGAAATCAGTATGCTTTAGTTTATGACCAAATAACCCCTTCTTATTGCACTGCACATTTCCTACATCCAAGTCTACTAATAGAGTTATCATTTACTTTTTCAAGGAATGATTTCTGGAATGTCCAAGAACCTTGCTTTTTCTTCTTTTTTGCTGAGTTGCTTGGTAAGTCACTGTCATTTAAACCTTCTCTGCTTCCTCACGTGTATACCAATACTTCACTTGCAATGCTTTTCATGACCATTCTGTTTTCGACTTCTGTTGCTGTCTCTGTAATCCAAGCTCTGATAACTAGTATAACTGACTCAATAATCAGACATTGGACTCTGATCATCTCTCTTCATCCTCTACTCCCATTTCACTCTGCAGCTTGCTTGTGATCATGTTACTCAAAGTCTTTCATTTGCTTACAAGGTGAAATTCAAACTCACTACACTAGCATTCATGTAATTTTTTGTTTTGATCCACATCTATAGTTTTAACTGTCTCTTTTGTCTCCTCCACAAGAACTCAATCTATACACCATATCCAGCACACCTTGTCTTTTTCTTACCCCAAGATTATACTCAATTGTATGCCCTTGTCCAAAATAGCTTCATTTCCCCATTTTTATCACGATAAACACAATGTATCTTTCAATCTGGGTCCTGTTCCGATTCTAATTTTTAAACAAACATTTCTTGATTCCCCAAGTTAAAAACCATCATTTGATTTAGCTTTCAGGTGAGCACAGTCCACCCCACCCCCACACAGGATCTTGCCCATTTCTCCTCAAGGTAGGAAAGTTATATTCATCCTAGTACTTCATACCGTCCAGCTGCAGGGCCAGCTTCACGAACTCGTGACTTGTGCTGTTATTCAGGGCTGCGCTCTGAGACGGGCCCATACTTGGTTAAATGCTCTGCTCTCTCCATCTTGAAATTACTAAATTTTGAATAAACGTCCTGAAACTTTCTTTTTGCATTGATCCCTACAAATTATGTGGTCAGTCCTGGCTAGTGGTGCCTTTTTCGCCCAGTAAGTGTTCCATAAATACCTGCTAAATGGAACTCTTGCCATTTACCAACTCATTTCTCTCCCAATTGTAACAAAACCAGGTAGAAACCTGAAACATAACTCAGTTGGTGCTTTTATAAGTCTGCAGTGAGGATTGGTTTTAAGTGAAATATTTTAGAGATACTAATATTTACACTTATTCTAGCATGATGCCATAGATGAAAAAAAGTTTGCAGCTTTACACAGAGGTTGGATAAGTTTTTTTTGTTTACTTAGTAGATGATTCTCTTGTCATCTTAATATTTATAAAGAATATGGCTTTGGATTTTTGTGTTTGACCTAGAAATTGATAGCTATGTTTGCAATGACGAATTGTGCTCAGTTGCTAAATTGTGTCTGACTTTTTGTGACCCCATGGATTGCATGCAGCCCACCAGGCTCCTCTGTCCGTAGGATTTCCCAGGCAAGAATACTGGGCTGGGTTTTCATTTCCTCCTCCAGAGCATCTTCTCAGTCCAGGGATTGAACCCATGTCTGCTGCATTGGCAGGTGGATTTTTTACCACTGACTGAATTACTGTTATGTATTTGTTTTATATCTACAACAATATATTGCAAGTGGTAGTGATTCACTGTTCAATTGACTCAGTTACATGAGCTAATTTATAAGACTTTTCTTAAGACTGATATAGTGTTTAGAAGCACATTTGTATAATTATTACTTAGAGAACAACCATAAAACAAGAGTGTATAGCATTTTATAGTTGGAAGGAAGGCTGGCAAGGCTTAGACTCTATCCTGAGTTGCTCATCCTTGGCAGTAAAGTCTCTCTGGCAAGAATTTTTCTCTGAGTTATTTTGAGGAATGTTGCTCTAGAAATATTTTCAGACTATTCAGTCTTTTTAGTCTCTATAGATTTTGCCTTGAGTACATATTCAAGGCTAAATCCTCCTGCCCAAGATTCACAATAGAAAAGATCTTTCAAGGACACTGTGTGTTTCCTCTGTATATTGAATGCCTCACCGTATATAATATTACACAGGAATCCAGACACAGAAGAGGAATTTAAATACCAGTGGACATACAGCAGTATCTTTCTCTTTCTATTTTGAGTTACATATTTACATTTCAGAGTACAATTTTTTAAAAATCTATGTAGCCATAATAAAATAATAGGTAGAAATAATTCTTATTTAGTTGCCATGATTTTAATTTTTAAGGCTCAGAATACATGATTTAGATAAATGTTGTATGTTTTAAGTTGTGGATAATTTTTGACTACCAAATATCAGGTTGATATGTACATACCCCAAAATTATAGTAGGTGAATGTGATATGATAAATTCTTTAAAATTTAAAACTTCTATATGTTTAAAAACTTCAAACTAATTGTCTGGCATTTAAATTACCTTCTATGCATAATATTTGGAATTTCTAAGTATGCAAAGAAATAATGAATTTGCATAAGAAGTAATATTGCCAATCAATATTAATATAATAATATTTTGCTGTATATTTTAAAAATATATGTTTGTAGATAAGTTTAATATTTCTGAGCATCCATGTGTGCTTAGTTTCATCTGACTCTGTGACCCCATGGACTATAGCCACTAGGCTCCTCAGTCTGTGGGACTTTCCAGGCAAGAATACTGGAGTGGGTTATCCATTCCCTTTTCCAGGGGCTCTTCCTGACTCAGGGATCAAACTTGGATCTCCTGCTTATCAGGCAGATTCTTTACCATCTGAGTCACCAAGGAAGCCCTCTTTCCCCATAATGGAACATAGTAACTTGTTTGGAAAACAGCCCTGATTTTTAGATGAAAAACAACTAAGAATGTTTTCAAATTCTTGAAAAAAATATCAATATTAACTATATTGAAAGTTTCAGCATTTCACTGTTTGTGTTACATATACAGGTTTAATCTACTTGGCCTGAAAATGCACGGAGAATTATTACAAGAGAAAGAAACCTACATAGATGTAAATGGCACGCAGTGTGGCACATTCTAAACAAAAAAATGAACCCTATGTCAAAAGGCGTACTCTCTGATAACTTTTAACATTGTGAATATATGAGACAGTCATAAATATTTTCTGCAAGTGTGGTGAATGAGGCAGATTATGCCTTAATAATTTCATTGTAAAAGCTGATGAATCAAAATTTAATTGCTTTTTCAATAGAAACATATACTTGAAGAGGGTCAAATTAAAAATAGATTATCTTTTAAGAGATGCGAATATTCAAGATCTTAGGGTGGAGACAGAGAGATAGATGGGGAGAAAGGGAGAGGAAGAGGAAAAATATATTTAAGGACAAATAACAGAATCTTGATTTCATTTCAGATATCTACGGTAAGCCTAAAATATGACAGAATATGGCTTTATACTTAAGATCCTTGAAGTTTCTCTTAATATATTAGTCATAGTTTCCAAATAGAAGAGACCCTTGAATTTTCCAGTCAGGGTAGGCAGAATATTCAGGGGAGATGACCTCTAATGGAACTGTCATGGTCATCATGTTCAGTAGCCAAAAATATTTACCAATCAATAAAGAAATAACTTCTTCTCTAAGGGTTAAATGTTGCACTCTCAGCAAGCATTTAAAAATAAATATCTCATTGGAAATTAAGTGATCCAACTCCACCTGTATGCTAATGATATTTGTTAATATCTCTTTCCTTCATGGCATATGACTTGAGTAATTCTCTGGTCGTATCTCATCTATTTAGTGCTACCCAATGTGTAATGGCATGTAGATATAAATACTAATGGAGAAAGCGCACTGCCTTAGGGAACACCCATCATGACAAGTAACTAATTGCTTTATGTACATTAGTACCAAGTGGAGCGTTTTACATCTTCTGAAAGGCACCAGCACCCTCTACTTTCTAATTTACCAAAATGTCATGTCTTCCTGAAAGAAAGAATTGGAAGACTTTTTTTCTCTTTTTAAGCATCACTCTAACTCCCTTCAATTCACTGTCCCATGCAAACTGGGTTGAAAATATTTCCAAGTCATGGAACATTTAATATTATATACCAGATCACTCAAGGTTTAGTAGTTTTATTTTATTTCACTTAATTCCTAAACTTTATATATATACATATATATATTCCACTTAGATAAGTTTATATAGAATCATCAAAATTGTTGAAATATTACTCTTTCATTCTACAAAAAATTGCTAATCATGCAGAGATAATTAAAAACTCAAACAGAATTCTGCTTTTGAAAACAAAACTAAAACATATATTTTGGAGAAACAGTCTCCAGCATTAATGTTATTTTCTACATGGTATGGAGTATTATAATTTGATGTCTGTGAGTATATTTATGTGTGTGTGTGTTCAGTCGCTAAGCCGTGTGTGACTCCGACACCATGGACTCTAACCTGCCAGGCTCCTTTGTCTATGTGATTTCCCAGGCCAGAATGCTGGAGTGGGTAGACATTTCCTTCTCTAGGGGATCTTCCCAGATCAGGGATCGAAACTTCGTCTCATATAGTGGCAGGTGGATTCTTTACTACTGAGAAAGCAGAGAAGCCCCTACTTTAATACATGGTTTTTAATGTGCATAGTTACTGATGCTACACCACTCTTAAAGAGTTAGCACCCCCTATGGGAAATGAAGAATTGCTTAGTTTGATAAGCTGAAGTGTTCTGTCCTGAATACCAAAGATTTCAGTAAGACAGGTTGTAACTGTTGTCATCAAAGCATTTATAATGGTAATTATTGAAAATTAATAAATACAGGTGCAAACAGGGAGAAGCAGTTAGAAGAATTATTTTTTAGTTTTTCTTTATCTCCATACTCTCAAAATACATGTTTATCTCTCTCAAGTTTGAAGGTAGCCCTACCTACAAAAATAAGCTGTTCTTCAGTTTTAGAATAGGCCATTTATTCAGGCCTATCTGCACAAAACTCCAGCACTCTTGCCTGGAAAATCCCATGGACGGAGGAGCCTGGTGGG